>NC_141689.1:838560300-839160300 GCF_964263255.1 Lissotriton vulgaris
GGCCCCGAGCCGCCGAACCCCGGAGGGAGCCGGCACCGGGTCCGCGGGACGGGAACCCCCACCTGCCGTCAGTAGCAAGCAAGGTCACCTCTCCATCAGTGCTGAGCAAAGAGAACAATCACTGCCAATTCCGGGCGCAAAAGAAGCCTCCACTACGATCGACCGGACCCTGCCTGGGTCTCTCAGCCGCTGTTGTTGCACTACCACCCGGCCATGCAGATACTCGAGGCCCCGGCTTCACCGCTGGAGTAGGCCACAATCTTAAACTCGGTATAACTCCGTGAAACCGGCCGATAGAAATTCCCGGATTTCACCCTCGGAGTGAGGAACTGTTCATGCACGCAGGGGCTGGGCGTAAAATCAGGATAGTTTGCAGGATCTTGCGGCGGGATACGGAGGTCGGCGGAGCCGGGAGCCTAAGCAGCCATCTTGTTTGCCGTCGTAGCTCCTCCCCCCAGGTTAACATTTTTAAATGAAAATATGTGATACCTTTTTATCTTTATTTATTTAAATGCCTTTTTTAAATACGCACTGTCACTTTATGTGTCCCCGTATTTATGCAGACAAACTATGATTCAAGTTTCCCCCTGTATCTCAAATCGACTTGGGGTGGTTCATTTGGTATAACACATAACACAGGTGAAAGCATTTCTGAAAATGGCATAAAACAGTAAGCGGACTGCGTTTCTGCCAGTAATCAAGAATACTTTGATATCCGAAATGCGTCTGACGAGGCTTAAATAAAACAAGACCTGCAATACCACGAAAACTGGTGTCCGTATCTCTTTCTCTGAAGCATTTGCCGGCTGGGAGTGCAAGAGACATTTGGAAACACTGCTTATATATATATATATATATATATATATATATATATATATATATATATATATATATATATATATATATATATATACGCATATATATATATATATTTGTAACATTTCAGAGTTTTGTACATAGATTGTACATTTTCTGTGACATATTATATTATAATTATAGACTACTAAGTCAAAACTAATGCATAGGTTGCTACAAGTGCCTTTATGCAGTGATAATTACTTTGTCAGTGATTTTCATTTGGATCAGTCACACATAATTAAATGTTGTCTTAATAATAGCAATGTGAACTTGTCACACACATTTTAAGTAAAAATTTGGTAACAACTGCTGAAACCAATGAAATGTATTGTTTCTATGTTCACGGCGGATCATGTGACTCACTAAAGAGGTGGAACACCCAAGTAAAAAAAGTATTTAAAATCTGAGCTGATACGGTGTAAGGTGTGTGAACAAGAGCACATGGTTGCTCAAAACGCATCACCCGTGAAAGGTAAAATAAAATCTTACCTTGCCTGAAGCCGTGGGGTCTGTCTCTTCATTTCGCCGCACTGGTGGAGGGAGTGAAGATTGCTGTTACATATATATATATATATATATATATATATATATATATATATATATATATATATATATATATATATATATATATATATATATATATATATATATAACCTACTGGCGGTCACCAGTAGGTAGATATAGTTAGGACCTAGTTTCCATAGGAAATCCGCAACATTCTATTTGGAATTCTCCAAGAAGATGGCCCGCTCCACTCCTATCCTGAAAGTTTTGGGGTGATTCGTCAAGCGGGGGCCAAGAAAAAAGGAGGGTCCCAAAACTTGTTTTCCCCATGAAATTTTTCATAGGGACCTTTAAGACGGGCTACAACTCGAACTGCTGAACTGAATTACACAAATTTGGCAAAAGAGTAGAGTTTGGATTGCAGATGACGCTTTTTGTTAAATGGTGTAAATCCGTGCAGTAGTTCCTAAGAATATCAAAAGTAAAATCATAGATAGTACCGTCCGAGGATTATACGCGTACCTTTAAGAGCACGAGCTGCGTGCTAATTGGCTGTCAACTGTCTGTTAACACTAGAAACCAGGAAGTGTTGACAGCCATCTTGTGTCTCTGTAGAACCGAGGCACAAGAAAACTGAAAAACAAGTGTGCAAAAGGCGCAAAGGGGGCAGGGTAGAAACACCCTTAGCCCCTAGGCCTGCTCAGGGGGTCCCACAAGGAAACCCAAGGCCCAAAGAAATGATTTTTTTCTTTTAATCGTGGGATACGCATAGGGTACGGGTATCCCAAAAAAAAAAAACGAAGCCAGAGAAATTTGCAATTAGCCCCCGGGGAAGCCAAGTCCCTGGGGAAATGTGTTTCATTATAATGGGGGGCCCAGAGGGGACCCCCAGCCCCGGGGACCACCCCCGGGGCTTTAATATTACGCATGCGGGGGGCTCACGGCTCCACCGGGGACCGCCACCCCCTGGGGCTTATTTCTTTTTATAATAAGGGGGAACCCTGAGGGGCCCCCAGCCCCAAGGACCCAAGGACCACCAGCGCCGGGGATCTTTTGTAAAAAATTAAAAAACCTGTGTGGGCGTGCTCAAGCCCCCTCACACGCCCTGCGGACTGACACCTCCCCGGGGCACTACATTATTAATTTGAGGGGTCAGTAACGGACCCTCCTGCCCCAGGGAACACCACCCCCCGGGGCTTTTAAATGTCGGGAGGGGTGCCACGCGGCCCCCTCCTGGAGCATTGTGGTGGCCCTGGGGACCGCCACCCCCCAGGGCCAGCTTCTGCAGTGTCCCGGGGTGCCCACCCGTGGCACACTCTCTCCCTACCATAGCAAACTGCTTTGGTTTTTGGAACAGAGAGTAGTAAATATACTCTCTCTTCCAAAAACCAAAGCTGATTGCTTTCCTGCATGGGGAACAGCATGTTAGCTGCTCCCCATGCAGAAGAGCAATGCCGGCTCCCGCAGGAGGCGGGGAGCCGGAAAGGACCGTGGGGGGCTTCGGGACCCCCCACGGTCCCCAACAGAGAGGGCCAGGCTCCAGGGGATGGGGTCACTGGGGCCAGAAGTGTCACGGGAGGGGGGCCATGAGGCCCCCCTCCCAAATAGTTTTTATTTTTTTTAATTGAAAAGGCCATGCCCTGGGGATGGGGTCCCGGGGCGATTAGGACCTTGGGAGGGGGTCCACGTGGCCCCCTTCCTCATTTAAAAAAAAAAAGAAAACAATAGGGGGCTGGCCCTGGGTGATGGGGTCCCCAGGGCCCAAAAAAAGGGAAAAGAAAGGGGCTACACAGCCCCCCTTCTTAAGAAAGAAAAAAAGAAAAAAACACCGGGATCGGGGAGGAGGCCATGCACCCTCCCTGCAACACTCTGCAAATGCGCCCCCTGGCGCGTTTGCAGAGGGTGAAGTAATTCCCCTTGAATACTGGGGTCCCTGGGGGGAAAGTAGCCCACCAAGAACCTCCAGTATGCCACAGGGGGCTGCGTTACAGAGCGGTGTAATGAGGCCACACCCCTTTTTACACCTCTCTGCAACGCAGCCCCCTGGCGCATAGTGGAGGTTCCTGGTGGGCTAGTTGGCCCCCAGGGACCCCTAATATTCAAGGGGACTTAATCTCCCAATTTATAACATGCCACAGGGCGCGTTTGCACAGTGATAAACGTAGGGGGAGGGGCTTGAGGTGACGGATTGCTCCACTCTGCAAATGCGCCAGGGGGCTGCGTTGCAGACACGTGTTTAGAGGCCTGGCCCCTTTTTACAACTGGCTGCAACGCAGCCCCCTGGCACATACTGGAGGTTCCTGGTGGGCTAGTTAGCCCCCTTGGACCCCCAGTATTCAAGGGGACTTAATCCCCAACTTAGAAACGCACCACTGGGCGCGTTTGCACAGTGGTGAAGGTAGGGGGCGGGGCTTGAGGTGATGTGTGTGCAAACACGCCCTGCGGCGAGTTTTAAGTTGGAGAATTAATTCCTCTTCAAACCAGAGGTCCCCTAGGGGCCAACTAGCCCACCAGGTACCTCCACGGAGATGCGTTGTACAGTGTTGTAAAAAGGGGCGTGACCTAGTCTGAACACCTCTCTGCAACACAGCTCCTTGGCGCATACTGGAGGTACCTGATGGGCTTGTTGGCCCACAGGAGTCCTCAGGAATGAAGAGGAATTAGTTCTCTAACTTAAAACGCGCCACAGGGAGTGTTTTCAGACATGTCACCTCAGGCCACGCTCCCTTCCTTCATCAGTGTGCAAATGCGCCCTGTGGTGCGTTTTAAGTTGGGGAATTAATTCTCTTTCAATAATGAGGGTCCCTGAGGGCCAAATAGCCCAACAGGTATCTCCAGTATGCGCCAGGGAGCTGCGTTGCAGACAGGTGTTCAGAGGCCACGCCCCATTTTATACCTCTCAGCAACGCAGCTCTGTAGTGCTTACTGGAGGTACCTAGTGGGCTAGTTTGACCCTAGGGATTCTTAGTATTGAAGGGGACTTAATCTCTAAACTTAGAACGGTGAAAGGCCACGTTTAGACAGTAGTGAAAAAAGGGAACTGGGCCTGACGTGATGTGTGCAAACACACCCTGTGGTGCGTTTTAAGCTGGGGAAACATTTCAACTTCAAACCTGAGGGACCATGGGGGCCAAGTAGTCCACCAGGTGCTTCCAGTAAGCGCCACTGCACTGCTTTGCAGAGAAGTGGTCCAGGTGGTGCCCCTTTTTACACCTCTCTGCAACTCAGCTCTGTGGCACTTACTGGAGGTACCTAATGGGCTAGTTGGAGCCTAGGGACCTACAGGATTCAAGGGGACTTAATCTCCCAACTTATAATGGCCACATGTCGCTTTTAGACAGTGGGGAAGGGAGGAGACGGGGCCTGAGGAGACGTGTGCAAACACGCCCTGTGGCACGTTTTAAGTTGGAGAAATAATTCCCCTGCAATCCTGAGGGCCCCTGGGCGCTAACTAACCCACCAGGTACTTCCAGTAGGCACCACTGTGCTACGTTGCAGAGAGGTTGTCCAGGCCATGCCCTTTTTTACACCTCTCCTAATGCAGCTCTGTGGCGCTTACTGGAGGTGCCTAGTGAAAACGGCCACAGGGCGTGTTTACATGGTGGGGAAGGGAGGGGATGGGGCCTGAGGTGAAGTGTATAAACACGCCCTGTGGCGCGTTTTAAGTTGGGGAAATAATTCCCCTTCAATCCTGAGAGCCCCTGGGGCCAACTAGCTAACCAGGTGCTTCCAGTAAGCGCCACTGTGCTGTGTTGCAGAGAGGTGGTCCAGTCCATGCCCCTTTTTATACCTCTCTGCAGCACAGCTCTGTGGCGCTTACTGGAGATACCTGGTGGGCTAGTTGGACCCAAGGGACACTCAGGATCAATGTTTATGTTTATGTTTATTTTTGTTGTAAAGCGCACGAATACTGAAGTGTCTTGGTGCTGAAATGTAGGAGTGGGAATACAGTGAGAAGGTTTGTGACCTATGTATCTGTAGAAAAACAGGTTTTCAAATTCTTCCTGAAAATCTGGAGATTTGGCTGACAACGCAAGGATATCGGTAGTTTATTCCAGACCATAGTTGCACAGTGTGTTATGGCTCGACCGTCCCATCTGGCTCTTTTAGATTTTACAGTGTTTATTAATCCTTGAGTAGCCAATCTCAATGCTCATGAGGGAGCATAGGTTGTAAAAAGCTTCTGAAACTCGGTTGGACTTTATCCATTTAGTGCTTCATGCACCAGTGTTAGCGCTTTAAATTCAATCCGTTGTTTGATGGGGAGCCAGTGCAATGATCTTATTCCGGCCAATGTCGATTGTCCTCTGCGCAAACCCAGAAGAAGTCTGTCAGCCGCGTTTTGCAACGATTGCAATTTTTGTAACTGAAATATATCGATACCCAGGAACAATGCATTCACATAGTCCAGCTTTGATAGAAAAAGTGCTACCATCAAAGTTTTCTGGATTACTTGGGGAATAAAAGGAAAAAATGTTCGCAATACTTTTAAAAGAAAAAAGCAGGAGGAGACAAGGCTGTGAACCTGGGCGCCAAAGTTCAGTTTGTTATCAAAAATAACTCCCAGATTTCTAGCCTTGTTGATAGGATGAGGGCATTCTCCAGCCTCCACCGGCCACCAGGTTTGATTCCAGATAGATGGCCCTGTTCCAAACTCAATCACCTCCGTTTTTTCTGTAATTATTTTTAAATAGTTCTGGGCCATCAATCCCATGATGTCAGTGAGGCAGGCATGAAATCTGCCTGCTGTGACGTCTGGCTCGTCGGTGACGGAGATCATAAGCTGAGAGTCGTCAGCATATGATACGAGTCCAAAACCATGTTTCTTAACTAAACTTGCCAAGGGGGCAATGTGCAAATTGAAAAGGATTGGAGACAGCGCAGATCCTTGAGGCACTCCACAAGGCAGACTTTATCCCCCAAATTAAAACGGCCACAGGGCGTGTTTGCACACATGTCACTCCAGGCACCTCCTCCCTTCACCAATTTGCAATCGCGCCCCGTGGCACATTTTAAGAGGTAGTTTTAATACCCTTGCCCTATATTGTACTAGGGTTTTACAGAGGAGGTCATGGTAATCACAGGGGTACTCCAACGCATAGCATTCCCTAGTGTTTGTAGATGTTTTCTTGTATTCTAAATGTCTTTTACAATAGCACTGGCTCTAGGCCTGGTTAGTCAGATTCAGTTATCATAAGTTGTGGTTACAGGAGGACTTTCTGCTCCTCTGCGGGTTCTTTCTGTACATCTCGTCTTCTTCCTGCACTTTTCTTCGTCTTTCTGGAATTCCGTATTTCTTTTTTTTCTGTGCATTTTTTCTTCTTTCTTCACATTTCCTACCTCTGTCTGTAGGCATAGTTAGAAACTATCATTTAAAAAACATTTGAAATTCACTGAAAAAAACAAAAGTTTCAGGCACGTTATAGTTAGAAATTAGCATTCACAAAACCTTTGAAATTCACTGAAAAAACCATAGGTTTCAGGCACATTAAAGTTAGAAATTAGCATTTAAAAAACTTCAGAAATTCAATGAAAAAATCATAGGTTTAAGGGGCGTTATAGTTAGTTGGACATTTTACTCGTACATAACCAGGTAAATTCCCCCATTACAGCTATAACTCGAGCGCCCGCAATGCACTGCTGATGACGTCACATATTACATCACACATGATATGGTCAGTGATATCACTCATGACATCACTGATGACATCTCAAATGACATCACTGATGACATCATCCTTGTGATAGAGTGGCAGACCTTCTCTCACCCTAATATATCCTTCAATACACACACTCAAAAATGTAAATTAATATTTTCAAAACAATGGGCATACCAATACCACTTACAACAAACCTATTCAGTAATTCCAAGATCTACACACACATCCACTCATTCACCAACAGTCCTATACAGTCACTCATACATGTACTCACTCATCATATGTACTCATACACCTAAACATCCTGTTACACACCTACACTCATCAATAGAGTTACTCACACACATAGTCACACATGCAAACACAGTATCAAAAATCCATTTACTTGCATATACAGTTATACACACACCATCAAACTTACACATACTTACTCTCTTAAGCAATCACTTATAGAAACACATACTAATTTATACAGGAACTCTTCCTATTTTTCTTTCCCTCACATACACCAATACTCACATATACTAGTTTAAACCATATGCAGTTACTCATAAAGACACTATTGAGACAGTAATTTACTCACCAACACACCCATACACACACTCATCCACCCATACAGTCCTGCACACATGCTATCTTCAACACATACAAACAGTGAGTCACTCATTCATGCATCTATGCACTACATAATACCCCCCACCGAACCATACAGCCACTCATACTGATACTCAGAAAACCAACTAATAACCCATATAGGCACTCATGTAGCTACTCACCAATCCATGTAGCCACTTATACACAAAGTGAGATACTGATTTTCATATTTATACATTACTCACTAACCCATGTATTTACTAACATATACTTAATCAGTCAGTTATACAAACAATTTTACAAAAGAAAATCATCCATTTAGACACATTTACCAATTTATTCTTCCATCGACCTTGAGATATACATATATAAAACATATTTAATTTTCAGAAAAACACACATTCACTGGATGATGTCATCAATGATGATGTCATCAGTGACGTCATTTGAGATGTCATGAGTGGAGTGATGTCACTGACCATGTCATGATTGATGTAATATGTGACGTCATCAGCAGTGGATTGCGGGCGTGCAAGGTATAGTTAGCTGAACTAACTATAACAGGGGAATTTCACTGGTTTTGTACAAGTGAAATGTCCAACTAACTATAACTCCCCTGAAACCTATGTTTTTTCAGTAAATATATGTATATATACATAGAGAGAGAGAGAGAGATATAGATATCTATTAATTTATATATCATATTTTTTTTATGTATGGATGCCCAGGTATGATTATTTGTACAACAACCTTTGTGAAGAGTTACGGAGAATAAATTTTACGTATTTTTTCACCCTCATACAATGTTCACAATATATTCAATAGAGGGCAATGAAGGTCGACATGTAATTTCACTGTGAACCATAAAGAAAGGTAATAACAACAATATGTGTTGTGCAATACTAGCACAAAAATAGCAAAATAGCTCAATGTCTTGCAGTTTGATAAATCAAAAGCACAAAAATAAAAATTCTGTAAAGCAAGGTAAAACAGGAGAAAATAGCAGCACTGGGAAGCCGTCCCAACCTCTCACTCTCTTGAAATGGTGCTACAGGCTCAGCGTCTGTGGGCGATGTAAAATCTGAGCTACTCCATCTGTGAACTTCACCGAGGTATCTGCACCACTTCTTTTCATACAGTAAATGTTGGCTTATGCAACATCGTTTCCCTTTCCTGTGCCAGTTGTTCTTGTGGTGTTATCAGTGTTTTCGCTAACCCAAGATCCTCCTGACACCTACAACGAAATCTCGCACCTTTCTCTTACTGGTACCAATTAATCATACTCCTAGGGCCTTCCAGCTATTCCCAGAGTTGTTTGATGCCTGTATATCCACAGCAGTATGTCTCCCCCGGTCCACATGTCTTGACATGATAGAGCAAACATAACACCTTGGCAGGATATATAATTTTGCCCACTAGGAATAATGAACATTAGCATCACAGGATCATCTGCTGTCTCAGCTTGGTACATCGGTTTTCTGTATGCCTTTTACACTCATCAACCTTGCCAAAACAATTTTACCCTTTCACGTCACAATGTTTTCCTCACACAATTCCCAATATACTACATGATCTTGTAGCAGTTTCTACCATATAATTGCCAGTAGGCTTCTTGTATGTAGTCAGATATTGCCTAGATTTCAATATTTCCCCCTGTGTCATCCTCTTAATAGTGGCAATTCTGATAGTAATAGTTGTTTTTGAGGCGGAAAGGGCACATCTTTCTCTTCAAGTGAGATTCTTAGACTATGTACATTTTTTTCAGCTGCTAGATTTTTGATTCTAGGTGTTAGAGTTCTGATGATTTTAATGGACTGAATTTTTCTCTAGATTTGAAACAATCACATTGTCAGTGACAATGTCCAGTTCTATTTCCTTCTTGTTTGATCAAAGTTTGGTTTAAAACTAATGTGAGATTAGTCATCAGCTATTTCTACAATGCAATAGTTAGGTCTGTTTAGAGAGGCAGCCGATGCAAATCTATTTCTGAAGAACAAATTGCTAAACAGTTCATCTTCAGGAAAGGGGATAAGTGATAGCTTGAGTTTTTATAAAGGCAGTAAAAGCTATTTTCTGGTGTCAGCGAGGTAAAAGTCATCATTTTTTATCTTAAAATCAAGTTTTTGTTTTTGAAGTACTGACATTATGTTTATATCTCTTAAGATACACAGGAGAAATTGTTTGGTTTGTCATTATGTGTTCTGTTTGACAACAAGGAAAAATACATTTTGATTTGTTTGTGAAGTTTTGGGACTTTGCCTGAAATAAAACTGCATTTGCTTTTATGATTTCTAGTCTATATATTATCTTGGCTTTTTTTCTTTCTGGGCTATGGGTGACTGATTGGTGTGGTATTATCATTCAAGCATGAAAACGTCTTTCCTTTTGGTGTTAGGTTAATCATGGGCTGCATCTATTGTCTGATCTCTTTTTTTCAATTTAAGATGTGCCAATGTGTCCCTATCACTATTGGCAGTTTCTTTGATGCTCTCTTCTGCTGTGTTAAAGGTTTGATTGAAGGCTCTTCTCCAAACTTTCGGTTGTGGAGAGTAAATTTTCAATGACATGTAATTTTCAAAATAAAATATTTGAGGAATCCTATTCTGGAGAAGCTTGTAAATCTTTTTCCACAAAATTGTTTTAAATCAATGACATTTCCAGAATTCCAAACCTATTCTGATAAAAAGTCCTTCATTTTGAAACAAGTGCGTGCAGTCTGTTCTTCTCCTGAAGCACATATTTTTCTCTTACCTCCCAATCTTTTTCCCCTTTTCCTTTCCCTATCTTATCTCTCTTTGTATACCGTGGCTGGTTCACTTTCCTTTCCTATTCAATTTTATAATTATTTTTGCCATCTGATATCTACCCCTGGCGGAGGAGCAAGATGGCGGATCGAGACCGCAGTCCGGAGCACAGCTAAATGACGGATCCAGCTACTGTTTAGTGCTAAATGCTGCAGATACACTATTGAAGTTACCCATCGCGCTGATCACGGAAAACATTGCTGATTTATCTGGCATACTCTGGGTAGCCTGTTCGAGGTGTAAAACTGGGCGCATATCGGATGTGGTGGCTTTTCAGGAGCCGACTCAGACAGCTGCTTCACTCCGTGCGGCCAACCTCGTCAGGTCCGAGTAGCTGGTTTGCGTTCGGCTGGTTTTAGAAAAATCGTGGTTTTTCGAAAGCCAACAGATCGCAATTCAATATTGCATTTCAAAAGTTTTCACCAATCTGGTCTCAAACTCAACATACCATATTCGCAACTATTAAGAGTTAAACGTATTGTGTCCTCCACTGGAGAGAGTGAATATCAACAAAGGCTCACATTGGAAAGATTTAAAGCTCGGGGGTACCCATAAGAAATCTTAGAAAAGGCAGCTGCCCGATTCAAGAAGGTTAACTGCAATGAACTACTGCATTTAAAACCAAAAGTGGAGAACACACGCATGGTAGTTGTGTCGAAATACACCGTTACCCGCAATCAATTCTGAAAAATGATTCTGAAACATTGGCCACTTTTAAGCACAGAACCTGAATTTCGAAACATCTTTGCGCAAACACCCATCTTTGCCTACACCAGAGAACGCAACCTCAAAGAAATACTCACGAGGCCAAGGGATCAAACAGATATTCAAACATATAAAGGACTGATGCCATGTTATAACTGCAGTAACGGCAACAACGTCATACCAGGGAACTACACCAACCACCCCAATGCAAGGACACAAAGTAAAACTGAAAGTCAATGCCACATGTAACTCTTCTAATGTAATCTACATGCTCAAATGCCTCTGTGGTCCTGCTACATAGGCCACACGGAGAGAAAGATTCGAACACTTATTCTGGAGCACAAAAGTAACATTCGGACAAAAAACATGAAGACTACAGTGGCCACACACTTTATGGAGAAAAATCACACAGTTGCGCAATTAAAATACTTGATTCTGGAACAGATCAAACCCACCAGACAAAACAAAAACACACTGCTCAAATGCGAAAACTACTGGATCCGCTACATGGAGACGATGCAACCACATGGGTTGAATGATAGGATGGAATTTCAATTTTATCTGTGATTATCTACGAACGGTGGAATACCAATATAGTACTTTTGGACTTTACATCTAGCTTAATGAATATTAAGTGCATACAATGTATGGTATTATTTGTATATTTTCTCCATATCACTTGAATCATCTTTTGGTTTCCCTTTATCAGTATTTGAGTATCACACAATCCCAAGCAATTATCGGTCCCACTTTTTCTTACGTTCACTATTACCATTACCATTTAGAATATTTTCTCACTAACTCGCACTTTCACCATTCAAAGATGGCACCCGTTAGCCATCACTCCGGTATCACAGATTTTTCTCTAACGGATTCACCGTAGGCACACTACGCGGAGTTTTGCTCACATCTCTGTAAGTACCTCGACTCGGGGACATTTTTCTTATACTCACCGATAACTACGATTTAGCGCTAACTAGTCGCGCACACTTTTGTGATCTTTCAGGCTCACGGACGGATAATACAATTGTATCAGTGAGTCATTTACTAAACAACCCACTGTTGGTTTAGCACTCCGGAGCATGGGGTCTATGACACACATTTTTTTCAGCAAATTTGAGCACCCAGTTCTTTATCTTTGGCACACACTTTTCAACACCTTTCTGGCACCGTGAGAGATGTAATAATTTTTTTTTAAAAACACACCACCACCATGGTTAGTCACGTTCTTTTTATTTACTATTTTTGTTCATAGCCACCGTTTTGTTAACACGCTTGACTGCTAATAGAGATCACAGCCATTTCGTCACCAGGTGTTACCATCACACCATTTGATGATTATTTTGTACGCACAACATCCGAAGCACATAGGCGGATATCCACTTCTTTCTTCTTTTCCCTGTAGAGTTATCCCCTGACGAAGGGCTGAAGGATAGCCCGAAATGCATTGGGATAAATAATTTGATGATATATGCATTGGACAGAGATGTTAAAGATTTTTTCAACCATGAAAGCAATGTGTTGAGATTGAAAATGAACTTGCAAATGCACAACAAACCAACTGTTGTTAAAAAAAACTTTATTAAAAACATATAAATGAATAAGACTGGTTCAGTCTTTCCTGCAGTGTGAGGAGTCTTCCCCCTGGTTGGGGCAGCATTGTAATAGACTTTGAAAACTGGTCAGAAAGATGGTTGGATAATGGACAATGACTTCAATTCCAAAATGAATGTGGGTTTTGAGCTCCCATTTTATTTAATTTGTTGGCTTTCCCTTTTCCTCTATTCATATACCTTTTGCCTTCTTTCTTGCTTTCTTCAGTCTTTGGTAGGATTGGTTGGGCAACATTGGTAAATTCAAGGTAGCACTAGCACTGGCAGGATCCCCGTAGCTGTGACTCTGTATAGCTGCCCAATCAGCGGCAGCTGGGTCCAATGGGGAGGTCTCCTCGGAGGGTTAAGGGTGGTTTTTGGGGGTGGGTGGGTTCAAGTGAGGGTAGAGGGTTGGCGTTGGGGAGGGGGGAAGCAATTGGGGTAAAAAATACATCACTAGGTTAACAAGTCTAGAGATAATGTATAGCAAGGATTATTTGTATGAATTTTTCAAAGCTGAGAATATAACTCGTATAAGATGTATCAACTAAGATGCCTGGCATGGAATGTGGCGGGTTTGAATAGTAGGAATAAGAGAAGATTAGTGTTTGAAGAGCTAAAAATGTATAATCCACATATAGTCATAATTTCTGAGACACACATTGCATATAAAGACCGAAACTTACTAAAACAATTGGGGTATGATGTTTTAGTATGCACCGATTTAAATATTTCAATACGCGGGGTAGCTATTTTAAAACAAAGGCAAGTCAGAGCTGAAATTGGTAAAACTTCTGTTGATAAAGCGGGCCATTGCCCAGTTGATACTTGAAGGTTGTAAATATACATTTTGTGGCATTTATGCCTCAAACATAGACGAACCAAAAATTGTTGATCAAGTCAATATGGAGTGCTCGGCTGGGAGGGAGAGCACATAGTAATGGGGGATTTTAATTGTATAATGAACTATAATATAGACACTACTAGGCGGCTGTCATTTCAGAGAATGCGGAAGGCACGGGCTGCTATTATTGATCTTGCTCGTATTCATGCCATAAAAGACGCATGGCGGCATCTATATCCTAGTACAGCTGGTTATATGTATTACTCTGCTGCACACAAACCATGCTCGCTTATAGATATGGCTTGGGTATCGGACAGGCTTCTTGAATCAAGAACTATGGTAATCTGCCCAAGAGTCACCTAGGATCACAATCCTATTCTGTTATCTTTTAATGTAGCAGCAGGGAGACAAGGTCCTAGGTCGTTTTCGTTCCCCAGATATCTATTTCTAAATTCAGACTTTTTAAGACAAGTAAAAGATCATCTGAAAGAATTTATTAGCATAAATACTGCTTCGACCTCTCTATTAATAGTCTGGGATGCCTGGAAAGTCAGCATACGGGGTTTCGCACAACAATTTATATGGAGACAAAACAAGGAACGTAAATGCCAAGATGAGAAAACTATTGCTAATATAACATCGATTAGCCGATGCATTACTCCTAGGGTCGGTAGGAGCAGAAGAATTGGGTCACAATTTAATAGAATTAAAATCTGCCCTTAAAAATACTTTTAGGGAAAAAAGTATTGCTAAATTAAAAAATATCAATTGTCACAGTATGAAAGTGGCGAAAAGATAGGTAAGATACTGGCATATAAGGTAGCTGAGGATAAGGCCAAAATGACTATAAAAGAAATAAAGGGGGCTAATAACCAGACATACAACCACCCTAAGATGATTCTGCAACAATTTGCTAAGTACTATCAAGAACTTTACACTCCTGTGAAGCAGATATCTAAAGTGGAGATACAAAGATATATCTCTTTAAGCAGAATTAAAAGTATGGGGGATGAATATTCAGATGCACTAACGGATGACATTACAGGAGCAGAAATTAGATCAGCTACTAGCTCCTTACCAGCCGGTAATGCGACAGGGGAAGATGCGATACCTATGGAACTATACAAAACATGCATGGAAGAATAGGTTCCATTATTCTCTCAGGTTATCCACTTTATTGGGGCAGGGAAAAAAGCTCCTACATCTTGGAACTCTACACTAATCATTTTCATCTTGAAAAAAAAGAAACCAGCTGATGATTGTGGGTCTTACAGACCAATTTCACTTATAAATAATAAAATATTTGCTAAGATCCTAGCAACTCGGCTGGCACCATTAATGCCGGGATTGGTTTCACCCCAACAACATGGGTTCATTTTAAAAAGGGATACTACTGCCCACATTAATATGGCTGTGACGGCGTTTGATGTTGCTCAGGTGGAGTCAACCCCACTCGGTATGATATTATTAGATGCAGAGAAGGCATTTGACCGAGTGGGGTGGGACTTCCTCTGGGCTACTTTATTGGCATTCGGTATTAAAGGCCTATTTTTAAACTGGATTCAGGCCTTGTATGACAATCCATCCGCCAAAATCAGCTATTTAGGGGAGTGTTCTCCTTTTTTCCAATACAACGAGGTACTCAACAAGGGTGTCCTCTTTCACCCCTGCTATTTGCATTAATAATGGAACCTTTTATATAAGCCTTGCAGAACCAACCTCAGATTGCCCCTTTCACTTTTGGTACAAGTTCACTTAAAATAACTGCTTACGTGGATGATATCACGATATACTCTACAGAGGTTTATGAACCTATGAAGGGTATTATATTGGAAGCAAAAAGATTTGGAGCAGTCTCCGGATATAGCTGAATACTAATAAGACCCAAATCATCATGAATTATAAATCTTTGATTCCTATCCAGGGAGTATGTGAGGCTGCTACCTACTTAGGAGTTACAATTTCTGCTAAAATAAATGAAAAATCTGCTTTAAATTATGAGGTGCTACTTAAAGAAACTGCCACTTTACTTAAAAAATGGAAAAAGGTGCCTTTAACCCCTTAACCGTGGCGGTAATTCCGCTGGGGTGCGGGAGTTTTCGTGCACGAGTGGTGAGCCGTTGACCAATGGCCGCTGGCAGCACTGGGGAGGTAGTGCTGCCGTCGGCCATTGGCTGCAGGGAAGGGGTTAAGTATTATAGGTCGAATAAACATTCTTAAAATTAAGATCCTGCCCAAATATCTTTATTTGTTCCGTTTCCATCCCTTTACGGGTGGATAATCTTAATTTGAAACGTTTAGATGGGATCCTTACTTCCTTTATTTGGGGATAAAAAAAAGCTCGCCGAGCTATCGCTCTATTAAAACTTCCATTTAACCAGGGTGGTCTCCACCTCCCAGATTTTAAGCTTGATTTTTGGTTGACTTTTCTGACTCGTTTCGGCAGTTTGTTGAATTCCACTGACATTTTTTTTTTCACAAATTCATGCTGGGGGAGGATTCCAATATGTTTCTTTATAGACTTAATGACCCAAACTACTTCAAACGGATAAAATTCAAGATGGCGCAGGATACTATTAGTATTTGGAGTACTCTTCTCACTAAATGCCAAACTTCACTGTATCATTATAGAACTCCCTTATGGGGGAACCCAGGTTTTCCTGAAATCTTTCACGATCAAGCTGGTAAATACCTATTCCGCTCGGGCATAGAAAAGCTAGGAGATCTGTATGATCATAATGGTTTTATAACATTCGAAAAACTGAAGGATTGTTACAGTCTAACTTAAGGGGCTCGGTTTAAGTACTATCAGATTCAGGATTATTTTGTACGCATGTTAAGTCTTATGATTATCTCTGACTGTATGGAATTGTACATATACGGAAAAAAGAAGTCACTGATCAGCATAGGGTATAATATTCTCAGTGGTTTCAGGAACAATGATTTGCTTGAAGCTATCAGAGAAGTGGGGAAGGAAACTGGATACTGACCTATCATCAAATATGATATTTACTAAGTATGGGCGAAATTTGTGAATTCGCGATCCGCGAATTCGTGCGAAAGCGAACTGGCAATTCGGAAAATCTGCGAATTTGTGCGAATTTCTTTTTTTTGCGCGTTCCCATGGGTTTTTGCCAGTTCGTGAGGGTTTTTTACAAGTTCGGGAACGCAAACTTTCTTACTTACTTATGTGGTCGTAACGGTCACGACCATGGTCTTTCTACATGTACAGCCTGTTTGCGACCCTGTGGTTCATCACGGCCACCCTCCGGTTCATCACTGCCACAATCTGGTTCACCAATGCCACCCTCTGGTTCATCACTATCACCCTCTGGTTCACCACTACCACCCTCTGGTTCACCACTACCACCCTATGGTTCATCACAGCACCCTCTGATGCACCACTGCCACCCTCTGGTTCAAGACTGCCACCCTCTGGTTGATCACTACCATCCTCTGGTTCATCACAGCACCCTCTGGTTCACCACTGCCACCCTCTGCTTCATCACAGCACCCTCTGGTACACAACTGCCACCCTCTGGTTCAAGACTGCCACCCTCTGGTTGATCACTGCCATCCTCTGGTTCATCACAGCACCCTCTGGTTCACCACTACCACCCTCTGGTTCATCACAGCACCCTCTGGTACACCACTGCCACCCTCTAGTTCAAGACTGCCACCCTCTAATTGATCACTGCCATCCTCTGGTTCATCACAGCACCCTCTGGTTCAACACTACCACCCTCTGGATCATCACAGCCACCGTCTGGTTCATTACTGCCACCCTCTGGTTCGCCACTGCCACCCTCTGGATCATCACTGCCACCCTCTGGTTCATCAGTGCCACCCTCTGGTTTGCCACTGCCACCCTCTGGTTCATCACTGCCACCCTCTGGTTTGCCACTGCCACCTTCTGGTTCATTACTGCCACCCTCTGGTTCACCACTGCCACCCTCTGGATCATCACTGCCACCCTCTGGTTCAAGGCTGCCACCCTCTGGTTGATCACTGGCATCCTCTGGTTCATCCCTGCCTCCCTCTGGTTCATCACTGCCACCCTCTGGTTCATTACTGCCACCTTCTGGTTCGCCACTGCCAGCCTCTGGATCATCACTGGTTCACCACTGCCACCCTCTGGTTCATCACAGCTATCCTCTAGTTTATCACCTTGTGGTTCACCACTGCCACCCTCTGGTTCATCACTGCCACCCTCTGGTTCATCACAGCACCCTCTGGTTCACCACTGCCACCCTCTGGATCATCACTGCCACCCTCTGGTTCATTACTGCCACCCTCTGGTTCGCCACTGCCACCCTCTGGATCATCACTGCCACCCTCCGGTTCACCAGTGCCACCCTCTGGTGCATCACTGCCACCCTCTGGTTGATCACTGCCACCCTCTGGTTCAAGGCTGCCACCCTCTGGTTCACCACTACCACCCTATGGTTCATCACAGCACCCTCTGGTTGATCACTGCCATCCTCTGGTTCATCCCTGTCACCCTCTGGTTCATCACTGCCACCCTCTTGTTCTGGACTACCACCCTCTGGTTCCCCAGAGACACCCTCTGGTTCATCACTGCCACCCTCTGGTTCAAGACTGCCACCCTCTGGTTGATCACTGCCACCCTCTGGTTCATTACTGCCACCCTCTGGTTCACCACTGCCACCCTCTGGATCATCACTGCCACCCTCTGGTTCATTACTGCCACCCTCTGGTTCACCACTGCCACCCTCTGGATCTTCAATGCCACCCTCTGGTTCATCACTGCCACCCTCTGGATCGCCACTGCCACACTCTGGTTCATCACTGCCACCCTCTGGTTCGCCACTGCCACCCTCTGGATCATCACTGCCACCCTCTGGTTCACCACTGCCACCCGCTGGTTCATCACTGCTATCCTCTGGTTCATCACCTTTTGGTTCACCACTACCACCCTCTGGTTCATCACTGCCACGCTCTGGTTCATTACTGCTACCCTCTGGTTTGTCACTGCCACCCTCTGGATCATCACTGCCACCCTCTGGCTCACCAGTGCCACCCTCTGGATCATCACTGCCACCCTCTGGTTCAAGGCTGCCACCCTCTGGTTGATCACTGGCATCCTCTGGTTCATCCCTGCCACCCTCTGGTTCATCACTGGCACCCTCTGGTTCATCACTGCCACCCTCTAGTTCATCACTGCCACCCTCTGGTTTGCCACTGCCACCCTCTGGGTCATCACTGTCCCCCTCTGGTTTATCACAGCACTCTCTTGTTCACCACTGTAGATTATGGGGGGAAAGCAAAGCACACCTTCCCAGCCTCAACTGAGATGAATTAATTTGGGGCTGGTTAATGTGTCACTAAATTTGAGCTTCAAGTCTGGCACTTGCTTCCTTAGCTGTAAGTGCTTCCTGTGGCAGCTTAATATATTTTTACAGGAGCATTGTGCCATACTTGTAACTATTCTCTGACCCTGCTTTGAGGGTTAGAGAAGGGTCAGAGAATAGTTGCAAGTAGGCAAATGAACTCTGGAGGGGCCCCTCAGGAAGCACTACAGGGAATGGTTACAAATTAGCTTGAACTTTTGCACCTGCTAAGTGCTTTCAGTTTTGCAAAATTTGTTTTTCTGCAATTTCGCGAAATTCGCGGGGCGCGAATTTGCTCGAAATCGAACTTCTTTTTTTTGCGTGTTCGCCTGGTTTTTTGCTTATTCACGGACCGCTTGCAGCGCACCGACCGCGAGGTTGCCCATGTGGTCGTACATGGGCGCGGCCATCTTGTGCGCGTTGCTTATTTCCTTTTCCGGGCGCTATTGACAATGTCGCGTTGTGTGCGGCTCGCTATTACGAGTTTGCGCGTTTTTTTGCGTACTCGCGGTGGAAAAATCACGCGAACTTACCCATACGGTCCTCAATGGGCGCGGCCATCTTGTTTTTCATTCATTGCTATGGTTCTGTGCATGCTTTCTAATCCTCCTTTCATCTGTGCAATCCTTTGTTTCTTTGGACTTTTTTTGATCTTTTCTACTCTATATCTATCCCTCTTTTTTTCTTGATCTATATTTTGTATTTTTTTCAACTTTTCGTTACTTTTAAAGCTACTTTTTTAAACTTTATTTTTTACTTTATTTTTTCCCTATTCTCTCCTTTTTTTTCTTTCTGCTGTACAGGACCATGGCAAAGGGAGCCGGGAAGGAGAAGGGGAAGGGTCCCGCAACCCATACCCGGCTCCCATGCGGGCGATTGCGGGGGGAGCTAGTCACAGCCCGGGAGATCTTCAGCACGGAGGAGGTGGCCACACAAGTTTACTATGTGCAGCGCCGCCTCCCCAAGACCATCGCGGCAGGTGGCAGGATAGCTACCGGGTACGGGCTCCAGGAGCTTCGGAAGCGTTGGGAGAAGGTGTGACAGGCCATGTATCAACACTCTTGGGTCCGGCGCACCTACAACCAGTCCAAGCACCGGTGGTCCGACCTCCTGGACCGTGAACGCGACCTGCTCGACCTGTTAGGCATCGAGATCCCCGGGCTTGGTGAGTAGTAGTAGCTATTTAATCACTACTCTGTTTTCTCCTGCTCTATGTGTTATCATATTGCAATTTTTTGTTTTTTTCCGAAGAGCAATAATGCTGCCGATTAGATTTAAGGTAAATTATGTTTAATAATGTTCTGTGATTGCCTTTCAGGTGCACTGCTCTCCTGCTCAGTGGCGGTGCTACTATGCTTATTTGTTTGCGATTTTTTTTGCTCATTTCATTTGCCTGAGTAATTATGTATGAGTGTGCTTTACAGAAATGCGTAATGCTAGACACTAAGGGGCATATTTACAATTACTGGCACATCCCTGCAAATTAGCATGGATGCCCCAGTAATTGTGCGCCACGCCTCCACCACCCATGGTGCGCCGCATTTAAAATGCGGCGCACCATGGGGCAAAAATGACATAGAAGCGTCACGCATCTGTGCCCTAAAGGCAGTGCATTGCTGGAGTTGTGTCGCAACCACGATGCAGCTCCAGCAATGCTCTGGGGTGCCCTATCTCCCCAATGTTGCGTCAAGCCGCACGTCTGCTTGAAGCAGGCGCAGGGTTTTGACTGAGTGACGCAGCATTGGCCTAAAAGTGACTGAGGAAATCTTGTAGATTTCACTTGGCCACTTTTAGGATGCGGTCCTGCGCAGGAACGCACTCCCTTGCGCCGGAATGCCCCCTGATGGCGCAGGGCTTTACAACGTGATGCATTTCCCAGATACGTCACGTTGTTAATATACCCCGCACCATGGCGCCTCTTTAGCCCTGCCGCTGCATCACAAAAGTAATGCAACGATGGAGCAAAAGAGCTGCAAGGGACTTGTAAATCTGCCCATAGAGACTCAAGTCAAGTCCTTCCTTTGTACACCTGCCACTAAGAAGAGATAGTGGTGGTGGATTGATAGTTTGAGTATTTTAATGACTGGTTTTGTAGTAGGAAACTTACTTTTTAGTGTTCCCACTGGTGTGCAATCACAATGGACTTTGTCTGTCACTTCACGTGCTGCCTAGTGCTGCCTGCCAGTCCTAGTCGAACCTTTTTGTAGTTTGTTTAGTGAGTTACATAACTTTCCAAGTCGACGGTCCGCAAATCCAGCAATACTAATATCCTAGTAGACCACATCAGATAGGTCAATAAATGTAGTGCGATTGTTGTCTATTTGCTATTTCCCCGAAATAATTTGTTATTGTTCTTTTGAAATGTTTGATTTGGTTGACAACAATCATCCATGTTTGGGTCTTTCTTTCATGTTGTACATCAGCTCCCCCCAGGGGCAAGAGGACAGCGGAGGAGGTAGCGACGACGCCGGACGAGGACCAGGAAGGCCAGGATCAGTCAGGCGAGGGCTCCTCTGCTGGCCCCAGTAAGTTTTTATGTTAATATTAATAATTATACTTCCCTATCTTTTAGAGTACCTATTTTTTACTAACGTTCCACATTCGATTTTTCCTACTTCGTCTTTGATCTTCTTGTAGACTGTTTCTAAATTCTTATCCTGCCTCTACTATGACTCCCTGTGGTACTACTAGATTATTATTATTAGTCTGTCTGTGTAGCTAACTAAGCTTGCACAGTTGGCAAAAGGTGTTAAACGAAACTCCCATTCTATTCAGCAATAGCGCTATGCACTGAGTGCAGTCCTCTGGGTTGTCCATAATGTCTTTTGAAGTCTTCTAAATGTTTATGCTTTGACAATTCCCAACAATAAACTGTCAATGACCACCAAGAAAGATTAAGATACTAGTTTACTTTTTGATTGTATAGGAGGACCATTCATACTACTATTGTTGCAGGGACAATTCTGCACAAACAGTACTATAGACACTAAATAGTGCATTGTTTATCAATTATAATAGGCACAGCTAGATTTTCCACATACCTCAGTCATAACAGAATTTGAACCCCCAATCTCCTTACTCACTAGCTAGTGTGACAGAGTCATTTAGCTCCCTAATTCATCGTTGATTGATCCCCAATGATGATTATCCAACCCAGGACAAAGACTACGGAGTCACAGTCCAGAACTGTTAGAGCCACGGACTCATGCTTGCAAATTGCAAAGCCTTTCTCTCACTCACTCATGACTAAAAACCACAGAGTCTATGTAAGTTTTAAAGCTTTATTAAAAGTAAAAACATTTATTAAAATCAAGTTCATCATACAACATAAACGGTGGATTGAAAATGGAAAAGTGCTTAGTGATCTCACACATTAATTGTTGGAACTTCAAATCTTCTTTGTGGTGCTGAATCATTGCTGACTCCGTCCTACTGATGATGATCTGATGTTGCTCTTGTTCTTAGAAGGGAAGCTTCTGTCTGTTATGAGAAAAACGGTGCATGTTAAAAAGCAAATATTCATCAGTTGTGCCAAAAAGTGTAGCAAGACAACACCCTTCCCTGAAAAAAGTGCAATTTTTAGTTTTGACTAGACTGTCACAAATTATTACGTTTGTTTGTGTAGTTGTAGTGACATTTTTTCATTCCTAGACAAAATACTAGGGAGTGGTGTATATGGCATCTAAGAATCTGAAATGTATTTTCTAGGCGGAACGTCGGCACAACTATCCACCGGTGCCGGGGCCAGCGCGGAGGTGGGCACTCCTGGGGCGGAGGCGGTGTAACAGCCAGTGGAAGCTACTGTGGGGGATGCCACGGTAGTGGCGGACAGTGGTAAGCTATTATATTCCTTACTTATTGAGATAGCAGACTGCAGAGTGTGCTCTCTGCACAGGTGTATATGTTGTACAGTACAAGTATACTATACTGTTAACCCGTTCTATGCTCATGACGGAGCCGCTCCGTCATGAGCCTCGGTTGAGCTGTGCTCATGACGGAGCGGTTCCGTCATGGCCCACTCGGCGCGCCTGCGCAGCACGAATTTCGCGCCTGCGATGAGCGTTCCATTGAGCGGGCGCGTTCGTGACGGAACCGCTCCGTCATGAGCACAGCTCAACCGCGGCTCGTGACGGAGCAGCTCTGTCACGAGCATGCGAGCGCCGCTCGGCATCCCTACCCCCTTAGCGCTGCGCAGCGAAGGGGTTAAGAAGCCTTACAAATTTAGAACTAAGTTTTTATTAACCAGGTAGTAGCCTCCTCTAAATTGACTTCAACTCAGCTGTGAAAGTTTTTTTGAGAATACAAGTCAGATCAGAGATGAACTTAATGGATGTGATGAACGAAAAGGGAAAGAAGAGTGTAAGTAAGTGTGGAAGAAGGAGGGAGTTAAAAGTAATGATGACTGGCAAAGAATGATACGTTTTCTTGAATGCTGCTCGAGGTGGCTGGGAATATGATGCATGTCCGGTTGAAGGATGAAGCAAGGATGGGTGAAAGGAGAAAGGAAAGAGGACTGCCTGGGTGGGTGAAACAGAAACTGTATGTGTGCGCAATATATCCTTTGGTTGAAATTCAAGTGCAAGTCAAGCACGGATGCATGGCTTGCGGTTTCCAAAATAAAATGACATTTTTCTTTTCCCGTGAGAAAAAGTAAGGTTTGTCCACTTGAGACATTAAGAAGAATGATTGACATTTACTTTGAATGGATGGATGCCTGGATCATGGTACTATCTTACTCATAGATAGCATATGTGTATGTAGAGAGAGTAGACGGTCACTGGATGAACTAAGTGTTACTTTGAAGAGCATGTAACACCGCACCCGCACGTCCGTTCCAGTGTAGGAAAGGCAAGGAAAAGAAGTTGTAATTTTTCTGAATACTACCATGAATAGTAGCAGTACTTTGTATTGCAAGCACAGTATATATCCGGCGATTACGGGGGCCACTCACTACCTCTGTTAATAATTTTAGTACAACTCTGTCATTCATGTGTGGCCTATCAGTGTTCACTCAATAAAAAACAAAGCACATAAAGTCATCCCATATGTAATCAAATGCATATCCTGTGAAGGGATAGATAATCATATTATTTATCTTCTTCATTTTCCTTTTCTAGTAGTCATTGGCACTGTAGGGTGAAAGTTAAATTAATTAAGCAGGAGCCCTTGTAACAGAGTATTCTCAGTGCCATTGTAAAGAAAAGTAAGAGCTTCACCACCTGCATGTACTGACTGGTACAGTAACGCAAGCCTGTGTCATCATGCCGTGCAAGTTGACTGCGCTGGCATTATGCCGGCTTCCAGAAGTTTACGTACCAATTTCGCTAAACAAGAGATAAGAAGAAGAACAAGACTGGTGTACTGTCATAGTCAACTCTAATGTACTGAGTCCATAGTGCTCATAGAATTGATTCCTGAAACTCCCACTAATTGTAGAGCAAGGCTGAAGAAGTGGGAGGTTAGATAGATACAGGCCACAAATATTATGTACTGTGCTTGCAAGTTGCTAGTTCAACTGTGACACAACTTTCTGCTGAATTATTTTGTGTTAATCTTAAAGAGCATTGGTTACAGACCATGTTTTTCTTTCTTCATATAGATGTTCCTTCCAAACTGTCATGGAAGGAGCTGGCTAGACGGCCCGGCAACAGAAACTGGAGGCGACTGTCGCCGAATATCAGCGGCTGGTGGCCCAGGAGGAGGAGGACACGCAGTCGACCACAACATCCACAGGGACAGCTGCATCCTCCTCCACGCTCCCTGGGTCAGCCAGTCAGCGCAGGCCTCCAGCGGTACGGAGCCGTGGAACCGCAGCCACCCGCCACTGCCAAGCAGCCCAAAAACCAGCTGCCTCTCACAGCAGGTGCAAGGCACGCGTGCACAGCCTAACCCTCAGGGTGTCCTACCTTGAACAGGAGCAGAAGATACTGAGAATCCTGCTCAAGAACCTCCGCAAGGAGCATGACCACCTGGCCCAAAAAGTACACCGCCCCCGGCATTAGAGAAGGAGAGACTGCCCCTTGCCCTTTTTTTAAAGACTTTTGGGGGATGGAAATTGGGAGTTGGTTTTTTTTGACTTTGGGGACTTTTTATTTTACAGACATTCATTGGGGTTAGGTGGGGGGGTGGGTTGTTTCTTGCGGGATAGTTTATTTTTGTTAGGGATATAAATAATTATTACTTTCAACTTAAACATAGCATACGTGTTTCTACTGCAGTTGAGGGGGGTTAACTGTAAGTTTGTTTTCCTGAACCGTAAGTGGCTTCTTGATTCAAATTGTGTAAGTAATTGCCCAAATGTTTACAAAAGTAAGTGCCTCTCACAGAGTTAGTGAATTCAATTGTCCTAGGACTTTATTAGTACTACAGCCAGTCTCTCGTCTCTCATACTACTCCATTATTCTTCCTCCCCCCAAACGCTTATCTTACCTGTAATTCGTGTTTGAAAATAGGGCTTGGCACAGGGCTGGCTGCATGGCAAATGGCGATTAAGGATGGCATCCTGGGCGGTTGAAATGGCATCCTTGCGGTGGTACTAGTGGTGGTACACAGTGGCAGTTGCAGCATATGAAAAAAAAGAAATTGAAACCTTGATTGGCCTGAGTGGAGCATTAGAACGGTACGATAGATACTATAGCACATGACAGTACACTAGAACAGTGCCAAAATGTAGCCTTACAAATGCTAAAGTATTGAAAGTATAACTACTACTTGCGTGGAATTTGACATTGGCTACTACTACAAGAAATAGTACTGAAGGTGAAGGACACAGCAGCGTAATCATTTGCCACGTGTAGGAGGAGGATGTTCTTCATGATCAATCCAGTTGATGGCGCCCATGAAAATCTGCTTTGATTTGCCAATAGTCTTGGGTCTGTGTCAAGCTGATTAAGAATATATCTTTCGATTCCTTCACCAGCCTTGAAATGTATTTCATTTTCAGTTGCTATGACCTTATCCTCCCCAGCAAGTGTGTGGAATGATTGCTGTCATTTACTCACACAGCCCGGGGGAAGAGGGTTAGGGTTTGGAAATTGGATCGGAATGGGGTTTTTTGGGAAAGTTTTGTTGAGAGAGGAAAAAAACACACAGCATGGACAAACAACAAATGAAGATAAACAAATCTTTGGATACGAAGATATCCATAAATATTTTAAGGGACATAAAGGAAATGCAAGCACTTCTGCAGGCATGAATGTGATTGCTAAATGGATCGTTAGGTACTTAAACTAAGTAGAACTTTCTAATAAATGAAAGAATGCGACAGTACAGGGCCGCAGTAATTATGCGTATTTGCCTATCTCAGCACTCAGAGAAACACTGTGTTCATTAAATTAGTTTGAAAAATAGCAAAGTAAAACTATACAATGGCTGGATGGATGAATTTAGAAGCAGAGAGCAAAGAAATGCAGTCACACTCATGGAATTTCAATCACAGCAATAACATTACTTAAAAGATAAGTAGAAATGAATGGATACTGTTACTGTATGTTGTTGTACTTGTCCTGTTGAATTTGGGAAGTTGCATGCATCAAGCCATTCCTCTTATTTGCGGTACTCCTCCATTCCATCTGACGCTCCGTCGATCAATGTTGGTGACCAGAAGACACCCTGTCCTCTGCCTGCCTGGCGGATGCTGAATTGCGGGTCGCTAATGTGAAGCCTGACTTCATCCTTTTTTCCATTGCACAGGGTGAAATCCGCCCTGTAAATGTTGATGCAAAAACAGGAAGTGATATTAAAACACCACTGAGAAAATAATATAAGGTACGTACGCTGTGTAGTGCAAAAAGTCACACTTTCAGTTTCAGAATCAACAGTACAATAGTTTTGAAAGGGCGTACTCTGAGTCTCCTTTTGAAGGATAAATAAGTATGGGCGAATTTTGCGGATCTTTCCCCTCAAACTAGGTGTAGTGTAAACTACGATTTTAGAACAAAATTAGACCTTCCCAGCAGTGCTCCCTGACCCTTAAACACCGACGCTAAAATGTAGATTACCCCCAATCAGACCACATAAAACGTGCGATACTGCTACCTGTCTGATTTAGAAAAGGGGGTGGTGATGAACAGAGTGTCTGAGTTAAACAGACCACTCTTACCCAGTCCAAAGATCAGGGCTTGATCCACCACCGTTATTTATCTCACTGCCCCATCCCAGCTCAGAACCTGGCTATATGCAAATCAGTCTGTCCCTGGCCCAGTGCATCATGGGAACAGGGCAGACTAAACTACCAAGACAATTCTTCACCAGAAAGGAGACAAGCTACCGGGGACCGGTTTCTGGCATTTCAGCCTTCTTCGGCCCGGCTTGCTTGAATCCTGATGGAGCAGTGAGAAAGGGACTCATGTCTGAGTATACCCTGCCACACCTATAGTGGCCAAGAACGATTTAGAAAAGGGAGTGGTGATGAACAGAGTGTCTGAGTTAAACAGACCACTCTTACCCAGTCCAAAGATCAGGGCTTGATCCATCACCGTTATTTATCTCACTGCCCCATCCCAGCTCAGAACCTGGCTATATGCAAATCAGTCTGTCCCTGGCCCAGTGCATCATGGGAACAGGGCAGACTAAACTACCAAGCCAATTCTTCACCAGAAAGGAGACAAGCTACCGGGGACCGGTTTCTGGCATTTCAGCCTTCTTCGGCCCGGCTTGCTTGAATCCTGATGGAGCAGTGAGAAAGGGACTCATGTCTGAGTATACCCTGCCACACCTATAGTGGCCAAAAACGATTTAGAAAAGGGGGTGGTGATGAACAGAGTGTCTGAGTTAAACAGACCACTCTTACCCAGTCCAAAGATCAGGGCATGATCCATCACCGTTATTTATCTCACTGCCCCATCCCAGCTCAGAACCTGGCTATATGCAAATCAGTCTGTCCCTGGCCCAGTGCATCATGGGAACAGGGCAGACTAAACTACCAAGCCAATTCTTCACCAGAAAGGAGACAAGCTACCGGGGACCGGTTTCTGGCATTTCAGCCTTCTTCGGCCCGGCTTGCTTGAATCCTGATGGAGCAGTGAGAAAGGGACTCATGTCTGAGTATACCCTGCCACACCTATAGTGGCCAAAAACGATTTAAAAAAGGGGGTGGTGATGAACAGAGTGTCTGAGTTAAACAGACCACTCTTACCCAGTCCAAAGATCAGGGCTTGATCCATCACCGTTATTTATCTCACTGCCCCATCCCAGCTCAGAACTTGGCTATATGCAAATCAGTCTGTCCCTGGCCCAGTGCATCATGGGAACAGGGCAGACTAAACTACCAAGCCAATTCTTCACCAGAAAGGAGACAAGCTACCGGGGACCGGTTTCTGGCATTTCAGCCTTCTTCGGCCCGGCTTGCTTGAATCCTGATGGAGCAGTGAGATAGGGACTCATGTCTGAGTATACCCTGCCACACCTATAGTGGCCAAAAACGATTTAGAAAAGGGGGTGGTGATGAACAGAGTGTCTGAGTTAAACAGACCACTCTTACCCAGTCCAAAGATCAGGGCTTGGTCCATCACCGTTATTTATCTCACTGCCCCATCCCAGCTCAGAACCTGGCTATATGCAAATCAGTCTGTCCCTGGCCCAGTGCATCATGGGAACAGGGCAGACTAAACTACCAAGCCAATTCTTCACCAGAAAGGAGACAAGCTACCGGGGACCGGTTTCTGAAATTTCAGCCTTCTTTGGCCCGGCTTGCTTGAATCCTGATGGAGCAGTGAGAAAGGGACTCATGTCTGAGTATACCCTGCCACACCTATAGTGGCCAAAAACGATTTAGAAAAGGGGGTGGTGATGAACAGAGTGTCTGAGTTAAACAGACCACTCTTACCCAGTCCAAAGATCAGGGCTTGATCCATCACCGTTATTTATCTCACTGCCCCATCCCAGCTCAGAACCTGGCTATATGCAAATCAGTCTGTCCCTGGCCCAGTGCATCATGGGAACAGGGCAGACTAAACTACCAAGCCAATTCTTCACCAGAAAGGAGACAAGCTACCGGGGACCGGTTTCTGGCATTTCAGCCTTCTTCGGCCCGGCTTGCTTGAATCCTGATGGAGCAGTGAGAAAGGGACTCATGTCTGAGTATACGCTGCCACACCTATAGTGGCCAAAAACGATTTAGAAAAGGGGGTGGTGATGAACAGAGTGTCTGAGTTAAACAGACCACTCTTACCCAGTCCAAAGATCAGGGCTTGATCCATCACCGTTATTTATCTCACTGCCCCATCCCAGCTCAGAACCTGGCTATATGCAAATCAGTCTGTCCCTGGCCCAGTGCATCATGGGAACAGGGCAGACTAAACTACCAAGCCAATTCTTCACCAGAAAGGAGACAAGCTACCGGGGACCGGTTTCTGGCATTTCAGCCTTCTTCGGCCCGGCTTGCTTGAATCCTGATGGAGCAGTGAGAAAGGGACTCATGTCTGAGTATACCCTGCCACACCTATAGTGGCCAAAAACGATTTAGAAAAGGGGGTGGTGATGAACAGAGTGTCTGAGTTAAACAGACCCCTCTTACCCAGTCCAAAGATCAGGGCTTGATCCATCACCGTTATTTATCTCACTGCCCCATCCCAGCTCAGAACCTGGCTATATGCAAATCAGTCTGTCCCTGGCCCAGTGCATCATGGGAACAGGGCAGACTAAACTACCAAGCCAATTCTTCACCAGAAAGGAGACAAGCTACCGGGGACCGGTTTCTGGCATTTCAGCCTTCTTCGGCCCGGCTTGCTTGAATCCTGATGGAGCAGTGAGAAAGGGACTCATGTCTGAGTATACCCTGCCACACCTATAGTGGCCAAAAACGATTTAGAAAAGGGGGTGGTGATGAACAGAGTGTCTGAGTTAAACAGACCACTCTTACCCAGTCCAAAGATCAGGGCTTGGTCCATCACCGTTATTTATCTCACTGCCCCATCCCAGCTCAGAACCTGGCTATATGCAAATCAGTCTGTCCCTGGCCCAGTGCATCATGGGAACAGGGCAGACTAAACTACCAAGCCAATTCTTCACCAGAAAGGAGACAAGCTACCGGGGACCGGTTTCTGGCATTTCAGCCTTCTTCGGCCCGGCTTGCTTGAATCCTGATGGAGCAGTGAGAAAGGGACTCATGTCTGAGTATACCCTGCGACACCTATAGTGGCCAAAAACGATTTAGAAAAGGGGGTGGTGATGAACAGAGTGTCTGAGTTAAACAGACCACTCTTACCCAGTCCAAAGATCAGGGCTTGATCCATCACCGTTATTTATCTCACTGCCCCATCCCAGCTCAGAACCTGGCTATATGCAAATCAGTCTGTCCCTGGCCCAGTGCATCATGGGAACAGGGCAGACTAAACTACCAAGCCAATTCTTCACCAGAAAGGAGACAAGCTACCGGGGACCGGTTTCTGGCATTTCAGCCTTCTTCGGCCTGGCTTGCTTGAATCCTGATGGAGCAGTGAGAAAGGGACTCATGTCTGAGTATACCCTGCCACACCTATAGTGGCCAAAAACGATTTAGAAAAGGGGGTGGTGATGAACAGAGTGTCTGAGTTAAACAGACCACTCTTACCCAGTCCAAAGATCAGGGCTTGGTCCATCACCGTTATTTATCTCACTGCCCCATCCCAGCTCAGAACCTGGCTATATGCAAATCAGTCTGTCCCTGGCCCAGTGCATCATGGGAACAGGGCAGACTAAACTACCAAGCCAATTCTTCACCAGAAAGGAGACAAGCTACCGGGGACCGGTTTCTGGCATTTCAGCCTTCTTCGGCCCGGCTTGCTTGAATCCTGATGGAGAAGTGAGAAAGGGACTCATGTCTGAGTATACCCTGCCACACCTATAGTGGCCAAAAACGATTTAGAAAAGGGGGTGGTGATGAACAGAGTGTCTGAGTTAAACAGACCACTCTTACCCAGTCCAAAGATCAGGGCTTGATCCATCACCGTTATTTATCTCACTGCCCCATCCCAGCTCAGAACCTGGCTATATGCAAATCAGTCTGTCCCTGGCCCAGTGCATCATGGGAACAAGGCAGACTAAACTACCAAGCCAATTCTTCACCAGAAAGGAGACAAGCTACCGGGGACCGGTTTCTGGCATTTCAGCCTTCTTCGGCCCGGCTTGCTTGAATCCTGATGGAGCAGTGAGAAAGGGACTCATGTCTGAGTATACCCTGCCACACCTATAGTGGCCAAAAACGATTTAGAAAAGGGGGTGGTGATGAACAGAGTGTCTGAGTTAAACAGACCACTCTTACCCAGTCCAAAGATCAGGGCTTGATCCATCACCGTTATTTATCTCACTGCCCCATCCCAGCTCAGAACCTGGCTATATGCAAATCAGTCTGTCCCTGGCCCAGTGCATCATGGGAACAGGGCAGACTAAACTACCAAGCCAATTCTTCACCAGAAAGGAGACAAGCTACCGGGGACCGGTTTCTGGCATTTCAGCCTTCTTCGGCCCGGCTTGCTTGAATCCTGATGGAGTAGTGAGAAAGGGACTCATGTCTGAGTATACCCTGCCACACCTATAGTGGCCAAAAACGATTTAGAAAAGGGGGTGGTGATGAACAGAGTGTCTGAGTTAAACAGACCACTCTTACCCAGTCCAAAGATCAGGGCTTGATCCATCACCGTTATTTATCTCACTGCCCCATCCCAGCTCAGAACCTGGCTATATGCAAATCAGTCTGTCCCTGGCCCAGTGCATCATGGGAACAGGGCAGACTAAACTACCAAGCCAATTCTTCACCAGAAAGGAGACAAGCTACCGGGGACCGGTTTCTGGCATTTCAGCCTTCTTCGGCCCGGCTTGCTTGAATCCTGATGGAGCATTGAGAAAGGGACTCATGTCTGAGTATACCCTGCCACACCTATAGTGGCCAAAAACGATTTAGAAAAGGGGGTGGTGATGAACAGAGTGTCTGAGTTAAACAGACCACTCTTACCCAGTCCAAAGATCAGGGCTTGATCCATCACCGTTATTTATCTCACTGCCCCATCCCAGCTCAGAACCTGGCTATATGCAAATCAGTCTGTCCCTGGCCCAGTGCATCATGGGAACAGGGCAGACTAAACTACCAAGCCAATTCTTCACCAGAAAGGAGACAAGCTACCGGGGACCGGTTTCTGGCATTTCAGCCTTCTTCGGCCCGGCTTGCTTGAATCCTAATGGAGCAGTGAGAAAGGGACTCATGTCTGAGTATACCCTGCCACACCTATAGTGGCCAAAAACGATTTAGAAAAGGGGGTGGTGATGAACAGAGTGTCTGAGTTAAACAGACCACTCTTACCCAGTCCAAAGATCAGGGCTTGATCCATCACCGTTATTTATCTCACTGCCCCATCCCAGCTCAGAACCTGGCTATATGCAAATCAGTCTGTCCCTGGCCCAGTGCATCATGGGAACAGGGCAGACTAAACTACCAAGCCAATTCTTCACCAGAAAGGAGACAAGCTACCGGGGACCGGTTTCTGGCATTTCAGCCTTCTTCGGCCCGGCTTGCTTGAATCCTGATGGAGCAGTGAGAAAGGGACTCATGTCTGAGTATACCCTGCCACACCTATAGTGGCCAAAAACGATTTAGAAAAGGGGGTGGTGATGAACAGAGTGTCTGAGTTAAACAGACCACTCTTACCCAGTCCAAAGATCAGGGCTTGATCCATCACCGTTATTTATCTCACTGCCCCATCCCAGCTCAGAACCTGGCTATATGCAAATCAGTCTGTCCCTGGCCCAGTGCATCATGGGAACAGGGCAGACTAAACTACCAAGCCAATTCTTCACCAGAAAGGAGACAAGCTACCGGGGACCGGTTTCTGGCATTTCAGCCTTCTTCGGCCCGGCTTGCTTGAATCCTGATGGAGCAGTGAGAAAGGGACTCATGTCTGAGTATACCCTGCCACACCTATAGTGGCCAAAAACGATTTAGAAAAGGGGGTGGTGATGAACAGAGTGTCTGAGTTAAACAGACCACTCTTACCCAGTCCAAAGATCAGGGCTTGATCCATCACCGTTATTTATCTCACTGCCCCATCCCAGCTCAGAACCTGGCTATATGCAAATCAGTCTGTCCCTGGCCCAGTGCATCATGGGAACAGGGCAGACTAAACTACCAAGCCAATTCTTCACCAGAAAGGAGACAAGCTACCGGGGACCGGTTTCTGGCATTTCAGCCTTCTTCGGCCCGGCTTGCTTGAATCCTGATGGAGCAGTGAGAAAGGGACTCATGTCTGAGTATACCCTGCCACACCTATAGTGGCCAAAAACGATTTAGAAAAGGGGGTGGTGATGAACAGAGTGTCTGAGTTAAACAGACCACTCTTACCCAGTCCAAAGATCAGGGCTTGATCCATCACCGTTATTTATCTCACTGCCCCATCCCAGCTCAGAACCTGGCTATATGCAAATCAGTCTGTCCCTGGCCCTGTCTGAGGCCTAGTGTAAAATGGTGACAAAACGTACTTTGAAAGTAAAGTAGGCCCAAATCCCCCCTTTCCCACCATGGATTTTCTTCAAACCAATTGGAACCAAAATTAGACATTTCTCGACAAGTGCTCCAAGAGTAGACCCCAGAACCCAGTTGCCAAGATCTCGAACACCCCCAAACACATGCAATACTGCTAACCCTAACGAGCCCTAAGTTTAAAATAGTGTCAAACGCTTTCTTCAACTAGGCCCTAACTCCTCTTTGCCACCATGGATTTTCATCAAACCTTGCAATCAAAAGTATCCATACCCAGCGTTGATCGAAAACCTCAAAACCCACCCACAAACACCAGGAACCCCCCCAAACAGCCCCCCGAAAACGCTAAAGTGAGCAAAATGCCTGAAAATGGAACTTTTTCACCTCCGATTTTCTCCAAACCACTTTTATCCGGTATTAGACCTTCACAGCAATACCCCAGAGCCGTCAACACAGGTGGAAACAAGTTTAACGCCCCCAAACAGCCAAAAAGCAAAACCGCAAAAAGTGTGCCTACCTGGAATTCAGCCCAAATGCGCTGTGCAGCTAGGCCAGAACTCCCCTTTTCCACCTTGGATTTTCAGAAAAACAAATGCAATCAACATTAGACTGTGCCAGCGGTGCTCCCAGACCCCAAAACCCACCCACAAAAACCTGGAAGCACCCAAACAGCACCCCAAAGACAGGCAAGTGAGCAAAAATGCAAAAACCTTTTTGCCATGGATTTGGTCCAAAACACTTGATTCCGATATTAGACCTTCTGAGCTATGCCCCAGACCCCTGCAGCCACCCGCCAAAAAGCAGAAAACCCCCAAACAGGCAAAAAGCAAAAATGGGCCTAACTTCAATTCAGTCCAAATATTCTGTGCAATTAGGCCCTAACTCCCCTTTTCCAACATGGATTTCCTGAAAAACAAATGCAATCAACATTAGACTGTGCCAGCAGTGCTCCCAGACCCCACAACCCACCCACAAAAACCTGGAAGCCCCCCAAACAGCACCCCAAAGACAGGCAAGTGAGCAAAAACACAAAAACTTTTTCGCCATGGATTTGGTCCAAAACACTTGATTCCGATATTAGACCTTCTGAGCTATGCCCCCAGACCCCTGCAGTCAACTGCCAAAAAGCAGAACACCCGCAAATAGGCAAAAAGCAAAAATGGGCCTACCTTCAATTCAGTCCAAATACGCTGTGCAGCTAGGCCATAACTCCCCATTTCCAATATGGATTTCCTAAAAAACAAATGCAATCAACATTAGACTGTGCCAGCAGTGCTCCCAGACCCCAAAACCTACCCACAAAAACCTGGAAGCCCCCCAAACAGCACCCCAAAAACAGGCAAGTGAGCAAAAACGCAAAAACATTTTTGCCATGGATTTGGTCCAAAACACTTGATTCCGATATTAGACCTTCCGAGCTATGCCCCCAGACCCCTGCAGCCACCCACAAAAAAGCAGAACACCCCTAAACAGGCTACATTGCTGTTTTAAGCACTTCCACTACTTTTATCCTCTTGAAACTCACCTGGACAGTCACTTGTTCCAGCGATTCACAAGAATCTCAGCAAGGCAGAATAAAATCGAACCACTGTGCTCTTTAAAGAAGAAGAAGAAGAAGGTCTACGACTAGTTTTCACTTAGTTTTCACCCAAACACACGCACCCTCAAAACACCCAAAAAGGCCAAAATGTTGCCAATTCTGGACCAAAGAACACCAAACCCCCCTAAAACATTGCCAACATCATTATGAACCAGCCTGCATCAGGCCCGAGCCCTAGAATCAGCGTGAACCATACCAACTTAAACCCAAAAACCCTAGTAAATCGCACTGAACCCCAAACCGTAGATATGCTTTGTCTGTCTGTGTCAAAGAGCCTAGGTATGCTACATCAGGAGGATGCTTTACTCAGTGGTGCCTGCCTTGACCGTCTGCAAGGCCCTGCCTCAAGCATGGGCCAAAAATCCGTTCCGCTCAAGAATTTGCGATTTTTCGGTACTTTCGCGAGATTTGCGAAATAGCGGAAAACTGAAAATTTTGCAAACATAACAGATGTTTGGCCCAAGGTTGAGGCAGTGCCATGCAGAGGGTCAAGGCAGGCACCACTGAGTGAAGCAACCTGATGTAGCATACCTAGGCTCTTTGTCAGACAGACAAAGCATATCTAATTGTATGCAGCAAGCCACATAGCCCCAATTTTACATGAACTGCTGTCTGGAGTGGACTCTGCCTGGCATAACAACAACAGTACACTGCCTCGCCCTCGACCAATACATACCACGAATAGATAGAAATGTCGTCCTGCTGTAGTAGTTGTTGTAGACTGGTTTACCTGTTTGCCACTCACGAATTTGCCATAGTTCTTCCGTAAATCGACGCTGATGATCCATCCATCCCAGTGAGTGACTGTAAAGAAAAAAGATATATTATTTAATCAACCATCATGGTATATTGGCAAGTGAGTCCGCTCCAATGAGATTTTGCATATTTTGTGAAATGCAATATAGTGGCCCCTGAATTTGAAGTACAATTTTTGTTAAACAAGGTAAAAAAAAAAGAGTTGGTGACACGAGTTACAATTACTGTGTGAAAGATTAAATATTAACTAAGACAAGACATATGAATCATCATTTCATGCACAAAAAACAGCAATTGGTTTCATCAGAGCCAGACAGCCATTGCTGTCCAGTGCATGCCATCTTCTCCATTATTCATTACCTGTTCTACTTTTTGTCCGCATCTTCTTCGGAAAGTGATGGCCCACAGGGCAGCCTCTCCTGTCATTATCAAAAGTAACTCTGTCAGCAATCAGCAAGCATGTAGTCAGTCAGTAATTTCAGTCCCACTTGAGGGGACTCGTCGTAATCCATCCATCTGCCTTGAGGGAAATGGATAGGGGGAGTCTGGAGGAGGAGTATAAAGGAGCATGATTGAGTTGTGAACTTGTGAACCTCAGGAATGCACATTCAAATCAATAAGGAATATAAGATGAAGACAGTGCTGCTGATGGACTTGTTGTGATTAGGTGATTAGAGTTTTGTTGTGGTAAAAGTTGCAAAACGAAGAAAGACACACAGGAATAAAAGTGAATAAGGACGAAAAAAATGAAGTCATTTTCAGGGCTCGCTGTCAGGGAAGTAGAGCTCATCCTCCAACTCCATGAATTGAGACGGGAGTAGGTCAGGTAACAGAGAAGAACTTCGGTCACAGCAATGTTTTGTGAACAGCGCAATTTGCCATGTTTTGAATATACCAGTATTGCATGTTTTTGGGGGGCTGTTTGGGGGTGTTCTAGATTTGTGGGGGAGGGTGTGGGGGTCTGGGAGCACTGCTGGGATAGCATAATTTTTATTGGAAGTGATTTGAAGAAAATCCATGGTGGGAAAGAGGAGTTAGGGCCTAGCTGCAGAGCGTGTTTGGACCGATGTTGACTGGTTGGCTGAAAACTTTCTAAGTATGAGTTTTTGCATTTTTGCTTTTTGCCTGTTTAGGGGTGTTCTGCTTTTTTGTGGGTGGCTGCAGGGGTCAATGAAGCGGAGGTGCTGCTTCCAGCTTGGTCCCCGACGGGCACTGCTGCTGCTGCAGGCGTAGTTTTTTTTCCCAAAAAAGGTGTCGGTCGGCACACCAGTCTCCTTGGTAGGTGGTGCCACTTGCTTCTTCTGCTCCTTCTTACTGGCAGTGGCACTGGCGACTTTTTTCACTGAGGCGCTACAGCCAACTTTCTTTGGGGCCATCTTCTTGAGATGTCAGAACAGCAGGCCACAGTTGCACGAGTTGCAGAGTTGTCTTGTCTGTGGCCACACGTGACGTCACGTGACGTTGTGCTGCACACACCGCTGCAGGAATTCTCCCTTGCACTGGTGGTTCTCTTGAGCACCTAAAAGCAATGGAAGCCAGAGGAACATCAGTTATACACCCCAAAAAGTCGAAAAACACTCAAAAATCCCCACAATTCCATGCCATCTATGCCCTCAATGATGTTTAAATTCAAGACACCCCACAGAAAGACTAGGCCCATGCACCACTGAGTAGACCTGGGCATAATGGTTGAAAGCAAGGCAAACTGGGTGCAGGCCTGAGCACACTGCCTGCCTTTAAAATGGCCCCTTGATCCCCACCACATGGCCAGGCCCTTTCTGTACCAGGCCTCAAAATGGCCCCACCCACATGGCCAGGCCCCAACAACACCCTAGAAAGTCGAAAAACATTAAAAAATCACTACAATCCCAATGCCTCAATGATGTTTAAATTCAAGACACCCCAGAGAAAGACTAGGCCCATGCACCACTGAGTAGACCTGGGCATAATGGTTGAAAGCAAGGCAAACTGGGTGCAGGCCTGAGCACACTGCCTGGCTTCAAAATGGCCCCTTGACCCCCACCACATGGCCAGGCCCTGCCTGTACCAAGCCTCAAAATGGCTCCCACCCACATGGCCAGGCCCCAACAACACCCCAAAAAGTCGAAAAACACTCAGAAATCACCACAATCCCATGCCATCCATGCCCTCAATGATGTTTAAATTCAAGACAATCCACAGAAAGACTAGGCCTATGCACCACTCACTACAAAGGGGCCTACTGGCTAGTGAAAATTTCCAGGCACCCCAAAATTTAAAATAAAATCAACATATAACAGTGAGCTAAAATTCCATTACATAAATGAGAATTAAGTTAAAAAGCAAATCACAGAAACAGTTGTATCATGCACCCATGACTAACCCTGGGCCTACTGGATACTGTGGCTACCCACCACAATATATATTTTGTTAAAGTTGTGAAAAAAGTTTTAGAACTGTAGTTGCCTCAACTGCAATGTCCCAAACAAACAACACCAACTTACTTATAAAATCTCAAGTCCAAAAGTGATCCAAACTCCAAAGTCCAAAAAGTCCTCAAATACAAATCCAACAGCAGTCACAGAAAGTAATCCTTCCAGCTCCACAGCCAAATGAAAAGTGACCAGTACATGCACAAAGCACTAGGAGGAGCCTGCTGGACAGGAACAGGAAGTTGGAGACTCTGAGGCACTTCCTTTCTGCTACCCCACCCCAAACAATTGACTCCTGCACCATAAAGTGCAGCCAAATGTCAATCTGAGGAGTTATTTTGATTAAAATCATCATTTTCACAAGGTTTATGCTTCCTGCGGTGGATTTCTTGTGCAGAATTGCAATTTTTGCAATTTCGGGAACGCGAGCTGTTCAAATCTCCCGCCGGAAGTCAGCTGCACGCCGTCGCGGGCCTTTATGACGTACTCGCGTTGTCAAACTCTCGCCGTGCAAGATGGCAAGCCGCGATAACGTAATTGCGTTCGAAAAACTCTCGCACGATCATGCAGCAAGATCGAAAATGGCACAGCACACGCAAAACCTCGGAAAAAACAACTCGGCAGACTCAGAATCATGGTAAGTCAACGCCGGTCGCGCAATGTTGTAGTTTTCAAGCGCGACCAAGCAAAATAATTCGTAGCTTGCGAATTTGCGGATTTTGGGTAAATTCGCGCGATTCGCAAAATCGTCAAAAATCCGCAAATTCGCCTGCGAAACGGATTTTACGCCCATACTTAATATTTACCACTCTCAACAGTATAAGCCGCTCTGTGCACTCTTCTAGTCTAAGGCTCCACTAATATAAAACTATATGTCAGCTTTATTACACTCCAGAGAGAATATCGAAATGGACATCGAATAATTGTAATAATGATCGCACAAAGTGCCTAAAATGTGACCAAAGGGCAACTGACCTTAGCCATATGTTTTTTACATGTCCAGAATTAACTGAATTTTGGGAGGGAGTTATTAAAGTTCTTTCGGAGAAACTTGCACGCCCAATTACAATCACTGCTTTAGATGTGCTGGTGGGCGGATTCAGTGGGACCGGGTGCCAAGTCGATTTAATGAATATTGTAATTACCTGTGCCAGATTAACAATAGCTCGGGTCTGGATACAACAAAGCCCACCAACAGCTTTGGAGTGGTGGAGGGTGGTCAAGTATACTTATGATATGGAACACGCCCTGGCAAAAACAAAGGGAATTTAATCAATGCGGAAAATGGAAAAAATTTGGGGATCAATAATCTAAATTTTCTTTACTTATTCTTTCTTTACCATTTTTACTTTGCTAACTCTTTGGGGGTTTTTCCTCCTATAAATTGTATTGTATTTTGTTTCTCTCATATTCTGTTTTCCTTATGATGCCAATAAATTTTTTTTTTTAAAAAAATGATATCTACTCCTGCCTGTACACCCTTGTTCCTTTATACCTATCTATACCTTTGTAACCATAGCCCTATCTTTACCCTAAAACCTCAAATTATTTCTGCATTCTGGTTTCTTTATCCCTTGCCTGTACCACTGTACCACTATTCCTACCCATACCCTACTGTTTTACCCTTACGTTTAGCCTTGTTTTTCCACAGCCCTCGCACAGCCTCCCCATTTTATCTATTGTACTTCTGCCACTGTCTATTGTTGAATACCCCATACCCTACTTGCAATGCCCCTACCTAAATTCACAAATATTTACATCATGTGTGTACCTCAATCATATCCTTTACCCCAGTTCATCTGCCCCATCTAACAAGAGTACCTCCACCCCTACCTATACCCTAGCACATCTACCCCTACCTATGCTCTAGAATTTCTACACTTACATGTAGACTGTTTATATACCATGCATGGAATGCACCATACTAAAGGCTTCCATTTTGTCTCTCCTACTTTTTAGTGTTTCCATAAGACTGTTTCATCAAATAAATGCAAGGTTCTACAAATACGCGAAGTACTATGCATCAGATTTCCCCTCAGATAAAAGATCTCAATTGGCCTTCGACTTTTGCTGCCCTCCCCCCTATTGCTGCCTCACAAGTTTATCATCTTGGTGTTCACATTGATTCAAAGTTCAGACTCAACTCCCATGTATGTAAAATGTCCAAAACCAATTTCTTATATTAAAAAACGCTTGACAAACATCTTCCCTTTTCTAAATAAGGAACTCACACTGATACAATTCTAACTGGACTACAGGAATGCTACACTCTGACTGCTCCCAAATGTGTTCCTTTTGTCTCCAACGTATTGAAAAAGCTGCTGTCAGGCTTCCCCATAGCCTTAAGAAGCGTGACTCTGCATCTGCAACTTTGAGATAGCTATGCTGGCTACAAATAAATTAATATATTGCTTCCAAATCTTTAACCTTAGGAACAAACCGCCCTTTCTTGCTAAACACATTTCTTCAATACAAGCCTTTTAGTTTCTTTGTACATTCCCAAAGTTAGAACAAAGACCTTTTTGATCATTCCTTTGCTGTTGCAATGTCTAAACTGTGACATTTTTTACCCTTACATTTTAGGAGTTAGCCCCATTACCCATGTTTAGGGGATCACTGAAATCCTTTCTCATCAATGCTAAACCTTGCACGTTTCTCACTAAGATAGACAGTCTTTTTTCCTTTCAAACATCATAAAGAATGAAGAAATTTTGCTTGATGTTGTTTGTCTGTTCAGTACATTTTGTGAATTTAGGGGGTATTACGATGGCGGAAGCCCTGCCACCGCCAACCGTGCTGTGGCTGGGCTCTGCCTTCAGACAGCAATTTTCCTCTCACCAAATTAGGATGGTGTTGGGAATCGGACTGCGACCGTGACAGGCAAAAAGATCAGCCACAGTCAATCGTTCTGATTGCCTGGCAGAGCGGCCAGCATCAGTAAAATGGTACCTAGCAGTCACCATCTGCCAAATTACAATGCTGGTCGCCACCAGCATCTTCGTGGTGGGTAAACCACCATTAAAAGGCTGGTGGGGATTTGTTTCTTGGGCCCGTTGCGGGTCCCGCTTGTGTTGGGGGGAGGTGGTGGTGAACTTAGGGGGTTCCCCCTACATTTACCTGCACTAAGTGGCAGGCATTGTGTGGTGCTTGCCACATAGTGCAGGGAAACGCACTACATGCTTTTTATACATTGTGATGGGTGCTGCAGCCAGCAGCACCCTCCCAATAGTGAAGATGCGACTGCCACGGTGGTGGTCGCATAGTGATGCTATGTGCGAGACCGCCACCATACAGGCGGGGGGTCCCAAGCACCACCACGATGGTGGGTGGACTCAAATCTGCCTGCTGTCGTAATGCCCCCTTTGTTACAATGTGCTATGGGCTTGAATGGGAGAAAAATTCAGTGATATTAGGACTGCTAATTGGCAGATTCTCCTCAGATTCACAGTCCATGGAGGTTTTATTAATTAAATTAAAAAAGTAAAGGCACACCTTTGGATGAGAGATCTTTTTCTCCCATTGCTAATTGTTCTTTAACAATTGTGCCCAACAGTGGCAATACCAATAAATGCAATGTCAATGTATGCCATAACATGTGCCTGCATATCGATGTCAATTCTCATAAAAGCAATTTTATTGTATGGCATAATCTATGCCCGCCATCAGTGTCAATACAGCCAGTAACAATGCCAATGTATACCATAATCCATACATGGATGACAATGTTGTTATCAGTAGAATCAATATTGATGTACTCTATGACCTACAAAAGCATAACTATGTCAATACCAGTAAAGACAATGTCGATGTACGCTATGACAACTGCACGTAAAATGTTGAGAATGTTGATAAAAATGATACGAGTGACTCCCATATTATTTTCAAGAGTTCCAAAGAACTTGTATCATTGCTGTCGAATTTTCTCCAGGTGACCTCCCCATCCATCAACCTTGAGTCAGAGATATGTGGTCAGGCAGGGCCTACGACCCATACCTATTGAGTGACAGGTCACATGTGGAGTCTCTCTTAACTCACAGACAAAAAACTTGCACCCAGGGAAAACCTTGATCGATCCCAGAGATAGATAGTTGCACAATAAACATGTCAGAGGACATTGGCCCCAATAAAACATGTTTGTCCAGCAGCTTGCATTCTCCCAAAATACTACAAAGTTAGATACCACATGCGGATAGGAACACTCAGCCAACCAGGACACAACATACACACCATACGTAGTCATCACACACTCCTTATGCCAGACATCGGGACACATACAAAATTCCCCACAGTAGCTCTTACCGAGTTTGAGGGCCATCTGTTTCCTTATCTGATGCCCAAACCTGTTAATTTATGACTGAGATGCTTTTCAGGAATACAGAAATTACAGTCTTGTATACCAAGAGATTTTCCTCAGACATAGTCTATCAAGACCCTATTGGCAACTGCATTTAAATAAACAAACGTGTTCCTGTTTTGCCAACACCTCTTTTCATTTCTTTAAGGTAAATTCATATCTGAGCAACATTTTGATAAGCCAGCCAGGAGAGATTTGTTTACCGAGGCCTACTGCTGCTGAAGAAGAAGGACCCCAGCCCGAATGGATTCACATCTGCGCAAACATTTCAATGAGTAGATGCCATATGTGATCAGAAACTCTGTTGAATCCACAGGGCAGAGGTCCATCCAGAGGCCACCGTCACAAGGGTAAGAGACTACATCTGATTTGTCATACGCATGTGGCGTATGACAAACAAGGTCATGCGCGTAGATAATTTGTTCCCTAGTCAGCCCACTAGAGAAAGGTGAAGGTAGCTACAGTTGTTTTAGCTGAACAGTTGGGCTTGACACAACAATACACTCCTGATCCTTGGTGTGCTAAATAGGGTTACTTTTGCTGCAGGGATTGTTCTCTGTAACAGAACTATGCTTGGAAACACAGACCCTCAGAAAGTAGGCACTGAGACATCATACTACCTTAGTATCTATGAGTCTGATTCTTACTAGCTATGATGCCGCACATGCCCTGCTAACCTTACTAGAAAAACAAGTGAATTGGCACCTCAGAACACATTCTCTCAATCCATCTCAGTGATTGTAGTAACAGGACACACCCTTTCACTGTCGTACTTGTCCACAAAAAGACAACCAGGAGACATGAAGAAAGTTTAGAATATTTATTCAAACTATCGTCCTCTGAAATGCAGTATATGTGCCACAGTTAAAAAACTAATGCATATTGAAAATACTGTTAGCATGGCTAATAATCCATATACCATGAAAAGCTCTGTCATTTTATAGGACAGTTTGACATCCTAACCCCGCCCTCCCCTGCTACTAAACCTAAATGATTCTATACAAAAGTTCTTTGGGATTACTGGCAGACCCCATACCTTAGACTAGACAGATGGATGCTCAACATCTCAGCAGATACAGTGGCCTTGTCTTAGAACTCTCAGTCCATGTGTTTCTTTTTGGCTCAGGTGCTCATCTATATGATAGGACATATGTGCAAATAAACAACAGCTGCATTCTTGTGCTATGTCTAGGTGCTAGTGCCTGGTCAGAAGGACTAACAAGGATCATTATAGTTTTACCTTGTTGGTGGTCTTCAGACTAAATCCCAGAAAAAGAACAGACGCCAAAACATATGCAGTTTACGTGTTAAAGTACAATGTGGCACAAAATCAAGCGTGCCTATGTAGTAACGTGTGCAAAGAAAAACCCTACAATGTGCACAGCTAGGCTAACATATAACAACTATAATGGGCCATATAGGAAACACACAACAGTTTTTAGCTTGAACAGTTTGGCATTACACAACTGTACACCCCACACCCTTGGTGTGTTATATAGAGTTACTTTTTAGCTAGAAAAATTGTGTGTGACACAACAGTAGACCCCACATCTTTGGTGTGTTATATAGGGTCACCATTTCAATCTTTTCTTTTAGAAGGGAATGGTAAGTTGGAGAGGGGTAGGGATGTGAGAGGGGCCATGGAAAAGAAAAAAGGGAGTGATAGGGGAGGAGAGGGACTGCAGGGGTGTCAGGCCGATAGGGTGACTCACCAAGGCAGGTTCACTTATGCACTGTTGCACTCCACTTCAATGATCCTGTAGAAAGATGGACCATATAAAAAGAAACACTTCAGCCTTATCTATTAAGTTATAGATTATCCTCTCATAGAAGTCAGTTCTGGACATGACCACGAGCCAGCGCCACTGGCGTAAGATGGTTAACTTGGCCACTGCAAGGGCAGTGGTGACAAAACGGTGAGCATGATGCTCCAACCTAGGGAGGTCTGCCAGGTTATGCAGAAGGAAGAGCGGATCTGGTAGCAGGGTGGGTACATCCATGGACTCCCTCAACGAGGTCCCCACCACGGTCCAAACGAGGGAGAGGGTGGGGCATTGCAGTAAGAGATAGATAATGTCACAAGGCATGTGGTCCCATTGCCATCAAGAGGAGTTGGGCAACAGTCCCATATATCAGAGCTGTGCTGGCGTCCAGTGCCACCCCTGAAGATTCTTGTAAAAGCTGAACCTCATCCGGGCCTCCAGTACTTCTTGGCCCAGATTCTCCAGAAGCTTCACCCAATCCTCCTCCTTATACTCCACCTGAAGACAGGCCTGTCAGGTTGCCCTTAGGCTCACCATTTGTGGCTGAGAGTAGAGGTGGCGAATCAGGTGGCTGTATAACCCAGACATCATGCCCTTAACTGCCCCCTAGTTAGAAAGTATGAGAGCACTGGGGAAGGAGGTACATACCAGGGCTGCAATCCCAATCTGGTTGAAGTCAATGGCACAGTCGTGTGCAGCCTCACTGTTGGGTAATAGGTAGGCCGAATTCTTCACACAATGCTGTTTTCAGCATTGCAGGTGCATTGCAGGTGACCTCACCTTGGGAGATCATATGTGTTAAAGTGTGGATCTCCACTGCACTTCAGGGTTCCAATTAAGCATGGCCCACTAATTTGGATACCATGGTTGCACCAAATGGACTCATGTCATGGAGGTGTACGTCCACCGAGAGGAGCTTGCGAGCTCATGTCCATGCCTTGTACATTGCCTGTATAACGGGGTTCTGAGGCCTGACTCTGAAGGAGTCAGGCAGGTAGAGGTATAGCAGCCATGGAAGGCCATTCATGATCTAGTCCACAATCGCAACCCACAAAGCGGTCTTGGACCAGGGTGTGCATATATGCTAATTGCACCAGGCTAAGGGCCATGCCATACTGTTCCTTGCACGGAAGAACTAGACCTCCCACAGAGTTATGGGTGATGATTTTCCTAATGGCAAGACCGGTTTTCATTGGCCCCCAGATGAAGCCTTTGATGGCTCTGTCCACCTGTCAATGTACTAAAAGGGGTATCAGCAGGGGAAACATGCCCAGCAGGAGTCCCCGTTTCAAGATGGTGGGACATGGCTGCCAATCGACAAGCCTGTTTTCAGTTTCTTGCTTTTGCCCTAACTCATAAGGTCAAAACTGTTTTTCCTTTACTGGTGCCGGAACCTGTCTTTTAAAGTCTGGGGGTTGGATAGAAGAAGCCTTCCTTAGCAACTCCAAGGTAAAAGAGGGTTGAAACAGTCCCTTGTTCAGCTGACTGTTCTTCATCACACCCAGATAGTTAATCCCTGGTAAGTGGTCAGCAGTTAAACCCCATTTGCCTTTCCTTGGACCAGAGGCAAGCACTAGTCCTCTGAGCCAAAGTTGCTACCTCTCAAAGCCAAATATTTGTTTTCCAGCTATCGAAGAGTGAAAAGTGGCTGGACTGGTTTCCTTCCTACTGTGACTGGGGATAGCTGGTTTAAGAGGGTCCTGGTAATGAATAAAAGAAGCCCTCCCTGGCATCTGCATGGCAAAAGAGGTAATTCTAAAGCTTCGTTTTGCTCTGCCAAGTGTTCATATCTACTCCCAGAGAGCTAATCCCCACTAAGTGGTCAGCAACAAGCAGTAACAATATTGACCATTTATGGGCCCTGAGGCAGGCCATTGTTTTCTGAGCCAGTGTTGTTAACTCTCCCAGCCAAGGATGGGAATTCCAGCTTTGGAAGTGTGGTTAGTGGCAGAATTGATTTTAAGTCAGATCTGGTTCAGGCAGCCTAAAGTACATTTTACAAAGTTACTTTTCTACATATGTCATTAAAAATCGTATTTCTCAATAATGGCATTATTTTAAAAACTAAGCAGGGAAAACATTAAAAGCTTTTTTCAAGGTCTTTCCTAAGCAGAGGTGGAAAATAGAAATATTTAATGCCACCTAGGTCAATTAGGGAGGAGCCAGGCAAAGTCTACAAAGTGAAATAGCTTTTGGGTTTTGTTTCACTATGAGGGCACCGTAACTTTATTATGTATTTTCCCCTATACATTAGCACCCTGCCCTCTGGGCTTACAAGGCACACTTTAGGGGTGACTTATGAAAATATTTAAATAGGGTTTTCTACATAGAAAGAGCAGTTTTCTCTGCCATGTGTCACTGCAGTGCATAGAAACTGCAGCACGACCAGAACACAATGGTGCTCCTGGGAGAAATATATTTTGCCATATATGGGGTTGATGTAAATACACACTACATCTCCTATACAACATTTTACTTTCCATTCAATAGGCATACTTAGGGCACTATTTTCAATGGATTTATATGGAAGTAAAACAGTTGAAATTGGAGTTCCATTGTAAAACACATTATTTAGAGGGAAAGCGCAAGCACTTTACTATTGGTAGCAGTGGTAATGTGTGCATTGCCCTACAGGCAACAAACATAGGGTTTAAAAAAAGATGAACAGTATGTGGTGACCATGCAGAACAGGAAAATTAGCTACATGCAGGCATTAAATCATGATGAGCTTGAAAGTCTAGTGTACCTATCGCTCCTATATTAGGGGATGTATGTGAAGTACTTCAATCATTGAGAGCATCCAACACACACTAAGATCATACATCAGATTCAATATTGAATTTGCGTTCTCTAGTGCATATGTCAACTTTCTGAGTTGCCATATGCACCGGAGATAGCAGAAGAACAGGAAAATGGTAGAAGTTCACACACTGCTGTTCTGTAATGTACTGTGGTCTGGGACAAGTGATTTTACTAGATTTAGGGATTCAGCATAGGGTTGAGCACTCTGTGACTGCATTCCTCTTGGAGAGGTGCTTTACAGGCCAAAGGGAGGTACTGTCACATAGGTAAGTCCATTTGATATGTGGCCCACAGTGCATCCCTGGAAGGCCTCTTAGCGCTTGTATTTTCATGTATAAAATGTTGCCAGGTGCATGGCATAAGGCATTCAATGGTTTTCAAGGGACACAAGCCCTATTGAAATTTAGAGACTGCTCTCTTCGCATTGAATGGGCATGATGTTTGCAATAGAATTGGCTGAACCAGCATTTGTAGTTCAGAAATGACCCGAAGTGATCGTAATTGCTTCTGCGCTCCTGTATAAGAGATATAATCCGTTCGCTGGCCTGGTACACTCGAAATCTTTAATGCAACTTGTTTTTCTCCTGAAATATGTTTTTACTGTTTCAAGTGTAGCGCCTTTTTTTCGATTAATACTTCCAAGATGCTGAACGGATAGTGTAGGCAAGAATGAAACTTCACTTGGGAGAAGTTGAAGAGAAATCATGAAACAGCGGACACTTCTCAAGGGCCTGCAATACAGACCATTGCAGAAAAATATACACATCACTATCCTCTACTGCATGCATTTTGTAGGTTTGTCATAAAGCATAATAGTCCATCAAATCCGTTATGATTATAGCGACAATGTATTTATTTCTCCTTCTTCCACCATTTCTCATGCTGTGCTCAAACAAAATTGAAGTGACATTCTGATTTTATCAACTTATCTTTTACGAGTGGATTGAAAACATGAGTGCTAGCTAGTGTAGGCATACTGGCCCTGTGAGTTAAACGCTCACTGATGACAAATGTGATAAATTACAGGCCATGTGTTTTAATTGCCGGAATGCAGACTGAGCCCTCCATTTCTTTTAGGTCGGTAACTTAAAATACCATTGAAATGAGTGGTAGTTAGGGCTATTTATTAGAGTGCTGGAAAACTACGATTTAAAAATAAGTTATGATCATATGAGTGTAATGCCCAGGGGTATTTACATCAATTTGCGTCATATAGGTTTTCTGTTCCGGCCAAAAAAAGGTTTTCTATACCTCAATTGTTACATTTCCACTTATGACTCTTAATTAAAATACGTATTAAGATTGTTGTTGTACAATTGGTCGTATGTTCTAGTTTGTCTGCTTAGAAGACAGTCCCATGATTTTGAAGTAATTTGGCACAGAACAGAAATCCATTATATGAGTCTCTAAAAAGTAAGAGAGTACCTTATCGTGTTTCCTGATAAGGTTGCTATTTAATATAGACTAGGAGTCATTTAACATCACGAGGTATGGATATTATACTCTAAAAGAGAAACTGAATATACATACAAATTGCAAATGAAGTGAGCATTCCAGTACTGTAAGAGTTACATGAAAATTAAAGATTCGTTTCTGTTACCTGATCACACATTGTAGCATATCACAACACAGAAGTCAGAAGTGACTGCTGATAACACTTATTAAATTATGTTAATTCTCATTAAACTTTCTAGACTTTTTTCAAAAGATACAAATCATCCAGAAAGGGGAGCAGTTTTATGTTCCCTGGGAATAGATAATGATGCTGTATGAGGGTTTCATTTCAGAAAATAATTATCTTTACAATCCACCTGACAGAAATATTTTGTTTCTGTGCAAACAGGAGGCTGTCACATAGTCTTCAATGCAAACAACAAAACAGATATAGATCCTAATTGAACTGCAAAGCAGTAATGGAGATGGATATGTCAATCTGTGTGCAAGACTGAAACGTAAAACACTGTTTTTTTGAGTCGAAATACATAGTTCTACAGAGAAAATATGTATCGTATCTATTTGTTTTTAAACAAAAATAAACACTTTTGTATGTATGTATGCGTATATGGTGGGCCATCTCCGTTGCTTACTGTGAAGAACTAATTTGAAGCAAAAGCTACCCATATAACTCTTTTAGCACAAAGAAGACCTTGGGCTATAGCATGAACGAGTGCTCCAGAGCACAGCTAAGATGTGCATTTAGTTTTAAAACATTATGCTGTACACAATTAGGCCCAGATTTACTAAGAGTTCATGCAGTGCAGCTGTGCTGGGTTGTATGAACTGGATTTAGCTAAACTGTGCCATATCTACAAACAAATGGCACAGTTTTGGGCCTTCCATGCGCCTGTGCACTTTTTACAGAAATGCGCCATGACAGTCACCTTCGCACTGTAGTCCGAGGGTGTCTGAGGTATGGTCTGCTTCGTTTTTACGCAGGAAGGGGTTGTAAAGTTACTTCCTCCATACTGCAAAAAGGAAAAAAAATTGTAGAAATAAATACATTTTTTCGCGTTACGCCTGCCTGAGGTAGGTGCATGATTTTGGTGTCAATCATGTCTACAAGTCTTTATATATGGATTTGTATCGTATTTTGATAGCCGGGAATGCCCATGCTCCACCCTGATAGAATGTCGTCTCCCTGATGCCTTGCATAACTTTTACTTGGAAATGAAGGGAAAGTGCCATTTGTTTTGGTTTTCAAATCCCAAACACAATTTTCCATGGTTGGTGTTAAAAACATAATGTCGGAAAGGGACATCATAACCCTACTGCGGTTCCTGCGCAGTCGCCCCCATTGTAGAGATTACGGTCCAAACAAAGCTCCAGCTAGCCCCATTTGCTCTCAGAGGTCTCAGTCTGTGCCTCCGACCATTGCGGTCCAACTGACCACATTGTAATGTGGCTGTCAAACCGCTATCTGGGCTGTCGGGGGGACCGCCACTGATGGCCTGCCGGTGGCGGTCTGCTCAACATACTAATGAGGCCCTAAGTAGTTCTTTTCTTTTCTTCTGCGCCTCTATATGCTTTGGTTGGAGTGGTCGCTGTAACGTATATTGACTTGAGTGGGTAAACTTTTAGTCTTCTTGAAATTATAGCTTGAACAGTAATGATTTCTAGGGAATTTTAATTATTTGTTTTAGTTTGATTAGTGTTAAGAGTTCATTATTGGTTGAACATTGATTGCTTGACAGTAGTGCATATATTAAAGGGACATTTGTGTTATGGTATTGCCCATGCACAGTATATATTTGTCTAAATGGTGGTAGGCATGATTCAAAATTTCTTTTTGTTATCAATTTTTTGCACTTAGTTTGGATTAGTAAAATATTTTTAGTCGCTTAGACAATGATCCTTCTGTCATTATTGTAATTGTCATGCAGTAACAACACTTGGTTATTATGGGCCTATTTAGAAGTCTGGCGGTACATGGTCCGCCAGACTCGTTGGGGCGCAGCGATGGCGGTTTTCCGACTGTCCTATTACAATTAGGGTAGTTGGACTGCCATTGCCCTGCAGCAGCCGCCAGGGAACCGCCTTTCCCTGGAGGTGTTGCGGTGTTGAGGAGGCTGCAGTATGCTTGGCGGGACCGCATTGGTCCCGCCAAGCATATTGCTAGTTTCTTCTCTGCCACGGTTTTCATGGCGGTTCCTCTGCCATGAAAACCCTGGCAGAGATTAAACAAAGGCCCCCCTTTTTCCTCTGCACCATGCGGTACATGCAGGGGGGACACCTTTTTGCCCCCTGTGTGTATGTACCCCAGTTCCTGCATTGCATGGACTTGACAGTCCATACGGTACAGGAAGTGTTTTGGCATTCTCATTGTGTTGCCCATTTTCAGAGCACCACCATGGAAAAGTTTTTAAAAAAGCCAGCCAGACATGAGATGCACTCGTAATCTGGCAGGCAGCCTGACCACTGGTTTGGCAGTGCAGTGGCAGTGGCAGTGCAGACCCAGCGCTGCACTGTCAAATTCATAATCAGGCACTATGTGTTATTTTTAAACATTGGAGAATATGTATTTAATTTCTTTTGGGTGCCCTTGGTCATCCTCTAGTTATTCTCCTTGTTCTACCTATTAGTTATTTTATACTTTCTAAGGGAGGCAGGTGCCTTGGGAACCTGGGGAATGGGATGCCCGATTCACAGAACTAACTTAAGACAAAATCCAAAACTTACTACCATGTTGGTATTCACAGAAGGCACTTTCTCATTTTGGTATTCTCAAAAGGCACTCACTCTTTTTGGTATTCACCTACTCATTTTAGTATTCGCAGAAGGCACTTACTCATCAAAGAGTAACTGCCTTCTGTGAATACCAACACAAGTAAGGGAATTCTTTGAAAACCAAAATGAATACATGGTAGTAAGTTTAGGAATTTGTCTTAAGTTAGTTCTGTGAATCGGGCCCAATATTTTCTAATATATTGTTTACGGACTCTTAGGAGCTTGTGTTGCTTCTCCTAATAATATTTCTCACTTGCATTTCAGTGAACCAAGGGAGGGTATTGTGTTTCCTTACTTTTCAAGTCAGTCAACAAAGCTTTTTTTCGATACTAGCAGCCCGTCCCGACGTTGTCCGGGAGCAAAAGGCTGCTTTAGGGCCACAGCCCATCCCGATGTTGTCCGGGGGTCCCCTGGAGCGCAACCGCCACCTTCAGGGCCCCCAATCAGCCAAACCGCCACCTTCATGGCCCCCAATCATCCGCACACAGCTCACTGCTCCTCCCCGCGCTAACGGGCCACTCATTCCCGTGCTTCACTTAGCCGCACACGTTCCGCCTACTCCCAGCACTTCACTGAGCCGCACACGTTCCACCTCCCAACCTACCTCAGCCCGACTTCACTGCTCCTCGTTCCGCCTCCTCCCATTGCTTCAGTCAGCCGCTCATGTTCCGCACCTACCTCAGCCCGACTTCACCGCTCCTCGTTCCGCCTCCTCCCATTGCTTCAGTCAGCCGCACACGTTCTGCTCCTCCCCACGCTTCATCTATCTCTGCCCGACTTCACCGCTGCTGTCCGCCACTCCTCCCCGCGCTAGATGATGTCAGCACGCACGTCCACGTTGTTTGCTCACACGGCCGGCGCTACTTCTTAGGGACACTTTTTTTTATTGTTTATTTTTTAAATAACGTTTTTTAAATTTTTTTATAGCCTATGTCCATCTACAGGCCCCCCATTTCCAACGCTGTATTGGGTGTTGCGATTGGTTGTGTACTTTTTGAGTTTACCTGGCTCAAAGGACACAGTTCTCTCTTTATAATAGTAGTATAAATTAAATATCTTAAAAGCATTTTTTACAATTAAAAACACATTTCATAATAAATATGGTTAAAAAAGAGAATTACATTAACAATCATTATTACAATGGAATAGTAAAAATGAATTAAACTATAACAGCTTTGATAAAGACTTAAAAATTGATAACCATACAGATTCATCATAAAACTTTCAATCTTATCAACCAAGCCCAACTTAGATATTTTGCCACCCCGCAAGTTAAGGTTGTATTTGCATCTGCTTGGAGGATACTGAGAGCAGTAGAATGATTCCTGATCTCAAGCTGTCGGCAAACGGGTTTTAGCCACTTCAGTCTAGGTTTGGTGTAAGCCGGACATACAAAGAAAAGGTGTGGAATATTTTCAACTACACCTACACAGTGTGGGCAGTCAGCGTACGTTTGATGGGGAGGCTTCCATTTACTTCTTTTAAAACCAAAATGAATACATGGTAGTAAGTTTAGGAATTTGTCTTAAGTTAGTTCTTTGAATCGGGCCCAATATTTTCTAATATATTGTTTGTGGACTCTTAGGAGCTTGTGTTGCTTCTCCTAATAATATTTCTCACTTGCATTTCAGTGAGCCATGGGAGGGTTTTGTGTTTCCTTACTTTTTCAACAATCTCCTCTTTAGTGATGGCTCTGCCAAAGCAAGCATTGTAGTAATATGTAGTGCATTTTCAATATGTCCTTTCACTCAAAGCATAATCTTTGCAATAAGTGTATCTCCTATAATCTAATGGTAGTGTCCCCTTTTTTATTTGAAATTTGTGGCAGCTTCCAACATGATACATCTGGATTACAGGATTAATACAATATGTGCTGTTTTTTTATAAAACAATGTAATTGACATTTTCAATGAGAACATTAACAGAAACAACAGGGTTTCCCAGCAATTACCCAAGGTTGTCCCAGCATGACACAGGCAATCAGTCCCATTGGTGCCATACTTCCAATCAACATTTTTTATTTTTTTTTACTTTTGAAGTAAAAAATGGTTCCTAATGGGCCAATTTGGTCCAAAATAAAACAAGAACAGTTTTATTTGAGATGGTGTTGATCAATATGCCTATACCAAATAGGCATATAAGGGCAATTAATGCCGGACGGAGCAACAGTAGATAGTTATTTGACAAAGACACAGAAGATGTTTTTTAATGTACAGCATTTAATATTTTCAACAATATATTTTTTAGGAATATAGTTCAAGTGCTCACAAAAATGTAACAGCAAGCGTGATGTGAATAGTGAAGGTGACTTTTAAAATATATACATTGCATTGACAACAAAGATGGAGACTCCTAGGTGTAATTTAAACAGTAAAAGGAGTTTCTTGTTGTATAGGGTTTGACGGCGTTTCGATCTCACTGATTTGAGATCATCATCAGGACAAAAGGGTTGTGAGCGCGAAGAGTCTATAAGATATAGTAAAATGGAAAATATTAAGCATGGTCCCTGAGTCACTAGTACAATACACATGATGTCGATGTAGTGCTCCCAATGGATCAAAACTGATGAATAAATCATCAATTACAACTAAGGTCACACATGATTACAATTTGGTTTGGAGAGTGAAGATGAAGCAACAGTGACTTAGTTAAAAGACATCATGAGCCTAGTGTTCACAGTGAAACACACCGTAATGTGTAACAACCTAGGTCAAGATCAAGCATTACCAGGCACATGCATCAAACTTGAAAATAGTGATTCCTTATTTGCTAAATTTATGGAATCGCAAATAATGAATCACTATTTTCAATGCATGAAAGTATTAGCGATTAATCTGCGAATCGTTAAAAATCGCAATCGCTAATGGCGATACAACTGAATAAACTTGCAAATAAAGAAAACCTAATTGCTTTCATGCAAATAGCAAAATCGCAAACTGCAAGGTCGCTTTTTGATGCATAGTGATGACATCAATACCAGGAAGTCAGCCAGCCCATGCTTCATTCAGTGCTCAGTTTCTGTGAAAAGAGGAAGCTGAGTGCAGGAGCAGGACAGCACATCCAATAACTCTGTTTGCAGACGTGTCTCTTGTAAAAAATGGATCCACCTACATCAGGGGAGAGTACACCAGGCAGGAAACGCAAACTAAAATTCAGTGAAAAGGAAATTGACACACTCATAGAGGATGTAGTCATAAACCATGACAATCTCTTTGGAAAAGTTCCACTGAAGGTCCCAGAGGCACAAAAAAGAAAAATCTGATTCCGGATCCAGAATAAAGTAACTGCAGTGGGGGTCACACACCACTTAATTGATGAACTGAAGAAGCGTTGGTATGACCTGCGCAGCCGGGCAAAGAAAGGATTGCTGAGAGGCTGAAGGAAGCCAAGAAGACCATAGGGGACCACCAACACAGCCTCGGGACACGCCCATGGAGTACCTGGTGGAGAACACACTCCAGCTCGATGCTGTGGTGGGAGTGACGCGGTTGGACACATCTGGAGCAGCCAACACATCTCAAGGTAAGATGCATGCAAGTGACCATTACAAGAGACATATTAAAATTAGCACATCACCTCAGTTCAGCACAAGTGTATAGAAAGAAACTCCAGTCCACATTTTCGAGCCACAACTAAGTGCATTATGGGAGACACAGGAAGGTTAGGTAGGTTCGTAGGCAAACACACAATGAGAAGTCAGAACACGTGAATAATGTGTGACAGTCATTACTTTATTATGAGCAAAATTATGCTTAATGTCACTTGACATCACACACAGAAATAATTAAGATTTGCACTGTTTAACATCACAGATGCAGAAGAAGGAGAGGCAAGGACAGTGACTGCATGGACACCCAGGATACTACGGCCTGCGGTCCCACAGACAACAGGCCGTGCTCCCACCACACGCAGGGCAACAGTTGCTCCACTGCAGGCCATGGAGAATGAGGATGAGTCCCAAAGAATGCCAGAGAAAAGCCAGGCTCAAGGTACACGCAGGCCGACACCCCAAGCACAGTTCTGGAATAGCACACTCCAAAGCAGAAGCACAGAGCAAGGTCACGTGTCACACTGCAGGAGGAACAATATACTGATGTCTGGGGTGGTCTGGAGTGCAGCACCTGCAGGCAAGAAACAAGTGGTTAGTGCAGGCCAAAGATGGCAGGTAGCATAGCTAGACTGACTGATTGTGTGAGGGAACTCACTACAGCTGTGGTGGAGGGCAACAGGCAGACACAAAAGCTGACCAGGGTGATGAAGGAGAGACAAGTGACACAGACGAGAAGCCATCGCCAGTTGATGCATCGCTTGCATGGCTATAGACAAGCAAACAATTGTCTGAGCACCAGCACTGCACTGCTAGCCCATCGGACCGTCAACATGCAGATTGAGATGTCCCATTGTAGTGGGAATGTGGCCAAGGCACTGGGCCAGGTGACAAATGCGGTGGAACAAATGCATGCTGCCACTGTTGGGGCTAACAATGTGACGGGGGAAGAGGGGAGTGAAAAGGCCTCAAGACTCAGTAGTTTGTCAATGCCTGTCACCACTTGCAGGAGGCACAACACTTGCAGCACAACACACTCTGTATCCAACATGAGGGATGGAGATGAAGAAGGTGAGAGGCATCTGGGTGTACGTGGGATGAGGAGATAGACTGGCATGTCCAGAGACATTCAACAATGGTGAAGTACCCATACCCAAAGGCAATACTAGTGACTAACTTTCAAGTCAAATGTGTATGTCTTTGTATAATTTGTCAGTAATGCTATCCATGTGCTACTGTGCACCTGATATGTGTGCCTCAACACTACAAAATATTTATTTTGAGAAAAATATAGTTAAGTCAAAAGAGCTGTTTATTGTCTTGTCATTACTCACACCAGAAATAATTTTCTGTAATTTCTGTACGTCTCCTGCGCCCTTCTGCTGCACATCGCCCATGTCCTGCACGTTATTGTGCCCTTCCTGGTTGTCGGTGTCAGACTCGCTGCCAGACACCTCAATTGGAATACCTCTACTTGTGGCAATGTTGTGTAACATGGCACATGCAGCCACAATCCTGCAGCATTGGTCGGGTTTGTACTGTAATGCTCCTCCTGTCTTGTGTAGGCATCAGAAGCGGCTCTTCAACAGCCCATAGGTGCGCTCAATGATGTTCCCAGTGAATATGTGTGCCGCATTGTAACTCTGCTCATTGGGGGTTGTTGGATTGAGGTATGGCATCATGATGTAGTTACGCACGGCGTATGCGCTGCCTCCTACAGTGAAGTAAGCAAAGGGTCAGTGACGGTAATGCATTGGCATACATACAATGTCTGTGTGAAGTCATAACAAATGTTTACCAAGCAGATGTCCCTCTCCAAATTCACCACTGAATAGACAAGTGTGTATACCACTCTGGCGAAATATGTAGGAATCATGGGCGCTTCCCGGGTATTGAGCCACAATGTCAGTAATTACATATTTTGCGTTGCAGACTACCTGCATGTTTAGTGCATTAAAGCATTTCCGATTCCTAAATATATATTCATTAACTGCTGTTAGACAGGTTGCTACATGGGTACAATCAATGCAACCTAATACATGTGGGAAGCGGGCTAGCTGATAGAATTCCTGTTTGGTCTTATTCAGTTCATGTGTGGTTGTGGGGAAGCTAATGTGGTAGTTGATCCTTGAAATCATGGCATGGAGGAATGATTTAAAGAGACGTGAAAGGGCGCTTTGTGACACCCCTCCAGCTATCAATAGTAGGTGCAGGCAACATAGGACCTGCACATTAGTGGGTATTGCATTGGTGCTCCGAGTCAGACGCCCCAATACTGGATCCAATTCTTCCATTAAGTCAAGGATCATGGCACCATCCAGCCTATACTTATCTTATATTTCCTCATCTGTTTGTCCTAGCAATGCAATGTAGACTCTGAAGATGCGCTCCTGTATTCTCCTCCTTCTGTGTGCTGCCATTGTGAATTATTCTGAGGCTTTCTGGGTGTTTTTAAGTAGGTGTCTGTTGAATTTCCGCTGTATGGTATTTTACTCATGGTTATCACCTGGTTGTGTTCCTTCTTAAATTGTGCTTGCTAAATTGTGAATTTCTGTAAAAACGCTATTTGAGAATTTTCATGCATATGATTGCAATTCCTTAATTGAGAATCACTAATTGAGAATCGCTAATAATGAAATTGCAAATACTGATTTGCTAATTTTGTCTCAGAATTATTTGCGAATCCTAATTTTTGCGATTGTGTTTTCGCAGGATTTGGGTTCAGGCATTGGATTACAGTGATTTGCGATGGCAAACAGGCTTATTTTACGATTCGCAAATTTTGCGCACTGATTTTTGTGCCTGTACAAGTTTAATTATAATGTGCATAATTCAATTTCCAAAACTTTGTGCAAAGAACGAAGAAAGAGTTAAAAAGATCAAAAAGGATCAAACTAATGAAGATACAGGCAGAGCTCAGAGTATGCCAGTCAGCATTTACACTGTGAAAGAGTGGTACATTACTAGGCAACCTGAATGAAACCGGTGCCTGGTGAAATTACCGGAAAGGCACCCAGCAGGAGTTTGGTGCTTGGAGGTGCATCAGTTACTCAGGAGTGGCCACATACAAGTGGCGTCAGAATGGAGAGCCAGAACGACCGGGGCACTGTTAAGGGAGAACACTAGTTCAGTCTAAGAAAATGAGTACAGAATGTTAATCAGGATAATTAATAGAGCTTCTACTTGGGGCAAAAAAAGAGAATGAGAACCACTTACTCAGTCCCTCGGTGCGCACTTGCTTGGTGCGCAGTTATTAATTAATAGAGGCGGCTTAATGTCAGAGGCTCGACCGCCAAGAGGGAAGCCTGAAGAGCCTGAACATATACCAAGTAGTTGGTGTTGCTGATTGGAATCTGAAAGCGGCACTGGTACAGGCATTTAAAAAGAGTGACAAAGAGACCCCCAGGGAAAGAAGAGGGTCTGGAATGGTATCCTCGGGGGAGAGAGCGCAAGCGATTCTCCCCCAGGGATATTCGCCCGATTGGTTCAGTCCAGAACCATCAGGAAGGGGAGCGTGAACCAGCTGGTAGGGATTAGTGACGCGCATTTAGCTACTGCGCAGTCAGGAGGTTTCTCTGTCGGGAGGGGCCGTTTTTGCCGAGGAGGCTCGGCTCCCAGCTGTTTTCACCAGCGTTTCAACAATGATTTCACAGGAGGAGCTCAGGAATGCGCTCCGAGTGCTGGCAAGCAGCCAGCTGTGAAGAAATTGAGGCTGTTGGGGGTGTTTTGCCAGCGGTGCCCCCTGCCAGGCCTCCCAGAAGGAATGCTGCAAAGGGGGTCCAGCGTGCTGTGGACGCTTGCAGAGCCCTATCAGTGGGCACAAGAGGACCCCGAAGAGCTCGCCAGTCCAGGAGCAGGAGGGCAACGCCGGTGAGGGGAGTTCAAAGGGCAGTTTCAGGATGCCGCCCCTCGCGCTCCCTCTCCCCAACATACCCAGGTGGGCCTGGAGGTTCTGGCAACAGGCTGGGTGAGTCCAGGGTGCAGCTGGGAAAGATGCCAGGGTTTGGGAGGGGCAGTTTTCAGGTGCCCTCAGTGCCAACAGGGGCGCAGCCAGGTAGCAGTCAGTGCATGGAGCAGGACAGGCTTGCCAGGCCCAGGCCAGTAGCTGGGTCTTTGAATAGCCGGATGGAGGGTCAGGAGGGTATGGGAAGTGCACAAAAGTCAGTCACATTGGTGGATTACTCTAGCGAAAGCGAGGATGGCACTGATGAGCAGCATTATCAAGAAGTCTCAGTCTGCAGGCTAGAGCGTAATGTCCCTGCGTTTTTGAAGGCAGTGGGCGGTTCCAATCCTCCTCCCAGCCCTGGGGTGCCAGACTTTTCAGTGGTACAAGTGGGACTGGATGGGGGGACGGGTTGCCCAGATAGTGGCTTCCAGACAGTGCGCAGGCAGCGTGAAGGGCTTGGTGACTCTTTGGAGGGGGCCGGGTGGAATGAGGAGGCTCCAGGGGAGGATGGTGCTTTCTCCGTTGAAATGGATGTAGAACACACCAGTAACTACCCAGACTTCCTAATGCCAGCAGCGCGATGGGCGCCATGGGGATATTCCCAAGATGACGACGATCTAGGGGAGGCACTGGATGGACAATCGGTGTGGGTTGAGCATGCCCGTGCCCATAGCCCCTACACTGACAATGGCAGGGTTGTGGGTGGGAGTGGGGAGGGGGGTTTGCAGGTAAGCATCGGAAAAAGCACCTCGAGCTGGTTAAGGGAGCACAAGGCAAAGCCGAAGAAAGTTCTCCATCGTGGGACAGATAGCGGACTGCAGGACAGCGAAAGGGCGGCCGCTGTACACAGTGGTTTAAACGTTGAATTTTCAGCGGATTCTTCACAGGCGGACAGGTTGTTAGAGCAGGAACCTGTTTTGAATTGGAGAGAATATGACGGAGGCGTGGGGGACGGTGAATGTCCTGGAGGCAGTCATCAAATTCTTTACCCACAAAGTACATGGGCCAGGGACATGGAGGATGAATGGAACGGTGGGGAAGGGGTTGGTAGGCTAAGGTCTGGGAGCAAGCGTAAGGTGGTGGGAGGAGGGAGGGGGAGTGGGTCAACGAAGTCTGTTAAATCTTTTCGGGTCGAGCTGCAAGGCGAATTACCTCCAGATCTGCGAGAGCATCACGAGCGGATAACTCAAGCAGATTTGAAGAAAAGGGCAGAGCACTACCAAAGGGTAAGCCAGAGTGGTGGGGGGCCTTGGGGGTGGGGAGGTCAGGGGAAGGGGGAATGCACAGTTGGTTGACAAGCAAACGGTAAGACTGAGACAACAACACACGTCACCAGGAGAGGTAGTGCTTAAGGATAGTATGGGTAAGGCACAGGACTTGGTAAAAGATAGTTCTGCTGTGCACAAAAGATTGCCGTATATGGGTTTGGCTATGCCATTGGGCTCTCATTTGTCTTTAAAGACGAAACAAAAAATATGGCAACATGATTATGTCGATGTGTTTCGCTTGTTGCATAGGGACCTGCAGGCTAAGGAGGGGTCCAAGGAGGAGGAAATGGAAATTGCTAGGCGAACCAGAGTCCCGCGTAGCATAGATAACTGTACATCGGCATTCCTCATCTTTGCCAGTATTTACTGTGAAAGATATCCGGAAAGGGCAGTCTCTTTATTTAAGTACATGGACATTGTGCGGAAAGCGCATATGCATTTTGGTGGTTTCTCGTGGTTGAATTACGACGAGGAATTTAGAGCCAGGATGGGTTTGGACGGGGATGGACCTTGGGGGGATATAGATGCAGAATTGTGGCTGCAATGGATGTCTGCATCACACCCACCAGCGACGACTCATACAGCCAGTGGGCTGCCGGTGACATATCGGCCCTTTCAAGGGCGTGCCGCCCATGGAGGGGCGGGATCCATGGTTAGAGGACAAGCCAGTTGTCTGGGAGCCTGTTGGAACTACAACAGAGGCTACTGTAGTAGGCCGTACTGCAGATTTAAACACGAATGCTCCCAATGCGGTGGTAGGCACACATTGTCACAATGTTTATCCACAGCGCCACCTGCTATGGGACACCACCCGGCAGAGCAGATGCCAGCCACAAGGGGGAGGGGACAGCCCTTCCCACCATTACCAAAAGGCTTTTACCCCAATTAAGTGGGAGCTTTTCATTCCATGGCTTGACTGCTATCCCGATAGGCAAGCGGCTGCGAAATTATATTGGGGTTTCAGAGAAGGTTTTCGCCTCAGCTATCAGGGTCCTCGGGTTAAGAGGTGGGCGGATAATTTAAAATCTGCAAAGGATTTCCCTGAGGTTGTCAGATCTAAATTGAATGAGGAAGTGAAGCTACGTCGAGTGGCTGGCCCATTTACGCAGTTGCCTTTTGACAATTTGATAGTTTCTCCCTTGGGAGTTATTCCCCAAAAAACGCAAGGCGAGTACCGAATGATACAGCATCTTTCCTGGCCAGAAGGTATGTCTGTAAATGACTTTATTGCTCATGAAGATACTTCAGTTTCATACACTACGGTGGACGAAGCTTTGGGCATGATGAAGGATTAGGGAAAAAATGCTGAGATGGCAAAGTGTGACAAACAATCTGCTTTTCGCCTCATTTCCATACACCCAGCCGATTTTGAACTAATGGGCATGCAGTTTGAGGGTCAGTTCTACTTTGACAAGGTTCTGCCAATGGGCTGCACAATATCTTGCTCCCTTTTCGAACTTTTTAGTACATTTTTGCAGTGGGTGTTTCAGCAGTGGTGTACTAAGGGTCGCATCTGTCACTACTTGGATGCTTTTCTTTTTATGGGGGAGGCACAGTCAAAGCATTGTGAGTTGGCATTGCAGGCTTTTCAGTCATTGTCAGCAGCATTTGGGGTTCCCTTAGCGCCGGATAAAACCGAAGGCCCGGCCACCATGATTACCTTTTTGGGCATTGAAATTGACACGGTGCAAATGATGGCTGGGCTTCCACAGACTAAGTTGGAAGAGATAAGGGAGTGTGTCAAAGGTGCTTTACAGGTTAAAAAATTACAGCTTCAACAGGTGCAGTGCCTCCTTGGTTATCTAAATTTTGCATGTCGTGTTGTCAGAGCAGGCAGGACTTTCTGCAGACAATTAGGGTTGGCAATGTCAGGAGCGACCATGCCCCATCACAGGATCTGGGTCACTAAGAGTATGAGAGAAGATTTGCGCATATGGCTGTTGTTTTTGGAAGAATTTAATGGAGTGTCTTTGAATTTCATTTCGGAGGGGATGCTTTGGCAAATACAGCTGTATTCAGATGCGTCAGGTTCCCATGGCTTTGGTACCTTTTCGGATGGGCGCTGGTGCACAGAGGAGTGGCCCCCATTGTGGAAATCTCAAGGTCGCAGCATTGCGTTCTTAAAACTGTTCCCATTGTTGGTAGCTTTGCTGGTTTGGGGTGCTGAATTTTGCAACAGGACAATACTTTTTCATGTAGACAACAAGACGGTTGTCAATTTACTCAACTGACAGAAGGCAAAAGATTTGCGCGTACTGGGATTGTTAAGGGCATTTATGCTATTGAGTCTCAGGCTTAACATAGTGTTTAAAGCAAAACACATAGAGGGAGTGAATAACACTATAGCTGATCCACTTTCTCATTCCCAGTGGGAAAGATTTCGGTCGCTGGCCCCGGGAGCTGCAAGCAGAAAGACACCTATTCCTCTCCAGGTGTGGGCCCTCGGGCACTGAGGATTGTGCATCTGGTGGAGCAGTCACTAGCGGCAGCCACCCAACGAAGCTACAGGCTGGCATGGCAGGAATTTTTAAGTTACGGGAAAAATTTCACAAACTACTCCCTAATCAAACATGCCCTTCATTTCTGTTCGATTTTATATTGGAGTTAGTGGATAGGGGGTTATCACACACGACGATTGCAGGAAAACTGGCGGGGTTGTCTTTTTATGGGCAATTATATTGGGGTTTTCACCCAGCGAATAATGTCCTAGTCAAAAAACTGCTGAAAGGTCTGCAGAGGGAAGGGATACATAAGAGCCAATGTAGAGCCCCTATTTCTTTTGAATTGCTGCAGCAAATATTACAAACATTGCCTAGCTTCTGTTATGATTCTCATAAAATCAGATCTTTCAGATTATGTATGATCTGGTCATTTTTCGGGGCATTCGGGGTTTCGGAATTGTTGGGATTACAGGCAGAGAGTGGTCTGGAGAGGTCAGATGTTGTGTTGGAGGGACAAGCGCTAAAAATATGGTTGAGAAAATCGAAAACAGACCAGATGGGGAGGGGTACATGGATACACTTACAGCCTAGCCTAATACCTACATGTTGTCCGGTGAATGAATGGAAGGATTTTTCATTGGGACGGGTGTTAGAGGACGGGCCAATTTTTGTGCATAAGTCAGGTGGTAAGATTTCGAGTTATCAGCTGCTGTCTGTTTTGAGGAAGTCGCTGTTGCTCTTGGACAAAGATCCATCCCAATTCGCTACTTATCTATTCAGGATTGGAGCGGCATCAGAGGCTGCTAGACTGGGTCTGGGTTAGGGGCAATAAAGCAGATAGGTAGATGGCGCTCAGCTTGCTGTATGCGTTATGTGCAAAAGTAAAAAAAAAAGTAGGAAAAAATGTGAAGAACTGTTTTGTTGTTTTGCGGGTTCCGGTTGTAATACTGTTTTCTTTTGTATAGGTGAAGTTCGGGTCTTGGGCACAAATAAGCAGCAAATATGGATTATTGGCCACTCCTTTGTCAAATGGGCTGCAATTTTAGCGGAGCATCAGATCTATGGAAGGAACCTCGGCATACCTAGCGAAGGACACAAACTTTACTGGTGCGGTAAAGGTGGGATAAGGTGGGATGCGTTGTTTCCTTTGCTGACAAAGATCAGATATGATAGAGGTGGACCTCATCTGTTGCTCTTACACCTTGGTGAAAATGACTTAGTCGCACTGTCTGGTTTGGAGCTAATAAAAAAAATGCAGCTGGATCTAACTGTGATAAAGATCAATTGGTTGTTTACCAGAATTGTATGGTCAGAATTTGTCTTCGGAAAGCACTGGAGAAATGCGAGATCCTAAGGGGCAATGGAAAAAGCTAGAAAGAAATTGAACAGGGACATGAGAATTTTCTGTGTGGCATCGGGAATTTTGTACATATCACACGACAACATCACGGGCAGGGAGAGCCATTTGTTCAGGGAGGACGGGGTACATCTTACCCAATTGGGGATGGCGTATTATATCTTGGAAATACGAGATATGCTGTCCAAAGAACCGAAAGTGGATTTATGGGTTTCTGCAAGAAGGGAGGAGGAATGAATAAAGACATCCTGGGTTTGACAGGGTTAAGCATGGGCGAATTTTGGGAATCTGGCGTTCGCGAATTTTGCGAGTTTGCGAACTCGCAATCCGCAAAATCAGCGAATTCTCGCAAATTTGCGGATTTTTTTTTTGTGTCGCAAGGGTTTCTGCCAGTTCGCGAGGGTTTGATACCAGTTCGCAATTGTGAACTTACTTGTCGGCTCGCAACGGTCGCGACTATGTTGTTTATACGTCTGGTTCATCATCACAGGTTCCCAGCACCCTCTGTTTCACCACTGCCACCCTCTGTTACACCCATGCCACCCTCTGTTACATCAATGCCACCCTCTGGTTCATCATCACTGTAGATAATGGGGTGGAAAAGCAAGCACACCTGCCCTGCTTCAACTGACATGAATTAATTTGGGGTTAGTTTATTAATGTGTCACTGTTTTCAAATTCCAGGTCTGGCACCTGCTTCCTTATCAGTAATTTGCTTTCTGTTGCAGTGCAATTTTTTTTCCAGGACCTTTGTGGCCTACTTGTAGCTATTCTATGAGCCTGCTGTGAGGGTCAGAGCAGGGTCATACAATTGTTGCAACTAGCAACTGAACTCTGGAGGGGCCCCAGTCAGGAAGCACTACAGGGAATGGTTACTAATGATGAGTTTGAACTCTTGCACCTGCTGAGTGCTTTCAGTTTTGCAAAACTCGTTTTTCTGCAATTTCGCGGGATTCGCGGGGCGCGAACACGCGCGAGATCTGATTCGGAAGCCGCGAATTCGTGCAAATATGCGATTTGTTTTTTTGCGGCGTGTTAGTTCGCAAGGTTTTGTGCGTTTTAGCGAGCCGCTTGTAGCGCAAGGCGCGAAGTTACCCTCGCGGTCGTTCAAAGGCGCGGCCATCTTGTTTGCATGACGTATTTCCGTTTCCAGGCGCGAAATGTAATCTCGCAAAGTGTGCGGCTCGCCAGTACAATTTCGCGGGTGTTCGCGAGGAAAATCTTGCGCGAACTTACCCGCGCGGTCGTGAACGGGCGCGGCCATCTTGTTTTTCATTCATTGCTGTGGTTCTGGGCATGCTTTTGGTATCCTCTCTGTATCTCTGCCTTCCTTTGCTTGTTTGACGTTTTTTTTAATCTATTTTACCTATTATCTATCTCTCTATTTTTCTTGCTCTATATTTTAGTGTTTTCTGCTACTTTTGGTTAATTTTAAACTACTTTTTTCAACTCTTTACTTTTCTTCTCTTCCCTATTCTATTTTCTTTAATATTTAGCTTCCTTTCTGCCCAGACCATGGTGAAGGGAGCCGGGAAGCATCCCGAGAAGGGGAAGAGTCCCGCACCCCGTGCCCGGCTCCTGTGCGGGCGTTTGAGGGGGGAGCAGGTCGTACCCCGGGAGATCTTTAGCCCGGAGGAGGGGGCCGCACTAATTTTTTATGTTCAGCTTCAGCACCGCCTCCCCAGGACCATCATGGCAGGCGGCAGGATCGGCTGCGGGTACGGGATCCGGGAGCGCCGGAAGCGGTGGGAGAAGGTGTGCCAGGCCATGTACCACCACTCTCGGGTCCGGCGCACCTACAACCAGGCCACCCACCGCTGGATGGATGTCCTGGACCGTGAACGAGATCTGCTCGACCTGCTTGGCCTTGAGATCCCCGGGCTTGGTGAGTAGTAGTAGCTATTTCTTTACTACTCTGTTTTCTCCTTCTCTGTATGTTATTATATTGCAAATTTTTGTTTTTTACCAAGAGCAATAATGCTGCTCATTACATTGTAGGTAAATTATATTTCAAAATTTTCTGTGCATTTCAGGTGCACTGCTCTCCTTCTCAGTAGTGTTGCTACTATGCTTATTTGTTTTCGATTTTGTGTTCATTTCATTGGCCTGTGAAATTATGTATGAGTGTAGTTTAAAGAACTGCGTAATGCTAGACACTAAGGTTCAGATTTTTAATTACTGGAGCATCCCTGCAAAGTAGCAGGGATGCACCAGTAATTGTGCGCCACGCCACCATCACCCATGGTGCGCCGTATTTACAATGCGGCGCACCATGGGCCTAAAACGTCACCAAAGCATTACGGATCTGTGCCGTAAAGGCGGCGCATTGCTGGAGTTGCGTCGCAACGATGGCGCAGCTCCATCAATGCTCTGGGGTGCCCTATCTCCCCAATGCTGCGTCAAGCCGTACGTCTGCTTCAAGCAGGCGCAGGGTTTGAGTCACGCATCATTGTCGTTAAAGTGAGTGATTGAAATCTTGTAGATTTCCCTCAGCCACTTTTAGGATGCGTTCCTGCGCAGGAACGCCCTCCCTTGCGCCAGAACGCCCCCTGATGGCACAGGGCTTTACAACGTGATGCATCTCCCATATGCGTCACGTTGTTAATATACGCCGCACCATTGCGCCTCTTTTGTTCTGCCACTGCGTCACAAAAGTCACGCAACAATGGAGCAAAACAGCCGCAAGGGGCTTCTAAATCAGCCCCTACAGACTCAAGTCCAGTCCTTCCTTTGTACACATGGCGATAAGAAGAAATAGTGGTGGTGGATTGATAGTTTGAGAATTTTAATGACTGGTTAATGTAGTAGGAAACTTTAGTGTTGTCGCTGATCTGCAATCACAATGGACTTTGTCTGTCACTTCCCGTGCTGCGGACTGCTGCCTGCCAATCCTAGGCAAACCTTTTTAGTACTTTGTTTAGTGAGTTACATAAGAAGTTTCCAATTCGACGGTCCGCAAATCAAGCAATACTAATAATGTAGTAGACCACATGAGATCGGTCAATATTATATCCCGTGGAATAGTTGTCTATTTGCTATTTCGCCAAAATATTTTGTTATTGTTCTTTTGAAATGTTTGATTTGGTTGACAAATATCATCCATGTTTTCTGGTCTTTCTTTCTTTCATGTTGTACATCAGCTCCCCCCAGGGGCAAGAGGACACAGGAGGAGGAGGAGGGTGCTGTTCAGGATGCAGGCCAGGATCGGGCAGGCAAGGGCTCCTTTGCTGGCCCCAGTAAGTTTTAATTTTAATATAGAGTACTTATTTTTTCCTAGGGTTCCTCATTCAATTTTTTCTAAATCGTCTTTGATCTTCTTGTAGACTGGATCTAAATTCTTATCCTGCCTCGACTATGACTCCCTGTGGTATTACTAGATTATTCTTATTAGTCTGTCTGTGTAGCTAACTAAGATTGCACATTTGGCAATTCCATTGGACTCTCATTCTAGTCAGCAATAGCTCTATGCACTGAGTGCAGTCCTCTGGGATTGTCCATAATGTCTTTTCAAGTCGTCTAAATGTTTATGCTTTGACTATTGCCAACAATAAAAAGGTGAATGACCACCAAGAAAGAATAAGATACTACTTTACTTTTGGTTTGGATAGTAGGACAATCCATTCTACTACTGTTGCAGGGACAAATCTGCACAAACAGAACTATGGACACTAAATAATGCATTGCTTAGCTTATCAATTATAATAGGTGCTGTTAGACTTTCCACATACCTCAGTGATAACAGACTTTGTAGTTGAACCCCCAATCTCCTTACTGACTAGATAGTGTGGCAGAGTCATTTAGCTCCCAAAGTCACTGATGATTGATCCCCAATGATGTCAGAGGCACGGACTCATGCTTGCAAAAATTCCAAAACCTTTAGCTCATCCACTCTACTCTGGAGGACCAAAAACCACAGAGTCTATTTAAGTTTAAAAGCTTTATTAAAAGTAAACACATTTATTAAAATCAAGTTTGTCATAAAAGTAAACGTTTAACTGAAAATGGAAAAGTGCTTAGTGCTGACGATTAATTGGACACATTTCTTGTGGTCGAGCCGAGCTCTCACCTGGTTTGAACTTGATCCTGCTCGTGTTCTTAGAAGCCAAGTTTCTGTCTGTTAGGAGAAAAAGTGGTGCGTGTTAAAAATAAAAAGCAAGCATTCATCAGTTGTGCCAAAAAGTGCAGCAAGACAACAGCCTTCCCTGGAAAAAGGGACATTTTTACTTTAGAGTAGACAGTCACAAATTATTACATTGTATTCTGTTTTTTTCACATTTCTTTCTTCCTCCTAGACCAAATATTATATAGCAGTGAGTGGTGTATTCTAACATTATTAAATGTACTTTGTAGGTGGAACATCTGGAGGCGGGGCCAGCGCGGAGGTGGTGGCATTGGACGAGGGGAACAACTCAGGGGAGGAGGCGGTGCAAGTGCCGGACATGCCTGTGAGGGATAACACGGTGGTGGCGGGCAGAGGTAAGCTATATATTCCTTACTTATTGAGATTGAAGACGGCAGAGTGTGCTTTCTGCACGGGTGTATTATAAATCAACCAGGTAGTAGCCTCCTCTAAATGTACTTCGACTTAGCTGTGAAGTTTTTGGCGAGAAGAATCCCAATCAGATCTGAGATGAACTTGATGGATGGGATGAACGAAAAGCGAAAGAAGGGTGTAAGTAAGTGTGGAAGAACGAGAAATGTAATGATGACTGGCAAAGAAGATTGATATGTGTTTGCTGGTCCCCGAAGTGGCTGGGAAGGAAAGAATATGGTATGGTGCATGGCTGGGTGAATGATGAAGCAAGGATGGGTGGAAGGAGAACAGCCTGGGTGGGTGAAACAGAAACTGTATGTGTGCATATACTTTGAATGGATGGATGCCTGGATCATGGTACTATCTGACTCTTAGATAGCATATGTGTATCTAGAGAGAGTAGACGGTCACTGGATGAACTAAGTGTTACTTTGAAGAGCATGTAACACCGCACCCACACGTCCGTTCCAGTGTAGGAAAGGCAAGGAAAAGAAGTTGTAATTTTGTCCAAATACTATCATGAATAGTAGCAGTAGTTTGTATTGCAACTGCAAGCACAGCATATATCCGGTTATTACGGTGGACACTCCCTACCTCTCTTAATAACTTTAGTTTAGTAGTAGTATGTCATTCATGTGTGGGTGTATCACTGTTCACTCAATAATAAGCAAAGCACCTAATGTCATCCCATATGTCATCAAATACATCCCATGTGAAGTGATAGATAATCAGATTATTTAGCTTCTTCATTTTCCTTTTCTAATATTCATTTGCACTATAGGGTGAAAGCTAAATTAATTAAGCAGTAGCCCTTTTAACAGAGTATTCTCAGTGCCAAACCGTAATAGAAAAGTAAGAGCTTCACCACCTGCATGTACTGGACCGGTACAGTAACGCAAGTCTGTCTCACTCATCATGGTGTGCGTCTGTTTTTCTCGGGTGCAAGTTCACTGCGCTGGCATTATGCCGGCTTGCATAAGATAACGTACCAATTTTCCTAAACAAGAGAGAAGAAGAAGAATAAGACTGGTGTACTGTCATAGTCGACTGTAATGGAAGTCCATAGTGCTCGTAGAATTTGTTCCTTAAACTCCCACTAATGTTAGAGCAAGGATGAAGAAGTCGGAGGTTACATAGATACTGTCCTCAATAGTTATGTACTGTGCTTTCAATTTGCTACTTGTACTGTGACACAACTTTCCGCTCAATCATTTTGTGTTAATCTTAAGGAGCATTGGTTACAGACTATGTATTTCTTTCTTCATATAGTTGCTCCTTCCAAATCAAAAAGACCATCAAGGAGGAGGGAGCTGGCTCGAATGGCCCGGCAACGGAGGCTGGATGCCACTGTCGCCGAATATCGGCGGCTGGTGGCCCTGGAGGAGGAGGAGACGCAGTCTACCGGTACAACAACAACATCCACTGCGACAGCTGCATCCTCCTCCGTGCCCCCACGGGCTGCCAGCCAGCGCAGTGCTCCAGCGGTACGGAGCCGGGCTACCAAAGCCAACCGCCACCGCCGAGCAGCAAAGACAGCAGCTGCCCCCCACCGGATTTGCAAGGCACGCCAGCGCCACTTATGCCTCAGAGTGTCCTACCTGGAGCAGGAGGTCCTAAGCTATAAGAACTTGGTGGAGGGCCTCCGCTTCGACCATGCCACCCTCCGCAAGGAGCATGATGCCCTGGCCGCTAAAGTCAACAGCACCCTGCCGTAGTGTCCCTTGCCCCTTTTTTAGAGACTTTTGGGGGGTGGAAATTGGGAGTTGTTTTTTTTTGGGACTTTTGAAGGACAATCGTTGGGGTTAGGGAGGGTCTTGCGGGAGATTATTTTGTTAGGGCTATAAAAATATACTTTTTGAAACTTTATCTGACCATACCTGTTTTTTACTGCTTTTGAGTCTGTTGGGTGGGGGTTTAACAGTAAGTTTGTTTTCCTGAATAGTCCTAGGACTTTAGTAGTACTACCGTCAATCTCTCGTGTCTCCTAATACTCCATTATACTACCTCCAACCAAATGCTTATCTTACCTGTAATTTGTGTTTGAAAGTAGGGCTAGGCCCAGGGCTGGCTCCACGGGAAATGGTGATTAAGGTTGGCAATCCTGGGCGGATGACATATACTCCTCATTGTGGTGGTACTAGTGGTGTGAAACAGTGGCAGCTGCATGCCTATGGAAAAAAAGAAAATGAAACCTGGTTTGTCCTTACTGTAGCATTACAACGATACGATAGAGAATATAGCAGGTGACAGTACATTAGAACAGTGCCACAATGTAGCCCAACAAATGGTAAAGTATAACTTGTACTTGTGTTGGATTTCTTTGACATTGGCTACTACAACAAGAAATAGTACTGAAGCTGAGTAAGTCTAGAATATATCCTCGGATTCCTTCACCAGCCTGTTGCTCTGACCTTGTCCTCCCCAGCAAGAGTGTGGAATTATTGATGTCATTTAGTCACACATCAAGCAAAACCACACAGCCCGGGGGAAGAGGGTTAGGGTTTGGAAAATGGATGGGAATGGGGGTTTCTTTTCGGGTAGGTTTTGTTGAGAGAAGAAAAAAAAAAGCACAGCATGGACAAACAATAATTGAAGATAAAGAAATCTTTGGGTACAAAGCTAACCATAAATCTTTTAAGTGACATAAAGGAAGTGCATGCACTACTGCATGCATTGTTACTGAAAAGTAAGTAGTACTAGAATGTGACAGTACAGGGCTGCAGCGTTTTCACTTGCCTATCTCTGCGCTCAGAGAAACACTTCTTACATTAAATTAGGTTTAAAAAATAGCCGAAGTAAAACCTATAGAATGGCTGTAGGGATCAATTTAGAAGCAGAGAGAGATCCAATAAATGCAGTCACACTCATAGAAGAAAACAATGGATACTGTATCTGTATGTTGTCCTGTTGTCCTGCTGAATTTGGTAAGTAAGTTGCATGCAGCAAACAATTCCTCATTTTAGCGGCACTCCTCCATTCCAGCTGACGCTTCATCCATCAATGTTGGTGACCAGAAGACACCCTGTCCACTGCCTGCCTGGCGGATGCTGAATTGCGGCTCGCTAATGTGAAGCCTGACTCCATCCTTTTTTCCCCATTGCACAGACTGAAACTCGGCCTGTAATTATTGAACGAAAAACAGGAAGTGATATATTACAACACCACTGATAAATAAATATAAGGTATGTACGCTGTGTAGTGCAAAAAGTCACACTTTGATTTTCCTAATAGACAGTACAATATTTTTGAAAGTGCGTACTCTGTCTGAGTCACCTTTTGAAGGATAAATAAGTATGGGCAAATTAATTTAGCGGATCTTTCCCCTCAAGCTAGGTGTACTGTAAACTGTGTTTTAGAACAAAATTAGATCTTCCCAGCAGTGCTCCCACCCAGACCCTTACTAAAGCCAGTCGCAAAAATGTAGAAGACCCCCAATCAGATCTAAAAAAGCGAGGCCTAGCAGAAAACTGGTGACAAAACGTACTTTGAAAGTAAAAGTAGGCCCAAATACCCCCTTACCCACCGTGGATTGTATTCAAGCCACTTGCAAGTAAGCAAAAGTATCCACATCGCTCCAAGACTCGAAACCCCCCCCACCCAAACACATGCAATAGAAATACTGCTAACCCTAACGAGCCCTAAGTTAAGAATAGTGGCAAAGGCTTTCTTTAACTATGCCAAATCCCCCCTTTCCCACCATGGATTTTCTTCAAATGACTTGCAACCAAAATTACACATTCTCACGAGTGCTTCAAGACCCCAGAACTCAGTTGCAAAAATCTAGAACACCCCGAAACACATGCAATCCTGCTGCTAGGGCTAACCCTAACGAACCCTAAGTTACAAAAAGTGCCAAAAGGCTTTTCCTTATGGATTTTGTCCCAACCACTTCTATCCGGTATTAGACCTTCCCATGAATGCCCCAACCCACCCGCCAAAAAGCACAACACCCCCAAACAGCCAAAAAGGAAAATCTCATACTTACAATATTTCTCGGCCTTCGGTCCAAACGCGCTGTGCAGCTAGGTCATAACTCCCGTTTTCCACCACGGATTTCCTAAAAAGCAAATGCAATCAAGATCAGACTGTCCCAGCAGTGCTCCCAGACCCCAAAACTCACCCACAAACACCCAGAACCCCCCCAAAGAGCACCTCAAAGGCACGCAAGTCAGCAAAAACACAAAAAAAATTTCGCCTCCGATTTGGTCCAATCCACTTTTATCCGGCATTAGAGCTTCCCAGCAATGGCCCCAGAGCCGTCAACCCCGGACAAAACTAGTAGAAGACCCCCAAACAGCCAAAAAGCAAAAGTACAAAAATGGGGATTTAGTCATTTTCTTGCCAATTTCCCAAATCACTCCGCGCGCGCTCTGCAGCTATGCCCTAACTCCCCTCTGCCACCATGGATTTGCTTCAAACCTCTTGCAAACTAAAGTATCCATAGCCAGCAGTGCTCCCAGACCCCGAAACCCACCCACAAACACCAGGAAGGCCCCCAAACAGGCCCCCGAAAACGTTACATTGAGCAAAATGTCAGAAATAGCAAAAAAATTAATTCTGTATGGATTTTGTCCCAACCACTTCTATCCGGTATTAGACCTTCCCAGGAATGCCCCAAGACCTGCCAAAAAGCACAACACCCCCAAACAGCCAAAATGGAAAATCTCATACTTACAATATTTCTCAGCCTTAGGTCCAAACGCGCTGTGCAGCTAGGCCATAACTCCCGTTTTCCACCACAGATTTCCTGAAAAGCAAATGCAACCAAGATTAGACTGTCCCAGCAGTGCTCCAGACCCCAAAGCTCACTCACAAACACCCAGAACCCCCCCAAAGAGCACCTCAAAGGCAAGCAAGTCAGCAAAAACACAAAATAATTTCCGCCTCCGATTTGGTCCAACCCACTTTTATCCGGTATTAGAGCTTCCCAGCAATGGCCCCTGAGCCGTCAACTCACCCGCAAAGAAGTAGAACACCCCCACAAGTGCTGAGTCTTTCTTCATTGGGCATAATCCAGCCCTCTGCTTTGAGGGAAATAGGAGTCTGGAGGAGGAGGATAGAGGAGCATGTTCTTCTGAACTTGTGAACCTGAGGAATGCAGACTGAGACACCTTCAAATCAATAAGCAAACAAGTGAAGACAGTTCTGCTGATGGGCTTGTTTTTGTGATTAGGTGATTAAAGTTTGAATTATATTAACTGTGCAAAACAAAGAAAGACAGACACACAGGAATACAAGTGAATAAGGACGAAAAAGAAAGTTATTGATTCATTGTCTCATTTTCAGGGCTCGGTGTCAGGGTCCAGGAATAAGAATAAGGCTTCGTCATCATACTCTGCGAATTCAGGAAGGGTGAGCTCAGTGTCACCTAACAGAGAAGAAATTCCCTCATCTACGTTGCTGTCCACCTCGTCTTCATCCGGCGTGCTTTCTCGTACTTTGTAATCTGGTGGTATGAGGTGCTGATTCTTCTTGATCATTGTAAACCTCTCCACATTTTTGGGCGAGAGGCGGCTCCGTTTGGGAGTTACAATGCCACCAGCAGCACTGAAAACACGTTCAGAAGACACGCTTGCGAGTGGGCAAGACAAGTGGTTTAAAGCCAGGTTGGAGAGCTGTGGCCACAATTCTTTTTTCCCATGCCAATACGCATTAACATAGACCTCTGTTGAGTCATTTAGATAGTCCTGCACCATCGACTCAAGGTCCTCCTCCAAGGTTCCTCCACTTTGCTTAGCTGTTGCTGTGACCTTTTGAGAACCAAACCCAAGCAGAGTTAGCCAATCCTCTTCAGCATCCAATGTTACTGTTGTGTCTGGTGCCGATGATCCGGTTGCCGGTGTCTTTAACGGCTGAGAGGTCACTTGTGCCACAGCCACAGGTGCAGAAGTGGATTGTTTTGACTGGGGATGGCCTGCTGATGCTGATGTACTGCCTTTTCCTTCAATGAGCTGCCGTTCTCTTTCAAACCTCTTGGCTGACAAGGCAAGCCAACGTTTGTACTTTGTAACATCTTCATCAGCAAAAGGAAAGAATGCTCGGCCTGCCAGCGCCTTTTTGTAGCATGGATCCAGAATAGTAGCACAAATGTAATGCTGTTCTGAGTGGATCATTTTGAGACGTTCATCACCTTGTAGGGGCTCTAATAATTTCTCTGCCAAAACAAAAGGGTCTTGGTTTTTTTCATTTTTTTGAAACACAGAAGACGCCGCCTTCAGTTGGTGCTCCAGCATGTACAACAATGGGATAGCTTTTCCCAAATTACAGTCCTCCTTGCTGACTGCACGCGTGAAGAACTCAAAAGGACGAAGCATGTCTGTCAGGCTTTTAACTAGCTCCCATTGCGCCGCATCCATCCTCAGGTCCTTGTGAGAAGTGTGGCTCACTAGTTAGAGCGGCAGACTCTGAAGCAGAGATCAGGCCCGGGACCAGGGTTCAAGTCCCGATGCGGCAGGGTCTTGGGCTCAATGTCCGCGGACTCGATAATTCTCGCCTCGGCGCCTACTCTAATCATGGGTCCCACGCTGCAACTCTGGGCAATAGCTTGCTTAATCTCCACAACGGCCCCTACAACACTGGGATGCCTGGCTTCACCTTGGGGGTGCCCAGGAGGGGCATCTCACAGGGAGAGCCAGGAAGGGTTCCACAGTGTTATACAGCGCCGGGATGCCCCGTTGGAGCAGCTGTGCGCTTTACAAAATGCACTACAGCTGTACCCCGTTTTAAGAAATAGTGATCGAGTACCGTATACTGCTCATACAGATGCTCAAGCATGTAGAAGGTTGAGTTCCAACGTGTTGCCACCTCCTGGATGAGTGTTTTCACTGGCATTAGACGTTCATGTAGCAGGCTCCTCAGATGCTTCTGGGCCTTAAAAGAATGGCTGAAATGGTTGTACATTTTTCGGCAGGTGTCCACTACCTCGCACGCTGGACTGTCTTTATCACTCAAGAATTTTTTAACAACCAGGTTTATACAGTGCGCCAAACACGGCACTCTGAAATAGTGACCCAGCTCCATGGCCTTAACTATATTGGCGCCATTATCCGTGGAAACATAATTAATCTGGCGTTTTTTTGGGGACAGCCAGTGAAGGACCTTTGTGTTAAACTCATCCAAAATGTTTTGTGCTGTGTGATGTTTCTCCAAGCCAAACATGGCTAGTGTTGCATGTTTCCGAGCAGCTTTAAAAACTTGTTTCGGGTAAACACCTGCGTTTAGCTTTGCTTTAACCCCTGAAAAAGAGACCCAGTGTGAAGTGATGCACATGTAATCAGCGCCTGCGCCACTGGTCCACATGTCTGTTGTCAGATGTATAGTGTGAACAGCACTCTTCTGCAAAGCTGCCCCAATCACCTCCAGCACATCTTCATGTAGTGCTGGAACCGCAACTCTGGCAAAATAGAACCGGCTAGGAACCTTCCATTTAGGGCAGAGCGCTGCCACTAATTCTAGAAAACCAACCCCTTCTACAAAAGAAAAAGGGAGAAGGTCCAGAGCTAGCATTTTAGCCAGCTTAGTATTATACAGACGCGTCAGTGGGTGGTTGCGTTCATATGGCGCTTCTGTAAACAACATCTTTTTAATGTTGCCCTGGACCAAGCATTTACGGGATGATGATGATTTCTTCGACCCAGTTACATTCGCTGATGAACTTTTTCGCATTGGTGTCTCACTCTCTCCCACACTCTTAGTGTGGCTCACATGGTGTGTGCTGCTGACAGGGGTACTGGGTGTAAGTGAAGTGTTTGACACGTCTTCTTCCTCCTCGTCATCATCAGATGAAACATCAACGTTTTCATTACGTGCAATTCGGGCTTCCTTGATCGCCTGTAGATGCGCAAACCATTTGACAGCGTGCTTTCTTTCAAGATGACCTCTCTGGCCTCCGGTACCATAGTTGGAACCAAACTTACCACGACTAACTGCAAACTTACAAATGCTACAAATGGCGAGGTTTTCCTTTTTTGGGCAAACACTAAAGAAGTCCCAAACTGCGGACTTGAAATGTCTTTGGGGGCCGGAGGAGGCGGCGATACTGGTGCTGGTGGTCCTGCTGCTAATGCCAGATGAAGTGGAGGATGTGGATTGCCGAACTTCAGTACGTTTTGCACTTTCACCACCACTAATTGAGGTCGAGGTGGATGGAGGTCCCTTCTGGCGAGTAAGAAATATGGAAGTGGTAGGTGTTGGTGTACTAGTTAACTCCAATGATTGTGGTGTTTCTTCCATTGCCTCCTCGTCGACAACATCATCACGCTCAGCAGCTTCTCGGGCTAGGGTCAAAATGTCTGTTTGCTGCATGCCCGCTGGGGCTGCAGTGACCTTTATGATGACTGGGTCGTCGTCGTGAGAGCCTTCATCAGCAGCATTATCCGCCACTTCTTGTTGAGCCTCATCACACTCCATAACTATGAGTTTTTCGACGACCTTCCTTTTACGCTTAACTACCTTTGTCAGATCATGGTGTGCCTCACTCTCAGACAGCCGTGGTGGTTCCCAATTTTCATCCATATCATCAGAAGGAGGTGGGCTTGAAGAAGATGTAGACACCACCCTTGATCTTTTCCTTGCTAGGGATGTGGAAGACAATGAATGATCATCAGGTGGAGTGACTTCCTCAAATGATACCTCGGCTTGATTGTCGATTTCCTGATGTGCCCCTACTTCGGGAGGAACAACTATTGTGGGCACTTGTGACCCTCTATGCACCTCTGCTTGCACATCTCCTTGCGCTGCCTCTCCTTCCACATGTACTTGGGCTTGTACTTGCACATGTGGTTGTAGTTGTGGCTGTGGTTGTTCAACACTCGTCAGATGAGTTACAACAACCTGTGTTGATTGAGGGACATTGCTGCTACTTTCTTGCGATGAGCCAACATCACTGGTCGATGGTGATTGAAGAAGTACACTGACTGCCTCTGCAGCACTCAAGGGCTTGGACTTAAGTTGGCGTGGTGGTGGTGGTGGCACTGAGCCCAATGGAGCGGGGGTGCTGCTCCCAGCTTGGTCCCCAGCAGATCCCGCTGCTGCTGCAGGCGTACTTTTTTTTTACTCCCAAAAAATGTGGCGGGCGGCACACCAGTCTCCTTGGTAACTTGCTTCTTCTGCTCCTTACTGGCAACTTTCTTGCTAGAGGAGCTACGGGGAACTTTTTTTGGGGCCATCTTCTTCAGAGCAGGTCACAACAGCAGGCCGCAGTTGCACGAGTTGCAGAGTTGTCTGTGGCCAGACGTGACGTCGCGTGACTTTATGCTGCACACACACACCGCTGCAGGACTTCTTCCTGGCACTGATGGTTCTCTTGAGTGTTGTGCACCTAAAAGCAATGGAAGACAGAGGAACATCAGTTCAGTTATACACCCCAAAAAAATCGTAAAACACAGAAAAATCAGCACAATCCCATGCCCTCCATGATGTTTAAATTCAAGATACCCCACAGAAAGACTAGGCACATGCACCACTCACTAGCCCTGGTGAAAAGGCCATAACAACAGCCCAAAAAAACGAAAATCACAGAAAAATCAGCACAATCCCAAGCCCTCCATGATGTTTAAATTCAAGACACCCCACAGAAAGACTAGGCCTATGCACCACTCAGTACTGGTGGGCATAAAGGTTGAAAGCTAGGCAAAATGGTTGCAGACCTAGGAACACTGCCTGCATTCAAAATGGCCCCCTCCCTCCCAGCACATGGCCAGGGCCTGTAGCAGCACTCAAAATGGCCCCCAGCCGCATGGCCTGTCCCCATGAACACCCCAAAAAATCGAAAAACACAGAAAAATCAGCACAATCCCATGCCATCCAGGCCCTCCATGATGTTTAAATTCAAGACACCCCACAGAAAGACTAGGCACATGCACCACTCACTAGCCCTGGTGAAAAGGCCACAACAACAGCCCAAAAAAACGAAAATCGCAACAAAATCAGCACAATCCCAAGCCCTCCATGTTGTTTAAATTCAAGACACCCCACAGAAAGACTAGGCCTATGCACCACTCAGTACCCCTGGGCATAAATGTTGAAAGCTAGGCAAAATGGTTGCAGATCTAAGAACACTGCCTGCATTCAAAATGGTCCCCTCCCTCCCAGCACATGGCCAGGGCCTGTAGCAGCACTCACTATGGCCCCCAGCCACATGGCCTGTCCCCATGAACACCCCCAAAAATCAAAAAACACAGAACAATCAGAACAATCCCATGCCATCCAGGCCCTCCATGATATTTAAATTCAAGACACCCCAGAGAAAGACTAGGCCTATGCACCACTCACTAGCCCTGGTGAAAAGGCCACAACAGCAGCCCAAAAAAACGAAAATCACAGAAAAATCAGCACAATCCCAAGCCCTCCATGATGTTTAAATTCAAGACACCCCACAGAAAGACTAGGCCTATGCACCACTCAGTACCCCTGGGCATAAAGGTGGTAGGCAAAATGGTTGCAGACCTAAGAACACTGCCTGCATTCAAAATGGCCCCCTCCCTCCCAACACATGGCCAGGGCCTGTAGCAGCACTCAAAATGGCCCCCAGCCGCATGGCCTGTCCCCATGAACACCCCAAAAAATCGAAAAATACAGAAAAATCAGCACAATCCCATGCCATCCAGGCCCTCCATGATGTTTAAATTCAAGACACCCCACAGAAAGACTAGGCACATGCACCACTCACTAGCCCTGGTGAAAAAGCCACAACAACAGCCCGAAAAAAACGAAAATCACAGAAAAATCAGCACAATCCCAAGCCCTCCATGATGTTTAAATTCAAGACACCCCACAGAAAGACTAGGCCTTTGCACCACTCAGTACCCCTGGGCATAAAGTTTAAAAGCTAGGCAAAATGGTTGCAGACCTAAGAACACTGCCGGCATTCAAAATGGCCCCCTCCCTCCCAGCACTTGGCCAGGGTCTGTAGCAGCACTCAAAATGGCCCCCAGCCACATTGCCTGTCCCCATGAACACCCCAAAAAATCGAAAAACACAGAAAAATCAGCACAATCCCATGCCATTTAGGCCCTCCATGATGTTTAAATTCAAGACACCCCACAGAAAGACTAGGCATATGCACCACTCACTAGCCCTGGTGAAAAGGCCACAACAACAGCCCAAAAAAACGAAAATCACAGAAAAATCAGCACAATCCCAAGCCATCCAGGCCCTCCATGATGTTTAAATTCAAGACACCCCACAGAAAGACTAGGCACATGCACCACTCACTAGCCCTGGTGAAAAGGCCACAACAACAGCCCAAAAAAACGAAAATCGCAACAAAATCAGCACAATCCCAAGCCCTCCATGTTGTTTAAATTCAAGACACCCCACAGAAAGACTAGGCCTATGCACCACTCAGTACCCCTGGGCATAAATGTTGAAAGCTAGGCAAAATGGTTGCAGATCTAAGAACACTGCCTGCATTCAAAATGGTCCCCTCCCTCCCAGCACATGGCCAGGGCCTGTAGCAGCACTCAATATGGCCCCCAGCCACATGGCCTGTCCCCATGAACACCCCCAAAAATCAAAAAACACAGAACAATCAGAACAATCCCATGCCATCCAGGCCCTCCATGATATTTAAATTCAAGACACCCCAGAGAAAGACTAGGCCTATGCACCACTCACTAGCCCTGGTGAAAAGGCCACAACAGCAGCCCAAAAAAACGAAAATCACAGAAAAATCAGCACAATCCCAAGCCCTCCATGATGTTTAAATTCAAGACACCCCACAGAAAGACTAGGCCTATGCACCACTCAGTACCCCTGGGCATAAAGGTGGTAGGCAAAATGGTTGCAGACCTAAGAACACTGCCTGCATTCAAAATGGCCCCCTCCCTCCCAGCACATGGCCAGGGCCTGTAGCAGCACTCAAAATGGCCCCCAGCCGCATGGCCTGTCCCCATGAACACCCCAAAAAATCGAAAAATACAGAAAAATCAGCACAATCCCATGCCATCCAGGCCCTCCATGATGTTTAAATTCAAGACACCCCACAGAAAGACTAGGCACATGCACCACTCACTAGCCCTGGTGAAAAAGCCACAACAACAGCCCGAAAAAAACGAAAATCACAGAAAAATCAGCACAATCCCAAGCCCTCCATGATGTTTAAATTCAAGACACCCCACAGAAAGACTAGGCCTTTGCACCACTCAGTACCCCTGGGCATAAAGTTTAAAAGCTAGGCAAAATGGTTGCAGACCTAAGAACACTGCCGGCATTCAAAATGGCCCCCTCCCTCCCAGCACTTGGCCAGGGTCTGTAGCAGCACTCAAAATGGCCCCCAGCCACATTGCCTGTCCCCATGAACACCCCAAAAAATCGAAAAACACAGAAAAATCAGCACAATCCCATGCCATTTAGGCCCTCCATGATGTTTAAATTCAAGACACCCCACAGAAAGACTAGGCATATGCACCACTCACTAGCCCTGGTGAAAAGGCCACAACAACAGCCCAAAAAAACGAAAATCACAGAAAAATCAGCACAATCCCAAGCCATCCAGGCCCTCCATGATGTTTTTATTAAAGAGACCCCACAGAAAGACTCAGTCCACCCACCACTGAGTACCCCTGGGCAAAAGGCCCCAACAACAGCCCAAAAACCGAAAATTACAAAATTGTAGTTGCAGCAACTGTAATGCCCCAAACAAACTTACTTGTGAAATTTCTAATCCAAAAGTGATCCAAAGAAAGTCAAAAAGGCTTCAAATCCAAATATCCAGCAGCATCCACAAAAAGTAATCCTTCCAGCTCCAGATCCAAATGAAAAGTGACCAGGAGATGGACAAAGCACTGGGAGGAGCCTGCTGGACAGGAACAGGAAGTTGGAGACTGTGGGGCACTTCCTTCCTCCCACCCCCCCACCCCAAAATGGACTCCTTGCAAAAAAAGTGCAGGCAAATGTCAACCTGAGGAGTTATTCGGATAAAAATCATCATTTTCAGAAGGTTTATGCTGCTTGCTGGTGGATTTCTTGTGCAGAATTGCAAATTTTGTATTTTCGCGAGATTGTTGCTGCTCGCAGCATTTATGAGTTCGCAATTGCGAACTCCCGCGATACGTGATCACGGCGTACTTGCGTTGACAAACTCTCGCTGTGCAAGGTGGTGAGCGCGATGACGTAATCGCGGTCGCCAAACTCCCGCGGGATCTCGCAGCAAGACCCAAAATGGCGCAGCACTCGCAAAATATCGAGAAAAACAACTCGGCAAACGCTGAATGACGGCAAGTGAACGCAGCGCGCCGCAAAATTGTATCACCAAGAAAAAAAAATCCGCTGCGTGCGAATTTGCGGATTTTCGGTAAATTTGCGAGCGTTCGCGGTTTGCATATTTACCGAAAATCCGCAAAATCCGCGAGCGGAACGGATTTTCCGCCTATGCTTAGACAGGGTAATGAGGTGGGGCAGGAAGGGGTGGGGTCAGGTAAAATCGTCAATTTTTCCTGAGTGGCGGAATTGGGGGGGGGTCAACGCCTAGACCGGGCTTGACCGTCCTTCATGAGAGAGGGTGGGGGGAAGGAATAGGTTGGGGGAAAAAGGAAGGAAAACAAGGAAATGGAATATGTTAATACATGGGGTGATTTCATAAAATGACGTTGATGGTTTTGGGAAAATAAATGTGACAAGAAAGAAGTTGAGAAATATATTTATGGTTTTGGCCTGAAGTTCCAAATTGCACGGTTTTGATGACAATGTTTTAGAAACATAGAGTTAATTAATTAATATTATAAATTGCCTGATCTTATGAATAAAGTGGCCTTTTATGCTACAAGTGATGTTGTCGGTGATCATTGGAGTTGTGGGCTGGGCTATCTTGGGCGATGGTATCCTCGGGGGAGAGAGCGCAAGCGATTCTCCCCCGGGGATATTCGCCCGATTGGTTCAGTCCAGAACCATCGGGAAGGGGAGCGTGAACCAGCTGGTAGGGATTAGTGATGTGCATTTAATTACTGCGCCGTCAGGAGGTTTCTCTGTCAGCAGGGGCCGTTTTTGCCGAGGCCCACCCACCCAACCCTTTAAAAAAAAAAATAAGTTAAAGAGTTAATGATAAAATATTTACAAATAGAGTAACAATTAGCTTTTCTGCCTTTCTGAGCAGATCACTAGCCACAAATAGGACAGGCAATTTGCTCTATTTGTCACTGCAAAGGCGGAATGGGGGGGTTAACGCCTAGAGCGGGCTTGACCGTCCTTCATGAGAGAGGGTGGGGGGAAGGAATAGGTTGGGGGAAAAAGGAAGGAAAACAAGGAAATGGAATATGTTAATACATGGGGTGATTTCACAAAATGACGTTGATGGTTTTTGGAAAATAAATGTGACAAGAAAGAAGTTGAGAAATAGATTTATGGTTTTGGCCTGAAGTTCTAAATTGCACAGTTTTGATGACAATGTTTTAGAAACATAGAGTTAATTAATTAATATTATAAATTGGCTGATCTTATGAATAAAGTGGCCTTTTATACTACAAGTGATGTTGTCGGTGATCATTGGAGTTGTGAGCTGGGCTATCTTGGGCGATGTATGATAGTGCAAAACTTACTTAATTAGGTGACCGCATCAGTTGGTTGCTCCTGCATTAGATAGGCAGCTTCTCTGTCTGTCCATTCCACTACACTGGATGAGATGAGGGTAAGGGCGGAAGAATAAGTAACTTCCGGGGCGGTCTTAACAAGCTGCAGGTGTGCTCGGCTGCACGTGCGATCGGCAGCAGCTGAGTAAGAGTCAGGGTGTGTGTCAGATTACACCTGAAACTGCTAGAACGTGCATCAGTGCTCGTAAATGAAAACAGCTGAATCCAAGCTGGCAACGGAAGTATTCCAGCTGAAGGATTCAAACTCATAAAGTGAAAAGGCACAATGGGTGTGAGGATGGAAATTATTAGCAGAGTCAAACAGAAAAAAGGAAAAAGAAAATTCAAAATAAATTCATGAATTTATGAGGGGGAATAAGAGGATATACAGGGTAAGGAGAGACACCATATAGTAAATATGGCTATATGGAGAATGTACTAAGTAGCCTACATTAGAGCAACTTCAGTGACACATAATAAAACACAAGGTATATTTTGAGAGCAGTTTAAGATGAGAAAACATTGGTTACAGAATAGCATTCCATTCTGCCACTGAGTTCAGATCATGATCAATTGTGCGACAGTTGAAGATCCATTTGCATGCTAGTCTATTCAGAGTCTGTTGTTGGTTGCCACCTCTGCAGTTGGTTCGTAGGATATCAACAACTTCCCACGTGAATTACATTTCAGAGTGTCCTTTCTCCAGAAAGTGTTCCACAAGAGGTGCTGTGGTGACCTTATAACAAATTCTACTCTTATGCTGTGATATCCTTGTTTTGATCTTCTGGGTCATATGTCCTATATATAACAAATTGCACACTCACTGAATGCAGTATATCACATTGTTTGAATTACAGTTTGAGAAAAATATCAATCTGTGTTTTACATTTCCATATTCAAACACTTTAGTATTCTCTGTAGAAACACATGTCAGGCAATTGTTACATTTGTAGTGACCTTGAACCAGGGGAAGGTTAAAGTAGGATCGGATGGAAGTGTCACTCCATGTGGGATTGTGGGCTCTCACCAAGGTGTCCTTAATATTGTGGCCTATTTTGAAGGAAAAGAGGGGAGCTCCAGTTGCAAAATCCAATAGAGCAAGAACAGACCAATGATTTTTAATCATTTTGGTCAGCTTGTTGGTAACGGGGCAGCATGTGGTGACATGTGATTTTGGACATAGGTTCTTTTTGTTTAGGTTACAATAGGTATTATCGGTGAGAGTACCATGCTCGTTTCATGAAGCATTTGACTAGGTGTCTGGGATAACCTCTGTCAATGAGATTCTTACAAAGGGTCTCAGCTTCCTTAAATAAATCTTCCTTAAATGTACAATTCCTGCTGATTCTGAGGAATTGGTCATAGGGGAATTCATCCATGAATGCTCTAGAGTGGGAACTAGTGTAGCAGGGTATTATGCTCAGTCAGTTTCCGGAACAACGTGGTGTAGAGTTCACCATCAAGATGCTTAGCAGTCTCACCCAAGTAGTCAATCTGTGTACTGTTGTGATTGTGCATAAATTTGAGGTCAGGTTGGCTGTTGTTTAGCCAATTACAGAAGTTGTGTAGTTCACTCCTGTCACGTACCCAAATCATGAACGCGTCATCTATATACCTACGACAGACACATATTTTTTGTAGGTGTGGGCTTTGCCCGTTGAGGATGAGAGAGTTCTCTATATTATCAACAAACAAAATATCTAAATTAGGGGCAAATCTGCTCCCATAGAAGTGCCTCGACACTGTTTATAATATTTGTCGTGGAATAGAAAATAGTTTTTAGTCAAGCCTATTTGAAGAAGTGAAGTAATGAATTCACTAGGGATTTGATGGGGAGATGGGCATTGGTTGAGATGGTTCTTGATGACATCAATGCCCTTGTCCTGGGGATGTTCGTATAAAGTGATTCAATGTCCAGTATGACAAGCAGTTCTTTCTCAGTGTCAAAGGTTCCTGATTCAATTAAGTTTATGAAGTGAGTGGTGTATTTTACATATGTAGTAGTATGCTGGGCCAGGTCACGAATGAAGAAGTCAATATACCTCCCTACGGGTTCTAGGATACAACTGCAGCCTTACAAGATAGGCCTGCCTGGTGGAGCATCCAAAGCTCTTATGTATTTTAGGCAGCGTATATAGTACTGGTGTGCATTGAGTCTTGTTATTAAGGTATAGGAATGAATTTCGGCTGATAAAACCCAGTTTTTCAGGCTCCTTTGGTGACATTCAAGATCCAAGCTCTAATTTCTTGAAGCTGATTACGGGCCAGTTGTTCATAATGTGATATATTACTAAGCTGGCAAAAAATCTCATTATCATAAGCCACTTTGTCCTGTTTTACTATACCCCGCCTTTGTCACAAGGCTTCATGACTATGTCATGCAGTGCTTTCAGATTTGTAAGGCTCTTTTTCTCCTCTAGGCTGACGTTATAGGGAGTGAACCCTTATGCCTTTTGTAGTTTATCTAGATCTTTAAGAACTTGATGTTCAAAGGTTAAGATTTCAGGGGGTATAGAGTCACTAGGAGGATTGAACTTAGATTTCGGACCTTAGTCCAGTAATATCCATTTTAGTGGGGGTGTCACGATAGTGAAATAAGAAACTCAGTCTGACTTTCCTAAAAAATTGAAAATTTTCTGTCTGTATTAGGAACCAGTTTGGTTTTTCAGGGATGACATAGGAAAGTCCTCTGCTCAGTAGAACAATATCTGTGGATGCCAACTGGGGTTCTGATGAATTGAAAATGGGAATTTCTTCCACAGTGGGTACCAGCACCAAATGCCTGTGGTTCTAATACTGGTACCCCTATTGGTAGAACTTCCATCTGGTTTGACGCTTCCCTGGGGGGAAGTTGCATCCGGTTTTCCCCCCAAGTGTAGTCTAGTTCCTATATTCCTAATAGTCTCTGCGCATTGGAATAATATATCCTATAGATATGACTTAGGACTTAGGTCAGTAGGTCTTTATCAAATATACTAAACTTAATTGAGAGTGCCAGCTAGCTCAGAGTACACTAGAAACTTTCTTGAATTCACAAGAAGGGATTAGTTTCTGACAACCGCATAAACATGACAACTTTGTTTCCCTAGGACTGGAAAATATCTTCAGAGTCGTAGAAATAATAGATAAGTATTTCACTCAGTCAATCGTGCATGCTTCGTTTCTACAGAGTTTGCAGAGAAATAGTGAGACGGGCGTTTTCAATAAAAGGTTTATTGAAAAATCTTCGTCTCATGCAAGAGAGGTGAACTGCTACAATCGTTAGACAGAATGCAAAGTAAAATGCGTATAGTGAGAATAGTATTATAAAATAATACTGTAATAGCATTGTATGGTTTCTAAGCCATAAAAAAAATACATACATAAATAACATAGACTAAAATACTCAACTGGTGCTTCTAGAATACGCCTACCCTAATGTACCTAACCTAGGTCTAGTAGGAGGGAAGAAGTAAGTATGGTCTTTAGCATTGGTTTAGTTTTTGCCAAGAATCTACTAAAGGTTTCTCTAGGTTCTAATCAACTCCATACCTTAGAATGAAGGAGGTATGGTATCTCTGTCTCAGGACTCGATTTCCCAACACCCCGCAAGGGGAGTCAGAAACACTGGAGCTGGATTTCTGAGCAGAGGAGGGCAGGTTCTTGATCAGTGTGTCAGCTGGAGAGTCGGCTTCCTTCGGCACTTGCTGTAGCGAGCGGCATCGGGCAAGTAGGTCGTCGAACTGCTCGGAACCACTGTGCTTTGCCAGAGCAAGTGAAGGTATATTTATACCTTGAAGGTGTTTAGGAAATCCGTGTTTGAAGTAAAGTCGGGCTTATGAACGTCATGAATGAACCCCTGAGGAATAGTTGTTCATTGTAAAACTAACTGAGTTCTTGGAGAAATCAATATTCAAGCAAGGGGAAGTCCCTAACGGCTTAAGCTGGTTTTCCAAGAAATCGTTGTGACGTTTGGTGAACGGATGGAAGTAGCCATGCCTGTATTTGGGCTGCATGGACTATGCCTAAATAAGAGCTTGATTTCTATGCCTATATAAGGGCATGAATCGGGAAAATCTATTTGGAATCTAAAACACCATCAAACACAAGTAGAATCACTTTTAATTACCCTGCATGAAATCCTGTACTTGTTTTCCTATAACTCACTAGTGTTTTCCCTTAACAGTGCCCTTGTCTTCCAGACCCCTCAATTCAGATGCCACTTGTAAGCGGCCACTCCTGAGTAACTGATGCGCCCCCAAGCACCAAGCTCCGCTGGGTGCCTTTCCAGTAATTTCACCAGGCACCGGCTTCATTCAGGTTGCCTAGTAAGTTAGCGCTCTTTTACAGTGTGCATGCTGACTGGCATACACTAAGCTCTGCCTGTCTCTTCATCTGTATGATCCTATTTGATCTTTTTAACTCTTTCTTCCTTCTGCGTACAACGTTTTGGAAATTGAATTGCGCACATTGCAATTAAACTTGTAATGCTTGATCTTGACCTAGGTTGTTAAACATTACGGTTTGTTTCACTGTGAACACTAGGCTCATGAGGTCTTTTAACTAAATCACTGTTTCTTCATCTCTTCTCTCCAAATCAAATTCTAATCATGTATGACCGTAGTTGTAAAGGATGATTTATTTATCAGTTTTGATCCACTTGGGAGCACTAGATCGACTAGTACTAGTGACTCAGGGACCATGCTTAATATTTTTTTTATGTTACTATTTCTTATAAATTCTTCTTGCTCACAACATTTTGTCCTGATGATGAACTCAAATCAGTGAAATTAAAAACACCGTTGACCCCTATACCACAAGAAACCCCTTTTATTATTTAAATTACACCTAGGAGTTTCTATCTTTCTTGCCAATGCAATGTATATAAAGTCACCCTCACTTGTCAAATCACGTTTGCTGTCATTTGTTTGTGAGCACTTGAACTATATTATTAAAAGATTTATTGTTGAAAACATTAAATACTATACTTCTGTGTCTGTGTCAAATAACCATCTATTGCTGCTTCATCCAGCATTAATGGCCCTGATGCCGACTTGCTATAGGCATATAGATTAACACCATCTCAAACAAACCAGTTTTTGTTTTATTTTGGACCAAATCGGCCCGTTAAGAACCATTGTTTTTTTAAAATACTAATTCAAACATTGGGGTTCCTTTGTTTTCTTATTACAAACTTCCAATCAACAGAGCACAAGATCATCACTCTTAAAACCATGGGGCATATTATCAAGCACAGCGTTAAAATTATCGTAGCTTTAGCGGCAGAAAACTGCAGCTAAAGCGGCGATAATGGGCTTGATAATATGATTTGAGAATTCCAATAGAAGCCCATGTTGACACCAGAAAAAGGGCTTCTGTTTGAATTCTCAAAGGCCTATTATCAAGCCCATTATCGCCGCATTAGCGGCAGTTTTCTGCCGCTAAACCTCGAATAATTTTAACGCCATATCTTACTAATATGCCCTCTAGTTACCTCTTGTCCCATTGATACCATACCTGGATTCCCTTTCATCCCTCCAACCTCCATGCTTGTATTCCACCACTTCACCCAGACTTTAGCATGTTTATGAGGGCAGTATCTAGATTCTTACATCAGTATCTTGAAAGCATGCAGTGATCCAGCCCCTTGGCTCATCTAGCTATTGAGGTGGCAATATACTATTTCATTTTCATGCTGTCTCCCTGCATTCTACCTCTTTGCTACCACGAGACACATGTGAGAAAAAGCTTCTTCGTATCTGTTGCAGTGTCTGTCTTCAGTGAAATGTGCATTGTAAGTCTAGGTTTATAGTTCAGCTGCCATCCCAACACCTCCCCCAAAGTTAACAACACCCCTGCCCCTAAATTATACGGGGTGGGAAAGGACCATATTGTGCGGATAAAGATCCCAGTATCTTGTCCATATATGAACTTGTTTAGCAAAACAGGCTTTGGTCCTAATACTACCTGGACTAGACCACACAATAAAGTGTTCAACAAACAGAATGTCCAGATAGACCATTTGTGGTAAATGAATATAGAAACGAAACCTTGGATGGCACTTCCAAAGTATGTGGGATTTATTTCACTTTTCTTTGGAAACTTTTAGGAAACAGCATGTCCTAACATTCTTTTCATGTCATATGTCGGGCAATACTTTTTGTTTTGACGCATAAAATCATATGGTGTAATATTCAAAGCATCATACATAATTTAAACAGTGAAACAACACAGTCCCCCTAGTGGTAGTTCAAGCCAGGACTGGTCGCTCTGTTCACATTGTATATTTTGTATGTTAAATGTAAATGTGTCTCAATGTGTTTTACTGTGTTGTTTCACTATTTATTCTATGTATGATGCTTTGATTATTACACCATATGATTTTGTTTATGTGGCAAAACAGACATGAAAAGAATGATAGGACAGGCTGTTTCTTAAAAACGTATGGTCTATCAGGACACTAAGTTTGTCCATATATGAGGCATGCCAGGGAGGGAATTCTTTTAAACCACTAGAGTTTGTGATGCTTGATGAATTCTTCAACTGTTTCAGTCTAAATTATTTGGGTACTACAATCACTCTAGGAGCCAAACTAGCATCCATCTAATCCTCGTCCGATAGCTCACCCAGATCTTTCTCCAAAATGTAGTTTATCAAAGGCGTCAGTGAGTGGCTAGCAAGAGTTCTGTAAATTACTGAAATCTGCTTATGCCCTACCTCACCTGAGGGGAGACATGACTGAAGCCCTTAAACCCCCACAGGGCCATGACCTTCCAGAGCATTATTTTTTGTCCAAAGTGTTTTTTCCTTGTTAAGATTTTCCTCCAGCCCAGATCCCCAATAGAATCATGCCAGAAGGGGGGATAGGGGGCAACCATACTGTGACCCTCAATGGATAGGGAATGCAGCCGAGATATCCGAACTGAAGCAGATTCTGGCATTAAGATCTGTGTATAGAAATCAGATGTATCATATAAAGACATCTCCGTATTGGCTTTATGAAGGAGTGCAAACTGGTAATGCTATGTCACAGAAAAATACATATGCTATTTTTATGTATAGTATATGTTATTAAAAAATGTGTAACACTTTGGCACCATGTTTTGCATTATGTATATAGGGGGATATTCTCAAGAACGTGTGATAATTATCGCAAAATTAGCTTAACGCAACTTTGCACATCGCAGTCTATTGCGACGAAATAACACTGTGTTAACGTTGTATTCCCAACCCGGCGGCATCATGCGACAGTATCACGATAACACGCCTAATGTCTGTGTAAAAATCAAAGCAACGCCGAAAAAATGCAAAATACGAATGCGGAAAAAGTTTTGACGCCCCAAAGCATGATACAAAAATCAGCGACAAACAGCAAAAGGCCTACGATTCCCATGCGTCATGCGGGAAAATGCACAATAAAAGCAACAAAAACAACCCACCAAAACCAAATCAAACTGCGTAGCACCATGGATGCACTTGGTCCGAGTGCAGAGGACAAGCCGAACCCCACAAGCCCCATGGAGGACCAGCCATGAACCCCGTGTTCGGGGAAGGGCAAGGAGAAGAGGAAGAGGAAGACGAGGTTTAGTCCGCAGGAAGACCGGATCATCGTCACAGAGGTGATAGAACAATACCAACAACTCTTTGTCACCTCCACTTCGTCATTGGCAACACAAACTGAAATATGGCAGTCCTTTCTGAACAACGTGAATGGAGTTGGAGTGTTGAGGAGGTCAATGGAGAAGGTCAAGAGGTGCTGGCATGATGTGCAAAGCCAAACCAAACAGAAACTCGCTGCCAACAGGAAGGCAGCAAACGCGACTGGAGGTGGGAGTCCTGCGCCACAGGAGGAGCTGGATGAGCTGGAGGAAATGGTGGGCACAGTCATCAGTGTGGAGATGGTGCAAGGAGTTGGCAGTCCGGACACAGCTTGATATGACCTGACCCAAGAGCAACAGGGTGAGTAACAATCAGGGACTGGGTGGACAGGGGGATATGGGCACAATGGCACACATGCACAATCATGTGTAGCACACTGCACACTCACAATGATTGTGGACCATGTACCTGATACCCTTGGCACACTTCAGCACACATGGAAACACCAAGTAGGCCCCCGTACACTATGTGCACAAAGGGGGCCCCCTCCCTATCCCCAATCCAACAACCTACCCATGCACATGTGCTGAATCATCCAGCAAAGCAGTGGCTCCGTGAGCCACACCGACAATGCAAGCAACACTGCATGACTAATTGCATGGCTGCAGTCAAAATACATGACATGGTGCAGGACACAACACTGAGGTGGCCCAGTTTGGATCACATCCTCAAAGTAGCAGGTCACACTCTTTGACACATCCACGTGCACATACAACCCCTGACGGCCACAACAAATCTGCAGACAAACAATGCACGAGATTACAAAAACCATCCAAGAGCACAAATGACCGAAGTCGACAACATCTCAGCACCGTAAAAGCAGACAAGTCAAAGGCACACCACCTCAAAGGGATAAGGGGGCGCTAAATCAGAGCTGCAGGGGTGACTCTCCGACAATGCAGCACACACACTTAGCAACTACAGCACATCAGCATTGATGACAATGTGGTACAAAGTGCAACACTTACACTACAGGACAGAGGACACAACTGGTGCCGCTTGTGCATAGAAACTGGCCAATCACATGTGGCATTGCAGGAAACTGAGAGAAGAAAAATGTACAAGTATAACCTCACATCCATCAAGTGGTCGAAATGTCCACTGTCTCCCATCAAATAGCCAGCTCCTCCAAAACAGCCACAATGAACATTGGCATATTGTTTGTCTGGAAACGAACAATGCGTCCACATACATGGATCACACTGTTAACTTGCATCTCCCCTTTACATTGCAGAGGGACAATCAACACCTCCTACAGAGCAGACCAGACATCTCTTCAGTGATGATGAAGAGGACCCCCTGGCCATCTGCTCTGACACCCTCCAACGGCCCGCAGACAGCCTCCGCACCTCAACTCCAGGAGCAGGGCAACCCACCTGCATTGAGGTGACCCCACCTCCTGCACAGACCACACAGCAGGAAGCACACACCACCACAGCTGTCACACAGGACCCCCACGACCAACACATGGCATTCCAATGACATGTGTTAGGGTGCCAGGAGAAGACAGCTGATCAGCTGTGGGTGGGGTTCAACCTCATGACAGCCAAACTAGATGCCATTTGTGGGTATCTAAGCCCCATCAGGGACCATTTACAGTCCCTAAGGAACACCCACTGTCCACTCCATGCTCTCCAACAGTCCTTGGCTGACATTGCTGGGGCCATTACTCGGATACAATAACTGTCTAGTTGGACAGGTGTTGTAAATTAGCAGCTATAGGGTTAGCATTCGCTGAGGCTATGAGTGTTTCAGCGTTATGTTGACCGGTTTTCGGAGGCCATTTTATATTCACGGCCTCCATTATGAACAACTGCACTACCTCGTGGTCACCATGCTCTTTGTCTTACCTCCCCGTCAGTGACCACATGGTCTGCCCAGCAACAGGCTATATTTAGTCCATGGTCATCGTCCGCGCATGCGCCATCGAACCACATCTGTTATTAATCGATCACCATTGAAAGATGTTTTTCCCAAACTGGTCAAGTTGTTAAACTCCTCCCACATGCTGTATGTGTTTCAACAATGTCCTTATATGTATATAAAACCGTCTTATGTGTGTGCCGCCCATTTTCTACATTCATGTGTGTGTATAAAAGAACGACATGCCTTCTGTTCGGTGTGATACTTCTTGCATTACCGTAGGGTGTTGTTTGAATGTACCATCACCCCATGGGGTCCTAATAAACATGTCTTTTGTATTCCATTTTCTGTGCCAACTTCTATCCTATGTGAAAACCTAAGGGGTTGGGCCCATAAGGACAAGTGGGTAAGCTGGACCCTATTTAAATGCAGACAACAAGAAAATTGCCTACCCACCACAATTTATACACAAGATTCAACAGGTCAAAAAAGCGTTTGTCAGGTTTGACCAGGTATTTATTAGTACCAACTATTTGTGTATATTTTAAATTTATGAAAAATATTTTTTTCAACAAAGAAAGGTACTATACATCCATATATTTACATTATTGTACATTATAATTTACAAAAAAATGACAGTGCAAAACAAACTTAAAAAGACGTGAATGCTAACATCCTACATAGAACACAAGACAGTTAAACAAAACCATGCGTGATGTGATTGTGTATCTAGAAATTGGACATTCAAATGAGGTATACTTGAATAAATTCAAAACAGTAAGGAGTGTAGTCAATAAATGACACCTATTTAAACCAGCAATTGCTGGTGAAATGCTTTGAATAGCAAAACAAGTCCTCCTTACGAAATGCCGACGCATTTCGATTCCAGGACTGGGTGCCTGGGATCTCTTCAGGGCGTTATCATTGCATCTATGAAAGATGTAAAAAAACAATAAAGTTTTGTTCACAAATTTCAGACTCGACTACATTCTAGTGAGGCTCAGTTAGTGTGTATCAAATCAAGACCTACCAAATTGGCTTAGGAAGGGGCGCTTCAGGGGCCACTGTATTCACTTGTAGGACTGCAAACTTTTTAGTATTCCGTTCCCGGTTGGTAATCCCTTCACTTCATTAGCAACACGCCTTTCTGTTTTGGGAGAAATGGCTACTGTCAATGGCGTGCGTTTACTATTCTGTTGCATAGTGCTCTCCTTCAGAAATGGTGTCTAACATACCTTACTGAGCCGTTGCTTTAGAAGCGCTTGGCTCATCCGTGGTTGTTAGTTCTTGGGCATCTAAGTTGTGGGCTGCCGAAAATTATGTTACGCGGGTGTAACTGTGGTAAAGGATAATGAATATGTTGGTTTCTCTTTCCAAATTGGACATATGGGTACATCTAATTTAAAGAGCTTAAGATGATGCATACCTTAAATGTAGCGCAGTGGCTTGTGTGCGCGGCTCAGAGAGCGGTCATGGCGTTTCTGTTAGAAAGACCCTTTTTCAAAGTATAATTCCAGCACTAGAAGTGATGGAACTATACCTTGGAAAAAGACCAAGACCACATAGAGTGCCCACTGCATTCATTCTGAGACTGGCAGAGATCGCCCTTAAGAAGAACTATTTTAACTTCAATGGAGACTACTTCATGCAGGTCAAGGGCACTGCCGTGGGCTGTCCTTATGCCCCAGAGATGGCAGTGCTCTTCGTGGCGCAATATGAGGAAAGATTCGTGGAGAACAACAATCCATTCAGAGACAACATTTTCCAGTGGTATCGTTATATAGACGATGTTTGGCTCCTGTGGCAGGGGAGCTAGGCTCATCTATTGGCGTTCCACGAGTGGCTCAATACGAGACCTGGGGATATTAAATTCTCTATTGAGCACAGTAACACTTGCATGACCTTCCTGGATGTCCAAATGAAATATGACTCTGGGCAGCTAAAATCATCCCTGTATAAGAAAGATACTGATAGGAATACCATTCTGCACCATAAAAGTGCCCACCCCAGGAATCTAAAAACAAACTTGCCCTATGGGCAACTCCTGCGCATAAGGAGAAACTGTTCAGATGTAAATGACTACGAGACAAATGCCCATACCTTTTGCACCGAGATGAAACAAAGAGGGTACCCCAAAAAATTATTGAGGTATTCGTTCAAAAGAGCCCGGTTTACCCCTCGCAAGTGTTTGCTTCAAGTGAGAAAGAAGCCAGAATTGGACAGATTAGTATGTGTCACAACGTTCGGGCATGACACGCACAAACTCAGGCAAGCCGTTTTAAAGAGCTGGCACCTACTTGAAAATGTAGAATGCCCCTTTCCCTGCCCCTTGTTTGCCTACAAAAAGAACCAGAACCTTGGGCAGCAGATCATGAGAGCTGATGTCTCGCTACCAAAAAAGAAAAATGATCTTCTGGCTCAGTGGAATCTGAAACCAGTTTCAGGCCACTGTAAATGTGGCAACTGTGTTGCTTGTTCAACCACCATTGAAGGCAGTGAGTTTTGCCATGCTGAGGTACTGGGTTTTCTCGGAACCAATACTTATTCAAAACCCAGCGGTGTCAGGGCAACACCCAAAGACCCCGGATTCCCCTGTCTTGGCAAACAGAGACACGGGATACTTCTCGATGACATCAAAGACCAAAGTTTAATGGTTGCAACCAGGGACAGAGGTCTACGAAGTAGACACGGGTAGTTCGAAAGAGACTGCACCATCTCAATGAACGAAACTCGGTCTTTTATGCCGAAAATTACACTTCTGGCAACATCACAATTTACATTCGGTGCATACAAAACTAACCAATGAGCAAGTAACATTTCAAAAAGTAGCGAATCACGACAGTCAAAGTTAATCCCACTTTCCGTTGTCCAGCCCACCACAAACGATCGCACATATGCTATTTTCCTGTTCGATCAGGCCGGACAAACCCATCATAAAACCTTCAACCCAGATCGATGAGCATATCGTAAAGGAAAGGCAGAAACAGATGGAAAGGAGATAGTGGAGTGGGAAATAAAATCGGACCACGTCCTGCTCTTTGATCTTTATCAGTGCAGCTGTTAACCAAGGAACTGGCTCAGCAGGATTCGCCCCGGGCGAGGAATCAGTTTGGCCAGGTCAACCAGAAGTCAGCTAAGGCGTACGTGTCAAGGACTCGTTCGGCCACAATCATAGGGCCTATGTTAGGGCAACCATACAAGATGGCTGCCACATTACAAAATGGAACCCGAGGGTTCAAACTAAATCCTCAAATGCAGAGTGTTCTCCTATATCGATTCATACGAAAACACCCAGACACGTTAGACTCGTCATTTGCGGTCTGCCGACACCAAGATCGTCCATTTCCGACAATCTTTATAAATCGGGTTTCGGAACTATCGAACCCAATTCGGGACCACGGAACCACAGACCCTCCTTTTGCCCTATCATAGGCAATAAACCCAAACCCATTTTAATCTGAATCTGGATCGATATTCATCAGGTCATCGATATGCTTCTGTAGCATCATCTTATTACTATGCTTCTCTCTTCGGACAGGCTTCCGTACGCACAAAGTAGCACAAAAGCCACAAAGAGCCAGAGCGCACTGTACACAGAGACAGAACACAAACAGAATCGCCAAAACCATTCCAATGACCATCAAAATCTTCCAACCCCAAGTGGATATCAATCCCCATAACCATCCCATCAAAGACCAATCCCCTTTGTCCAGATGGACAGAATCGGAGATTTCATGCAATTTAGAAATGGCCTGGAAGACTGACAGAGCATTATCCGGAATAAAAACGCAGCAGCTCGATTGAATCAGTCTACAAACTCCCCCTCGATCTGCTAGAATAACGTCCAGGGCAACTCTATTCCGAAGTGTCATAAGTTTATCTGACTGGAGCTCAGCAGTCAAGTTACCAAGGGCACCGGCAGTCTCAACTATGGTGGACACAACCACTCTCGTAAGCTGACGAATATTCCTACTGTTAGCCATAGGTCCCCAAAACGGCAGAAAACCCTTGAAGAAATCACCCACTTCTTGTCCTGCATTGTCTTCTTGACTAAAGACACCTCTCGTAATTCTCATCTTGTGATAATCTGCGGCAGCTGTAAAAGTGGGGGGTAACACACTGGCGTAGCTAGGGGGGGGGGGCGGTCCGCCCCAGGCGGCACTATTTTGAGGGTGGCACTGGCCCGTTGCGGCGGCCTTTATAATTTATTTGGGTACAGTGTCCCAAATAAATTATAAAGGCCGCCGTATTACTTCTGTGAGACTTCGCAATGAACACTGACGTGGGAGCAGCTGGAGCGCAGGCACCGGCGGCACCCGCTGTGAGCTGCATCGGCAAAGGGCAAACAGGCAGAGCACCTCTCATTGTCATGCATTTAATGCCACTCTAAAACTCTGGATAGTGCCCAGGAGCGCACTCCTTTGGCGCTGTGCATGCTGTTCCCCAAAGACGTGCTGCCAGCGGCTGGGCTCGAGCAGTAAATTAATGGTTAACGATGCCTGGCATTGCCTGCTCTCAGCTCTGGAGTGACTGAGAATGCTGCTAAAATGTTTAAAATTTGCCCGGCAGCCTGTCCTTCCTGCATATTGTCTGAGGCCCGCTGGCGCCGCGCTTTTCAGTAAAGCACCACGTGACGTGACCGGGGAGCGTGGACTGCCCTCAGCAGTGGTTGCTTCTGGCTGTCGGGAGCAGGGATTAATAATCCGAATGTGACCGTCACCGGAGTGGAGGAACTTCGAGGTAAAGTGTCATCAGAAGCGGCGCCGCAGGGGACTCAATCTGAGAGTTGAGTACTCGGAGCCATGCGCTGCTGACTGCTCAATAAAACCCCTGGCGTTAGGCCCAGATAAGAGTGACTAATTAATTTCTCACTCACAGACAGGAGGACACTGAGCCCCTGCGTATCAGAAACAAGAAACATGACATCGTGGGGCGCAAAATGTGGCCTGGCGGGGGACGAGTCAGTGAGTAACATTTAGCTCACTTGTTTATTTGGTATTCTGCACTTTAGCTGAGGAATGTTTAATCTGTTTGGGAGCGGTTTATTTGTTGCACCTTCGCTGTTTGGAGTAATCCAACAGCTTCGGGAGCTTTGTGTACAGCTGGATGTCAATTTGTGCACATACCAACTTATTGTTTTAGTATGACATACTGTTTGAGGTTTCTCATATCCCTTTGTGGGGGATCGATTGTAGTTTTGTCATTCACTGCTGGCTTATACCGTATGAGCTAGCGTTATTAGTGAACAATATGTGTAGAAATGCTCACAATAATTGATGTCTTTCTCTATTTGTAACTACGAAATACTACAATGCCTTCTCTAAGATCGCTTACAAACAATCAATTACAGGCTAAGTTGTTTGATCTGCTTCATGCTGAAAACGGGTCCCCATCCATAATTAAATCTGGGTATTGGAAGTGCTGGTGCAATTGTATTTGTTCTTTTGTTCCTCTAGATTTTTATCCCATATCGGCGGGCTCCTTGCTCACTTTGCTCATACCTGTGTGATTCACTCTGCACTTATTGCATGCTTGCTACCAGCCCGACATTGTTCTGACACATATTCCCATGAGTGTTCACTTTTGCGTATCGTAATTTGCTTGTCTTTCCTCTTGGTGAACTATAAGGTGTTCTCTGTGTTTACGTTTATAGTAGTATCATTTATCGGCATTAAAGAAGTATCTTCATGATTACGTTTTAACAAATGAATATCTACCTGGCTACATGACCATCATATTTGGAATAATTCTTCACCCCCTGCTCCTGGGCCGATGAAGGCACCCTAGGCAAGTTATGAATGGGGTTAAAACAGACAGGGATAGGCCAGGAGTTTTAATGCATCAAGAAAAAAGATCAAGGTAACCTTGGTGAATAATGGAGTGCTGGAACGACATCAGAGTTTTGTCTTCTGACAGTTTCTGCTATAGAACATGAACCATGTATATTCGCAAAACTATTTTAGAGGATTAGCTGCGAGTTACTGCTTTTAATAGGTTAGTGCTGTTCCATTTCTGGTGCTTTGCTGCAGTTTTAAGATCTTCTTAGACTTTCTCGTTGCTCAAATGAGTGCAATTTTTGATAGTTATATGTTTGCTTCGTCTTCATTGCTTATTTTTGCGCACAAGAAAGTGTCACTCATAGTTATTAAAATGTCACTCATAATTACTCTGAAATTATCAAAATGTCACACATAGCATTGAAACCTTGGCAGCTATGTATCACGTACAGCGCTTCTTCCTGACTCCTCTGGATGATACATTTGCATAAAGTATGAATATACAAATGAAGTCTTGGTTTTTTGAAAGTATTCTTTTTCATTTCCTTCCGACCAACACGATAACTGTACATTATTTCTGGTGTCCAACAGAAGATCAGTTGATCCCTCTAATCACAATTCAATTTAGGATTATTTCTCATGGCGAACAGGAACATCTTTCTGTGTTGAATTAAGATCGGGCTGAAAAAGAACTATGGTAAAGTGTATCTATTTCCCCCACACAACACACTCTTCTCAGCAGGGCTTCTTTCCCCCAGGGCACATTGGCAGACTGGCGATTTTCCCAAGAGAGTCAACCTGGGTCCCCTAGAGGCTGGTCTCAGCTCCTGTACACCTGTTCCATTCCACCAGGGTCACAAAAACGGAAAGTTACAAGAAAAATAGTCCAGCTCTTCACAGTCTTAAAAAAAATCACTTCTGCCTGTCCTCCTTGTGTTTTGTTTCTCTTCGTTGTTGCTGCTTTGGAATCTAAGGCAAGGGGTTCTTCATCAAAATCTTAGACCAACAGGTTTCCACTGAAATCTAAGGCACAGAGGTCTCCATTGGAGTCGTAGGCAAATGGGACTTCAGCAAAACATAAAGCTCAAGGGTTTCCGTCGGTTCTCATTGAAATCTAAGCTGTGATGTTATGAGTGAGATGTCACAAACAGGGTAGGTAGAACTGATGTAAGTTTTGGGTTTCCTTCTGCTATTCCTTCAGCGACGTAGCTAGGTGGGGGCAGTTCGCCCCAGGCGGCACTATTTTGGGGATGGGGACTGTCTAGCCCTGGACAGTGTCATGTATGTGCATGTAACTTGCATGATCGAGGTACCTATTAGCGGCGATACTACGTGTCTCTCGGACCTCTTTCAGGTGCTCGCTGTCCTTTTTCCCCAGCACCCCCCTAGGGGGTGGCAATCTGAAGGATAGCCCCGGGCGCCACAAGCTCTAGCTACGCCCCTGGGGTAACAGAAAGGAAACAAAACATGTGCCCGAAAAGTCATGGGGCAACCATGTATATGCCTTGTCGTGGCAAACAAAATAAGTACCCTTGGCAGCTAAGAATGCTGGGGAAGACTGAGACGGAAACACGTAAGTCTTAGTGCAAACGCTCTTCCCTAACTGAGCCTTCGGATTCTTACCCTTGCCCTGCAGACAATAGTAACCCTTATGGGGCACTATCCAGATCGGTAGGGGACTTTTCGCACGCTGGTTAATACTCAGACCTACTCCATATCCACTTACGCTCCAACCACTATATGGTTGTCTCTCGTCTTGCGGAATAGTCTCTACTGCATTAGTCCCTTGAATCATATCGACTATGCCTCTAGCTATAGGACTATTCTTCGGATTATCTCTCGGTGAGCGTAAGGGGTCAACACTGTGGGCATATATGAACATGGTTCTATAAGCTCCAATCGAACCATTTAGACTAAAGGGCAAGACTAAATAAGGAATTCCTTTATCGGCGGTATTAGGCATTAAACCACAAATCCAGCAGTTTGTTGTATTAATCACTAACTGGTGCTGATGTAAAAGCTGTATGAAGGAATTATTAGCGAACTCCTTACGTCTAACTACCTCATATTCAGGCAAAGGGTGGAAAGAATGAGAGGAAATAGTAGGTGAAGCTGTAGATTGCACAGTGGAATTAGACATCTCTTTAAAAACAAATGCTACATACCCAATTATAAGAATTACGATACTCAGTAGTAAAAGTATGCACGGAATCAAAAACATCTTCTTCAACATTATTTTACAAATACGTTTTCTAAAAGTCAGTGTCTGCACAGGTCTCTCCAACTCAAAGAAATCCATCCTAAACCAAAGTTGCTGCCCGCGGTGGTTGGTTGATTCTGCTTGAGAGGCCTCCGCTAAACCCAGGAAGACGGCCTCGGACTAACGGAACCCAAGACCTAGTGTCTCAGGCTTGCACTCCCAAGACTTGTAGCAACCGTGACCCTAGCAGCAAGAACCGGATGGCAGTTCAGAAAAACAAAAATACGTAGATCCTTGGTGGAGAGTTAATCTGCAAACATTAAAAAAAAATCAACTTTCTTCACTTTATTTGTCCTTATTTCTCGATCTCAAATTGTATCTGTCTCTTCCAGGTAATTCTTGATCAGTAAACAACAGCTGAGGATCAGTAATGTCCAACTACTTCGCAGGAGGTATTGCTGCTTGCAAAAGCCGATCGCTCTCCAATTCCGAATTAGTACCAATCAAATGAGCATCACTGAGCGTGACAAATTTCGGGACAGTTTCGGTTTCTGAATCTGCAAGACCATCTTGAACCCACTTATCGTATGGTAAAGGTAGGGGTGCCTTCTTCGTGTGGCACCCATGTATCCAGTGTTTCTTCCCACGAACTCGCACCGCAGATCTCGTTGACAAGATGACTTGATAAGGTCCAGTCCAGCGGGGCTGAGTATTCTTCGTTCTCTGGAAGTTCCTTATGAACACCCAGGAACCGGGTTCAAGCACGTGTCCTGGATCGTCTGTAGCTTGTGGAAGAGAATCGTGAACCTGTTGGCTGGCGTAAAACACTCATTTTAGTTGTCATTTCACGCAAGTAATCAAGCAAAACAGGGTACTCAAGGTCACTAAACTTCATTGGTCTTGGTACGCCCCAAATATTCGCCGGGCGACCAAACACAACTTCATACGGACTCAAACCCATTTGTGAGTGCACAGTCATTCGGGTGGACAAAAGCGCTAAAGGCAAAGCATCTGGCCATTGTAAACCAGTGCTCTCTTGGATTTTGGCCAACTTTAACTTCAGAGTGCCATTGTAGCACTCAACTAAACCAGCTGATTGGGGATGATTTGCAGCGTGGAATTTCTGCCTAATCCCGAGACCTTCACAAACTCTCTTCATCACTCCTCCCACAAACTCACTTCCGTTATCACTCCAAACGATTCTCGGCAATCCAAACCTAGGGAAAAATTCCTTTATCAAAGCTTTGGCAGTGGACAAGGCAGTATTGTCCTTAAGGGGGTAAGCTTCTACCCATCTAGAAAAAGAGCATACAACCAACAACACATACTTTAAGTTGTTGCATCTTTCCATATGGATAAAATCTAGCTGCCATGCCTTAAACAGATACGTAGGAGGAGCAAAATGACCAGCTGGTGTTGGAGTTCCCTACCAGGATTATGCATCAAACACACCATGCAATTCTTAACAAAGTTCTCGGCACATTTGGGTATTCCTGCATTCTGCCAAACCGGAGCTAACAACTTGCAAATCCCTTTCACACTAATATGTGCCAATCCATGTGCCATTGTAACAACTGGAAGCACATACGCATTCGGCAGCAACCATCTTTGATGTTCGGACAAGTCAGTCCAACAACCACTCGCATTCAATCTACCCTTATTCTCCCTCCATTCATCCAACTCTTTCTCCGAAGCCTCACTCTGAATAATCTTCACACTCTCAATAGTGTCTTCGCACATGCCTTTCTCTGGAACCCATCTTGCTGGACCCACAACATACATTCGACTCGTTACATTTCTAGCAGTTTCTTTCGCAACCTCATCTGCAAACGCATTACCACGACCAACATCATCTGTAATCTTTTTATGGGCGCTACACTTCACAATCGCTATTTGCAAAGGTAGCGTAAGAGATTCAAGAAGCTCATGCACCAGTTGCCCATGCTGGATTTTTGTCACATGCGATGTCAAAAATCCACGTTCACGCCACAATCGTCCAAAACTATGGACCACTCCAAACACATACTGGCTATCAGTATATACATTCACTCTTTTCCCTTTCGCTAACACACATGCTCTCGTAAGTGCTATTAACTCTGCCGCTTGAGCAGAATTATAGGGAATTCGAGCAGTTTCGACAACTGTATGTAAAGTCGGCACAGCATATGCTGCAGTAGTATCACCATTTGGTAATTTAAAACACGAGCCGTCAACCCACAAGGCATCATTGCAATCAGGGAGAGGAGTATCTTTCAGATCAATCCTCCCTTTCGTCTCTTCTTCAGTTCTAAAAAAACAATCGTGTTGCTCTTCACGATCATCGTCTGTCTCAAGCGATATTGGCAACAACTTAGCCGGATTAAGAGTATTGCACCTCTTGATGTGCACATGGCTTGCCAACAACGTAAGCTCATACCCTGACAACCGAGCACTAGTCAAGTGCTATGTCTTCGTCCGATTCAACAAGATATCCACTGCATGTGGAACCATAACCACTAGTGTATTATCCATAACCAAACCAGCAGATTGTCGATTCGAAACAGCCGCTGCTGCAATTGCTCTCAAGCAACTTGGCAACGCTCTGGCTACAGGATCTAAGGTCGACGAAAAGTACGCACATGGGCGTTGCTTCTCGCCAAATTGTTGAGTCAAAACCGGCAATGCACATCCCTCTCTCTCGTGAACATACAATGTGAAAGGCTTGCTGTAGTCGGGAGTACCCAACACAGGAGCCGAACACAACGCATCACGTAATTCAGAAAAGCTCTTTTGACATTCATCAGTCCAAGGAATAGGATTTGGAGTATCCTTAACCGTAAGGGCTATCAAAGGTTTTGCTAAAAGAGAAAAATTCGGGATCCACTGTCTACAGTACGACGTGATACCCAAAAACGCACGTACTTCTCTCTGTGTTGTAGGGACACTCATTTTCGCAATGGTCTGAATTCTTTCTGGGTTCAGTTTCCTTCCCTCCTTCGATAAGAGGTGACCTAGATAGGTAACGTCTTGGCGACAGAATTGTCGTTTGGAAAGAGAGACTTTGTGATGACATTTAGACAAATGAGACAACAAGGACACAGTGGCATACTTACATATGTCTTCAGTATCGGCAGCGACTAACAAATCATCTACATACTGGATAAGGGCCGCACCTTCCGGTAAGGCCAACAAGTCAAGTTGTGTCTTCAGAGCTTGACTGTAGATTGATGGACTCTCACAATAACCTTGAGGAGCGCGCTTGAAGCGGAAACTTCTTCCTCCTAAAGAGAATCCAAAGATATCTCTACTCTCTATGGCAATCGGGATGCTAAAGAAAGCATTCTTTAAATCAATCACCGAAAACCAGGTAGCAGAAGCCGGAATCAATGTCAGTAATGCAGTTATATCAGGTACAACAGGGAATTGCGGAACAACGATCTTATTCACTTCACAAAGATCGATAACAAACCTATATACAGGAGGCTGTGAAGAATCAGTTCTCTTTAGAACAGGCAAAACCGGACTATTACACACATTACCTCGAGTCTCTTCAATGACACCTTTATCAATCAAATCATAAATGATCGCTAAAAGCGCTCGTTCACCATCACTTGAAATATGATATTGCGGAATGCGTGGTAACTGAGCATTCTCCTTCAACGTCACAACATATGGAGGAATGTCTAACAGGCCCACATCATTTGGACCCGTAGCCCACAAGGAATCTGGTAGCAAGGACAATTCCGATGGAAGACAACCTTTCAACACGTATATTGGAGAAATCACATTCTCACCTAATGTAAGTTGTACTCCAGACGGTGAACAATACAAAGTCGCATACAATCTCTTCAACAAGTCAAGGCCCAGTAAGTTCTCATTACAACCTGTAGTCAAAAGAAGGGGTGCTTCAAACCTACGAGGACCAACAGAAAGAGGCAATGGAACAGAAATCGGATTCATAACGGGGGCGCCAGAAAAACCTATAGAAACATTATTTAAGCCAGACAAAGGTGCGCCAGGGAGTTTCGAATGCATAATAGAACTCTTCGTAGCACCAGTGTCTAGCATAAAAGGCTCTGACACACCTGATGCAATCACTTCCACATAAGGTCCACTCTGATCTACCGGAACTGAAACAACTCCCTCTCTTTGTCCATGGCTGTCCTAATAATCATTACCTTGCTCTCCATCGCCTTCGACATAGTAATCATCTACGTAGTACTGTGCAGATTTACCAGAAGAAGACTGTTGTTGATCAAAACTATTCATTGAATTCTGTGGAGGCAAAGGGCGCGCATTTTGTCCGCGACCTCTACCACGAGGCACTTGCTGAGCACCTCGACCTCTAACACCAGAAGCACTATTTGCACGTTGCAACAAAACCGGACAACTATTCTTGTAATGACCTTCTTCTCTGCAATACGCACACTGATTAGGACCATAGGGAATACGCTGTTGTTGAGGAGTCTCGTATCTTTGCGAGTTCCTCGAATACTGTTGAGGCTGCTGATAGTCACGCTGATTATTAACACGAGGTGGATAAGCTTGTTGTAGAAGAACTTTAGTCTTCAATTCCTTAGTCTTCTTATCCGCTCTTTCTAACTCATCCTTACGCCTATTCTCATAGTACTGAGCCGTAGCAAGAATCTGCACTGAAGTAGAAACGGGCCAAGAACTCTCAGAATCTTTCAACTTAGTACACAACTCGGGAAGAAGATTGTGCACGAATTTATCGACGAACAATCTCTGGCCACCTTCTGTAGCCATATCCTGACCACTATGATCAACGAACGTTTCCTCGAAACGCGAGAAAAAGTCTGAGACAGACTCTTCTTTCTTCTGCTTACAGGCTGACAATTTGTCCCAATTAACACGGACTTCAGGCATTAAAGTCTTCATGAAAGTAATAATCCTACCAGGAAGTTCAGTAATAGCATCTTCAGGCTTAGCACCTCCAACTTGTCTATCATTTGCCGCAGCGAGATTCGCCCACGAATCGCCCAATTCAAGATCATGATCTGTATGACGAATGACATTCCAAATTGACTGTGGAACAACGTTCCCAAAAAGCATATCTATATCCGCCAAATTCATGACACACAAACTCACAGTTTGTTCAAGTTCTTTATAATATCCCGCCGGATTCTTTTGTGGATCTGGTAATGTCTGTTTGAGCGCTAAAACTTCTGCACGCTTCCACGGCACATGTACCCACACACGTTGGAAATGTGCTTGAACCGGTGGATAAGCAGCAGCATCAGCAGGTCTCCATACTGGAGGAACCTCTCGCATCGGATATTGACGCGCTTGTCTCCTAACGGACGAATTTGGCTCAAACAACCGTTCAATAGGAACATCGCTACGTAGCAGCAGTAACACTGATACCGCTTTCTCAACATCGGGTAGACCCACAATCGTTCCTTTGGCAAATTCCGAACGCAATCGGGATAATTCTACAGGAACCCTACCCACTTCATCCATCCATTGTTCATGGAGGAATGCACACATAAGTTCAAAAACGTAACGCTGCTTTGGTGCTTCCCATTGTCGGAAAACATCCATAATACCTTCCAGATCATACTAGGACTTATATGTCACCCATCTACGTGTCATGTGGTCTAGAACCACTCGTTCATCTGTCTCAGGCAGTTGACTACGCAATTGTCTACGCTCATTTATAGGAGACATACCCATATGTCCCAAGATAGGAGTTAGAAAATTAGAAAAGGCAGCGGTCATCCGCTGTCTAGGAGAAGGAACAGTCGGAAGGACAAGAGGAGACAAAGCAGTAGTAGTCGGATCTATAGTTGGAACAGACATAGAAACAGCAGGAGTAGCAGAAGGCAAAGCAGGCAACCCTTGAGAAGGCTGCGCATTAGAAGGAACAACCAACGGAGGAGCTGGCTGTAAAGGAATAACAGGAGGCAAAGCAAGAGGAGCTTGCACGGCCACAACAGGCTGTGGTGGAGCCGTAGCATTCTGCATATAGGGTGGAGGAGAATTTAGCAAATGCAACATCAAAGGGTCTTTCACAAGATCCTTTTCATCTTTCTGCTCTTTAGCTGGCAAATCTGGGTAGCATCTGTCTACCGCTAACTTCCTCACTCTAAGCATCTGCTCACTATCTCTTTCGTCTTCATCATTTTTGTATGCAACGGCGGCTTGCACCATTGACATATCCTTCCTATTCTTCTTTGCTAACTTAATTTCTTTCTGTTTGGCTTCTTTGCGCCATATGCGGAAAGAGTCAAACATCGCCGGCCGGGCTTTCTTCTTGAACAACTTCACTTCAAGATTATCTAAGACTTCTGTCTCAAAACTACCATAACGGGGCCACTGTAGGACACCGTCATTCTTCGTGTATTTTATCCAAACCTCATTATAGCTAATTGGACCTACTCCATGCTTCACGTACAACTCGTATGTAGGAGTTCCGATCGGAGGAACCGGACACGAATCCTCTAACCGGGAATCCCTCATAGTACCACAACCAAACAAATTCCTAAGACTGCTAAAACCAGGCATCTTGCTCAATAGTCTAGCTTCAAACAACAAGGGTAATCTAAAATCGATAAGCTCGTGAATACACGAATCCCTTGGCTTTGGGGCCTGCAGGTACCAAATCAAAGCTCTCCACTAAAGGATACAAAACAAACTAAGGACTAAGAACTAGGAGACGCTCCCTTTATACTTAACTGAGTTGTCGATGGCGTCACCAGAAGACCCGTCAATCGTCTCGCTCTACAAACGTCTAAGGCTCCAAAACAGGGCGACAGTCAGGGCAGCAGTCCTTCGTAGCCGTCGGGACGCGGGAAGCCTCGCAGCAAAGACCTTCGGAACCACGTCGACATACAGGGGTCGCTGAAGTGGCTGGCCAACCTCCGGAATTTCTCACGACGCTCCTCATGAACCTCTGGCTTGGACCGGTACCGCTGAAGTCGCCCCACTTTGGGCGCCAAAGGAGGTACTGGGTTTTCTCGGAACCAATACTAATACAAAACCCAGCGGTGTCAGGGCAACACCCAAAGACCCCGTATTCCCCTGTCTTGGCAAACAGAGACACAGGATACTTCTCGATGACGTCAAAGACCAAAGTTTAATGGTTGCAACCAGGGACAGAGGTCTGCGAAGTACACACGGTTAGTTCGAAAGAGACTGCACCATCTCAATGAACGAAACTCGGTCTTTTATGCCGAAAATTACACTTCTGGCAACATCACAATTTACATTCGGTGCATACAAAACTAACTAATGAGCAAGTAGCATTTCAAAAAGTAGCGAATCACGACAGTCAAAGTTAATCCTACTTTCCGTTGTCCAGCCCACCACAAACGATCGCACATATGCTATTTTCCTGTTCGATCAGGCCGGACAAACCCATCATAAAACCTTCAACCCAGATCGATGAGCATATCGTAAAGGAAAGGCAGAAACAGATGGAAAGGAGATAGAGGAGTGGGAACGGTGGGCCATAAAATCGGACCACGTCCTGCTCTTTGATCTTTATCAGTGCAGCTGTTAACCAAGGAACTGGCTCAGCAGGATTCGCCCCGGGCGAGGAATCAGTTTGGCCAGGTCAACCAGAAGTCAGCTAAGGCGTACGTGTCAAGGACTCATTCGGCCACAATCATAGGGCCTATGTTAGGGCAACCATACAAGATGGCTGCCACATTACAAAATGGAACCCGAGGGTTCAAACTAAATCCTCAAATGCAGAGTGTTCTCCTATATCGATTCATACGAAAACACCCAGACACGTTAGACTCGTCATTTGCGGTCTGCCGACACCAAGATCGTCCATTTCCGACAATCTTTATAAATCGTGTTTCGGAACTATCGAACCCAATTCGGGACCACGGAACCACAATGCAGGAACTAAATGGAAACACCTAAAATTTTCTAATTGCAGGACCAAGAACGTTGTTTATGTGATACAATGTCCATGCGCCATGCTATACATTGGCAAAACATGCCAACAAGTCATTTTGCGAATCAGGCAGCACAGGTAAAGGATCAAAAATAGAGTCTTGACTGCACCTATGGTGGAACACTACATGGCAAAAAATCACCATGAAAACGACCTTAAATGGTCAATTTTTTTCGCATTGAAACCGTCTAATCATGCAGTAAATGTCGAAAAAGTGCTTTTATAGAAAGAGCATATTTGATCCTAAAATTTAACAGTTCACAGGTAGGGCTGAATAGCCTCTCTGATATAGCGAGACTGTAAATTTGATCCCACTCCCCCCGAGACTAAGATGTCCATGATCAGCCTGTTGTCCGTGACAATCTGGGTTTTAAGACCCCCCATGGCACACCAGAGAGAGTGCGCATTCCTCAAAACCTGTTAAGAATTACCCTGACCGCTTTAAGCTCAGACGAGCCTGGCCTTATCAAATTGTAGACAGCTTCCTAGGGGAACTAACTTGCAGACTGCTCCTTTGCGAAAAAATTAGCGTTTTGTGAACACCGCACCCGGTAACCACCGGCACTAACTTAGATGGTAAAAATAATTTCCCCGCTAGTTTTCAAACTCCACTCCCTGTGCGTTGAGAGAGATCTGCCAATAGTTTTTTGCACCATCACAACAAACGTGCATATTAATGGAATTAGAAGAGATATAATAAAACACGGCTCTATGCGCAGCTCCAACTAAGAGACTACAACGCCCATAATGCAATGGTTGGAATCTATATAGCGAGTAACTTACAACATACACAATCGCCATTTTCGATGCAACCTGCGGGAGAGCAGCACTACAAGCGAGAGGTAAGTGCGCTCTTTATCTCGCAACATCACAGCTTACAAGAACGCTGTCTGTCCAAACATTGACTAATCAGTGGTTTCGGTCTTTCTAACAGAAACGCCATGACCGCTGTCTGAGCCACGCCTACAAGCCACTGCGCTACATTCAAGGTATGCATTGTCTTAAGCTCTTTAAATTAGATGTACCCATATGTCCAATTTGGAAAGAGAAACCAACATATTCGTTATCCTTTTCCACAGTTACACCCGCCCACAACTTAGATGCCCAAGAACTAACAACCACGGATGAGCCAAGCGCCTCTAAAGCAACGACTCAGTAAGGTATGTTAGACACCATTTGTGAAGGAGAGCACTATGCAACAGAATAGTAAACGCACGCCATTGACAGTAGCCATTTCTCCCAAAACAGAAAGGCATGTTGCTAATGAAGTGAAGGGATTACCAGCAAACAATAAGTATTGTACAGAGTTCCCCAATGGGAGCTAGGAAATTAGCTCAGCCTATCTTCTCTCTCACTCAGTCAAAAGGTGGGGGTTAAGTGCATGGTGTAGACCCTTTTCAGAATGTAAGGATACCTCACACAGGCTACCGGCAGGACCACAACTGTTGTCCCAGCCGATGACCGTCCAGCGTCATCATCGGTATCCTGCTCCTTCGGCAGGCTGGCGGTGCAATGCCCGTCGGGCAGCAAGGGAAGCTGCACTTTGGCGGAGATCTTCTATTCCGAGCCAACGGGTGTGTGGGTGTGAGGGGCCTAAAAAAGTGCAATAGTGAGCGTGGTGGTGTGTTTAAAAAAAGTCAGTAGAGTCCTAATGGTGATTATTTTATTCGTCAGGCTCACTGCTTTATTAAAAATAGAAGGGGTATTAAGGAGTGGTGAACAATGAGACCAGACCTTTATTCAACCCTTGTTGTGAAAACGGTCGACATGTTTCTCGCCCTAAGGGCGATTCGTCAGGACCTTCGTGCTCATATAATTGCTTGGATCCTCCGAATTAAGAGGACACTGGTATATGACCTGTATAGTGTCGTTCAGAAACGGTTCCTTACGAGGGACCTCCTGGAAACTGAAGAGAGATAAGCAGACAAAAGTTGATGTCAAAAGTAAATGTGGACCGGAGTACATCATATTTATGCCTATGTTCAAGGTGTCAGAAAACACGTGCCCAGTGGGTAACAATCTGTCAGGGTAGTGACAAGGTCAAGTGGTACTGTGAGAGAGAATGGGTTAAAAACTAGTTAAAAATTACAGTGCGCTTGGGTGAATCGCACTGCATTGTGCTGCCATGCTGAATCGCTATAGCATGCATCTAAGTGGAGGCGCCGTTCTCTCGGCTCTGCAGCATACTAGGTGGGGTGGGTCATCACACTTCAAGACCAGTGTTAGTGATACACCCACGCGTAGTCGAGCGGCGTATGGCGCCAGTATTAAAATAGTATGTATACAGTTGTAGGCTAAAGTTTTAAGCCACAACTGATGAAAAAGCCGCACAGGTAAAACCATTAAAAGTGTTTTGACACTCTGTTTCACGGTTAGTTCAACGCTGGCGGGGTGGTCGTGTGAACCAGCGAGGAAACAAGTAAAGAAGTAAACATGCCATGCTCAACGAGTGCGCGTGAGAAAGGCAAATCTACGGTTCTAAGTTGCACTTACCCGTTGTGATTCCTCCTTAAGGCCTCACGAGCTGTCCAGGTGGGACCAGCAGCGAGTGAGGAGTTCCTACGGGGAGAGTAAGGCATCCAGCAGGATCATTAGGGAAAAATAGACCATACGGTAACCCGTGTGCGGGAGTGAGCTTGCTGCGTATATGGGCAGATTGCAAGCTGTGTATCAGGGCTCAGCTCGACGCCTTACCTCAAAAGTTGCTGGTGGCGGGCATCTCTGCACCTACCCCTCCCACAGGAACTCAGATGACTGGACAGCCGGCACGGTAGTTAGGCACTGTCCGGTCTAAATAAGGAAGAGTTGAGCGCGCACCGAGGGGTGTGTCTCTCAAGTTGCTAGGTTACGGTACGCCGGAGTAAAAAGCAAAGAGGGGTTAGCTGGAGATAGCGCGGCCCGAGCAATATAATGCGGGGGCCATCTTGGAATGGGCTGAGAAGTCTAGTGAGGCATGTGAAAGCACTTGGGAGTGGACAACAAGTCCAGAATAATAACTATCTGGCGAGTGTCGTCCAGGGCACCCCATCATTTAATCCCAGTTCATCGCACTGTAGTCGGTGTATCCATCTCTGTTCATGTCTGAAAAAGGCTTGTTGGTTCAGGTTTGGTAAAGACTCAATGACAGTCCATCGGATGTTCTCTGGAGAGTGATTGTTGTCCTTGCAATGTTCGTAGAGCTTTGTGTGTGTCTTGTGACATCGAATGTTGCTGTTGTGCTCCATTATCCTTTGCTTCACAGGACGCATTGTCATCCCGATGTACAACAATTCGCAAGGGCAGATCAAAACATAAATACATCTGGAGCTGTTGCAGTTAGTATGTTTGTTCATTGTCCAAGTGAAATTGTTATTGAGTACAACGGTCTTGCCCTGGATGGTCTGCGGGCAGACAACACAGGAACCACAGCGATAGTGTCCAGTCACTGGGGGGAGATCCCAAAGCGTATTGACAGCTTGGGCGCTGGTTTTCTTAGGACGGGTATGGATAAGAGTGTCCTTAAGGTTAGCCGTCCTCTTAAAAGCAAACCGTGGGCACGGTAACTCCATCCCTGCGGAGTTGAGAATACCCCAATGTGTATTGACAGTTTTTTTGATGAATGAGGAGTTTCTTGTAAAGGAGGTAACACAAGTGATCTTGTCATCTGGCTCCTTAGGGTGTATCTCAAGTAGGGCCTCTCTGTTGTTGTTGAGGGCTCTTTTGGTGGAATTTTTCAGAAGACGTGTGGGGTACCCCCGGTCCAGAAGTTTGGTTTGTAAAGAATGTGCTTGTTGTTTGTAGTCATTGATTGAACTACAGTTTCTCCGAAGGCGGAGAAATTGTCCGAAGGGTAGGTTGTCCCTCAGGGATCTCGTGTGGTGGCTGGTGTAAGGCAACAGACTGTTCCTGTCAGTGTCCTTCTTGTAGAGAGTGGTGCTGATCGTGGTTGGCTCCAGTACTATGGTGAGGTCCAAATAGGGTATGGATTTATCGGAAATAGTGCCCGTGAACTTAAGAAATGGGTCTTGTTGGTTTATCCATGTACAGAAGGCCTCACATGTTGTTCGATCCCCCTTCCAAAACACCAGGATGTCGTCGATATACCGACGCCAACACGTGAGATTTTCACGGAATGGGTTGTGTTCAGGTGGGTAAATGCATTTTTTCTCAAACGATGTCATGTAGATGCATGCCAGGCTTGGCGCAAAGGTCGAGCCCATCGATGTCCCGCGGATCTGGTGGTACAAGCTGGACTCGTATTTGAAGAAATTTTCAGTCAATGCAATATGTGCCAACTCCATTATGAATGAAACCGGGGTAGGGGACAGCCACTCCTCTCGTCGTAGGAGCGAGTCGACCGCTTCCAGCATTGCCTGTTGGGGTATATTGGTGTACAACGCTTCCACGTCGAGTGTCAAGAGGAGATCAATATCCTCCCTGCCATCCATGTCATTGATCAAACGAAGTACATCTCTCGTGTCCTGCAGATAAGACGGAATGAGTTTAACCAGAGGTTGCAGGAAGGCATCGCAGAATTGAGAAAGGGGTTCTAAAATCGAACCGATGCCAGACACGATTGGTCTTCCTGGGACTGGGGTAGTGCCCTTATGTATTTTGGGCAGAGTGTAAAAGTATGGTGTGACCGGGTCCGTGGTTACCAGAAATTCTGCCTCTTTTTTACTTAACCATTCGTTAGTCTCTGCTTCGAGGACCAGAGACATCACGGTGGTAGTCAGACGGTTGGTTGGGTCCTCTGTCAGTAATCTGTAGTGGGTCGTATTTGCTAGTTGGCGTCTGCACTCCTGATCATAATCATCATAGTTCTGTATGACAGTAGCTCCCCCCTTGTCGGCTTGCTTGATGACAACAGAAGTGTCCTTACCAAGGGAGGAAGCTGCCTGTCTTTCAGCATTGGAAAGATTGTTAAACGGTTTGATAGAGGGTTTGTTCTGCATAGTTCGCAGAACCGCTCTTTCAAATGTCAAGACCTCTGGTGGTACCATCCCATCAGTGGGGGTGAAGGTGGAAGGTTTCCTGAGACCCGTGTCTTCACAGGGGATATCTGGCCGATTATCAAAAAAGGCCCAGAGACGTATCTTCCTGAAGAACTGCTTCAGCTCGATCATTTCCTGAAATGAGTCGGGGGTTGGTGTAGGGACAAATCCCAGGCCTTTTTCCAGAACATTCTTCTCTGTAGTAGTCAGGGTTCTATTGGAAAGGTTCACGATTAAACTCTTCTCCCTCTGGTTGTCGCGCTCCTGGTTTCCACTCCCATTGGCTCTGGCATCTGGTCTTGCCACTGTACACCCTTGTTCCCGCCTCGCTTTCGCCCTCTTCCTCTGCCCCAACCTCTGCCTTGAAAAGGAGGCGGATTAAGGGGGTAGAATTGCGGGGGGCCCTGAGGGTAGAAGGGATATTGCCACGGTGGTGGTAAATGAGGTGGGCCATGGAACACTGGTCCTTGGTGATATCCTTGTTGCCAGGGACGTGTGGGTCTTGCATTTCTCGCCAGGTAGCCTCCGCTGGAGTCGCTGCTCGTGGAGCCACGCCTGTTGTCCGTGCTCGAATTATCATCCGAAGAGTAGTTGTTCTTTTTTCCTTTGTAATCATCCTTGAGGTAGGGATACACTTTCTCCTTTGCAAATTTGACTATGTCTTTCTCCAATTTGGTGGTTTTCTGTTTTAGCAGGAAGTCATGGTGGTCAGCCATCTCTTGGTTAATCTCAGCGAGTTTTGTTGTAAATGCTGGTTTATTATTTTTAGAAGTGGCACTTTTCATAGTTGCTTCTATGGCAGATATCTTCTCTTGAAGCGCTTCAGACAATCGTTTGGCAGTCTGGCTGATCAAAAACAGCAGGTCCTTGGTACATTTCCAGGAGACCTGGCACCAGTCTACTTTGAAACGTTTGTCATCCAGGAACAGCCTAGGGACGATGTTAACAATTAGGCCCTGTGGTGCTATATTGCTCCTCAGGTACTCTGTCATCATTATCCCATGGATCGTTATCCTGATCAGTTCTTTTTTCATCTCACTTAGTGTGGACCACTCGTCAGACGAGGTACCGGATGCAGCAGCTGGAGGATTATTGAGTAGTGAAGGCGTGTTCCTTAATGTTTCAGCTATAGTGTCTTCGTTGAAGCTGAGACCCGGGACATCCTCCATATTGATGTGCGGTGGGGACGGGGTGCCCTGTGCTACGTGAGCCAGAGCAGAGTGTCAAAAAAATCACCCAACAGGGTGGACTGTGGGTTTGCTGTGCGGCCTGGTCCAACCAGGAACGGAATACTCAAAAGTTTGCAGTATTACAAGTGAATACAGTGGCCCCTGAAACGCCCCTTCCTAAGCCAATTTGGTAGGTCTTGATTTGATACACACTAACTGAGCATCACTAGAATGTAGTCGAGTCTGAAATTTGTGAACAAAATGTTATTGTTTTTTTACATCTTTCATAGATGCAATGATAACGCCCTGAAGAGATCCCAGGCACCCAGTCCTGGAATCGAAATGCGTAAAATTTCATAAGGAGGACTTGTTTTGCTATTCAAAGCATTTCACCAGCAATTGCTAGTTTAAATAGGTGTCATTTATTGACTACACGCCTTACTGTTTTGAATGTATTCAAGTATACCTCATTTGAATGTTCAATTTCTAGATACACAATTACAACACGTATGGTTTTGTTTAACTGTCTTGTGTTCTATGTAGGATGTTAGCATTCATGTCTTTTTAAGTTTGTTTTGCACTGTCATTTTTTTGGAAATTATAATGTACAATAATGTAAATATATGGATGTATAGTGCCTTTCTTTGTCGAAAAAATTATTTTTCATACATTTAAAATATACACAAATAGTTGGTACTAATAAATACCTGGTCAAACCTGACCAACGCATTTTTGACCTGTTGAATGTTGTGTAAAAATTGTGGTGGGTAGGCAATTTTCTTGTTGTCTGAACTTCTATCCTATGACAATAAGAGTTACTTGCGGCATATGTAGGCTCACTGAAACTCAATACGACAAATTGGCGCCCGAATAGGTACTCATCGGCGACTCGGATGCCCGAAGGACTGGCCGAGATGAAGGATTGGAAACTCGCCCTGGATGTGATCGCTGCCAGAAGAGACCCGAGTCTTGGCATCTGCGGCGTTTTCCCCTTCTTTCCAATCTGGCCTTCCAAGTGGTGCCGGTCCTCGACTGAGATCTCGATTGTTGGGTTGCTGTGGAGTGACCGTTTGGTCGATTCGGGAACTTGGCAGTTGGAATCTGGATGGTTGAAATGATCGGTAAGCTTTTGATTGGTAAGGTAGTCTATTGACACTTACTGCGGCTTTTTGAATCTGTATGCGTTAGCTAACATTTGGATCTATGTTTTGTATCATATGTGGAGTGCACCTCACATAGACAGGTAATGTGGAGATATTTCTCTGACTTTATGTTTACTTGAATGGCACAATGTATGTGAAATACTTTAAGTGCTACTTTTGTATAATATTGCATATTTTGCAATATTTCTGACATGCCTGTCCTTAGCACACTTCGAAAGATGTGTTGCGTTTGTAGTGGTAACAGTTTACGATTAAATGAATCACAGCCGGCTCCCCCAGAGGGGACACCTAATAGGGAAATGTATGTCAAATTTGGACTTCCTCCCATAATGTATAGTACATTATGGCATTGATGCACTAGAAAGGATCCTGAGTTACGCTGGCCAATGCATGGGTCATTTGATTTACGAAAGGCTCAGGAGGTGGAGCAGTGTTTGTTTGAGCATCGGTCTAGACAAGATATGTTTGATTGTGTATGTATGTGGGAGAAAGCGGTGCATGAGCGAATGAAGCGTGAGCAGGCCTTAGCTGATAAAGAGCAACGGAAGGCTGTCCATGTTAAAGCTTTACAGCTACAGGAGAAAGAAATAAGTGAGCAACAAGAGAGGGAGAAAAGGAAGCATAATTTGCAGGTTAATGGTCAATTCCCTGTTCGACGCCCTCTTTACCCTGTCCTTAATAATATACCAGATGATTTTTCATTATTAGGTCGTTCTCCACCACCGTATGCGATGCCTTTGGCCCTGGACGCGGACGCCGGAGCATCTTCTGAAGATCGGGACAAGGCACGGGACACTCGTTCCATGCTTTCTGCCTCCTGTGCTTCTGAGTTACGATCCATCGCTATTAAAATTTGCCTTAATACTGCTTCTGCACCTGATGTTTTAGCGGGTATGAAAGGGTGGTCAGAAAAGGAGCAGTTATATTTTATGGAACATTTGGCTGAAGAGGTTATTGAACGATTTAGGAAATATTCGCTTGTGTTGGAACCTAAAGATGTAATAGATGATTATCAAAGATTGCGTAATGCTGTTTTTGTTCTCTCAGAGATACCCGATTTTGTCCGTCGTCTGATTAGGGTACGAAACTCCGCAACGCAACTACGGGAGGAGAAGAAGGCGGCGGATCCAGATGCGCTTCAGTCGTCAACCGAAGAAGTGGAAGCTTCTATCTTCGGTTCAGATAAGAGTCATGTTATACACGCAAAACCAATGCGGGAAGCTGCACCTTTGTATATTCCTCCTAAAGGCAATGGGATGGATGATAATAAACTGTCTGCCTATAAAAAGGGTTACTTTATTTATAATTGAGTTTATACTCATGGAATAGAGTGGAAGTTATGGCCCTTAAGAATGCTTTGCCTGATCCGCGGAAAAATCCAGCAGCCTTTTATAAAGAAGTAGAGGGTGCTATTAGTTCCTGGGTCATGACATTAACTGACATTGATTTATTTTTGGGGTTAATGTTACCCCCTGATATGTGGCGGACTATTCGTAAAACTGATGAATGAGTACATTTGGGGGGACATTGGAATGATCTGGAACAAGCGGATAAAGATAGGGAGTCTGCACGTAAACCATGTAAATTATTTCTAGATCTTCCAGCAGCTATTTTGACTAAATTGAAATTACTCATCCCGCCTAAAAAAATTGATTGGACCATGTTAGCTTTGTGTAAGCAAAAGGCAGATGAATCAGTGTCGGATTTCTTTACGCGCTTCGAGGAAGCTTTTCATGACTTTAGTGGCCAGCTATTAACAGATGATACGGGTAGACATCTGTTTGTTGATAAATATGTAGCGAACCTTTTACCGGAAATTGCTAAGCGCTTGAAAGCTAGTGAAACTTCGTGGACCACCGCGTCTCCCGCTTCCCTTTTAACTATGGCTCAGTATTATGAGCGGCAGGAACTAGAGGCCAAAGAAAATGAAGATAAAAAGAACAAAGATCTAAAGACAAACGTTATGATGGCTCAGGTTTATGCCCCACCTGCTAGAGGAAATGATAGGGGCAGACGTGGGTCTAATGGCCCACCTTATTCTCGTCCTGGTTTATCTGCAGATCAGTGTGCGTACTGCAAACAGTTTGGGCATTGGATTTCAGATTGTGCTGTGTTGCGTGCCCAGCAAAACCAACATGGCCGAGGCCAATCTAGAAACAGAATGGGATATTCAGGCCCTAGAGGAAGTACAAATGATCGTGCTAGGTTTGAATCCAGTGGGCGTAGGCAAAATGTATACAATACCTTTGATAGGCGCAACCAGTATCAAATATCTGATTGTATGCCTCCTGAATTTCAAGATGCTGCCTATGCATAGGATTGCCTAGGATGGGGTATGGAATCGGTTGAAGTTCCAGTAGATCAGAAAGGTCCATATATTACAGCGCATGTTTTGGGTTCTACTGATCGGTTTCTGGTTGATACAGGAGATACCTGTAGCACCTTGTCTAAACAATTGGTTCCGAAGACTCCCCATGTCTGGCACAACAATTACATCGATAGGGTTCGATGGAATACCTTCCCGTAGCCCATTGTCACAACCACTTCCATTCCACATTGATAAGTTTACAGCTTCATGTCCGTTCTTGTTGTCTACAAATACACCAGACACTATTGTGGGCCTTGATATGTTAAAGCATTTTAGGGCTACAATACGCTGCTCTCCTGAAGGGGTGCACGTCATTTTGAATGAGAATCATCCTATGGCTGAGGGATCGTGCATTCCTAAGGAAGATGCTGCATTAGCTTCACTCCCAAGTGTATTGTGGGCCACTTCCGGTACTGATGTAGGGCAGATGGTTATTCCCCCGGCGCATATTAATGTCAAGGAGGGCGCTTTGTTGCAAAGGGTGCCACAATATAAGATTTCACGAGAAGGAGAAGAAGCATTGACACACATTATTAGTGATTTGATTGAGGTTAGAGTTGTGGAAGAAGTACCTTACAATGTGTAAAATAGCCCCATTCTTCTTAAACTAAAGAAAGACACTGATACTAGGACTTATCGTTTTATCATTGATTTAAGGGAGGTAAATAAAATTGTGGTGCCCCAATATCCTGTGGTTTCTGATATAACTACACTGCTTACTTTGGTTCCACCCACAGCAACTACGTTTTCCTTTATAGACCTGAAGAAGGATTTCTTTTTGATCCCTATTCATCCTGATAGCCGATATTTATTCGGTTTCACCTTGAATAATCGATAGTACAGATTTTGTAGAGTTCCTCAAGGTTATACGGAGAGCCAAAGTATTTATAGTTAGGCATTAAAAAGGCCTTTCGAGTTACCGACAGGAGTGGCTCTCATTCAATATGTTGATGACATATTATTGGCAGCCGATACGCCTGAACAATGTGAGGAGAGTACCTTATCTTTGCTCTCCTTCCTTGCCACGCACCACCATAAACTGTCACGGAAGAAATTGCAATATTGTAGACCAAAGGTGACCTACTTAGGTCATCTTCTGTCTAAGGAGGGCCGTGCACTAACACCAGAACGTATTCAAGCAATATTAGATACACCAGTGCCTTCCACTCAGAAGGATGTTCGGGCCTTCATTGGTCTGACTTCATTTTGTAGACAATGGATATTAGGATTTTCCCATATTGTAAAACCTTTGTTAGCACTTTTAGCGAAAGACACCCCAATCCCCTTATCCTGGACAGATGAATGTCAGAATGCTTTCCGTAAGTTAAGACAAGCTCTTTGTTCTGCACCAGTGTTAGGCACACCGGATTATACGAAGGTCTTTACACTTTATGTACATGAGAAATATGGGTGCGCATTGTCAGTTTTAGTGCAGACACACGGCGATAAACAGCATCCTTGCGCAAACTTTTCAGCAGTACTTGATCCTGTTGCACAAGGGTTACCTGGGTGCTTTTGATTAGTTGCAGCAACAGCTGTATCTATACGACAGAGTAAAGAATTCGTTTTGTCACACAAACTGATGGTGCTAGTACCCCATGCGGTAGATGCTTTGCTGAACCAAACAAAAACACAGCATCTAACTAGTGCCCATATAACAGGATATGAGTTAACGTTGCTGGCGCCTCATATTACTTTGAAGAGGTGCGCAACTTTAAATCCAGCTACTTTGCTGCCATATCCTGCATCTGAATCTCAATCGAAAGAATCACATGATTGTATTTTTCTTACTGAGGAACAAAAATAGGGTCGCATTGACTTGCAAGATACGCCCCTTCCAGATGTCGATGAGGAACTGCGGGTTGATGGGTCATGTTTGAAGCTGCCAAATGGTACGACTTCCGCCGCCTATGCAATCACGACACTCGAGACAGTGGTAGAAACAGCTCACATACCACAGAAGTCGGCTCAGGCAGCTGAGCTAATAGCACTGACAAGAGCATGCAAGCTTAATGCTGGGTTGTGTGTAAACATTTATACAGATAGCCGCTATGCCTTCGGAGTAGTGTACGATTTTGGTCTGTTCTGGAGGGAGAGGGGATTTTTAACATCACATGGGATACAAATAATGCACGGAGAATTGGTGCACAACCTTTTAACTGCATTATTGTATCCAAAGAAGATAGCAATTGTGAAATGCAGTGCACATAAAAAGGTGACTGATAAAATAGGACAAGGTAATGCTCTTGCTGTCCAAATAGCTTGTGAAACTGCGAGGTGACAAAATGTTACCCCATGTACGTAGTAAAATCTCAAGCTGAGCGATGGCATGATGCTAGAGAGGAAGTGTTAGATATACAGAAATCTGCTTCTGAAGCAGAACTCGAGCAGTGGTCTAAACAGGGGTACTGGATGATGAAGGTTGTTAGCGCAGCAAGGATATAGAGAAATGGAAATTACCTACGGCCTATTTACAACCGATGGTTCAAATGGCACATGGACTGGCACATGTTGGAGCTCTCGCAATTACTAAATTGCTTGCACAAGTCTGGGAGCATCCTGATATTTCCAGTACAGCTAAGAGAGTAGTACAGTCCTGCTTGATATGCTTGCAGCATATTCCTGGAAAAGGGACACCCACCCCTGCGAGAGGGATCGCTCGACCAACCGCCCCATTTGAAGTACTACAAATGGATTACATTCAACTTGAGCGCTGTAACAGTTTATAGTACGTCCTAGTAGTGGTATGCGCTTTCAGTAAGTGGATAGAATCCTACCCTACGAAAGATAATACAGCACTGTCTACAGCCAAGGTGTTACTGAAGGAGTACTTCTCGAGGTATGGCGTTTGTAAATTTTTGTGGAGCGACAATGGACCTCATTTTGTGGGGAAAATTGTGGAGTATGTCCTGAAAGGATTAGGAATAAAACAAAAATGTCATGCTGTGTTCCACCCGCAGTCAGCAGGATTGGTGGAACGATACAATGCTACTCTGAAGCTTAAGCTAGAGAAAATTGTGGCCTCTACGTCCTTGAAATGGCCAGATGCACTGCCTCCGGCGTTATTGTCTATAAGATCAATACCACATTCGCGATCTGGTCTTACGCCCTATGAGGTGGTGTTTGGGAGGCCTATGAATATTTGGGGAGTTCCCAAGCCACGCTCCATACACGATGTACCTTGTATATTGATGAATGACTATCTGGCACGCTTAATAAATAATTTGCTTTGTATTCATCAGCAGGTCCGAGAAGCTCTACCAGACAGATCTACGGGTGAGGCTCATGATCTTCGACCTGGCGACCACGTGATGATCCTCGACCTGGCGACCACGTGATGATCCGGTCATTTAAAAAGTTGAGCACTCTAGAGCCGAGGTGGCGTGGACCAGAACCGGTCCTTCTGGCCACAAGAACAGCGGTACGAGTGACCAACCAGAAAAGGTGGATACATACTACCCACTGCCGCCGTGTTTCCCCTGACCTGGTGAAACCTGCTGTGTTGACCGATTACCGAGACATCTTGGACACGGAGAAGAGTCCAGTCATCCTGCCCGACGAATCTTAGGAAGTCTTCCCGGACCACACTACTCCTGGAATATCGAGATACTATCTGAGACCAAGAAAAGAATCTGCTGTGAAGGAGACTGGTTGAGCTACCACCTGTGGTTAGTGAAACGGAATGCCGAAATGGCAAGGGGGGGAATAAGCCTCGCCTAGTGTAGTAACCCCTGTCTTGACCTTCGGTGAAGAAATCAACGGCTGCCCCTTGGGCTCAGCGCTCATTTGCTTAGTTTTTGCTAGACAAATTTGTTCATGTTGCTGTCAGCATGAAGGACAAGAAGATCATTTGTGTTTTAGGTTTTGCTGTTACCATGATGGTCATAGCAACAACAGCTTGGTTTGAAGTAAGAGTGGCCCCAGCACGAGAATATTTGTTTGTCACTACTCCGTCTCCTCCTGAGCACTTTCATTTTACTCTTCCATACCATGAACAAACGCACAGACAGACTTATTTAAATAACACTTTCATTCAGATGCTACATTATACGCACAATACTACGAACACTACAAACTGTTGGGTGTGCGGAATGTTACCAGGTCATCAAAAGGAAGGAGGAACGCCTCTTATTCCTCTCCCTTTTTCCCATATTGGTTCCTGCTATGCTTGGTATGCACTTTTGTTCACCTTAAGATGGCCATCAAAGGGTGGTCTTCTTTTTCGCCTCAACCAAGTTTGTCATCAAGATGAAGATGGATACCCACCAGCGGAAGGGACTAGATTGGAGTGGGAAGAATACCGACCGGACAATGCCTCCTCGCCACACATCTTTACCAAGACAAGAACAACAAATGTGACTGATTTATTTGTAATATCTGTTTCTAAAGCTAAAGCAGAACTATGTATTAAAAATGAGGGAACAACTCCAGTTGGGGAAAGGGAGTGCACTATCGTTCTGGAATTTGACGGAAAGAATAATCTTACATTTGTGATGTTGCATACTACATTCTTTATCAGTGGGAATAGAGCCTATCACCGGCTTTCAATGGGATGGTCAGGAATATGTTATGTGTGTTTTTACTGCCCCCTATGTTTATAGCACCCGAAATGTAACATAAAAACTTTGTATTATTTCATGAATTGGTTGTAAATAGAGTTAAGAGAACTATAAGCATAGACAATGTGGACAAGACAGACACATCAGTACAACAGTATGTTGATATCAATTTAGGTATTTTTTTTTCTATGTACAATAATTGATATACTCTTTACCCTTTGCTTATGTTTGCAGTGCAGTCCCACACTATGTTCCGTTTGTATTACTTCCTGCATCCCTTCCAAGAAACATATAACTGAGATAAAAGCTCAGAAAATGATGAACCAAGAAATAGCTAAAATAATTCTCATTGACATCTATGATGTGTATCAGGACTATTCAGATACGGAGGTAGCTTCAGCTAAATGCTAAAAGGATCATCTGTTGTAAATTAGCAGCTATAGGGTTAGCATTCGCTGAAGCTACGAGTGTTTCAGTGTTATGTTGACTGGTTTTCGGAGGCCATTTTATATTCACGGTCTCCATTATAAACAACTGCACTACCTCGTGGTAACCAGGCTCCTTGTCCTACCTCCCCGTCAGTGACCACATGGTCAGCCCAGCAACAGGCTATATTTAGTCCGTGGTCAGGGTCCACGCATGCGCCATCGAACCACATATGTTATTAATCGATCACCATTGAAAGATGTTTTTCCCAAACTGGTCAAGTTGTTAAACTCCTCCCACATGCTGGACATGTTCCAACAATGTCCTTATATGTACATAAAACCTTCTGATCTGTGTGCCGCCCGTTTTCTACATTTGCGTGTGTGTATAAAAGAACCACATGCATTCTGTTCGGTGTGATACTTCTTGCATTACCGAAGGGTGTTGTTTGAATTTACCACCACGAATGGGGTCCTAATAAACATGTCTTTTGTATTCCAGTTTCCGGGCCAACTTCTATCCTATGACAATAAGAGTTACATGTGGCATATATAGGCTCACTGAAACTCAATATGACACAGGCTCCAGCGATGACAGCTCAGAGTTGACACAGATGCGGAGGACAATGGAGACCATGGAGCCGATGCAGGCCGGAAGTATGGCTGCCACGGCTGAACACCAGCGAGATGTAGCTGGGATCTTACATGCCCTTCAGATCCGCATCTTGCCATTGCTGCCACAGAGCCTGTCCCAGATGACTGCTGCCGGAACTTCGACGCACACATCTCCGCCCCTGATGTGTCATTGGCACATAGTGATGCAGCCCTACCACCGTCGTCCCTGATGTGCCAGTGGCAAACAGTGAGGCAGCCTTAACACCACCACACACACCTGACACACCGGACAAAGAGCACATATCAGAGGAGTGAGATGTAGATGGTAATGACTGTGTGGGAAAGGAGGTAGTAGCATCCATCCCCGCCAAAGGCCTGTCCCTGCCTGGTTCAGTCCTCTGCTTTATGCCCTGAAACAACACCTTCCACTGTCCCCCGACACACTCTGCGGCATTCACCTGGTCCCTGACATGGACTGCCATATCTGCTCTGATTACCAATGACACAGCAATCAGGCTGCAGACTGAACTCTTCCTCTTCCGAATAACTTTTCATTCCCCCAAGGACTCTGGTTGGCCCTCTACTGGCCAACCAAGTAATGTGGGGTTGGCATGGCCATTTACTGCTCCAGCTGCGACACTCCACAGAATGTGAATAAAACATTAAAAATCACACAGATGTGTCATATCTATGTTCAATCAAGTATAAAACTATGGATGAATGTAGGGACCTTGATTGTACACCCTGGGAAATGAAATCATTGCGCATGTTTGACCCTGACCCACATGGCCTATTAGATGACTGTGAAGGTGTGAACTAGCTGTGGCCTCATTGCACATGAACAACAATCTTGCAACCCCCCAACGTAGCCCCACGTCCATGTATTAAATAGAGCTGTCTGTAAAAAATGATCGGTAAGCTTTTGATTGGTAAGGTAGTCTATTGACACTTACTGTGGCTTTTTGAATCTGTATGCGTTAGCTAACATTTGGATCTATGTTTTGTATCATATGTGGAGTGCACCTCACATAGACAGGTAATGTGGAGATATTTCTCTGACTTTATGTTTACTTGAACGGCACAATGTATGTGAAATACTTTAAGTGCTACTTTTGTATAATATTGCATATTTTGCAATATTTCTGACATGCCTGTCCTTAGCACACTTCGAAAGATGTGTTGCGTTTGTAGTGGTAACAGTTTACGATTAAATGAATCACAGCCGGCTCCCCCAGAGGGGACACCTAATAGGGAAATGTATGTCAAATTTGGACTTCCTCCCATAATGTACAGTACATTATGGCATTGATACACTAGAAAGGATACTGAGTTACGCTGGCCAATGCATGGGTCATTTGATTTACGAAAGGCTCAGGACGTGGAGCAGTGTTTGTTTGAGCGTCGGTCTAGACAAGATATGTTTGATTGTGTACGTATGTGGGAGAAAGCGGTGCATGAGCGAATGAAGCATGAGCAGGCCTTAGCTGATAAAGAGCAACGGAAGGCTGTCCATGTTAAAGCTTTACAGCTACAGGAGAAAGAAATAAGTGAGCAACAAGAGAGGGAGTAAAGGAAGCATAATTTGCAGGTAAACGGTCAATTCCCTGTTCGACGCCCTCTTTACCCTGTCCTTAATAATATACCAGATGATTTTTCATTATTAGGTCGTTCTCCACCACCGTATGTGATGCCTTTGGCCCTGGACGCGGACGCCGGAGCATCTTCTGAAGATCGGGACAAGGCACGGGACACTCGTTCCATGCTTTCTGCCTCCTGTGCTTCTGAGTTACGATCCATCGCTATTAAAATTTGCCTTAATACTGCTTCTGCCCCTGATGTTTTAGCGGGTATGAAAGGGTGGTCAGAAAAGGAGCAGTTATATTTTATGGAACATTTGGCTGAAGAGGTTATTGAACGATTTAGGAAATATTCGCTTGTGTTGGAACCTAAAGATGTAGCAGATGATTATCAGAGATTGCGTAATGCTGTTTTTGTTCTCTCAGAGATACCCGATTTTGTCTGTCGTCTGGTTAGGGTACGAAACTCCGCAACGCAACTACGGGAGGAGAAGAAGGCGGCGGATCCAGCTGCGCTTCAGTCGTCAACCGAAGAAGTGGAAGCTTCTATCTTCGGTTCAGATAAGAGTCATGTTATACACGCAAAACCAATGCGGGAAGCTGCACCTTTGTATATTCCTCCTAAAGGCAATGGGACGGATGATAATAAACTGTCTGCCTATAAAAAGGGTTACTTTATTAATAATTGGGTTTATACTCATGGAATAGAGTGGATGTTAAGGTCCCTTAAGAATGCTTTGCCTGATCCGCGGAAAAATCCAGCAGCCTTTTATAAAGAGGTAGAGGGTGCTATTAGTTCCTGGGTCATGACATTAACTGACATTGATTTATTTTTCGGGTTAATATTACCCCCTGATATGTGGCGGACTATTCGTAAAACTGATGATCGAGTACATTTGGGGGGACATTGGAATGATCTGGAACAAGCGGATAAAGATAGGGAGCCTGCACGTAAACCATGTAAATTAATTCTAGATCTTCCAGCAGCTATTTTGACTAAATTGAAATTACTCATCCCGCCTAAAAAAATTGATTGGACCATGTTAGCTTTGTGTAAGCAAAAGTCAGATGAATCAGTGTCGGATTTCTTTACGCGCTTCGAGGAAGCTTTTCATGACTTTTGTGGCCAGCTATTAACAGATGATATGGGTAGACATCTGTTTGTTGATAAATATGTAGCGAACCTTTTACCGGAAATTGCTAAGCGCTTGAAAGCTAGTGAAACTTCGTGGGCCACCGCGTCTCCCGCTTCCCTTTTAACTATGGCTCAGTATTATGAGCGGCAGGAACTAGAGGCCAAAGAAAATTAAGATAAAAAGAACAAAGATCTAAAGACAAAGGTTATGATGGCTCAGGTGTATGCCCCACCTGCTAGAGGAAATGATAGGGGCAGACGTGGGTCTAATGACCCACCTTATTCTCATCCTGGTTTATCTGCAGATCAGTGTGCATACTGCAAACAGTTTGGGCATTGGATTTCAGATTGTGCTGTGTTGCGTGCCCAGCAAAACCAACATGGCTGAGGCCAATCTAGAAACACAATGGGATATTCAGGCCCTAGAGGAAGTACAAATGATCGTGCTAGGTTTGAATCCAGTGGGCGTAGGCAAGATGTATACAATACCTTTGATAGGCGCAACCAGTATCAAATATCTGATTTTATGCCTCCTGAATTTCAAGATGCTGCCTATGCATAGGATTGCCTAGGATGGGGTATGGAATCGGTTGAAGTTCCAGTAGATCAGAAAGGTCCATATATTACAGCGCATGTTTTGGGTTCTACTGATCGGTTTCTGGTTGATACAGGAGATACCTGTAGCGCCTTGTCTAAACAATTGGTTCCGAAGACTCCCCATGTCTGGCACAACAATTACATCGATAGGGTTCGATGGAATACCTTCCCGTAGCCCATTGTCACAACCACTTCCATTCCACATTGATAAGTTTACAGCTTCCTGTCCGTTCTTGTTGTCTCCAAATACACCAGACACTATTGTGGGCCTTGATATGTTAAAGCATTTTAGTGCTACAATACGCTGCTTTCCTGAAGGGGTGCATGTCATTTTGAATGAGAATCATCCTATGGCTGGGAGATCGTTCATTCTTAAGGAAGATGCTGCATTAGCTTCACTCCCAAGTTTATTGTGGGCCACTTCCGGTACTGATGTAGGGCAGATGGTTATTCCCCCGGCACATATTAATGTCAAGGAGGGCGCTTTGTTGCCAAGGGTGCCACAATATAAGATTTCACGAGAAGGAGAAGAAGCATTGCCACACATTATTAGTGATTTGATTGAGGTTGGAGTTGTGGAAGAAGTACCCTACAATGTGTAAAATAGCCCCATTCTTCTTAAATTAAAGAAAGACACTGATACTAGGACTTATCGTTTTATCATTGATTTAAGGGAGGTAAATAAAATTGTGGTGCCCCAATATCCTGTGGTTTCTGATATAACTACACTGCTTACTTTGGTTCCACCGACAGCAACTACGTTTTCCTTTATAGACCTGAAGAAGGATTTCTTTTCGATCCCTATTCATCCTGATAGCCGATATTTATTCGGTTTCACCTTGAATAATCGATCGTGCAGATTTTGTAGAGTTCCTCAAGGTTATACAGAGAGCCCAAGTATTTATAGTTAGGCATTAAAAAGGCCTTTCGAGTTACCGACAGGAGTGGCTCTCATTCAATATGTTGATGACATATTGTTGGCAGCCGATACGCCTGAACAATGTGAGGAGAGTACCTTATCTTTGCTCTCCTTCCTTGCCACGCACCACCATAAAGTGTCACGGAAGAAATTGCAATATTGTAGACCAAAGGTGACCTACTTAGGTCATCTTCTGTCTAAGGAGGGCCGTGCACTAACACCAGAATGTATTCAAGCAATATTAGATACACCAGTGCCTTCCACTCAGAAGGATGTTCGGGCCTTCATTGGTCTGACTTCATTTTGTAGACAATGGATATTAGGATTTTCCCATATTGTAAAACCTTTGTTAGCACTTTTAGCGAAAGACACCCCAATCCCCTTATCCTGGACAGATGAATGTCAGAATGCTTTCCGTAAGTTAAGACAAGCTCTTTGTTCTGCACCAATGTTAGGCACACCGGATTATACGAAGGTCTTTACACTTTATGTACATGAGAAAGATGGGTGCGCATTGTCAGTTTTAGTGCAGACACACGGCGATAAACAGCATCCTTTCGCAAACTTTTCAGCAGTACTTGATCCTGTTGCACAAGGGTTACCTGGGTGCTTTTGATTAGTTGCAGCAACACCTGTATCTATACGACAGAGTAAAGAATTCGTTTTGTCACACAAACTGATGGTGCTAGTACCCCATGCGGTAGATGCTTTGCTGAACCAAACAAAAACACAGCATCTAACTAGTGCCCATATAACAGGATATGAGTTAACGTTGCTGGCGCCTCATATTACTTTGAAGAGGTGCGCAACTTTAAATCCAGCTACTTTGCTGCCATATCCTGCATCTGAATCTCAATCGAAAGAATCACATGATTGTATTTTTCTTACTGAGGAACAAACATAGGGTCGCATTGACTTGCAAGATACGCCCCTTCCAGATGTCGATGAGGAACTGCGGGTTGATGGGTCATGTTTGAAGCTGCCAAATGCTACGACTTCCGCAGCCTATGCAATCACGACACTCGAGACAGTGGTAGAAACAGCTCACATACCACAGAAGTCGGCTCAGGCAGCTGAGCTAATAGCACTGACAAGAGCATGCAAGCTTAGTGCTGGGTTGTGTGTAAACATTTATACAGATAGCCGCTATGCCTTCGGAGTAGTGCACGATTTTGTTCTGTTCTGGAGGGAGAGGGGATTTTTAACATCACATGGGATACAAATAATGCACGGAGAATTGGTGCACAACCATTTAACTGCATTATTGTATCCAAAGAAGATAGCAATTGTGAAATGCAGTGCACATAAAAAGGTGACTGATAAAATAGGACAAGGTAATGCTCTTGCTGTCCAAACAGCTTGTGAAACTGCGAGGTGACAAAATGTTACCCCATGTACGTAGTAAAATCTCAAGCTGAGCGATGGCATGATGCTAGAGAGGAAGTGTTAGATGTACAGAAATCTGCTTCTGAAGCAGAACTCGAGCAGTGGTCTAAACAGGGGTACTGGATGATGAAGGTTGTTAGCGTAGCAAGGATATAGAGAAATGGAAATTACCTACGGCCTATTTACAACCGATGGTTCAAATGGCACATGGACTGGCACATGTCGGAGCTCTCGCAATTACTAAATTGCTTGCACAAGTCTGGGAGCATCCTGAGATTTCCAGTACAGCTAAGAGAGTAGTACAGTCCTGCTTGATATGCTTGCAGCATATTCCTGGAAAAGGGACACCCACCCCTGCGAGAGGGATCGCTCCACCAACCTCCCCATTTGAAGTACTACAAATGGATTACATTCAACTTGAGCGCTGTAACAGTTTATAGTACGTACTAGTAGTGGTATGCGCTTTCAGTAAGTGGATAGAAGCCTCCCCTGAAAGATAATACAGCACTGTCTACAGCCAAGGTGTTACTGAAGGAGTACTTCTCGAGGTATGGCGTTTGTAAATTTTTGAGGAGCGACAATGGACCTCATTTTGTGGGGAAAATTGTGGAGTATGTCCTGAAAGGATTAGGAATAAAACAAAAATGTCATGCTGTGTTCCACCCACAGTCAGCAGGATTGGTGGAACGATACAATGCTACTCTGAAGCTTAAGCTAGAGAAAATTGTGGCCTCTACGTCCTTGAAATGGCCAGATGCACTGGCTCTGGCGTTATTGTCTATAAGATCGATACCACATTCGCGATCTGGTCTTACGCCCTATGAGGTGGTGTTTGGGAGGCCTATGAATATTTGGGGAGTTCCCAAGCCACGCTCCATACACGATGTACCTTGTATATTGATGAATGACTATCTGGCACGCTTAATAAATAATTTGCTTTGTATTCATCAGCAGGTCCGAGAAGCTCTACCAGACAGATCTACGGGTGAGGCTCATGATCTTCGACCTGGCGACCAAGTGATGATCCTCGACCTGGCGACCACGTGATTATCCGGTCATTTAAAAAGTCGAGCACTCTAGAGCCGAGGTGGCGTGGACCAGAACAGGTCCTTCTGGCCACAAGAACAGCGGTACGAGTGACCAACCAGAAAAGGTATATACATACCACCCACTGCCGCCGTGTTTCCCCTGACCTGGTGAAACCTGCTGTGTTGACCGATTACCGAGACATCTTGGACACGGAGAAGAGTCCAGTCATCATGCCCGACGAATCTCAGGAAGTCTTCCCGGACCACACTACTCCTGGAATATCAAGATACTATCTGAGACCAAGAAAAGAATCTGCTGTGAAGGAGACTGGTTGAGCTACCACCTGGGGTTAGTGAAGAAATCAACGGCTGCCCCTTGGGCTCAGCACTCATTTGCTTAGTTTTTGCTAGACAAATTTGTTCATGTTGCTGTCTTTATGAAGGACAAGAAGATCATTTGTGTTTTAGGTTTTGCTGTTACCATGATGGTCATAGCAACAACAGCTTGGTTTGAATTAAGAGTGGCCCCAGCACAAGAATATTTGTTTGTCACTACTCCGGCTCCTCCTGAGCACTTTCATTTTACTCTTCCATACCATGAACAAACGCACAGACAGACTTATTTAAATAACACTTTCATTCAGATGCTACATTATACGCACAATACTACGAACACTACCAACTGTTGGGTGTGCGGAATGTTACCAGGTCATCAAAAGGAAGGAGGAAAGCCTCTTATTCCTCTCCCTTTTTCCCATATTGGTTCCTGCTATGCTTGGTATGCACTTTTGTTCACCTTAAGATGGCCATGAAAGGGTGGTCTTCTTTTTCGCCTCAACCAAGTTTGTCATCAAGAAGAAGATGGATACCCACAAGCGGAAGGGACTAGATTGGAGTGGGAAGAATACCGACCGGACAATGCCTCCTCCCACACATCTTTACCAAGACAAGAACAACAAATGTGACTGATTTATTTGTAATATCTGTTTCTAAAGCTAAAGCAGAACTATGTATTAAAAATGAGGGAACAACTCCAGTTGGGGAAAGGGAGTGCACTATCGTTCTGGAATTTGACGGAAAGATTAATCTTAGATTTGTGATGTTGCATACTACATTCTTTATCAGTGGGAATAGAGCCTATCACCGGCTTTCAATGGGATGGTCAGGAATATGTTATGTGTCGTTTTTACTGCCCCCTATGTTTATAGCACCCGAAATGTAACATAAAAACTTTGTATTATTTCATGAATTGGTTGTAAATAGAGTTAAGAGAACTATAAGCATAGACAATGTGGACCAGACAGACACATCACTACAACAGTATGTTGATATCAATTTAGGTATTTTTCTTTTTTCTATGTGCAATAATTGATATACTCTTTACCCTTTGCTTATGTTTGCAGTGCAGTCCCACACTATGTTCCATTTGTATTACTTCCTGCATCCCTTCCAAGAAACATATAACTGAGATAAAAGCTCAGAAAATGATGAACCAAGAAATAGCTAAAATAATTCTCATTGACATCAATGATGTGTATCAGGACTATTCAGATACGGAGGTAGCTCCAGCTAAATGCTAAAAGGATCATCTGTTGTAAATTAGCAGCTATAGGGTTAGCATTCGCTGAAGCTACGAGTGTTTCAGCGTTATGTTGACTGGTTTTCGGAGGCCATTTTATATTCACGGTCTCCATTATGAACAACTGCACTACCTCGTGGTCACCAGGCTCCTTGTCCTACCTCCCCGTCAGTGACCACATGGTCAGCCCAGCAACAGGCTATATTTAGTCCGTGGTCAGGGTCCACGCATGCGCCATCGAACCACATATGTTATTAATCGATCACCATTGAAAGATGTTTTTCCCAAACTGGTCAAGTTGTTAAACTCCTCCCACATGCTGGACATGTTCCAAGAATGTCCTTATATGTACATAAAGCCTTCTGATCTGTGTGCCGCCCGTTTTCTACATTTGCGTGTGTGTATAAAAGAACCACATGCATTCTGTTCGGTGTGATACTTCTTGCATTACCGAAGGGTGTTGTTTGAATGTACCACCACGAATGGGGTCCTAATAAACATGTCTTTTGTATTCCAGTTTCCGGGCCAACTTCTATCCTATGACAATAAGAGTTACTTGTGGCATATATAGGCTCACTGAAACTCAATGTGACACAGGCTCCAGCGATGACAGCTCAGAGTTGACACAGATGCGGAGGACAATGGAGACCATGGAGCCGATGCAGGCCGGAAGTATGGCTGCCACGGCTCAACACCAGCGAGATGTAGCTGGGATCTTACATGCCCTGCAGATCCGCATCTTGCCATTGTTGCCACAGAGCCTGTCCCAGATGACTGCTGCCGGAACTTCGACGCACACATCTCCGCCCCTGATGTGTCATTGGCACATAGTGATGCAGCCCTACCACCGTCGTCCCTGATGTGCCAGTGGCAAACAGTGATGCAGCCTTAACACCACCACACACACCTGACAAAGAGCCCATATCAGAGGAGTGAGATGTAGATGGTAATGACTGTGTGGGAAAGGAGGTAGTAGCATCCATCCCCGCCAAAGGCCTGTCCCTGCCTGGTTCAGTCCTCTGCTTTATGCCCTGAAACAACACCTTCCACTGTCCCCCGAAACACTCTGCGGCATTCACCTGGTCCCTGACATGGACTGCCATATCTGCTCTGATTACCAATGACACAGCAATCAGGCTGCAGACTGAACTCTTCCTCTTCCGAATAACTTTTCATTCCCCCAAGGACTCTGGTTGGCCCTCCACTGGCCAACTAAGTAATGTGGGGTTGGCATGGCCATATACTGCTCCAGCTGCGACACTCCACAGAATGTGAATAAAACATTAAAAATCACACAGATGTGTCATATCTATGTTCAATCAAGTATAAAACTATGGATGAATGTAGGGACCTTGATTGTACACCCTGGGAAATGAAATCATTGCGCATGTTTGACCCTGACCCACATGGCCTATTAGATGACTGTGAAGGTGTGAACTAGCTGTGGCCTCATTGCACATGAACAACAATCTTGCAACCCCCCAGCGTAGCCCCACGTCCATGTATTAAATAGAGCTGTCTGTAAAAATTTCAAAACCGGTAGCAGTCCGGAAGTAGTGTCCCCCATCATATGTGACAACAGAACATCTCTTCCCATACCTACTCACACTCAACTGTGTGGACAACGCCTGTTTTGATGGATCACTTTGAACCACTGATGCTGTACTGAGGCTCTTCCTCTACCCAGCACATGCTTTGTTTTTGGTTGACTGCTGTGTGACTGATAGGAGTATAGTTCAATAGTGATTTGACCTGTGATTCGTTTCTTTGGCTGGTGACTGATTATACCCTTTTTTATTTTGGATCTTAGATAAATGTTGGGTGTTGGGTGTGTGATTGGAGGGGCACGATCTGTTATGGTAGTGTTTACCCAAGGGGGTGGGAGGAATAGGTTGTCCTCACGGCTGTTTTTGTTGGCAGCTTTGGCAGAGCATCTGTGATAGCACGGTGCAAAACTAGTTTTACTGATGGCAAAGTAAAGAAATTTAACATGGAGTGTACAGTGCCTAAACTCCTTTGTAAAGAGATACAGGATGCACACCTACCTTCGTAGACATGGTGTTCCCATGGCTACACTGTAGGAAACACACTTAACAGAATCAGAGGTTTCCAAGCTTTACACAAAATGGAAAGGCCAAATGTTCTTCACGATTTACTCCACCTATGCCCAGGAAGTGGTTATCTGGATATGCCCGCAGGTGGCATTCAGAATCATTCGGCAGCAAGACTGATGTAGAGGGGAGGTATGTCCTGGTACATTCAGAGCTAGATGCTGTCTGCTGAATATTTATGCCCAAAATGTCGACAACAGCGCGTTTTACCTGCAAACAGCGGCTCTTCTACTGCCCTATGTGGGGATCTCAGTGGTGTGGGCCAGGGATTTCAATTGAATTTTGGACAGCTACTTAAAGAGGCATCCCCCGAGGGTCCCCTATAAACCGCAAATGATGGCCACGCTCCGTGGGATCATGGATAGGCTAGGGTATTCAGACCTGTGGCGCCTGATGCACCCGGATAAAGGTGGATACACTTGCTACAACCCTGCACATGCAGTTTACAGTAGTTTGGACCATTTCCTACTCTGAGGGGAGGCTGCCACGATGGCACTACAAACACAGGTTTTGGGACGATACCTCTTGGTTCATGCACTTGTGCTCCTAGGGTGGGGGCGGCGAGGTGATCTTGTTTGTGTGAGAAGGCCCTAAAGGACGATTTTTTCTAGGGGGAACTGAAATCTGCTGCAGGCAGAAGGTCTGAAAGGGATGATCTAAAGGTGGTGACGTGGGAATTGCTGCTCCAGGGTAGGTAAGAGATGAAAGTATCCCTGGACATACTGGAGGGTTTCTTAGATGACCAGACTCTCCCCAGCCTCACTGAGGGCCAACGCAAAGGTCTCGGTGAAGAAATCCGCTTGGAAGACCTGAAAGAAGCAGTGACTAACATGCAAATCTCCTGGCCCTGATGGTCTGCCGGTGGAGTATTTCCAGTTTTAAGCAGACCTCCTGCTCCCTCACCTGCTGGAGATCCTGCGTGAGGCCAGACAGGAGGAACTTATTCCACTGTAGATAAGAGAGGCCCAAATTGCAATGGCCTTTAAACCAGGTAAGGACCCAGGTATTCCTGGCTCCTATTGGCCCTTATCACTGCTGGGTGTCAACACTAAGATACTGGCCAAAGTATTAGCACAATGTTTTGAGCAGAGTAGAAAACCCATCTGGTCCACACAGACCAATGTGGTTCATGCCAGGTTGCAGTACACACATGAACCTGCGTAGGCTGTCCCATGTCCTGCATGCCATGGAGTCTATGAACAACAGTGTTGTTGCCCTGGCCCTATACATCAAAAAAGGCTTTCGATACTCTGAGATGGGACTATCAATGGGAGGTGCTGGCACAAATGGGCCTGAGCCAGGAATATTTTTACTGGCTGCATCTCCTGTACAGTCTACCGCTAGTGTCCGAAATGGTGGTGTGATTTCTGAAATTTTTCAGATTCAGCATGGAACAAGGCAGGGCTGCCCACTGTCCCCACTCTTATTCCCTCTGATGATCGAACCCTTGGTGATCCAATTGCGATGGGACATGGCTCGCTGGGGAACCATGGTGAGCAGCTGAGTTCACGCCGTATACCTATACGTGGATGATGCCCTGCTTTATATGAGTCACCCAGAGGAGGCATTGCCTGTTCTTCTTGATGTCCTAATGGGTTTGGGTGCAGAGTTTTTATTTATTTATGAAGCTTTTTATAGCGCGAACAAGACCTGTGAGGGTATCAAAGCACTTTACAAAGGGGGGGAGGTAAATACATCAGTACAAGACAAGAATACAGTGCATTTACGGAAATATAAACATAGGCACAATGGTATGTTGAGGGCCCCAATATAGAGAAAGATCTCCTGGCAGATTAGGGACAGGAGAATATTCTCCCAGGATGTCTCATGATGAATTACCACTTTGCAGTTTGCCCGGTCGCTTGGTATTGGGAGCGAGGGTTCACCCTGGTGCTGTGGAAATCTTCATACGCATGAACGCTGCCATTATTATGGCTAAACAGTTTTCGCCATATTCAGTCTGTGATGAACCTGACAGAGTAGTTTGTGGGGAGTGCCTCATGGTAGTTGACCTATACCTCAGTGGAACTTTTATTCCCTTCGCCAACACATGGGAATCCTTCAGAGTCACAGGGGACACTACTTATTGCAAAATGCAAACATTTTACACAATGCAAGCAAACTCTAGACATCCTTCCCCAGGGAGCCGGTGGAATCTCACACCTTGATAGAGATCCTCGACTCAGGCTCTTTTAGGGGATTTAGATCTTGCTTATACACTCAAGGCTGACTGTTGTGTTGACGTTTCCCGTGCTCACGATCAGTGGCTGGCTCACCTGCCGGTGCCTCGCCGGATGGGGAATGGAAGCACGCGTTTGCACAAGATTGAGAGGTGGCTTTTAGCTTATACAATTTCATTACCTACACCGCACATACCTGGACCCCGACAGAATAGCACGGTTCAGAGCAATACGTTCGCCAGGGTGCCCCTTTGCGGAGTCAAGCCAGCGATGTTGACACACATGACATGGGACTGCCCTCATCTCCAGTCTAATTGGTCAGGTGTGTTGGAGATGCTTCAGGAGGCAACAGGATCTCAGATTGAGGCAACATGTCTCCTTGGGGTTTTACTGGCCCCCAAGGCTGGGATCTGGATGCAATATAAATTTACGAGCTTGGAACTAGTATTGGCTAGACGCTGCATTGCAATGCATTAGATCCATTGTGTGCCACCTCGGCTCCTCAGATGGATGGCAGACATGAAGGAATGGGGAGTAGTGGAAGAGAGATGCTTACAAATAGTTTGCACAGATGAGAATACTGCCCAAGACCTGGAAACATGGGGGATACTCCTGGATAAACTGCAGAATATTGAACAGATGGGTGGGGACACAGATGCTCTCCCACAGACAAGGACTGCTGACTCGTGGTCTGAGGATGCTGCAGGGCACCCTGAATGCTCAGATTCCTTCAGCCAGGGTTTGGGGGGTGGAGATGCTGGAATGGCCTCGGCAGAGAGGCACAGGTTATTGTACCAATTTGCTAGTAGAAATAATACCTTCGCACATCTAGGTCATCGTCTAGTCCCACTCTGTGAGAGGAGCTTTAGTACATGGCTCTGTCCACTTGTTACTGAATACATTATAGCTCCTTCTTGGGGGGGACGAGATGGACATAGTTGTAGAATTAAGTCACTCTACCTTATCTGTGGATATACATAATGCACTGCTCTTTCACTTACTGCCTAGTTTTTAACAGTTATGCTTTACTTGATTTTTTATATTATTGTTGCCTGATCAGGGATGTGCAGCATCTATAGCATTTTTCCATTGCGGGTATTTACCCCACAACTTGATTTGTCGCCCAGTATGCACCATGTGTTCCTTCAAGTGACTGTACTGTGTGTGCCTCTACACATCTCCCAAAATAAAAACAAGTTAAAAAAATCCTCTTTAATGATAAAGTCAGATTTTAAGAACAAATTCTGAAAATGTCACAGTTGGGACGTTTGCATTTTCTCGTCCTAAGCATTTGGTGCCAGGAGTCAGTTTTCTGGGTCACATGACTAGGTGTAGTTGGCCTTTGTATATTCCTCCCAGACAGTCACACAACAGAGTGTTTGGGCATTGGCAGGATGCTATGGCCATCCCACTTGCACTTCAAAGACACTGCCTCAGCTTGGACACAAAGAACGTCACCTTAATCTTTTATGACTCCAGGGCAGGGAGGCAGAAAATTCTAGAATCATCTGTGGGGAAGAAACTTCAAAGCTGGCACCAGCTATAAGAGTAGGACCCTCAGAGCCACTTTTCAGTGCACTCCGGGACCTGTGTATAATACAGAATAAGGACTGACCAGCTGCCACAGGGTTACCTGCTGCTTGAGGCTTGGACTGCTGTCTGAGACGGAAGACTGGACCTGCTCCCTTCATCCCAGACTACCTGAAGAGATTCCAAGGTTCAGCTGACTGACTTCTTGTTCAGCGCTACCGAGACATAACAAGCTCCAAAGGCCTCACTGCAGCTGTCTAGCTGACCTGCTGTACTGGATCTGCCTGGACCTGCAACTGGACCTCACTGAGCCCTTCTAGCCTCTTCTGGAGTTTGTTCCTGACCACCAAGAGGTGTCTCCCAAGTCCTTGGCACTTGGTTTGGCATTGGTTGAGCTCTTCCTGGATGAAAAGGAGAAATTGAAGTTTTGGGCTTTTTGCAACAGTGAACAAGTTAATTCTTGCCACGATCCTGCCACTCGCACTGAACATCAATGAGAAGCCCTGGTGAACCAGACTCTTCATGCAATATTCACCACCAGCAATAACTGGCACCACAAGATCTGCTCTTCCGACTACAGCATCGAAAGCCCACAGTGACTGCAAATGTGAAACTCCAGCTATAGCTATAGCGATAACTGTACATGACGCCTGACCTGCTCTTCGCACTACAGTGATGATCATCCGCGAAGCTCCACCTCTTCCATGTGGCCTCTTCCACTGCAAACTGGTCTCTTCGAGCTGGACTTTGATAAGGTAACTTTTTCAGTGGGAATAGGTACTTGTATCTAGCCCATGCTCCATTATGATTTGCCTGAACTTGTGGCTTTCCTACATTCTAGCATGACCAGATAACTGTAGGAGCCACTTTACGCTTTTAGGCACTATATTTACCAAAATCTTTGAAATTGCATATCTCTGGCTCTACTGATTGGATGTTAGTTGTTTAGGTGTCAAATTAATTTTGCTCTATTTCGCTAAGTTAATGTGGGATTTGTTTCTCTTGTGTTTTCACTTTATTACTGATTGTGTGCTACATTTTATTTTTTTAAGTAAGTAAATTTTATTTGCACAGTTAATTAAAACCAATGCAATACAATACAAAAAATGAATTGAAGTAAAACACAATATAAAATCACATATGTTTTAAAACCATCATGGTGTGTACATTGCTGTTCTGTTCATCCTAATTATAAAATCGTATTGGCCTTTCATTTATCACACAGTATTTAGACAGTAGGCATAGTTTGTAATATAAAACAGGTTAAGATCAGATCGGTTCAAGATTCTAGTCCTGGCATTTTTTCCTCCACAGCCTTTACAAATTTTACAAGGCTGCAGCTCAGTTGAGGGTCCTGAGATGAGAAGCAGGTAAGGACTGCACTCCTTCGTGTACGTGTCCCGTATCGAATAAAATGGTGTCTCAAAAGAAGTTTCCTCTCCTCTTGCATTTTCTCACAAGAGCATAGCAGATGAAACATATCTTCTTGCATGTTACCACATAGCCAGCATAGCGTACCTGCTTTCTTTTTTAGCCAGTGTGGGAGATGCTGAATGCAGGGCAACAAACCTAGCCTGTATCTTAAGAAGCACATTTTGGTCTTTTTGGCATAGCCCAGACCAAAATAGTTCTGGGGAGCTTTTGCCGAATATGAGTTCAAAATCATCCAAGTGTGCGTTCTTTTTGAGAAATCTGCTTTATCTTGTACCCACGACTGTTGTTTAATAGATTTCTTTACCAGTTTGTTAAACGTTTTGTGATCTGAGGAGGAAGCCCAAAGCTGTTCCAGCCCGGTGTTTACAAGACTTTTTGCTAAATATTTAGCTGCAGGAGAAGTCGGAGACTGCTCTATCTCCCTCCACAGATATTCATTCAGTGTTCCTAGTGCAGATTTCCTCACTTTTTCCCACACACAGATATAAGCCCCCTGACGTGCCAGGAGTTGCTGTTGAATGCCAAACTCCAGCCTAATCTGTGGTGGGAAGGTCTGCTTCGGAAGGCTAAAAATAATTCTATATGCGGCTATGATTGTGCTGTCGAGTATTGTTGCATCTCTGCCTCGTAGGACCTCACTTCCATAAGTTATTGTAGGTAGTAATTTGGCTCGGATAACTTGTACCAAAGGTGTTAAAGATGGGCCAGATAACTTGTTATTCAGTGTTTTCAGTGTTTTTAAAGCACCTGCCAGAGCAAGTCTTTTGCCTTTAATGCTAGACCTTTGTACACTGAATCGACCGCCGTTGTCAATCTTCACGCCTAGATATTTATATATTGGCGTGTCTTTGATGCGAGAGTTGTTCCAAAACCACGAGAAGATTTTTCTTTTTCTTTTGCTAATAGTCATAGTTTGAGTTTTCTCGAGGTTTACTTTTAGATCATTTGCCTTGGAATAGCACTGTGTGGTGTTCAGGAGGTTTTGAAGCCCTACTTTAGTGTGGCTTATTAAAACAATGTTGTCCGCATATAAGAGGCATGGTAGATTAACCCCTTCGATGCGGCCGCGATTCCCCTGGTGTGCTGTAAACAGCACGAACAGGGGCGGGCCGTGACGAACCCCAGCCGTCATCAGCACACGAGCACCGTAGTGCATGACGGCTGGGGTTCGTCATCAGCATGGAAGGGGTTAAGCCCTCCTAGTTTAGGAGGATGTGAATTGCAGTTGGTCAAAATTGGCGCCAGGTCACCCAAAAACAGATTAAACAGTGTTGGGCCAAGAAACAGCCCTGCTTGAGGCCATTGTTTGTCGGTATGCGCCTCGACAGCAGTGAGCCGTCCCCCACCTTTATCTGTATCCAGTTCTCGTGTGCAAGTTTATTAGCAGGTCCAACAGTGGCTTTGAGATCCCCCAGCCGTTTAATTTTGACCATAAAAGATTCTGGTTAATGTTGTCAAAAGCCGCTTTATAGTCTATGTAGTAGAGATGTAGGGGCAGTTTTTTCGTCTCTGCCTTGTCTATTAGTAGGCCCATAGTTAGTATATTGGTCGTCGTGCCCACTGTTTTAACAAAGCCAGTCTGATAAACCAGTATCAGGGATTTCTTTGTAGCCCATACCTGCAGTTCCTCCAACAGTAGACCTGCGAAGTACTTCGCCTCATTGTCGATTAGGGCCACTAGTCGGTAGTTTTGAGGGAGAGCCCTATCCCCTGCTTTATATATTGGGGTAATGATAGAGCCCTTCCAGGAGTCTGGCAAGATGTTCAAGCTCCTGATTTCCAAGAAAAGGGGTTCAAGAGCTCCTGCCCAGTAACCCACATCTTGCTTGAAGAGGATTGGCGGGATCCCGTTTGGTCCCGGAGCTCCTTCCCTTCTGCCTTTTTTGATTTGGCATTTGATGTTGTGTTGCAGTTTTGAGGGATTAATTAATTCATATTTGTCTTTAGTGTTTGTGCACAATTGTGTTTGTTGTGCATTATCAACATTGTGGTCTATTCTGATATTGGAGTTAGATAAGTCCCGGTTGTTGGGTGGGTCTTGATTGAAGTGCTTACCAAGATAGAGTGCCCATGTTTCCTCTGTGATATTAGATGAAACCCCCAAGTTTGCTGGACATGTTAGCGAGTTAATGGTTTTCCAAAACCTTGCCCCATCATTTTGTTTAATATCTAAGTGAATTTTTGCCCACAAGTTGTCCTCCATTGTTTTGGTTGCCTCCCATTTCAGCTTTTTTTGTTTGAATTTCAGTGTCCGAAGATGGTTTTGCTTTACTTTTTCATTGCGATCCAACTGTATTTCCCTCATTAAATGGTAAATCATGTTTTTTGCTTCCTTAATTTTTTCTCTGTACTCTCGAGATAGGTTGTCCATATTGCTGATCTATGCAGATACTTTGGGCTTCATTGCATAGTTCGACATGATGGTTGTAAATTGTTCCCATTTTATGATTTCATTTGATCCAGTGCGCTCCATAAAATGTTGTTGTGCCCTTCCTATTAAAGTTTCGCCCATCGCTACCAAGTACTTAATTTTTCTTAAATTAACCGTATGGATAGTCTCTTTTGGGGCATTTGATCGCTCGAATATAGGTCTTGCAATATCCAAGGCAATTTCCTGAGGGCAGTGGTCACTATCAGTTTTTTTCCCTATCCGGAACGAGGTTGTATAGTGAAAGAGAGATAGTGAAATAAAGGTGTAATCTAGTATACTGTTTGCCCTTGTAGAAAAGTTGGGGCTGGCGGACTATCTCCCACAAATTTGCCGTTTAGGGCTCTGATATTGAAGTGTTCCAGTTCTTTGAGTATCTGTGCTCCCAATTTTGTATGTTTGGCTGTTTGAAGTTTCTCTTGCATTGAAAGGTCCCAAGAAGTATTTTGAGCTAAAATTGCCTCTTCTTGTGGCATACCCATGAGGTTGAGGTTGAAATCCCCTGTAAGCACAATGTTAGTTGTTGATCTTCCCATAATGCATTCCTCCAAGAAGTTGTATAGTTCCTTTGCTGCTTTTTTTTCCCCTCTAGGGTGGATATAAGCGTTGATCAGAATGCAGTCAGTATTGGCTTTGCCTGAACCTTGGGGTGCTAGGGCCAGCTTAATTGCAAGAGTAGCTACCAAAGAAAGACCAATTTCTTCTATCTTGGCAAAACTAGTGGCTGCTACATAAGTCGCTAGACCGCCTTTAAGGTGCCCGTACTTAGCTGTCCTTTTGGCGCCTGTGAAAAAACGTAGATATCCCTGGAGGTGTGGAGGTTCGGCGAGCCACGTTTCCTGTAAGGCCACTATGTCGAAAGATCTTATATAAGCTACAAATTCTGGATCCAGCATTTTGGTGGCTAAACCGTTGATATTCCAGGAGCATATGCACAGTTGGTTTAGCATATGCTCCCGTGGGTTTTGGCCGATTTGTCAGTTGTTATTTTTTATGGTTCTCACAATCCATCTTTGATCTTTCAACTCGGTTGGAGCTACCCTGTCTGCTCCTTTCCAGCAGATAATTTCAATGTGCTCATTGCTGACTGTTCCACATGGCCCTGCCACAGCTCTTAGAACCGAGGTTCTGAAGCTGCCTGCATTATCCCTGGGCTTCAGCTTTACTTCTGGGTATAGTATGTCCGGGTATCTTGGTTTTATATGTGGTTTTATCGTAATGCCCCAGTTTTTGAATACCTCGGCTTCAGATAGAATTTTCTGCGATATTGCTCCCGAGGCCCAAGTCGCCTTTGTCGCTTCCCTTCCTGTGCCTTCTAAGTCTATACATTCAATGGACAACAAATCTGTGCTTGATAGGTTTGCCAGTGAAGGGATGTGGGATAGAAGCCGTAATATGTTGCTTCTGTTGAGGGTGTCATGTCTTCCTTTGGAGATGTAATCTGGGTTAAACCATGTAGCGTCTGGGGTATTCCCTTGATCGTTTATACACCGCCCTCCATTGTAGATGTTTGTAGATGTTTTCAGGTCTGCACATTCTGTTGGTCTTGCTTTTACCAGATAGGTGTCGATTTTGGTCGCTCCGCCTGAGGCTTGATCATTGGCGCATTGGTGAGGTGCAAGAGTTTCGGGTTCTTTGTGTCTCCCCCCTCTGTACAATCAGTGCACGTTGCCTGTCAGATTTACAGGTGCCAATTCTGTTGTTGTGCGGTCTCCCCGTATATGTAATGTCGCAGTTGCTTGATTGATAGTGTATAGTAGGCTATCCGTCAATCCTATGCCTATGCCTTGACTTTCTACTCTTTTGTCTATTCTGTCCAGAGTAAGTCCTTGTTTTATGTTTTGCGTGGGATTGGGGCTGGTCTTTGTGTTATTTATTTGCACATTTGGCGGGCCAGAATCAATAGGCGTTGGGCTGTTCCTAGATGATTGGGCAGATGCTAATTGGCTGTGTTGAGAGTGGGCATTTTGTTCGTCTGATCCGGTGTTAGCTGGTTTCTCCAGGTTATCAGTTGTGTGGCACATTTCATTGGGTTATAACTTGAGATTTTTTCTTCTCCAGATTGTAATTTGCTTTGCTCTGTAATGGTAGATCGGCCAAAGAGTTGCGTAAATACTTCACGTTTTGAGCAGAGCTTATGTTTCCTGCCTTTACGGTTTTTAGCTCGCCTCTGTTTCTCGTTAAATTTTGGTTCGATGTCATCTTCATTTATGGTGTCCGTTGGTAGAGGGATCATTAGTCCCATGTCATTGCCCGCTGTGCTTTTGTTTAGATCATTCTTTTTAGCTTGTACTTGTGTGCCTGTGCTCGTCAGTTCAATCTTTCTTACGGCTTCTGGATCTTCACCAGTTTTTCCTTTTTCAACCACTTCTGTTTGTGTAGAGAGAGCAATTTTGGTGTCTTTTGTTTTTGGGTGACCCTGTATCTCGTTGCCCAGCGTGGTGTTTTGCTGGGCAGGTCTTTTGAGCTGTGTGCACAGGTCTTTCAATAGTGTTGGGAGGATGGATAGCTTGTCAATAATTGGGCCGCATCTGCACCCACTGCTGGTGCTCCTGTTTATGTCTTGTAGGTGATCCAATTTGCTCTGGAGAAGCGTGTTTAACGTGCCCAGCTTCCCATCTATGGCGACCACAAACACGGCTAAAGTGTCTAATAACGTTAGTTGGGCGCCCATTTTCTCCGATTGGTAGTGTAGTGCATCCACCAAGAGTTGTACTGTGTTTAGGAGGCTAGGCCAGGCGCTTTCCGGGTATCTTAAATCAACAAAAGAGTGAATCAAATACATAAAGAGCAACCTCGTAGTGAATATCCTAGTTACAAAGGAAAGAAAATGGATATAGTGAAACATACATAGAGGGGTGGGACACAACACAGTAATTTTAAGAACCCTCACTCACCAACCTGCTGGTGACATGCTTCATCACTGGGTTCCCACTGGAAAGACAGAGTGTCTTTCCAGTGTGCTTCAACGCCTGGTTACAGCGGAGCTGGATCTTGTGAGTGTTGAGGGTGTGATTGAAGCCAAATTAAGCTAAGTGAGTGCAAAATAAGGAAAAATTAAAAAGTGCAGATTCGTGACTTTCAACTGTTTTATTAATAGTCTGATATGGTCTCGGTTATTAAAGACCCCTAGTCCATAGTGGAAAAATTGGTAGACATGTTTCTGCTTAGTAAGAGCCCAAGTCGCTCAGCTTTCGTCAGGACCATAAAGTGTGATCCTCCGGTGGTGTACACGCCCTAAGGTGCACCCTGCCGTGAGGAGTTTATGTGAAAAAGAAAAAAGTTTTTTCCCTTTCCGGTAAATATTATACTTACGGCTAAAAAGCCGTCAAGACCCACGCAGCAATTTTGCTGGAGTCATGTACCTGTAGGGAAAGAATGTTTCAGTGATTAGAGCGATTCAGTCCCAACATTGTATTACAGTACTACATAATATCACAGAGTCCCATCACCCAGGCAAAGAAAGGCACCCATCTGGTGACTTAATCATAGTGGGTATAATTTAAAAGGGTGTTCCCCTTTATCAAGACATGCATGATATTTCATAACAGTCTCCTAGGAGTTTCATGAATCACAAAACTTAGTATATCCTCACGTATCATGAGGGTTCAAAAATCTGCCTGACCTGTTAATTATAGTGGCAGATTCGGAGTGGTAAAAACAATAACAAGAAACTAATGCTTGCACTTGGTTACTCATTCACACGGAAGTTAGAGTCATTAGAAGCACTATGAGTGGGAGGATTGCAGAAGCAAAACAACGAAAACAAATGGAAGACAGGAAGGACCTTCCTTAGACTTACAAGAGGTGCAACAATGCGAGACCCCGTGGGCAAAACGCGGTGTGGGGTGATTCTTCACGCCACAATTCTAAACAAACGGGGAAACCAAAGTATGAAAACGGGTGCTCCGATTACTATAGACCATTGCAATAGCGATTTTCTAGCAGCCCCGAACGAACGGGGCGTCTACGTATTGTTAGCAGGTACTTACATGTTTGCAGGCGACTCCCCACAAAGTACCTATCTTTGCACAACCGCGGCCCGGACTGAACGCCGAGCTAGCGGTGGAATAGTAATGATACTTCCTGGTGTCACCAAGTGACCGCGTGTAAGGTCACGTGGTGTATGACGGAAGACCTAAACATTAAAGGGGACATCAGTGTTATTATTTCGAAATGGTTGAATATCGGAATGCGATTTTGACTATCAATTCGCACAGTTTACGCGTTCAATTATCGAATCGTGATATGGTGCATCTTGCGCACGGAAATCCAATTAGCCACGGTTCATGACTATTCGAAAAGATATTTAAAATTTTTTTTTCATTATCGCTTGTATGGAGGTCTGCTTGAATTTTGGGTGAAAGTTGTATTAACCACCCACCGGCAACCCTCCCCACGAGCAGGAGTTCGATTAGGTTTATTCAAACCTCCCTTACGAGTGAACATTGATGCGGCCCAAACCAATTTCTCAGACAGCTGACCATAACAAAACCGGTCATGTGCAAGTCAAGTACTATCTAAATGGGAATGTTTAACCTAAAGTAGCTCTTAAAACCACTCGGGGTAGAATGTCTTATAAAATGAGGTTTCTCAAGAGGACACAATGTGTTCTGAATTATTTGTGTTCTGGCCATGGAACCCTTGCTAATGTTAAGCTCGTAGAAATACAGGAGTAGGCACCTATTGATGAGGTCTCTAAATTACATAAAGATATCAACAAAGGGCTCATGATTAACTGTTAATGAGAAGGTGGTCAACGTCGTAGTACTAGCCCCCAGGGGATATCGTCGTTGAGGCCTGAACGGTGGCTAGACAGACGATGGATCCATCGCTGTTCCTTCTCGAATAGGATCTTCTCATTCCCAGACACATGTTCCACGACAGTCCAACGCATGTCGTTTGGTGTATGGTTATTTTCAATGAAGTGGCTGGTCAACTTTGTGGTATTCCGTTTGCATCGGATGTTGCTGCGATGCTCGCAAATCCTGAGCTTGACACGCCTCATGGTCATACCAACGTACTTGAGACCGCAGGTGCAGATGATTAAATACACAACATTGCTAGTATTACAGTTGGTATGACTCCGTTGTTCCCATTGTTTTCCAGGTTCCAAGTTCAGATATTTTGTATGGGTGGTTAAATGGCAGATGCTACAATCACCACACGGAAAGTGTCCCGTCACTGGGGGCAAACCCCATGTTGATAGTACAGTGGATTCTTGGGTACTCTGCTTTTTCATAGGACGGGTGTGGACTAGGGAGTCTCTCAAGCTGGTCGCTCTCTTATAGGAAAAGAGAGGTTTATCCCAGTTCAGTTGGTTGCTCGTCACAATCTTCCAGTTCTTTTGGATGCTGCGGCTCACCACGTTAGATAGACTGTTATAGGTGGTAACGCAAGTCAAAGGGACTTCCTCTTCGGTATTCTTCGGATATGTCTCCAAAAGGGCATCTCTATTCTGGTTGAGCGCTCTCTTCCGACTTTTCTGGAGTATTTTCTTAGGGTACCCCCGTGTCAATAATTTCTCTGTCAGATCATCTGCTTGTTTTTTGAAAGTGGTAAGCTCGCTACAGTTGCGCCTTAAGCGAAGATACTGTCCATAAGGCAGATTCTCCCTTAGCGGGCGAGGATGGAAACTACTAAACAACAAAAGATTATTTTTAGTTGTGGGTTTGTAGTAGGTACAGGTCTGTAAAAAGTGTTCCTTTTTGTCAATGGTGATGTCCAGGAAGGTGATACTTTCTCTGGCAACTTCATTCGTGAACCTTAGGTGTGAATCGCAGGTGTTCAACCAGTTGAAAAAAGGTTGTAAGGACACTTCATCTCCTTTCCATAGCATCAGAATATCGTCGATGTAGCGTTGCCACAAGACGATGTTGGTGGAGAATGGGTTAGTCGGGGTCAGAATATGTTTTCTTTCAAAACTGTAAACGTACAGTCCTGCTACCGAGGGGGCAAAAGTGCTGCCCATGGAAGTCCCGGTTGTTTGGAGGAAGATCTGGTTCTCGTACTCAAAATAATTCCTCTTCAAGGCTAACGTCGCACAGTCCACCACGAAACCTCTAGGTACTATAAAATCCCAGGGAGCCTGGTCGAGAGCATCCGCTACTACTTTGATGGTATCATCCTGCGGTATGCAAGTATTGAGGCTCTCGATGTCCAGGGTGACTAGAAGAAATGGGATCATCGGGCACCTCGATGGTCTTGAGCATGGCTAAAAGACTTTTTGTGTCCTTAATGTAGGTCTCAGTTGACTGAATTAATGGTTTCAGAAAGAAGTCGCAATATTGCGAGAAGGGTTCCAGCAAAGAACCAATCCCAGACACAATTGGGCGTCCGGGTGGCGGCACGACGTTCTTATGGGTTTTAGGCAGGGTGTAAAAATATGGTATTCTGCCAGGAGATGAGGTAAGAAAATCTGCCTCTCGTTTGGATATCCATCCATCTGATTCTGCCGTGGAGACCAGTTCCAGAATCTCATCACGAAGGCTTTCGGTGGGGTCTGTTCTAAGAATAGTATAGTTGATAACATTATTCAAGAGCCGTCTGCATTCCGTGTCGTAGGTTTGTTTGTCCTGCAGCACTATACCCCCGCCTTTGTCGGCACTTTTAATCACTATGTTTTGATTTTCCTTCAGTGATTGTATTGCTTGATATTCTGTTGCTCTCAAATTTTTGAAAACAGTTGGGCTGGAGAGTGATTCAACTTCGTGTAGAACTGCCTGTTCAAAAGCTAGAACTTCGGGTGGTACAAGATGAGCTGGTGGTACAAAATTTGATTTGAGTCTTAACAGGGTATCGTTTTTGGTCACTTCAGTGAGTTCATTATCCTTGTTCTTTTCAAAGAAACTCTTGAGTCTCAATTTTCTGAAAAACTCATTGAGCTCGCAAAGTAGTTTGAATTTATCAAAGCTGGGGGTAGGTATAAACCCTAGGCCTTTCTCCAGGACTGCTTTCTCTGCGTCCTTCAGAGTGTATGAAGATAGGTTGGTGACCAAACTTACTTGTTGCTTGGGCCCGCTCTCTGTTCCCCCGTTTTGCTTCAGGTATTGTCCCCTACAGCTTCTGATTGGTCCCAATGTACCTGGTTCTGTCCCTTGTGTTTCCCCCTGCCTCGTCGGCCCTGGTCTAAAAAAGGCTGACGGTATGAGTTTTGTTGAAAAGGTGGCGGGGCAAAATGAGGATTCCACCCCATCATTGGTGGTGCGGGTGGTGGAAAAGGGGTGTTGTGGTAGGGTACTAAACCCGGATGTTGAAAATATTGTGGCCATCCTTGGTATGTGGGGGTTGTCTGATTGCCTCGACCCCGACCTCGTCCCCTTCCTCTATTGTATAAGAGTGAATATTCATACCCTTTCTCTCTTGTTGATTTTGGTTGCAGGCGCTTTCCTGCCCAGAATGTTTTAGAATTTTTTCTTGGCTTCCGGGTGGCCCCTTACAGTTTACTGCTCCTCATGGACCGTATGTCTGAAGTCGTCCTGCTGATGTTATGGTCTTGAGGATATGCAGCTATAAGTTCTTCCAACTCCTCCTTCCCCAAATAAGAGGATATTTCTATCACCTCTGACACTGGGCTCACTTGCCTTTCTTCTTTACTATGAGTCCTTTCCGTCTTCTTGTCTCCAGCCTCTTGTTTTTTGTAAGAAGTGTCCAGGACTATCAGAGATAAATCCTTCTCTTCCTCACAATCAATTCCAATTTCCTCCTTGTTTATGAGTTCCTCGATGCGGCTTGTGGCCTCTGGGCTTTTTCTGTTCCTCATACTGTTGCCCTCGGCGTTGTCGCTAATACTGAGTCTTCTATCGTCTGGTGTTCTTGGTGACCTATCCTTTGCATTGTTTTACCAGTGCACTTGGATTAGGTTGGTGTCTATGATCAGTTTCCTCCCTGTTATGGCTCCAACAGATACGGTCTTTCACTCTGCCTCGCAGTTATTAGGCTGGGGTGTTGATTTTGTTTGAGGTGAGGTTATAGGCGTTGCACTATTCTTCCCTTTGCTCTTGTCCTTGTTCTTGTCCTGTAGGGACTGTGTGCCGCTAAACTGATAAGGCAGGGGTAGCTGAAATGGTTCCAGGGGCGATTGTAATCCTGATACTTCATTGATCTTTGAGAATAGGGTATCCCCTGCGTTTTTTAGAAAACAGAATTTTGTATAAATTTTGGGCTGGGACGAGGATTGATTTATTTTTTTGCTCCTTTCTGTATTGACCATATGGTTGCTTTTGAGTTGTTAGAAGCAGGCTTGTCCGATGTTATATCAATTAAGAGCTCTGTGTCGTGGGCTTAAGTTTAGCTGGTGGAGACTCTTTGGTTTTCTCAGGTGACTTAGTTATTTGTTTGCGCTTTTTTGCTCCTCCTTTGCTCGTTGGGCCTCCTCGAACCCTTCCTGATCTCATTTTGTGGCCTCGGTCCCTTAGTTACGAGTTGGAGGATAGGTTGAAGGGTGGCAAGCGAAACCAAACGGACAAATCTCCTTATGTGCCCTGTTGGTGCTGTTTGCGCAGGTTTTCCAGGTTTTTCCAGCTTTGACCCCCATATGACGGTCAGCACAAACAAGCCCCCAAAAGGCACCCCGCCAATGAACTGGGGCTGAAGATGAAGTGTAGCCAGTAAAGCCCAATCTCCTCTTGTGGCTTGAAGGCCTGGTGGTTCGTCCGCCGGTACTCACGCCCCTTCGTTGCAAAATTGTTTTCCTGTCCTCTAGCTCCCAAGCAATCCGGACTGCCCGTCCACTAGCCCGCCGCCCTGCCCTGCCGTGCCCTGCCCTTCTTGACTAGCAGCCACCCGCCGCCGATGCAGAGAGTGGTGCTAGATTTGGAGCAATCTGTAAGGTGGACAACATCGGCAAACTGGCAAGACGGCAAACGGGCGGGCGGTGGGCAATGGGCAGTGGGCAATGGGCAAGAGACCGAGTGGAGGTCAGTAAGCTAGCGGTTTGCAAAGTGGTAGCTGCTGTGAGAACAGAGAATCCAGAAAGTCCTGGGGTTCAGTAATAGCTGTGCCTGTGACAGTTCAATAGTTCAATTATAAAATAGTGCTAAGGGCTCACCTGGGTTAGCTAACCGCTATCTGGGCGACCGACTGGCCGGCAATGCAAGCTCAGCAGAGGTTAGATGTGAGCGGCGGGCAGGTCTCCCTTCTCTCTCAGTCACTCACAAGCCGCTCAGCCACTCAGCCTCTCTGCCGTGCGGCTCTGATGCGAAGCAGGGGTCAGGGCGGGGTCAGGAGCTTCCGCAGTCCGCAGTCCGCTCTGATTTCCCGGCTCCCGGACCGCCCGTCTCCGTCCTCCCTCTGCTCCGCAGGAAGAAAGCGAGCAGTTCTCCCCCGCAACTCCCCGCGATTGTGTGCTACATAAATACTTTACACATTGCCTCTAAATTAAGGCCAGCTACTTTTGTGTCAAGATACCAGAAAGTTAAGCACAGGTTAATTTAATGACTTTTTTTTCACTGAGACAGGGGCTGTGGTTGTTGCTTACGAAGGGTAAACATCCCCATCAACCAATAACACACGTTCTCATAGACATGGTGTCTTAAAATCTTCAGATACAGCTAGTGTTTAAACTGCATTGATTAGCTGTTATCTAATGCAAACAAACTACTACCACATAATAGAGCTACAAGAAAAACAAAGGTAATATACTGCAAAATGATCCTGTGACGAGCTGGTAGATCAAAGCAGAACACTAAGAAAATTAGATGCTTTTATTTTTTCTGTTTCTTCTCTAATTTAGAAAATCACAACAGTGTTGCAGCTTTTCACACTTGTGATCTTGCAGGTAGGAATAGTTTCAATACTGAGAATGCTTACAAAATACTCGGAGCTACAGATGTGTGGGTCTGTGGATTTTTATTTGATGTGATCCGTTAGCAAAGATGCTGATTTGGACCCAGAGGTTTCGAGCCCTAATCCTTATACGATTTTACATCCCTACATTGTGTGAGCCTTGACAAATGACTTTAACTCCCATAACAAACTAACTTCCAAAAATTTAAAAGGCATGCATTAGCCAATTCTTCCTTCTAACTGAAAATTGAAACACAAGGCAGTTTGAGCCCAATGGGACTGGGAACAGAAACCAGCCTGGCATTTCTGCTCGACTGGCCCGGGGAGGGTGGGGGGGGGGGGGGGTGCTATGGAGAAGCGCAGGCCCTGGGAGGGCATTGCTCGTGTCAAGCACCGCTGCCGCTTTTGTTGCAAGGGGCCAATATTGCAGCACAATTGCGAAAACCGCCCCCCAGTAACAAAACCGGCCCAGTCCCCAGTGCTTGCTATACGGCCTGTCCGGCCCTAATAATGTGTGGTAAGATGAGTTGATGCACAACCTTGAGGAGCTGCCCAGGAAAGCATTGACATGAATTGTGACTGACCGATCAGCAGTGTGGAGGACTAAGGGGCATGTTTACAATAAACTCGCAGAGATCCAAAATTGATATAGCCACGCTCCATCAGTTTAAAAACGCAGGGATGCACCATATTCACTGCAATGCGGCGCACCCCTGCGTTTCTCTTTGCACTGGCATTAAATCTAGCTGCCTAGCGCCAACTAAGGTGACCAACTGACATGGGTGCAAATTCTTGACGGTAAGTGTAAAAATTCAGGACAAAGGGTCAAAGTTCAGGACAAAAATTCAGGACAAGAGGTCCAAATTCAGGACAAAACTTCGGGACAAAAGGAAAGCATTACGAACACGTCAGAAGAGGTCGAGCAATAGTATATAAGTAAGTAAATAGACAACCACTTAAGTACAAGTCAAAATAAGTTTATAATAGGTTGAGACAATTGTGCATTTCAGGGTTTTTCAGTATGCCTGCAGTTTGCTACCTTAGAGGATTCAAAACTTGCATCTCACTCCAGCAGGTACATTAGTCACCAGTCAGTGGTGAACCACACCTGAATATGAGTGAGGCTGCTTTTATTGTTGATTGAAAACTACTGGATATACAAGGAACTTTGCAGTGCCAGCCACCCAGTAACAAAACTGCTCCCCTTTCCAGCCTCCCAGTGAAACACCCGATGCCTGGTCTGGCCTGTCCGGCCTTGCTACCAACCTCCAATGGTGCCCCTCATCTTCACAAAGACCGTCTCTCATGTGTATCTAATTTATTTCTAGTGCTACTCATCCCAAATTTGTTCGGCAGGGTGTCGGAGTGCGTTACATCACACACATTTTATATAGAGACAATGACTCATATAAACGTGAAAGTAAATGTATAGGAAATGTTACTTAAGATAATGGGTGCTACAAGGTGTAATCATTCTTTTATCTATCATTTAATCTTTCACCATTCATTCTGTCCTTCCATCTGTGTGCACATCTATATCCAAACGTATTCAACCATTTGCAAACCTATCCATCATGTATCCTTCCATCCATTATTTCACTCATCGATCCCTCCATCCACCCTTTCACTCATCCATCCATTATTCATCCATCCACCCTTTCACCCCATCCATCCGTACAGTCATCCATCCACTCTTACACCAATCCAGCTATTCACTCATCCATCCAGCCATTTACCCTTTCACCCTTTCACCCATCCAGACATCCGTTCACTTACTCATCCATCCTTTCACTTATCTTGCCGTCCGTTCTCCAGCCATCCACCCTTTCAGTTCTTCACTCATCTATCTATCCTTTTGTCCATCTACCCCGTTTCACTCACTCATCAATCCTTACATCACCTTTTCACTCACCATCCATCCATTCACCCTTTCACTTAACAATTCATCAATCCATCCATCCTTTCACACACCCATCCACCCATTCACTCGCCAATTATCTAGCCTTTCACTCATCCATCCATCCATCCTTTCACACACCCATCCACCCTTTTACTCATCCAGCTACCCTTTCACCAATACATCCATCTATTTACCTTTTCTCTCATCCATACTTCCACTAATTCACTCATCCATCCATTCTTTCTTTCATTATCTATCCATTCACCCTTTCTTTCATCCATTCATCCTTTCATCCTTTCACTAATCAATCCAGCCATTCACAAATTCCTTCACTTATTTACTCATCCACCTTTTCACATTAGGAGTTGAGCCTTTGTCGGCAGAGTTGCAGACAGAAGAGGCCCAACAAGAACTTCACTTCACTGTAGTTCCTAAAGCGTGGGGTGGGGGAGGGTTCCCTATGCCCCTGCACATAGGCAATCTGAAAACGTAGAAGTCATAAGTCATGCATGATGACAGTGCCAGGACGTGAGGTGACTTTGACATGGTGTTGTTTTCGGGGCTTTAAGTGGTGTAAAAAAATGGGTGGTCTCTTCAAAGGGGGTGTTCTATGTAATTAAGGGCGTCGTTTAAAAAACCTAGTCTAAAAATCTGCGCTTGGCATAGTGTTCCACCCAACTGGTATTATGTTGTTTTTGTCATTGCATCCAGATATATAATACTGCAAGTATCATTACACCAACAACACGCCAGGATTATTGGCTTTGACAATGGTTGTTAGTTGCTTAAAATAAAAAAACAGCAACCATGGCCTTGTTGAATATAATATTGAAATGACTTAAGTTCTAAAATTATGAAACAGTTAAAGAACAATAACCCGTTCTTTTTAACTTCTTTTACAGGCTTCTTTAGCCCTTTCCGCGCTCCGTCATCAGCCACGGTGGCGCTGTGCTGATGACGGAGCGGTTCCATCATGGCCCGCCCGACGCGCCTGCGCGGCGCGTTCTATTAAATGGGGGGGCAATGACGGAAATGCTCCGTCATGAGCACAGCTCAACCGCGGCTGGTGACGGAGCGGTTCCGTCACCAGCATGGGCACGCGCGAAGCCCCCCGCCCCCTTAGCGCTGTGGCAGAATAGCCGCCGCAGCGGTGCGGTTAACTGTTTTCTAACGTTGCAGCATGGGCGTTTTACCTTTTGTCTAACAGAATGCCCTGCAGTACGCTAAAGCAGAAGGAGGCTCTTTAACACCCCAGACTGCCCTAGTGTCATTCTATATGTAGCACTTACCCAGCATACAGAATGACAATGGGCGGGTGGGGCTGCTCGTGCTCCAGGAGGAGTGTGAGGTGGCTCCATCAGGGGGGTGAGGCCTCTCACAGGGGAGCAGTGTTGCTCCTTGTGTTGGCCAAAATTACGGACAAAAGGCGTCCGTAAAAGGGGTCCTTACGGACAATGGACGTGAGGTCCAAATTATGGACTGTCCGTGAAATTTACGGATGGTTGGTCACCCTAGCGCCAACTCAGGCACCCTTACACCACAGTGAACCTGTATCTGCGTTGCAGGAAATGATTGTTCAAGTGTCCCTTCCTGCACAGAAACAATCCATGATGGTGATGTGTAACTTTTATGTGTGCTGCGTTGTGCAGCACACATAGAAGCTGCAACGCGTCATTTTTAAATGATTGTTTATGTGCAGGGAGGGAAACCATTCTGCACATGAACAATCACTGATGGCGATTTGATGTTTCTCTGTGAGCTGCATAATGCAGAACACATAGAAACAGCCAAAAATGAGAATTCCTATCATAACCAGACCCACAAACTCTGGGAAAAATAACATAATGCTGGTAAGCTGTGCACCAAAAAGATACCAGCAAATAGCAGATGGACTAGACTAAAGTGCTTTGTGTGTTGCTTCACTTCTGCTTACGTCATTAATGTGCGTGAGAAAAATACTAATGGGCTTTATCTGAATTAAATCCCTCCAAAAACTATATTTCAGGAACATTAAAAGCTGCTCTAGAAATGTTCTTCATTACTGTATTGCCCGGAGCGAATGAGCGTGGAAAAGAAAGAGCGGAAAGAAGCAAGGCAATTTGTGTATTGTTATGTGGCGCACAAGCTGCTTTCAAGGGAATGAGTAATGCATATTAAACAGGCTGGTAACAATCTATTTTGCATGAACAGTGTTCTTTACCCTAATTCACAATATCAGCATATATGTGTGGAGTTCCCAGACAAGTGCAGTACTTATTAAATCAATCTATGATTCCATTTTATATCTCTACAGAAAGAGCAGTCAATCTCACCAAGCACAAGTCTAAGTGCAATAAAAACGACAAACGAGCAAAACATTAGTCAACAACTGCAGAATAAACCTCGCAAAATGGTCCATTAGTTTTAACATGTCAGAGAAACATCCTTGAATACATTTCAGTTGATGTAAAGTGCTATAATTTGGAAATAACGGATTCTCAACTAATTTGTACTCCCACATTTAACTCCAGATTGGTCGCGAACATTTATAATTGTGTGTGATAATGTGTTAGGAGTGCTTGAACTTTCCGGCTGTTGTTTTCTCGGGAACGGCAATGCACATCTATGTATTGAAGATCACACGAACAGAGTGCAGCGCTGCGGCTTTCTATCAAAATATTATATTAACGAGTAGCTGAGGCTGGTTATAGCGAGAAATGCTTGACCAGGGTTCAAACAATATTTGCTCTTTCTTCATGCTTGAAGTATATGTGGGTCTGTGCGGTTCTAAGCGTCACGTTTTTAATTGAGGCGGCACCAAACGGTTATTGCCTGGATTAGCATTGCCTGCAGGAGCAAAGCCGGTAGGGTTTAGTTGTTAGAGAGCCAATAAGCTCTGACATCAAGATTTGGCACTTGAGTTTGCAATGATAGTAGGTCTGCAGAAGACGGTGTCACTGTCAGTGCCAGCCACTCCTCTTTAGATGTCCATGGCGCTGCAGTAGGTGGAAGGGAGCCAGCACTGAGCCCCAGTGAGGTATCAATTGGCTTCCTAGGAGGATGCCCCTGCTGATGACATCTGCGAGTGTACAGCAGAGGTTGGCAGCAGAATGCTCCTGCTGCCTGATGCCGCCACTTCTATTCTTCCTCCATTTTCCAGAGATGAGAAAAGGGTGCAGGGATGCATAAGCATTAACTTTCTTTCCACAGAAGAATAATGAATGAAGAAAAGAATTCCTAAGGGGCGCGCTAACATTTGGAGCTGGTCTTGCCAAAGACAAATTCAGAAGATATACGTATTTCTGGTTGATACCTGATACCTGAATGCTTAGAATTTATCACCTAGGCAATGGCCTGCTTTGTCACCCGGTTGCCAAAAGCCATGCCTTTCATTTTTAGTTGTATCCAGTTATGCCACGCATTATACAACCTGTAATTGTACCACTGTAGTCATTTCAATCACACAAAAATGCAAAGATTAGATGTTTTTAATGTTTCCCATTTTCTAACATCTTGGGCCTGATTATAATGTCGGTGGGATCTCCACCGACAGGCCGTCTGTGCTGGTCTCACCGCCAGAGAGGCCTGCGGGGTTCAGGCAGTCGGGCCGCAGAGGTCGGAGGGGAAGTACAGTCACTGCCTACAGGATCTAGGGGGCCGATTACGATGGTGGGCGGACTTGAGTCCGCCAGCCATTGTAGCGGGATTGGGACCACCCGCCATTGTAGCGGGATTGGGACCGCCCGCCTGTCATGCGTCGGTCCCCGACCCTAATTATGATGCGATCTCCACTGTGGCGGTCGCATCTGGCAATTTAACATTGTGGCGGGTGCTCCTTGCTGCAGCACCCGCCGCAATGTTAAATGACCATGTTGTGCATTTCCCTGCAGAATGTGGCAGGCGACGCGCAGTGCCTGCCACCTTGTACATGGAAATGTAGGGGGGCGGTACCATGAATATCCCCCCAGCGGACAACTGCCCCCCCAGGGACCTCCTCAAGCCTGTCTTTGACGGCCTATCCATGGCGGTTCAACCACCATGGAAAGGCTGGCTAACGCCAGCATTGTGATTGGGGAGGTGCTTGCTAGGCACCGCCACCATATCCCGGGTCAGATCCGCTCCGCTAGGCAATCACAAGTGGCAGGGGTCATGTTGTGGGTTTGTGGGTGGTGTGCCACATCCTTAATTCTGATTCCCCGCATGGACATTTCATATTTTACATAAGAACTCTCATGATATCTTTTGGTTGAGTCCGCCCAGGTAGTACCATCTTACCTGGGTGTGGAAAGATGCCTATGATGAAGCATGTCACAATAAGTGAGTGAGGAGTCTTCTCCAATATTTTTGGATATTCCATCACCCAAAGACAGTTAGAGGTTTAATAAGTGACCACAGTGGGACCTATTCACACTCTTCCTGTTTATTTCATATGTTCTGAGATTTGTCTGAACATCCTGTAGGGATACCCAGACAGCTGCAGTTGCCTTGTGTGATGCGATGATATTTGGGAGATTGAAACTGATCTGCTTCTCTTACTCTCTTTTGTGAATAAAAGGCTTGTAAAACGCAACTGTTAACCCATCCGACCAAGGAGCCCTATGATTAGGCATAGCTGTCAGTGCCGTGATTATACCGTGGGGCGTAAAGGTGCCATCTAATGCTCTCTGTGAGAGTTGGACAGCCACTTCATTGCTATATACGCTAAGTAGTCTTTGTCCGTTTCTTCTGTACTGGAAGATCATGGAGTATGTAGGTATGTGTAATACTTGCAAAACCTATTGGCTATCTGGGTAGCACCATTAAGTAGTGCACCGTCATCGTCGCACAGTTCCAGAACCTCATTTGTACCTCTGGTCGGCCAGGTTAGTGCTGCCAATGTTGTACTGGGTCTTTGACCTTCCCAGTACACCTTCACAGTGGCATATTTCCCCAGGTGCACCACCTCAGTCTGGGTTAACTCATTATATTCACCAATTCTCACCCTTCTCTGTGCAAGTGCTTCAGGGGAAGCTTCAATGACAGTTTGCTGCTCCAGTTCTGCTAACTCTGTCTCTAGCTTTTGTAGCCATCCACTAATAGAGCGAAGCACCCCTACGTGTTATGAAAGGACTATGCCCAAATATAGACCTTGAATGCTTCCGATATCATTGCCATTTTGGGAACACTACTGAGGTTGGTGTTAAAATAATGATCTATTTCTTTCGATACCTCTTCTCTGAACACTTTCAGCCTGATTCATCAAAGACCCGTTTTGCGAGTCTATAATAGCGATTCATAAGAAAATCGCTATTACAGACTCGCAAAACGGGATTCATGTAGGAATCGCAAAAAGAATTGCAATTCCTACACATTCCTTATTTGCGATTAGCAAATTGCTAATCGCAAATAAGGAATAACTCCCCATTCATTCCTATGGGCCAAAAGGCCCATAGGAATGAATTGGGAGTATTCCTTATTTGCGATTAGCAATTAGCTAATCGCAAATAAGATAGCGATTTTAAGGGTGCCAGGGGTGTCCAAAGGACACCCTGTAGCACCCCTTACATGCAAATTGAAACAATTGTTGCGCACACACATGTCCAAAGGACATGTGTGTGTGCAACATGCAACTTAGAAAAATGCTTTTAAAAGCATTTTTCTAGGTTTTCGCTATTTACCACGAGGTTTGACCTCGCGGTAAATAGCGGGCCGAAATTGCGAATTTGCAATTTTTAAATGGATGATGAATTGCATTTAAGGAATCTCAAATAGAGATTCCTTAAATGTAATTCCTCGCAAAATAGCGAAATCGCTATTACCGATTTTTGCATTTGGGATGATGAATCCCAAATGCAAAAATAGCACTCGCAAAGGGCCAGATGCTCAGAATCTGGCCCTTTGCGAGCCGAATTCGGCTTGATGAATCAGGCTGTTTGTCCAGTAAGGAATATCGGGGAAAACGCAAAAACCGAACCCTCAGCTGAAGGTCATTAATCTTCAGTGTCAATTTAATTGGACAGTGATCACAGTCCACTATATGGGGTATTAAGTCTTGAAAAGCAAACCAGTAGACTACGTGAGCATGGATATAGTGTACAGATGAGTAATGTGTATATTCCCTGCCTGATGGTGTGTGGTAGCACCATACCTCAACTAGTCCTTCAGTTTTCACAATTGCTGCAATGGCTTTGGCTACAGACAAGGGATTATGTGCAGGACCTTTTGAGTGGTCAAGTTTTGGGGATTGCACACAATTAAAGTCACCCCACCATAGAGTGGGTATTTTCGGGAGTTTATTGAGCTTGTTGTGCAGATAGTGATAGAATTGGGGACTGTCGTAATTTGGGCCCTATATAACCACCACCTGTATATCTGAATTGTCTTTACAGCAGCACACTACCACATATCTCCCCTCGAGGTCTACATCCACGACTTGTATTTTTATGTTGGCAACTTGCCGGACCCACACAAGCCTTCCTCTCGCATGTGTAATGAAACCAGCGGAAAAGCAAAAATGTCACTCTCCTCTGTGACAACAACCCATAATTAGACGCTAGATGGGTTTCCTACAACACTGCTATGTCTATATGATGCCTGCATAAGTACAACACCACCTTGTTCATCCTCAGCTGGTCATTTAGACCCCTAACATTCCAGGTGAGAACATTTATTGTGTGGTCCTTTGGCGTAGACTTTGAGGCGCTCTCACCACCTATGCTCATAGTGCATGATAAGTGTTGCTACGATCATATGACTGCACTAGTTAAAGCATTCACGCGTATCAGGGCTGCTGCTGAAAAACATTGACAAATCTGTCATCCCTCCCTCCCCCTCCCACGTCATGACCCCCAACTTTTGACTAGACTGCATTGATCCCTCCCTCTGCTCCCATATAACCACCCAATAACAGTGTGTAGTACACGCGAGGGTGGTAGCTGCCCGACCACTTATCGAAAAACCCCAACCCAGCCACAATTACTTTATCATTTTCCTATATGATCATGGCCATCATCCATTAGGTGACCCCAGAACAGCATACCCTCATGCAAGATTATAAAGCAAAAACATAAGATTATATGAACAATATTTCTGAACATCATTTGCAGTGACCATGGCACCCCGTCACCGCCACATGTGTATGTCAGCACACAAACTTAAACTGCTGTAAATATCTACACATCGAACACATCTCTGAAGTTGGGGTGCCATGATATACCTAAGCATGGGCGAATTTTGCGAATCTGGTGTTCGCGAATTTGCATATTTGCGAACTCGCAATCCGCAAAATCCGCGAATTCTCGCAAATTTGCGGATATTTTTTTGTGTTTGCAAGGGTTTCTGCCAGTTCGCAAGGGTTTTCTACCAGTTCGCAATTGCGAACTTACTTGTCGGCTCGCAACTGTCACGACTATGTTGTTTCTACGTCTGGTTCATCATCACAGGTTCACAGCACCCTCTGTTTCACCACTGCCACCCTGTTTCACCCATGCCACCCTCTGGTACATCAATGCCACCCTCTGGTTCATCACTGTAGATTATGGGGGGGAAAAGCAAGCACACCTACCCTCCTTCAACTGACATGAATTAATTTGGGGTTGATTTATTAATGTGTCACTGTTTTAAAATTCCAGTCTGGCACCTGCTTCCTTATCTGTAATTTGCTTTCTGTTGCAGTGCAATTTTTTTTCCAGGACCTTTGTGGCCTACTTGTAGCTATTCTATGAGACTGCTGTGAGGGTCAGAGCAGGGTCATAGAATTGTTGCAACTAGCAACTGAACTCTGGAGGGGCCCCAGTCAGGAAGCACTACAGGGAATGGTTACTAATGATGAGTTTGAACTTTTGCACCTGCTAAGTGCTTTCAGTTTTGCAAAACTCGTTTTTCTGCAATTTCGCGGGATTCGCGGGGCGCGAACTTGCGAGAGATCGAATTCGGAAGCCGCGAATTCGTGCGAATATGCGATTTGTTTTTTTGCGGCGTGTTAGTTCGCAAGGTTTTGTGCGTTTTAGCGAGCCGCTTGTAGCGCAACGGCGCGAAGTTACCCTCACGGTCGTTCACGGGCGCGGCCATCTTGTTTGTATGACGTTGTATGACGTGTAATCTCGCAAAGTGTGCGGGTCACTAGTACAATTTCGCGTGTGATCGCGAGGAAAATCTCGCGCGAACTTACCCATGTGGTCGTGAACGGGCGCGGCCATCTTGTTTCTCATTCATTGCTATGGTTCTGGGCATGCTTTCTGTATCCTCTCTGAATCTCTGCCATCCTTTGCTTGTTTGAAGTTTTTTTTGATCTCTTTTACTTATTATCTATCCCTCTATTTTTCTAGCTCTATATTTTTGTGTTTTCTGCTACGTTTGGTTAATTTTAAACTACTTTTTTAAACTCTTTTCTTTTCTTCTTCCCTATTCCATTTCTTCTTTATTATTTAGCTACCTTTCTGCCCAGACCATGGTAAAGGGAGCCGGGAAGCACCCTGAGAAGGGGAAGGGTCCCACACCCCGTGCCCGGCTCCCGTGCGGGCATGTGAGGGGGGAGCAGGTCACAGCCCGGGAGATCTTCAGCGCGGAGGAGGTGGGCGCACTAGTTTATTATGTTCAGCGCCGCCTCCCCAGGACCATCATGGCAGGAGGTAGGATCGCAAGCGGCTACGGGCTCGGGGAGCGCTGGAAGCGGTGGGAGAAGGTGTGCCGGGCCATATACCAACACTCTCGGGTCCGGCGCACCTACAACCAGGCCACCCACCATTGGACGGATCTCCTGGACCGGGAATGCGATCTGCTCGACCTGCTCGGCCTTGAGATCCCTGGGCTTGGTGAGTAGTAGTAGCTATTTCTTTACTACTCTGTTTTCTCCTGCTCTGTGTTATTATATTGCAAATTTTTGTTTTTAACCAAGAGCAATAATGCTGCTGATTACTTTGTAGGTAAATTATATTTAAAAATCTTCTGTGCATTTCAGGTGCACTGCTCTCCTTCTCAGTAGCGTTGTTACTATGCTTATTTGTTTTCGATTTTGTGTTCATTTCATTGGCCTGTGAAATGATGTATGAGTGTAGTTTGAAGAACTGCGTAATGCTGCTAGACACTAAGGGTCAGATTTTTAATTACCGGCACATCCCTGCAAAGTAGCAGGGATGCGCCAGTAATTGTGCGCCACACCACCACCACCCATGGTGCGCCGTATTTACAATGTGACGCACCATGGGCCCAAAACGTCACCGAAGCGTTACGCATCTGAGCCGTAAAGGCGGCGCATTGCTGGAGTTGCGTCGCAACGATGGCGCAGCTCCAGCAATGCTCTGGGGTGCCCTATCTCCCCAATGCTGCGTCAAGCCATACGTCTTCTTCAAGCAGGCGCAGGGTTTGAGTCACGCATCATTGTCCTCAAAGTGACTGATTGAAATCTTGTAGATTTCCCTCAGCCACTTTTAGGATGCGTTCCTGTGCAGGAACGCCCTCCCTTCCCCCAGAACGCCCCCTGATGGCGCAGGGCTTTACAACGTGATGCATCTCCCATATGCGTCACGTTGTTAATATACGCCGCACCATGGCGCCTCTTTTGTTCTGCAGCTGCCTCACAAAAGTCACGCAACAATGGAGCAAAATAGCCGCAAGGGGCTTCTAAATCAGCCCCTACAGACTCAAGTCCAGTCCTTCCTTTGTACACCTGCCAATAAGAAGAAATAGTAGTGGTGGATTGATAGTTTGAGTATTTCAGTGACTGGTTAATGTAGTAGCAAACTTTTTAGTGTTGTCGCTGATCTGTAATCACGATGGACTTTGTCTGTCACTTCGCGTGCTGCGGACTGCTGCCTGCCAGTCCTAGGCGAACCTTTTTAGTAGATTGTTTAGTGAGTTACATAACTTTGTGAGTCGACGGTCCGCAAATCAAGCAATACTAATATCATAGTAGACCACATGAGAATTGGTCAATATATCCCGTGGAATACTTGTCTATTTCGCCAAAATATTTTGTTATTGTTCTTTTGAAATATTTGATTTGGTTGACAAATATCATCCATGTTTTCTGGTCTTTCTTTCTTTCATGTTGTACATTAGCTCCCCCCAGGGGCAAGAAGGCATTGGAGGAGGCTGCTGCTGCTGCTGAACAGGATCGGTCAGGCGAGGGCTCCTTTGCTAAAGCAATAAATAGTTCAAACAATAAAGAGCTAGGAGTAGAATCATCAAAAATCAGGTGAAGATGAATCTTAGACCAAATAGATTTCCAAAACTTCATTACATTAGAACATACAATTGATGAATAAAGGTGCCAGTGAACTCATAAAAAGACCAAACCTGGGGTGAGGAGGTAGGGGAAAACCTGGATATGCAAACAGGTGTAATAACAGCTCTATTATAAATAAAATAGAGAGATTGAGTTATACGAGCAGCAATAGAAATCTTAAATAACTTAGACCTCCATTTATCCCAAGCAAAGACAGATAGTGATAGAGATAAGTCTGTTTCCCAGACTAATTCTGTATGAGATTTTGGACGTTCAGTAACAGGTAATAACAACATCTTATAAATATGAGCAGCTTTCGACCTATGGTCTTGAGAAATACTACATAACGGTGTAAGTAGACTAAGTGAGGGAGAAACTGAAGGGAAATTGTGAGAGGTTAAGTAGGATAGCAAAGCTATTGATATTAAAAGATATTCATGGAGAAATGTATCAGGTAAATGATATTGAAATTGTAACTCAGTGAAGGGAGTAACAGAATTATGTTGAATCAATTGATGAATGAATATAATTCCCTTCTCCTTCCAATGCTTGTAAAAAATGATTTACGTTTATATTAGAGAAATGTATTATACCAGATAGTAGAGGATAAAAAACCATTGAAATGGATCCAGACCATCAGAGAAAATATTATATAATAAGTGTTGGGAATATTTTAACATAGGATTATCTGATATGAAAGTACAGTTAGACATGTATAGTATAGTTCGAAAAGAAAAATCTTTTAATAAGGAGCATTCAAAAACAATCCAGCGAGGAATAGGGATATCAGCAAACTCATAAGTTAGGGCAAAAAATTGTCGGATTAAAAATGCAGAGTGATAAGATTGAAGATCAGGAAAACTCACACCACCCTCTGATTTGGGACGTTTGAGTTTTATAAGGGTAATGAGGAGTGCTTGTTATTTCATTAAAACTTTGTACAAATAGAGTTAATCTGTGAAAAATATGAAATAGGAATCGGAAAGGGTAACATAGATAGTGTATAGAGGACATGAGGCACAATCATCATTTTAATAATATCTAATCTACCCCACCATGATAAGTGAAGAGGGGACCAGGAAAGAAGGAGTGATTGTATTTTGGTAGTTAGTGCATTAAACGTGAAATGAATTGTGGTAGACAAGGTAGAAGAAAACCAAATCCCAGGGTGTTTAATTTTTGTGGGACACCAAGTACAATTAGTATCATTAAACATATATTGGTAAAAGAGATAATTCAAAGGTAAAACTTCTGTTTCTGAAAAGTTCAACTTATATCCACAAATACTGGAATATAACTCATCCAAAAAAGAAGGGAGGGAGGTAATGGGATTAGACAAGTATATCAAAATATCGTCAGCGTAAGCTGACATCTTAGTTTATATAGAAAATGTGTCAAACCAGAAATAAGTGTATTAATACAAATACGTTCAAAGAAGGGTTCAAGACATAAAACAAATTGCGAAAGTGAAAGAGAACATCCCTGACGTGTACCCCTAGTTATAGAAAACATTTTAGAGAAACGTTTATTTACAAAAATACTAGCACAGGGACAAGAATATAACAATTTAACATAAGAGATAAAAGTTGTACCAAAACCAAACCATTAAAGAGTTTTGGACATAAATTGATAGTTTATACTAGGCCTTGGTGAAGCACTACGCTACGCTCGCGTAGTTTGCGAAGTTTGCCCAACTTCGCACTGTGCGAACTGCACGTTGCACAGTGCGAACACGCGTAGCGTAGCATAGTGCAGCGGTCATTTTTTGCTTGCTTGCGGTCCTCAACGTCAAGTTGGCAACTGCGAGCAAGCAAAATGACATCCTGCCGAGACTTTTTCATCATTCGCGATCAGCAACATCAAGTTGCCGATCGCGAGCGTGGAAAATAAACCTCCCTGTGAGAATCTCAACGCTGGGAGTTCTGGTTTCTCATTGCGAGTGGTCGCTTTTGCCGCGACCGCTCGCGATGAGAAACTACCAGTCCGCGTTGAGAAAGCCGCCGCTCGAGTAAAAATCTCTTTGAGCGGCAGAAAACTACAGCTCCATCTGTGCAAGATGCCGTTTTCAATGATTGCACAGTGCCGGATGCTTGTCCGCACTGTGCATTCATCGAAAACGGCATCTTGCACAGTGTGAACATGCTACTACGCAGTTTGCGTAGTGCTACGCGTAGCTCACGTAGTGCGAAGTGCACTTCACGTAGCTTCGCGAAGCGCTACTTTGCAAACTACGCCCAGCTCTAGTTTATACGAACAAAAGCCTTTTCGGCATCTAAGGACAGCACTGCAAGTGGAGACATTTTCCCGAAGGAAATAACATTGGCAAACATACGAGCAATGTTCGCAGCCAATCTGCCCTTAACCAAACCAGCTTGATCAGTTTTAACTAATAGTGGAATAATAGTCTCTAATCGAGATGCAAGGATTGTAGCAAATATCTTACAATCATAGTTAATTATTATGATATGATGCAATAGTTTTTACAAACGGATTGACCTTTATCAAGCTTGAGAATAAGCACAATCAAGGCTTCCATTAAGGAACCAGAAGCTTTAGACGTTAAAAAGGGCCAAAAGTTGGGGGCAAAAATAGGGGAAAAAGTTGAAAAAAATTCAACAGAAAGGCCATCAGGGCCTGGTGCTTTTGATTTTTTTAAAGATTTAATAGCATCAATTATCTCTTGGAGAGTAACTTCTTTTTCTAGTAAATCAAATTCATCTGGTAACCAAGGGGGTTTAGGGAGGCCTGAAAAAAGGTGTGCTTATTTTGATTAGCGAGATGTGTATCATCAGAGTAGAGTGATTGGTAATAATCATGAAATGCAGTAGCAATATCTTCATCGGAGGACTCTAAGTTGTTTGTAGATTCATTTAAAATGGGTACAATATTTTTATGTTCAGATTTGATTTTTAAGTAAGTGGCCAGCATCTTACAAGCTTTATTTTGGCCCTGTGATATTTAGATTTAATTTAAAGAAGAACATTACAGGCATCAACTGTAGCAAGTTTATTAAGAGAAGATTTGGCCTTAATCAGTTCATGAAGAGCAAAGGAAGATTTGGACGTAAAATAAGTATGTTCCAACAGTTTGAGTTGTTGTAGTAAAGCTGTAGACTTGACCTTTGCAATCTTCTTCTTTTTTGCTGAATATGAAATATTAGTAAAGGCATGGATAGAGGACTGAAAAGCATCCCAATTATTAGAAATAGAGGTGTCCGAAGGATTGGTGATAGAAAAAAATTATTTAATAAAAGCAGTGGCTTCAGTTATATAAACGGTGTCTGATAACAAAAAATTATTAAGTTTCCACCAACCAAATTCTAGAGAACTCAGGGAGAGGTCAAGGACAGAAAAGACGGAGGTCAAGGACAGAAAAGACGGAAGCATGATCAGAAATAAAAATAGATCCAATCTCCGAGTATTGAATAGATGGAAGTAAGGGTTTACTAACCAAAATATAATAAATTCTGGAACGAGTTTGATGAACATTAGAAAAAAAAGGAAATTCAAGAGAGTTAGGGTTACATGTCTTCCAAACATCATATAATGAACGAGAGGCAATGGCAGACTGAAAAGATTTGCGGGATTTATCAGGGTTGAACTTAAACTTAGATTGTCTATCAGAGAAAGGATTAACCCTGGGCGTAGTTCGTGAAGTAGCGCTATGCGTAGCTACACGAAGTGCACTTCGCACTATGCGAGCTATGCGTAGCACTATGCGAACTGCGTAGTAGACTGTTCACACTGTGCAAGATCCCGTTTTCAATGATTGCACAGTGCGGACATGCAGCAGCACTTTGCAATCATTGAAAACGACATCTTGCACAGTGCGAGCTGTAGTTTTCTGCTGCTCAAGTAGATTTTTACTCGAGCGGCAGCTTTTTAAACGCAGACTGGTAGATTCTGATTGCCAGCAGTCGAGAGCATACGCGATGACTCGCAATGAGAAACCTGACCTCCCCGCTTTGAGAATCTCGCTGGGAGGTTTATTTGCCACGCTCGCGATCGGAAACTTGATGTTGCTGATCGCGAACGAGGAAAAAGTCTCGCCGGGATGTCATTTTGCTTGCTTGTGGTCGCCAACTTGACGTTGAGGACCGTGAGCAAGCAAAAAATGACTGCTGCACTATGCTACGCTACGCATGTTTGCACTGTGCTACGTGCAATTTGCGTAGTGCGAAGAAGCGCACATTTCGCAAACTACTTGAGCATAGCATAGTGCTTTGCCCAGGGTTAGAAAGGATCTATCCATTGTTTAAAGTCCCCAGCAACAATAATATTTGGGCTATCAATGGAAGAAAGTAAAATCTTAATACTATTCCAAAATTCCGGGTCAGGTTTGGCAGGGTATACTCAGACATGAGTCCCTTTCTCACTGCACCATCAGGATTCAAGCAAGCCGGGCCGAAGACGGCTGAAATGCCAGAAACCGGTCCCCGGTAGCTTGTCTCCTTTCTGGTGAAGAATTGGCTTGGTAGTTTAGTCTGCCCTGTTCCCATGATGCACTGGGCCAGGGACAGACTGATTTGCATATAGCCAGGGTCTGAGCTGGGATGGTGCAGTGAGATAAATAACGGTGATGGATCAAGCCCTGATCTTTGGACTGGGTAAGAGTGGTCTGCTTAATTCAGACACTCTGTTCATCACCACCCCCTTTTCTGAATCGTTTTTGGCCATTATAGGTGTGGCAGGGTATACTCAGACTTGAGTCCCTTTCTCACTGCACCATCAGGATTCAAGCAAGCCGGGCCGAAGACGGCTGAAATGCCAGAAACCGGTCCCCGGTAGCTTGTCTCCTTTCTGGTGAAGAATTGGCTTGGTAGTTTAGTCTGCCCTGTTCCCATGATGCACTGGGCCAGGGACAGACTGATTTGCATATAGCCAGGTTCTGAGCTGGGATGGTGCAGTGAAATAAATAACGGTGATGGATCAAGCCCTGATCTTTGGACTGGGTAAGAGTGGTCTGCTTAATTCAGACACTCTGATCATCACCACCCCCTTTTCTGAATCGTTTTTGGCCACTATAGGTGTGGCAGGGTATACTCAGACATGAGTCCCTTTCTCACTGCACCATCAGGATTCAAGCAAGCCGGGCCGAAGACGGCTGAAATGCCAGAAACCGGTCCCCAGTAGCTTGTCTCCTTTCTGGTGAAGAATTGGCTTGGTAGTTTAGTCTGCCCTGTTCCCATGATGCACTGGGCCAGGGACAGACTGATTTGCATATAGCCAGGTTCTGAGCTGGGATGGTGCAGTGAGATAAATAACGGTGATGGATCAAGCCCTGATCTTTGGACTGGGTAAGAGTGGTCTGCTTAATTCAGACACTCTGTTCATCACCACCCCCTTTTCTGAATCGTTTTTGGCCACTATAGGTGTGGCAGGGTATACTCAGACATGAGTCCCTTTCTTACTGCACCATCAGGATTCAAGCAAGCCGGGCCGAAGACGGCTGAAATGCCAGAAACCGGTCCCCGGTAGCTTGTCTCCTTTCTGGTGAAGAATTGGCTAGGTAGTTTAGTCTGCCCTGTTCCCATGATGCACTGGGCCAGGGACAGACTGATTTGCATATAGCCAGGTTCTGAGCTGGGATGGTGCAGTGAGATAAATAACGGTGATGGATCAAGCCCTGATCTTTGGACTGGGTAAGAGTGGTCTGCTTAATTCAGACACTCTGTTCATCACCACCCCCTTTTCTGAATCGTTTTTAGCCACTATAGGTGTGGCAGGGTATACTCAGACATGAGTCCCTTTCTCACTGCACCATCAGGATTCAAGCAAGCCGGGCCGAAGACGGCTGAAATGCCAGAAACCGGTCCCCGGTAGCTTGTCTCCTTTCTGGTGAAGAATTGGCTTGGTAGTTTAGTCTGCCCTGTTCCCATGATGCACTGGGCCAGGGTCAGACTTATTTGCATATAGCCAAGTTCGGAGCTGGGATGGTGCAGTGAGCTAAAAAACGGTGATGGATCAAGCCCTGATCTTTGGACTGGGCAAGAGTGGTCTGCTTAATTCAGACACTCTGTTCATCACCAACCCCTTTTCTGAATCATTTTTGTCCACCATAAGCGTGGAAGGGTATACTCAGATGTGAGTCCCTTGCTCATTGCACCATCAGGATTCAAGCAAGCCGGGCTGAAGATGGCTGTAATGCCAGAAACCGGTCCCCGGAAGCTTGTTTCCTTCCCAGTATAAGAATTGGCTTGGTAGTTTGGTCTGCCCTGTTCCCATGATGCACTGGGCCAGGGTCAGACTAATTTGCATATAGCCAAGTTCTGAGCTGGGATGGTGCAGTGAGCTAAAAAACGGTGATGGATCAAGCCCTGATCTTTGGACTGTGTAAGAGTGGTCTGCTTAATTCAGACACTCTGTTCATCACCAACCCCTTTTCTGAATAATTTTTGTCCACCATAAGCGATGTGGACGGCTGCAAAGAATTGTGAGCAGTCGTGACGTCGCTATCGTGAATCGCGACTGGTATATAGCTGTTAGCTTACGCTTCGTTGCGGCACTACCGCTTCATGGGCACCAGCGCTTCCAAGACGGCAAGAGTCCGTCTCCTGAAAGTTGATAGAGAACAGATGCCCAGTTTGAGTTTACTGACTGTTTGGAGGGTTAAGTATAGCCAGCGGGATCATGTGGCAAAATCATTTCCACATTCAGGTCAGCCCAACGTTACTTACTTGCAGCTTCTGATCATCATGCGGAAAACCTACTTGGTTCCGGCTGGAGGTGCCCCGAGGAATGACCGGGTTGTTCGTGGATGCCGGTAAAGTAAACCCGAAGCATTTCCTGGTTGGGCGTGGCCTCGTCACGTGGTCTATGCACGTGGGTCGTGGTAGGCCAATCGGGTTGTTGGGAGGTGGAGACAGAAGGTAGTATAATCCTTCCACGGAGACCAATTCGAGGGCTGTTTACGTTGCCATGGAGATTGCAATGGCCCTTCACCTTTCAGCAGCATGGAGGTTTACCACACGGGTTATTAAAACATTGGGAATTTTCTAGGACAGAGGACAGAATCAGGATTGACAACCACAGGGATTGGTTGCGCAATTTTTAGCTGATTGATCAGAGTTTAAGGATGCACGCTTGGTACTACTGTACATGTGATAAAAGAGCACAGGTCTTTAAGTCATTACACTGTTCCACGGGATGTCATCATTCAAGCCTGACTTGTGGGTGGAGAGTCTATAAACCCACCTCTGTTCTTTTTCGAATAGTCGTTGGGTCAAGTTAGCTCCTGGCTTCACTTGTTCAATAATTGTCCATTGAAGGTCATCGGGTGTGTGACCTGCGGACAAAAAATGCTCCGTGAGTCTGGTATTGGTCTTTTTGCACCTGATAGTGCTTCTGTGCTCACTAATCCGTAATTTAATCTTCCTGCTCGTCATTCCTACGTAATGTAGGTCACACGGGCATGTAAGTCTGTAAATGACATTTTCACTGTTGCAATTTGTCTGCCCTCTGATTGTCCAGATCTTATTAGGTTCCATCTGCAATGTTTTGGTATTCTTGGTGTATGGGCAGACTACAACTACCACATTTATAGTGGCCTGTCACTTTTGGTAAACTCCATAGATTGGTTTGTGTTTCTTTTTCTGGGGCCACCTTTATTGGTCTTGTGTTGACTACTCTGTCTTTTATGCTCCGTGCTTTTTTAAAGGAGAATAGGGGTTTCTCCCACCTCAGATTGCCTGTGTTCAAGATACTCCAGTGTTTTTTTATTATTCTGGAGACATTGTTGGAAATGGTGTTGTAAGTAGTGACACATGTCAAGGGGATTTCTTCAACTGTTTTGTTTGTGTGTTCCAATAGAGCTGCACGCGGTTGATTCCGCGCACGCTTTTGGCTTTTTTGAAGAATTTTGTTCGGATATCCCTGGTTACGCAGTTTTTGGGTGAGATCCTGGGCTTGGTTCTTATAATCTCCCAACTCACTGCAATTTCTGCGGATCTTTAGGTATTGCCCATAGGGTAAGTTCTCACGTAAGGGTCTCGGGTGGAAACTTTCAAATCGCAGTAGATTGTTTTTGGAGGTTGGCTTGCAGTGGGTGACAGTTGTCAGTTTTCCTTCCTTTTTCGTGATCGTTACATCTAGGAAAACCAGTGTGTCTGGGTTTTTTTTCATAGGTGAACCGTAGATGCTCATCACAGGTGTTAATCCAGTTAAAAAAGGAGGTTAGGGAATCCTCAGTGCCTTTCCATATGGTCAGCACATCGTCGATGTACCTACGCCATATTAGGATGTTGGAGCTGTAGGGGTTTGTTTCGCTGAGGATGTATTTTTCCTCAAAGTCATATACGTATAATCCCGCTATGCTCGGCGCAAAAGAGCTGCCCAAGGATGTTCCCCCTGTCTGTAGAAATATCAGGTCTTCAAACTCAAAATAATTTCTTTTGAGTGCCAATCTGGCACATTCCAAGATGAATTGCCTGGGGGTTCTGGATGTCCACTCTTCCTTTTCTAGCGCTCGTCCTAATACATCCAGTGTAGCATCCTGGGGGATACTGGTGTACAGGCTCTCAATGTCAAAGCTCACCAGTATGGTGTCGTTCTCCACGGTGAGTTGATCCAGGATTTGTAGTAGACTTTTGGTATCTTGGAGGTACGTGCTTGTCTTTTGCACCATTGTCTTGAAAAACATGTCGCAAAATTGCGAAAGTGGTTCCAGAACCGACCCTAGTCCAGAGACAATCGGTCTGCCAGGGGGTGGTGTCTTGTTTTTATGTATTTTGGGGAGGGTATAGAAGTAGGGGATTTTCCCCTCACTTCTACAAAGGAAATCTGCCTCTTGTTTTGATATGAATCTGTCAGTTTCATCATGTTCCACTAGTGACTTTATTTCGCTTTTCAGGTCTTCTGTTGGGTCCATTGGTAATCTGCGGTAGCTGTTTTGGTCTGCTAGAAGTCGGAGACATTCAGTTTGGTAAGCTGTGCGATCTTGCACAACAATGCCTCCGCCTTTATCTGCAGGCTTAATGACAATGGTATCACAATTTCGCAAATTTTCAAGGGCAATTCTCTCTTGCTTAGTCAGATTCATGAATGGTTTCTTGGGATTCGTATTCTCAATGTTGTTGAAGACAGCTTGCTCAAAAGTGGAGATCTCAACAGGAATCAGGTGTGGTGGAGGAGTAAATGTGGATTTAGTCCTGAGTCCTGTTTCATTAGTATCCAGGTTTTCTTCTGTGTTAGTTCTTTTTTCAAAAAAAGCTTTCAATCGCAATTTACGAAAGAAAGATGGAAGTTCGCAGTGAAGTCTAAACTTATCCAGGTTCGCTGTGGGTACAAAGCCTAAGCCCTTATTCAGGACTGATCCCTCGGCTATGCTCAAGGGTCTGCTTGAGAGGTTTGTTACTAAGTTCTCCGATTGCTCGGTCCAGCTTGCTGAGGGTTGTGCCTGTTCTGGTTCGCACTCGGATCTTCCGGTGCCCAGTGCACTTGACCCCCCTGATTCTGTTTTTTTCTTCTTCCCCGTCCTCTTCCGCCCCGGTACAAAAAAGGCGGTCTGTAGGGATTGGGTTGAAAAAAAGGTTGTTGGAAGGGAGGTTGCCAACCATACATCCCAATGTTTTGTGGGTGGTAATAAGGGTCAGCAATGGTGGGACCCCGATGATGAAGCATGTCACCAACTAGGTTGGTGAGTGAGGGGTCTTCTACAAGGATATGCATTATCCGCTAATAGGTTGGGGCATACTGTGCTGAATGGAGCACTTAAGCCTACGTCCAGAGATTTTTTTCTCTACTGTCGAGGGGATACTCCTCTATTGTTTTTGTAATTAATCTCGGGGACCAGGAGTTCCCACCTCACATAAATAATTGTAAACTTCCCTCACTCTCTCTTTTGTTACTGAAGATTGATTAGTCTACCCCAGCTTTAGGCTGGAGGTGGGTCATGATGGACCTGGCCCTATTTACAAGTTCATCTCCAGACTCTTGCCTTCCATTGCCAAACCTGTTGTTGTTGGCATTAGGACTCTGTGCACTTTTTCCCTGCTAACTAGTGGTAAAATGCTTGTGCTCTTTGCCCAAAACATGGTCAAATTCGCCTACACCTGCTTGGCATATTTAATTTACTTGTGCATCCCTAGTGAATGGTACTGCATGCACCCAGGGACTTTAAATTAAATTCTACTTATGATCTGCTGTGTTCATTGTGCCACCCACTAAAGTAGTCCTTTTAAAACATGCCACTGTAGCCTGTAGTGCACTTTTTAAAATGTCCAGTTCGACCAGGCAAAATGAAGAATTTGCCTGGCCTAAACCTTTATTTTTAATACTTATAAGTCACCCTTAAGGTAGGTCCTAAAGCTTCATAGGTCAGGGTGCATTACATTTAAAAAGTAAGACATATGCACTTAAGTTATATGTGTTGTGGCAGTGAAAAGCTCCTCAAATCCTTTTTCATCATCTCTTCCATTGACTAACACTAAGTTCCCGTATTACATTTCTTAGCCCTCACATGAGATTGAGAGCAGATAAAGATGTGTGGCTTACACTCAAATGATTTTTAATTTAATATCCTCTTCAATTGTCTAGAGTTGAATTCTAAGCTAGACAAACTATGCCTTCTGCCACTGTCCTGGGCCATATGACTGTGAATAGCTCTGCTGTTAAGGTTTGTGTATTACTTATAGACAATGATACAAAGGGGGCTTCGGTATGGACTGGATGGGCCATCCTGACAGGATGACTGGGGAGAACTTACACTTCAAAGGGCTATGCATATAGCACACACAAAGGATCCTGACACCAAAGGATGCTGACACTTTTGTCATCCCAGATAGTTTGGAGCCTTGACCAGGTAAAGGAAAGGAACTTTCCTGTCACAGCTGTGGGGATACAACAGGGAGAACCCTCGTCACCTACACAAAGGCTTCCACCATGTATGACTATTTGACCTCCAGAGCCACTTTTCAGAACATTCCTTGACCTGTGAATGATACTGATGACTGCCCTTCTGCCAAATGACTTCCCTACTGCTTGATTGACTGCCTGGCTGCCTGGACAGGAAGATTAGACTTGCTTGCCTTCATCGCTGACTACTCAGAGTGGCTCCAGGGGTCAGTTGGCTGATCTGTGTGAGCTACAGGGCCTCACTAAGCTTCTGAGGCTTCCTTGCACCTTCCCAGCTGTCCTGCTGTAACTGGACATTCCAGGACCTGCAAGTGGACCTGCCTGAGTCCCACTGCTGGACCCTGCTGGAGTCAGTCCTGATTTCCATGAGGTGCTTCTCAGATCCTGGACCCTTGCTTTCATTGTGGACTCCTTCAAAGAAGAATAGGTAAAAATCCTGAAATCAATCCCTTTTGAACCAAGACTTTGCCACCTGCGATGACCACTAATGCAAAGCTCTAGTGAATCCTGCCCTTTGCATGGACAATTACTTTGCATGGCTATTGGAAACGTAAGACCTACACTTTGCAAAACAGTCATGACAGTCTGTAAAAACCACAAACATGACTATCCAGCAGCAACTGTCCATGATGCTTGATGGGCACTTCGTTCCTCAGCGAAGTCCGACCTGCTCTCATGCTACATCGACTACTTTCCATGACGCTCAGCCTCCTGCTTGCGACCTCCTCCACTGCAAACAGAACTCTTTGCACTGGAATTGAAAGGTAAGTGTTCAGCTGGGCTTAACTTATCCCTGTATCCAACCTATCATCCATGCCGTCGCCTACATTTTTTACTTTTGCCAGTTCTAACACAACCACATGACCGCAAGCAGCACTATTTTCACAAAAAGGTTTAGAATTGCATATCTCTGGTTCAACTGATTGGAGCTTTTGTCAGTTTAGAACAATTTTATTTATTAAAATTTACTCTAATTTTTCTTTTTTGTATCGTAATTTTTAATTAGTACAATGAAGGTATATAGCAGGAGTTCAAATGCAGGTGTAATACAACAGTGCACTGTTAACTGCAACATTGACTGACTCAATACAGAGGAAGCATATTTGAAGGGGGGAAGTAGGTTAGGGAGGGGGGCGGGAAGGGGAGCGGCTGGGATGCAAGGGGATTTGGGTGGGTCAATGATGAGGATCTGGTACCTGGTTTGGGTTGTTCGGTCTTTCCCCTTGTTACAGTATGCAGGGGCTCAGCTGCTGATGGCAGTGTGGTGGGATTTGACATTAGTCCAACACAGTCGGTATAGGGGCTCTGTTGATAATGGTTTCAAGGGTTAGTGGGAAGAGGAAAAGGGGGGGGTCGAACGTTCATTGTGTGAGCATGATGCAAGTGCGGGGGCGAGAGGGAGAAACCCAGGTGAGGGGGGATCAACAGTTGTATCGCAAGGTGTTGTAGCACAGGTCTCTGGCTATGGGGAGATATACTGCAGCTGGGAGAGAGGGGGAGTGAGGGAGAGAGGGTGAGGAAGGGGAGGCTCGGTGGAAGAGTGGGTAATTGAAGAGGAAATGGTATGTTCTGTGGCCCCAGGGAAAAAGCATGCCCAGTGTCCAGAAATATGGCATGTGGGGTATTCATCAGTGAAAATGGGATTCAGAATAGACTCAGAAGACTTAAGGCCCGATGTAGGTGGCCATTTACCAGCCGGTAACGGCCAAATTCGGCCGTTACCGACTGGTAAATGGGTTTTCAGATGTAGGGGGCCTATATTTTACCGATTCTGTAAATTTACCGAATCGGTAAATTTACAGAATCGGTAAAATACCGGATCGGTATATTTACCAATTCGGTAAATCCACATGTAGGTGACACTCCTAAGAGTGTCACAGGCCCTTTAGAATAGGTATTTTACCACCCAATCCTATTGGGTGGTAAAATACCGAATTCAGGTGTGCATGCACATCTGTGCATGCACACCTGTGCAATGTGACACACAGACATGCCCTTAGGGCATGTCTGTGTGCCACATGGCACACAAGTCTGGAATTGGGGTGCTAGAGGGTGTCAAAGTGAAACCCCCTGCACCCTTGCTGAAATCGGTATTTACCGAATCGGTAAATACCGATTCGGTAATGTCCATTGATTCCTATGGGCTTCAATGCCTATTGGAATAAATTGGCATTACCGATTCGGTATTTACAGAATCGGTAAATACCGAATCTTAACGATTCGGTATTTACCGATTCTGTTTTACCTACATCCCCCCCCTCTATTTTACCACTTCTTAAATACCGATTCGGTATCATTCGGTATTTAAGAAGTGGTAAAATTTAAATATCTACATCGGGCCCTTTGTGCCCTGTGGGGAGGGAAAGAGGGAGGAGGTGAGGTATGGTGGGAGGATGTGAGTTGTGGGGGATGGGAGGTGTGGGGAGAGGAGGGGAGAGTGGGGTAGGGAGGGGGTAGATACAGGGGGAAGATAGGGCAGGTGAGAAAGGGGGGTGGGAGGAAGAGGTGGTTGGTTGATACTCAATTTACCTAGATTGGTTTTAGATTTTTCTTGGGTTCTGGTTTCATTTTATTACTCTTTGTTTGCTGGATACTTACTTTACACATTGCCTCTAAGTCAAACATGGCTGCTTAAGCACCGTTTAATTAGGGGTTTGTTTGTGATTCCCCATAATAGGAAGTGTGGTTGCTGCTTGAGCAGAGGTTCGCATCCCCCAACTAGTGACCCAATTTCCTACAGCACCCCTCTGGGAATCCATTTTTGAGACTTTTCTTTAGGTATTTCTATTTATTCTTGGAATGTGCCTAGATTGGCATTTGTGCCAAGCTACCACAGGGTTAAGCATAGGTTTATTTAGTGATTTTTTTAATTTTGGTTGTTGCTTGAGTAGGGATTCCACTCCCATCAGACAATAACCCAAATTATTGCAGAAACCGAATAATTCCGGTATTTTTTAAGAAAATAAATTTTCACATACTATATATCCACTGGTTGGACACGCCTTGGCGAGCGCGGACCACCAGGGGTATTCACTTTTTGGTCCTGAAGAAAGCTGCATTAATTCCCACAGACAGCTGAAACATGTCGACCTACTTTTGAAGGGATATAAGTGGTCAAGAATACTACCACTACTAATATCCAACACACTGTTTTTAATAATATTAGCTGACCACTAAATAAAGTTGTTTTTGGTACAACTAATATTTTTTAAACCTCACTATCACTTGCACATAACACATACCTATCAAGTCAATTTCACAATAACCTGCTCCGCTGTAAATCAGGCGTTGAAGCACACTGGAGGGACATTCGGTTCCTCCAGTGGGAACCCCATGATGAAGCATGTCACCACTAGGGTGAGTGAGGGTTCTTCCTAACCAAATATGAGTTATTGCTCCCCCCCTTTTTTGTATGTGTTTTCACTCCTTTTTTGTTCCAATATTGCCTTATCACTACTATTGGGAGGCTGCTTCTTTTGGTGTCTCTGGCTTTATTTCCCTGCCCACAGCACCGACAAGTCACTCCTTAGTTGTTTTTTTGCTTTTATGATTGGGGATATAGGAGTGACCTCTTGTTTATCCTCACTCTCTTGTGGTTGATATATAATAACCCAAATTACAACAACAACTATTTCACCAGGTAGGTCTCTCCCCCTCCACAAAGCACCGCCTGTTTGTCCCTGCCCCAGCTGCCGCTGCTGAGGAAGTTAGAGGCCCTCCACCACCAGCAGGCTACCACCTGCACCTCATCCCTGGTGGCCAGTGGTAGGCCGTAGATTTGTTCATCTTCCGCTTTACTGTTTTATTGTATTGCCTGTATTTCATTGTTGTGTCTGTGACTGCTGTTGTTCTGTCTTCCCCCACTGCCTGTTTGTGGTCCATGCCCGTTTTCCTCCATCTGTTTTTCCTTCTGTACCCCTCGCTGCCCCGTGTCTCTGCCCGGTTTTTCCTTCTCGACCCCTCGCTGCCCCCATGTCTCTCCCAGTTATTCCTTGTATCCCTCGCTGCCCCAGTGTCTCTCAGCCCGGTTTTCCCTTCTGTTCCCCTCTCTGCCAGTTTTTGCCTTCTGTTTCTTAGCTGCCCCTGTATTCTTGTGCCCTTTTTGCCTTCTGTGCCACTCTTTTTCCATGTATTTCTGTGCCCTCTTGCCTTCTGTGACACTCGTTTTTCCTGTATTTCTGTGCCCTTTTTGCCTTCTGTGCCACTCATTTTTCCCCTGTATTTCTGTGCCTTCTTGCCTTCTGTGACACTCATTTCCCCTCATTTTTTGTGCCTTTTTGCCTTCAGTTCCCTTCATCATCCCTCACAGTCCCCGCCTCCCAGCTGCTCCTCCCTCCCACCTCCCCATATATGTCAGCCGTTGCGCGGCCGCGCAGCGGCTGGCATATATGGGGCGCGCCTAAGGCAAGCCTGTCTGCGCCCTTCTGTGCCTGGACCGCGCCCAGCACCAGAACCCCTGGCCTCCGCACTCACCACAACGACCGCTGCCACTACGATGCCAGCACTCTGCACGCTCTCAACTCCAGACAGACCCACACCTGCTTCAAGGCCGCCCCGAAATGCACACACGGTCCCTTCACCTGCCGGAACGGCAGCTACACCAGCCTCAGAGCCGATGAACCACCCGCCAAGAAAGACCTAAACCATCTACGATGTATTCTATTGAACACCCGCCCCGCACACGCAAACACGTAGTCAAGCTCTGGGACCTGCTCAACACAACATCCCTGGAAGTCGCCATCCTGACAGAGACATGGTTGAACGACTCCTCCGCACCCGACATTGCCATAACCATCCCAGACGGCTACAAGATCACCCGCAGAGATCGCACCAACGGAGTTGGAGGAGGAATCACCATCGTCCACAAGAACAACATCAGGGTCTCGACTAGCACCAATGACGCGCTCAGCACACCCGAGCACATGCACTTCCAGGACCCACACAGACCCTAACTCTACCCTCAGAGGCACCCTCATCTACCAACCCCCCGGACCCATCGCCGACTTCATCAGCACGCACGCCCTGACCTCCACTGACTACATCCTCCTCGGAGACCTGAACTTTCACCTTGAGAACAACAACAGCAACTCGTCACAATGCCCACCCACTCTGCCGGCCACACGCTTTACCCGTCTTCTCTTCAGGCCTGCACCTCTCTGTCAGCGACACCACCAAACTCCTCTGGACCGACCACCGCTGCATCCACTTCTCCTTCCAGAAACCCACCACACACCACCGCACCCAACAGATCCCCCACCCCTGCTGGAGCAAAATCACGAAGACCAACTACATGCAAACCTTGCTCTCAGCCCACCCTCCAAACCCTCCAACACAGATGACGCTGCCCACAGCCTCAGATGCTGGATCGAGGACTGTGCCAACACCCTCGCCCCGCTGAAGAAACCCCCCACAGAGACACCAGCAAGAGGGTCAGCTGGTTCACCCCAGAACTCCTTGCCTCCAAGCAAGCCTTCCGGAAACTACAGAAGGAATAGCACAGTGAACAAACTCTGGACATCCATGCAGCACACAAGGACACCATCCTCAACCACCACCACCTCATCAAAGCGGCCAAGAGGACCTCTTTCAAAGAAAGCCTCGTCAACAACACACACAATAGCATGGAGCTCTTCAGCATTATGAAGGAACTCTCCAACCCCCGCTCCAACACCAACGACATACCTCCGTCGCAAGCCCTGTGCTACTCCCTCGCCACCTTCTTCCACCACAAGATAGCAGACATCCACGACAGGTTCAACACCCAGACAGCCCCAACAGACAAGTACACAACAGACCCTCCGCACACCATCCACCATGACCCCCTGCTAGCCTGGGCGAGCGTGAGTATCAATAACACCATCAAGACCATGAGCACAATCCACTCCAGCTCTCCGTCATACCCATTCCTGCACCACGTCTGCAACAAAGCAAGCAGCTCCATCGCACCTCATCTGCACAACGTCATCAATCTTTCCCTCGAGACCGTGACCTTCCCAGAGAGCTGAAAACATGCCCAGATCAACGCCCTACTCAAAAAACCCTGGGCCAGACCAAGAGACCTCAAGAACATCCGGCCCATCTCTCTGCTCCCCTTCACAGCCAAGGTCATCGAGAAAATCGTCAACAGACAGCTAACCTGATACCTCAAAGAAAATAGATCCTGGACCCTTCCTAGTCTGGGTTCCATAGCAACCACAGCACCGAGACTGCCTTCATCTCCGCTACCGACGACATCAGCACCCTGCAGGACAACGGTGAGACTGCAGCACTCATCCTCCTAGACCTCTCCACCATCTTCGACACCATCTGCCACTGCACTCTACGCACATGCCTACACGCCACATGGATACGAGACAAGGCTCTGGAATGGACCACCTCCTTCCTCTCCGGCAGAACCCAGAGCGCCCGCCTCCCCCATTCCGTTCGAAAGCCTTCGAGATCATCTGCGACGTACCACAGGGATCCTCCCTCAGCAAGACACTATTCAACATTTACATGGCCCGCTCGCACACGTCGCCCGACAGCACAACCTCAACATAATCTCCTACGCCAACGACACTCAGCTGATCCTCTCCCTCACCAAGGACCCCATCACCACCAAAGCCAACCTCCACGAAGGAATGAAGGTCGTCGCTGACTGGATGAAGATCAGCCGTCTGAAGCTGAACTCGGACAAGACGGAGGTCCTCATCCTCGGCTCCAACCTTTCAGCCTGGGACGACTCCTGGTGGCCGACAACACTGGGGGCAGCCCCGACACCCACCGACCACGCACACAACCTGGGAATCATCCTCGACTCAACGCTCTCAATGACCAAGCAAGTCAAAGCCGTCTCCTCCTCCGGCTTCAACACCCTCTGCATGCTCCGCAAGATCTACAGATGGATCCCGACAGATACAAGAAAGACAGTCACCCAGTTCCTCATCAGCAGCAGACTCGACTACGGAAATGCCTTCTACGCAGGAGCCCCGACCAACCTCATCAAATGACTACAACGCATCCAAAACGCCACAGCACGACTGATCCACGAAGTAGCACGCCACAGCCACATCACCCCCCACTTGAGAAACCTGCACTGGCTCCCCATCAACAAGAGGATATCCTTCAAACTCCTCATCCACGCACACAAAGCACTCCACAAGACCGGCCCAGCCTACCTCAGCTACGCTACGCCGACCTCTCACTCGCAACCGTCCCGCGCATTCGAAGAACAACCACCGGCGGGAGATCCTTCTCCCACCTCGCTGCCAAGATATGAAACACCCTCCCACTGAGCCTACAACAGATCCAAGACCTGCTGATCTTCAGGAGAATACTCAGGACCTGGCTGTTTGATCAGTAGCACCCCCCTCCTCAACTCCTTGAGACCCTCGCGGGTATGTAGTGCGCTTTACAAATGATTGATTGATTGTATTGATTGACCATCTGTGACATAATTTGTAGATTTCAACCACATTTCTAGGTCAAATAAATCAAAAGCTGATATAAGAAACTGCACTTGTGGTTCAAGTTTTGCATACACTTTGCTAAAGGTAGTTGGTCACCTTTCAGTTGGTAAAAGATTGCTGCTTTCAAGTAAGTAACTAGTTTTAATGACATTAAAAATTTTCCCAGACAGCATTGATGTTCACAGTGAAGGAAGAACAATGGGCATTTTGTTGGCATTATGAAGATGTCCTCACATATTTAATAGCAACTCAAAAAGGTTGCAAAAAAAGATTCATTCTTTGACATAAAAATGGTTACTACTTTTATTTTATTTTAATTCATACCACACTAAAGATGCTGCTCATATGACTACAATTCACCATAATGCCAGGAGTATAAGAAATTACATCAAGGGTTCTTTATTCCTAGATGACATCAGAGGAAATTACATCACAAAACCTTTGACCTCATTACATAACATTTGAGAATCAATAGCTCACCGAGTATCTAGAACGCAACCACCTACTCAACATATCACAGTCAGGATTCTGCTCCAATCTCAGCACCAAGACCGCACTAATCACTGCCACAGACAACATCCGAACACTTCATACCGCAGAGAAACTGTAGTCCAAATCCTTCTCGGCCTCTCAGAAGTCTTTCACAATGTCTCCCACCACACCCTCATTGACAGACTCCACAGGATAGGCATCCAGCAGAATTCCCACAAATGGATCGCCTAATTCCTCACAGGACGCACACAGAGCATCCGACTGCCTCCCTTCACCTCCATTCCCAAGAACCTCATCTGCGGTGTCCCCGAAGGATCATCCCTCACCCTCACCCTCTTCAAAATCTACATCACCCCCTCACAGACATGGCCATATCCCATGGACTCATTATAACTCCTACACTGACGATACCCAACTAATCCTCTGATTCACCGAAATCCCGCCAACACCAGAACCAGCTTTCACAACAAAATGAACAATGTAGCCAACTGGATGAGAGACAACCGCCTCAAACTCAACTTGCACAAAACAGAAGTGCAGCTATTCGGGAAGAACGCCACTGCATGGGACCACACCTGGTGGGCAGCAGGCCTCGGACCAAACACCCATGCTTACAGACCATGCACACAACCTGGCCATCATCATTGACAGCAAACTCACCGTAAAATTTCAAATCAATTCAATCCTGCTTTCACACCCTTTGGTATCGCTTTGTTCACCCTGAGTTGGCAAGGTATTGCCAGACGTGGGTCCCTTGCTCTCTATACCACTGGATTCAAGATCGCCTGGCTGATGAGGATTATGAATCCAAAACCGGTCTTGGGATGCTTGTTTCTGGTCCAGAGAAGCCATGGCTTGGCAGTTCGGGCTGGACTGTTTCCATGAGCCATAGGGTCAGACTGATTTGCATATGGCCATGTCTGAACCAGGGTGGTGGAGTGAGCTAAAGAATGATGATGGATTAAACCCAGATCAGTTGACTGGGGTTGAATGTTTGATTTGCTCAAGCACTCGGTCCATCATCCCCTTTGGTATCGCTTTGTTCGCCCTGAGTTGGCAGGGTATTCCCAGACGTGGGTCCTTTGCTCACTCTACCACTGGATTCAAGATAACCTGGCTGATGAGGATTATGAATCCGAAACCGGTCCCAGGATGCTTGTTTCCGGTCCCGGGAACACATGGCTAGGCAGTTCGGGCTGGACTGTTCCCATGAGGCACAAGGTCAGACTGGTTTGCATATGCCCATGTCTGAACTGGGGTGGTGGAGTGAGCTAAAGAATGATGATGGATTAAACCCAGATCAGTTGACTGGGGGTGAGTGTTTGATTTGCTCAAGCACTCTGTCCATCTTTCCCTTTGGTATCGCTTTGTTCACACCCTCTGCATTCTCCACAGAATCTTCAGATGGATCCCACTCAACACCAGAAAGACCATTACTCAGGCACTCGTCACTAGCCTCCTCGACTATGGCAACACCCTCTATGCAGGAATTTACACCCATCTAACAGAAGGCACCAGACAATACAGAACAGAGCAGACAGTCTCATCTTGGACTTGCCCAAATGTACCCACATCACCCCACCCCTCAGAAACCTCAATTGGCTTGCAGTCCACAAGCTCCAGCATCCTCAGTGCCCAGATACCCCCCGGGGTGACAGCGTCGGGCTAAACAAATAGTGATTGATTGATTGATTGATTGATTGATTGATTGATTGAGAGAGAGAGAGAGAGAGACCCTGTAACCCATTGATGTCACAGGAGGTGACATTGCACACACTTAGAATTCCAATTGCTCACAAAAGAGAACCCTGTCTCACACAAAGACAAAAATGTATCATACTTGCTGAATGATAGACACATGTTAGTAGAAGATCTTTATGGAGTAGACAAATATTCATGATGCCTCTGTTGATTATTGCTGGCCATTGATATCTGCTCTGATTTGCAAGTCACAAATATGAATCCCTTTAGGGCCAGCTCATCATTCCACACTTCTGGGTTTGAGGCACTGAGTGCTCTTACATTGGGTAATAGTAACATCTGTTATGTAAAACGCTTAGAAGCAGCTGAAGTGTGGTTTGGAATGCTGTAACGAACACAAAAACTGCTTAACTTTGCACTTAAACCATAGACATAAGTCTATGGTTTAAATGCAAAGTTGAGCAGTTACAACCTCCACGAGAAGCACCGCACTTCACATCAGACCACGCATTGTGCACGCTGCAGTACTCTAAGTGATGTCGAAATACCACAACTTCGGATAGACTTTATTATGGAATGGATGTTGCTGATTAGCTGAACTGCCAGAATGCAGCTCCCTTCAGCTGCTGGTGTGATCTTAGTCAGTAACCCAGACAGATTTGGTCAGTATATCATATTTATAATTTAACATTGCATTCTGACATTTGTCATTGGTGTCAGAAAATAGTGTGCTCTTGCTGGCAGAATTTCTATCGTAATAGCATAGCTTGCAACTTCCACTTATAACATATTTGCTGTTTCTTTATTTGGTATATTGACAATCACAAAGCTTTCTCCATAATGAACAAAAATGTTATATTGGTTAGATGGTCTTCAGTGTGTTATGTATGGAAGAAATAGATTTACATTCACGAAACACATGGGCCAAAGAAAATAAAAAGATCATATATTTCCAAAAGTGCAAAAAGAGATGTATTGCTCGTCTCTAATGGCGGCCTGCACAATCACTCTGCTGTCTCAGTTCCATAGCCACCCTAAACATTAAGATTTGATAGCCACAGGCGGTGCAGACTAGTGTGACTGACTTTGCACACTGCAGAGGACATATGCCATCATACCACTGCATTTCTAGCTCCTAGGCTGGCACAGGCAGTGGTTACTCTCTGCTGCACTGATCATTTTCCTGCTGCAAGGCGGGCCTGGCCAATGCCTATTGGCAATCACTGGCCGCATGAGACTACATACCTACAGCTGCAGCTTCCAGTTCCTGTTGACTTGACATGATCACGTCCTGCCTCACCCATAGATGTACAACATGCCCTACGTTAAAATATTTGGTATGTACTGCATAGTGTAGCTCATAAGTCCGCACAAGTGTACTGAATAGCAGCTCATACGCACTCTCACAATCGCCTACAGTTCACACCATTTGTTTTCTATGTCAAAGCAAAAGCAAAAGCCAATTCATCATTGTTATCTAACCTTATTTCAATTTTAATTTGCCAAATCTAACCTGAACCACAACTGTCCTGGCAAACATTGGGAACCACAGGACTCAAGCAAAGTGGAAGAGTTCTCAATTGGTTTCTTTGAGTCACAGCTGCTACCCCTGGTGAAATGCAATTGATGCTGGTGGCTGTTTATAGATCAGCAGTTATTCAAAGAAGGCACACAATGTTTAAGAAAACACCAAACATTGCACTTCTCAATTTAAAATCTAATGTCTCGTATTGAATGATGCTACCTAGCGATACACTTATGCAAAATAAATGTACAAAAATGTTCTGCAGCACCCTTTATAATGAGTTGCTTCTCGAGGTCCTTATGTGACACAGACCAAACTCAGACTGAAGACCAGCCCTACAAAATAGATGGAAATACATAATAAAGCAGCCTCACATCTGTTATAGTTAATGGACATTGTTTTCTGTTGAGGGTAGTAGTGGTAACTTGCCACCCCCTCTTTAATAGCTCTGCACAGGGGAGTGAGAAGATGGATTTCGGAGGACCCTCAATTATACTGAACCCATGTCTGGAGTACCTGGACACTTTGGACTTGGACAGCTTGGATATAAACTCGGTTGATCATCCTCTCTCCATAGCCATTGGCAATGATATCCTCTGAGGGCCAGTAGAGAGAAGAACCTGCTAGGCTCCATGCATGAGAAGGATTGCCCTGTATCTTCTGAGTACTGGAGCTGTGTTGTGAATGTATCTAGGACCCTAATTAAATATTCCCGATTCATGCCCTTGTATGGTTATAATAAATCGTGTCCTTATAACGGCATAAGAATCATATCCATATTTAGTCATAGCCCATGCAGTCCAAATACGGCAAGGCTATTTCCCTAGACTCCTAGAAAGTACAACGCGTTCTTTAAACAAACCAAACCTCCAGCAGCCCGGGAATCCCCCTGCTTTGGTTTTGATTTGTCCTAGAACTCCTGAGACTCTTGAAGAACTGCCAGTTCTTAGTGACAGTTCTTAGTGACGTCTTATGTCCAACCTTACGTCAAACACAGCACCTTCCAGGTATAAATATACCAACACTTGCCTTAAGCAACACACAGTGGTTGGGAGCAGAGCAACGATATACTTGCCCGAAGCCCAGCTGATGCGAGAGCCGAAGGAAGCCGTCCCTCCCCCTTGACACACTGGGAAAGAAGCTGTCTTTTCTCACGCCGAGAAATCTAGCTCTGGTGTTTCCAGTCACCCTTGCGGGTTACAGGGAGATCGAGTCCTGAGAACGAGATACAAGACCTCCTTCATTCTATAACCAAGGTATGGAGCTGATTAAAACCTTAAAGAGAATTCTTGATTCAGATTCTTGGCAAACACCAACTTAACTTAAAACTGCAACTTACATTCTCCTTCCCACGTATTAGGCTTAGGTCAGGTACACCGGGGTAGGTGTATCTTAGAAGAACCAGTTGAGTTTGTTAGTCAATGTTTTTATGTATGTAAATATTTCATCCGTTTTAAAGTATCATATGGCAAAGAAACCATATCAATGCTTTTACAGTATTATTTTATAATACTCCTTTTACTGTACGCACTTTACTTCATAATAAGTATTGCCATTGTGGCAATTCATTTCTCTTGCATGAGAAAGAGGGGTAACCTTTATTAGAGGTTAACCTACTGACTTTTACCATTACATGGGTGCCCTTCAAGTCATCAAAAGAGGCCATGGGACCTGAAAAGTGCATGAAGGGATGGCATTCTGCTTTGAAGGCTGCAGTTTGCCACTTGGGGTGACCACAGACTGAAGACACAGAGCACTGGTTCCTACCAGGAGCTAAAGGGCAGGCAGGAGGGAAGGCCGTGAGCTCTCCCTCAACAGTGGAGGAGCAAAGAAAAAATAGGGTTAAGAAAGTGTCCCCCTAAATATTTCCACTTTGCAACTTGTATACATTTGCTAGTTAATGCATAGTATTGAGTAGGGTGTGTGTAAGGTGTGTGTGTGCATAAAATAGTGTTTTTCCCTTTTTAAATACAAAACCTTTGTCTAGACAATGATATATTGGGGGCTGTTTGCTGCATGCCTGTAAAAAAGGAGTATTAGTGCACACAACGTCCCCTAAGTAGATATTAACTCTTTTTACCTTCCTTCCCTGTGAGAGTCAAATGGTAACAAAGGGGTACCTCGTTCCCAGCAGATGGAAGGTTGCTGACTTAATACTTGTGAAAGACTGACATGCTTCCCAACTAATTACCCACTTTCTTATTGCCGGTCAATAACCTGTCCAATAGGATCTGGTAAATTAGTATTCCTTCATTTTATAAGAAACTGCATTTTGCATAGTATTTGGGATTCTTTAGAATTTCTGTGTTTGTCATATATTTAGGCCAGCATAGATGGTCATACTGGAATCCAATTCTGATAAGGCTGTTGTAAATTAATGAAATGACTGGTTTGTACAAAGAGCAACACTTCTGGAACTGGAGGTGAGTGGCATGTCCAAGAACTGATTCAAATTCCTTAACTTGAGAATGCTGAATCTCACAATTAAGGTAGATGAGGTCAGCGGAGGAAAGGGTGATGGTTGCAAATGGTGATAGCTTCACGGAGGTTGGCGATATTTGACTGAAGAAAAGCACTGGGGTTTCAATGTGAAACAATGCATTTCCCATTTGTTTAGGATTTCTATGTTAGATTATTGGTATTTAAAAGTTCAGAAGACAGGAGTGGTGCTGATTTATACGACAAAAACAGAAACTTTTGCTTGGGGAACATAATGGATTGGTGGTAGCCCCTTATAAGAACTTTGCATTTTCCACTTTTAGAGTCAGAGTTAATTCATCTCCATTTTTATGGTCTGGCTTGACAGAGCAGCTGTCACCAGACAAAGTTATGTGAGACTCACCAGGAGAGAAGCGTTGGCTCCACCTACATGTTGGGACCCAGGAGTTTAGATTGAGAAGAAGTGCTTACACTCTACACAGTTGTGATCATTTTGCATATTTATCCTGCTGCCTGAACTTGAACTATAAGGGACACACACAACACTGTAATGCAATTAAAGTGCCTTACATAACTGAATACATTATGGTGTTTTTCTCTTGTAGCAGCACAGATTTGAGGAGGGCAGTCATTTACCTAACTGGACTTTTAGGTCTGGCTTGACAGTGCAACTGTTGCCTGACCTTTAAACCTACACCACTATTATTCTAAAGATATTTGCTTCCACACAAATACATATCTATTCCAATGCTGTCTACGTGTAATGCTTTACATTACCACACAATATTCCTCTAAAGCCAGACCAATTGGAATTACCAATGCTGGTTGTTCTAGAGTGTACCTATACCTTTAAACTTTGCCATGGAATCAACGAACCATTTGTTGGCAACCGTCATTGCTGGCTTAGGTCCACCTTTATTTTTATTTATTTATTTATTTATTTTAATTAATGAAGTCCCTTGTATTAACATTGTACAAGCTCTGTTAATTTCTTCTGTTCTGATTATGTAAATATCCCAATTAGGATGTAACCGTTTTTTTGTTGAAAACATTTTATTGAAAATTAGGCATGTATACAATAAAGTCATAACATTACACATATAATCAATGATCCGAGTTGCAATAAAACATCAAGACCCCTTTACCACAGTACAGTAACTTGGTCCTTGGAAGTGTCAGATTATCCAACGTTATCAACAATTTCATCTCGGCTCTCTGCACGCATAGCTCCCCCCGAAAGGTGTTCCATGGTCCCCATATCTGCGACCACTTCTTCGGGCAACCTCTGCAAACATAAATAGGTATCTCAGTCACCATGCACCAATCCATGTCCTTGGCCCATTCAACTATACCCGGTGGATTTGGAGCCCTCCACAATCGTGTGATGTTCCGCTTGGCCACCATGAAGCCCAAAGTGACCCAGATCCTTTCTTTGTGAGGTCAGTGCAGTCCCATATATTCGACAAGATTAATTACACTGTACCGGCTGCCCCAAAACTTCTTCCATCATGAGTACTACCCCTCCCAGAATTTCTGAATTGTCGCACATTCCAGAGAGTATGAATAAAGGTACCCTCTTGACCGCAGTGTCGTGCCCAGCCACTGTCCTGGGCGTAGCCCGTATGGACCAGCAAGGGTCCGGACAAATATTTCCTGTGCAGGATCTTTAGCTGGGCCAATCGGAGTCTGGAGGAAATGGCAACCTAACTTGGAGAAGCCACTGCGGCCCGCCACTCCTCGTCCTCAAGGCCAGCGACGTCATGGTTCCATTTACATCTTAATTGGATTAGGGGATCAGTCATATTATTGATAAGCTTCTTATTTATGAGAGATATGACTTTTTCTGGCAGATCACCATCTAAGATCCTGTCCTCCAGAGGGGAGGATTCAGGGAGGATCGTACCCTTAGGGAGAGCTGCAGTCAATGCATGTCTAATTTGGATGTATCGGAACTTCTCAGAGTCGGCCAGTTCAAATTCCTGACTAAACTGAGAGAAGGGTATGACCCTGCCCGATTTAAAAAGATCCCTGAGTCTGGAAAATACCAATGATATCCCATTTGTTGAAGCCCAAGGAGCGGGACAGACAACCCAGCTGGTCACAATGCCAAAGTGGCATAGCTTGAGTGAGCCTGCCTTCCCAACCCAGGCTTTTAGTGGCATCCCTCCATACCTGCACAGCATGTTTGGTCGGGCCGGTCAAGGTGAGTTTTTGACATTTCGTATACAGCGCACCCTCAAACCCACCCCTGGGAAGGAACCAATGATCGATTCGAAAAGCCAGGTCATCATTCTGTCTATAAGTGCACTGATCAATAGCAGCGAGCTGCAAGGCCCAGTAGTATATTTTCATGTCTGGGAGCCCAATACCCCCATCAATCCACCCCAATAGGAGCTTGTGTGTGGCATAGCAGATCTCACACCGTGCCATCCAATTCCTTGAAAAAGGGCTCCGCGATCGGAGGGGTGTATTTTGTAGCATGTAAAGGAGACGGGGGAGGGACATCATCTTGAATAGTGCCCCTCATCCCAGAAGGGTCAAGGGGAGTGATGTCCAGTGCTGGATCCCAGACTTAAGACGTGTGAGTGGCGGCCGGAGATTAACATCTTAAAACCGCAACAGGTCTTTGAATATCCAGATTCCCAGATACTTAAAGCCGTTTTCAGCTTCCGTCAGTTGGAAACCCCTGGGAAGACAAGGTCACGCCCGCTAAGAACGTAGACCACTGATTTGAACCAATTAATCACGTAGCCTGCGAACCCACTGAAATGTTTTAATATATCCATCACCACGTTGAGAGACGCCGCCGAGGAGGCAAGAAAAAGCATGATATTGTCAGCATACATTGATATGTGGTCATCCCACCCATGTGTCCATTTAGGGCCCCTAATGGCTAGGTCCTGATGTATCCATGCTGCCAGAGGTTCCAAGGCTAAGGCAAAGAGGAGTGGCGATAGTGGGCAACCTTACCTGGTGCCCCTACAAAGAGAAAAAACAGGGGATGTCCGATTATTAACAACCACTTGTGCCAGCAGTTGACAATATAGGAGGCGCACCTATGCAATAAGTTCTGGGCCCAGTCCTAGATTGTGAAGCACCGTAAACATGTAGGGCCATTTGATGGTGTTGAAGGCCGAAGCAGCATCCAGTGATACCACCACGGCATCTTCTCTGATCGTGTCTGCCCTGCAGAGTACAGCGTGAAGTCGGCGGATGTTAAGAGATGTGTTTCTCACCAGCATGAACCCGGACTGATCCAGGTGTGTCAGATTGTTAAGAAATTGCCAGAACCGGGTAGCTGGGACCTTTGCAAGGATCTTAGCCTCACAGTTTAGTAGCGAGATGGGTCTGTATGAAGAACACAGCCTTTGGCCAACATCATTGTTATCATTGTCGGCCAGCCCTACTTTCCCGAAACATGTCTGTAAGAAATGGGGCAGTCATGCCCGCTGTAAGCTTAAATACTTCTATGGGGATCCCGTTTGGGCTGACCCCTTTCCCTCGCGCAAATCATGGATGGTCTTCTCCACTTCGGTTACTGTGATATCTTGGTCTAGGTCAGAACTCTCCTCCTGGGTGAGAACTGGCATCTGGATATCACGGAGAAGCAAAGAGGCCTCCTCTTCAGAATAGGTCGTGCGGGAGGTCTACAGGGAGTGATAATAGCTGCCAAATGCATCTGCGATGTCCTGCGGAGAGGTTAGGAGGGGGGAGTATCAGTTTCGGCCACAACCCACCATGCCCCATCTCTGCGATCGAGCCAGGCCAACAATTTGCCTGCTTTGTCGCCCACGTCATAGATCCTGCTAAGGGTAGCCTGATACTGAGCCTTAGCTGCATCTATTTCCAAGTCTAAAAGCTCCTTGGTCTCAATTTTGAGTTGTTGGCGCACCTTCTCTGAGTCCAACGATTCGTCCGCACGCTCCAGTTCACGGATCTTCTCCTCTAAGCGCGTTATAATGGCTGCGTTCTCTTTGCGGTGTCCTGCGATCTGCCCCAGAACTACCCCCCCCCGGACGACAGTCTTATAGGCTTCTCAGAGTGAAACGGATGCCTGACCGATCCCAGATTCTCTTGGAAATACAGATCAGATTCAGTCAGAACCTTTTTCCTAATTGCGGGGGTCATAAGATACCATTAGTTGAGTGGCACCACGCAGCCGACAGGGGGCTCTCCTACTTCCAGTCTACACAAACTGGAGAGTAATCCAAGCTCCCCCTGGCCAAGTATTGTATGTCATTGCCAGTGTGGAGGTAGTGTGTAAGTGTAAGCACATAATCTATACCTAACATAGAGTTGTGGGGGCCTGAAAGATGAGTATATTGGTGTTCTAAGGTGTACAGGCCCCTCCAGACACCCACGAGTCCCGTAGCGCCCAGAACATCATGGCATACTTCAAGTCCTTGTCACGAGCACCTTTTTCACTTCCAAGAAGCTTCGTCGTTGTCGCTGCACCTTGAGGGTGAAGTTCGGGAAGAAAGTGATGCGACTGTTTTGAAATTCCACTGGCGGGGCAGAGCGGGCACATTGCAGGATGACATCCCTGTCGCGGAAATTAAAGATCCTAGCAAGAAGAGGTCGCGGGCCCCAGGTTTCAGCTGGCCTTCTGGCACCCGATGCTCTTGTTCCACTGAGAAGAAGTTGGAAAGTCCCCATGGCTTGAGGTAGGTGGTGATCAGATCTTCTACAAAGAGGTCCGCCGATGGCCCCTCCACCCTTTCCGGAACCCCAATTATGCAGACATTGTTGCACCTAGAGCGCCCTTCATAGTCATCCAACTACGCTTCCATTTTCGCAGCGTTCGTTTGTAGGTCATCCACTTTTCTGTGCAGCGCTGACGCGTCTTCTACCAGGGAGGTCGCCTTGATTTCGACATCTTTCAGGCGAACTTCATAGAGCGCATTTCTTCTCTGATAAGGGACACTTCAGTCGACACTGTGTCAATGTGTGACTCCAAGGATATGCGGACGGTGGTGATGGCTTCAAGAATGTCCTGCAATGTTGGTTCCTTTTGCTTCCTGCCAGACTCAGACTTGTCGGATGTGGCTAGTCCTCCTTTGGGGCTCGCGCCGGGGCCTCCATCCTGCGCGTATTTTGTCAATTTGGTTTGGAGTTCTGTCTTTGAGCTGCAACCCCCCACCAATATATCTGCAGAACCCTCATATGGGTCTTACTTGCAGTTAGTACTGGTTGCTATATGTGGCAGTAGCTGTGGAGTCACCAATGTCCGCCCAACTGTGCAATACAATCCGTGAACAGCAGGAGTATCAGTCTCAGGGTACACACTGTGGGGATCTTCCGGTACTAGGGTGATACCAGGTGTGCGCCAGGGCCGCCTCAAGAACACCTGCTGCTGTGAATCAGAGTCAACTTTAGGAGAGAAAGGATCTATGCCGCAGGAGCCACTCAATGGAGGTCAGTGCTCTCCTATGCAACAACTGTTAAGGCCAGAAGGGCAAGGGAGTGATGCAGCACTGCTAGGTAGCCGCGGGGGGGGGGGGGAGTCACAGCAGCTTCACAGCCAGTGAGTCCTTTATGTGTTAGTTGACGCGTAGAGAGGCAGCTCCAAATCTCAGCCATCCTTGGACACTGGTATATACTGCAGGCGCGCTGTTGAGTGTCGGTCCCTGGAGCTCAGTGGCGCTTCAATTCTGGCCCGTGCTGCCCTGATGCACAGATCTAGAAACAACAGTGGTCCCCAAGAGTATATAAATTCAAAATCAGATAAACAATAGTCCACAATGGGAACTATATTGGCCACTGTCCAGCCGGACAGGGTAGTTTATTTTTTACAATGAAACAAATACTGGGGTGTGGAAGGGCACAATCCTGTACCGTTTTCAGGAACAAACAAGGGGAGTTTTTTAGGCAAGAAGGAGCATGATTGGCCACTTATAATTCAGTAGATATTGAAAGTAGTGCCAATAAAAGTGCTAGACACAGCGTAAATCAGACATAATAGTAGGGCTGTGAAAACACTTAAAACAAGTCATAATGTCTTGGATTTGTTTAGTGGGGTTACCTGGCAGTTTCTGATAATGATCAGGATTGCTCAGTTGACGCAGGATTTCAAGTTTATAATTGTCTATCTCTTGGAGGACAATTCCACCACCCTTGTCTGCGCTCTTTATGACAAGATTTTTATTGGTTTTTAGTGTTGAAATGGCCTTCTTTTCATCAATGGATATATTGTATGGGATAAACACCTTAGTTTTCTCAAGGGTATCAAGGTCTGCTAGTACAAGCTTCTTGAAGGTAGTAACTTCAGGAGGGATCATTCCTGCTGAAGGAGAGAATGTGGAAGGCGGGCGGAATGGAGTGTTGGCCACAGGCACATTACTGGGGTGTAGTTGGAAAAAAGCCTTCAGTCGGATAGTTCTAAAAAATCTAAGAAGCTCGGTACGGAGTTCCATAAAGTTTGGAACAATAGTAGGTACGAATGATAAACCCTTCTTGAGTAACTCGAGCTCAGCGTCCATTAATGTGTGATTTGAGAGGTTGAAGATAGGAATTACCTCTGAAGTGGTATTTGTTACCATTATTAAGTGTCCCGAATAAAAGAGGCGGCGGACAGCCTAATTTTTTAGGCAGAGGCCAGCCCAACACTCCCCAACGTGGCAAAGTAAAGCGTACACAAAGATGGCAAAATCCACCAGGCGAGAGGAGAACAAGGAACAATTTTTACCAATGGTAACAAATACCACTTCAGAGGTAATTCCTATCTTCAACCTCTCAAATCACACATTAATGGACGCTGAGCTCGAGTTACTCAAGAAGGGTTTATCATTCGTACCTACTATTGTTCCAAACTTTATGGAACTCCGTACCGAGCTTCTTAGATTTTTTAGAACTATCCGACTGAAGGCTTTTTTCCAACTACACCCCAGTAATGTGCCTGTGGCCAACACTCCATTCCGCCCGCCTTCCACATTCTCTCCTTCAGCAGGAATGATCCCTCCTGAAGTTACTACCTTCGAGAAGCTTGTACTAGCAGACCTTGATACCCTTGAGAAAACTAAGGTGTTTATCCCATACAATATTATCCATTGATGAAAAGAAGGCCATTTCAACACTAAAAACCAATAAAAATCTTGTCATAAAGAGCACAGACAAGGGTGGTGGAATTGTCCTCCAAGAGATAGACAATTATAAACTTGAAATCCTGCGTCAACTGAGCAATCCTGATCATTATCAGAAACTGCCAGGTAACCCCACTAAACAAATCCAAGACATTATGACTTGTTTTAAGTGTTTTCACAGCCCTACTATTATGTCTGATTTACGCTGTGTCTAGCACTTTTATTGGCACTACTTTCAATGTCTACTGAATTATAAGTGGCCAATCATGCTCCTTCTTGCCTAAAAAACTCCCCTTGTTTGTTCCTGAAAACGGTACAGGATTGTGCCCTTCCACACCCCAGTATTTGTTTCATTGTAAAAAATAAACTACCCTGTCTGGCTGGACAGTGGCCAATATAGTTCCCATTGTGGACTATTGTTTATCTGATTTTGAATTTATATACTCTTGGGGACCACTGTTGTTTCTAGACTATAGCTACCCACGGTCCCCGGATAACCGATTGGGTTCCCTTGTTGTTGCATACAGCCCTGATGCACAGAGCCACATAACGACTCTTTGTCAACTTGATGGACGGCCCAGCGGCACACCTCCCTCCTGCCCGCACGGGGCTGCCACCTCACCTTGATCTCTCCACAGGCACTGTTCACCGCGGTGGGGGCCGATTCAGGCGCCGGTGTCGAGGTCTCGTGTTCACCGGCCTTTCTGTCCCTCGCTCAGCTCTCAGCCCAGAGCCGACCGTGGTCTCCGGATGTTGATGGCTGCGGTCCGACGTCCCACCGCTGGACTCTGAGGGATGCCGCCTGCAGGCGCGCAATGATCCAGTCACCAAAGGCAAACAGCTCCGCTGTGACGGGCCTCCAAGGATACACTCAGCCACCAGGCCGTGGGTCGCACCTCAGCCCCGATGGCTAAGATCTCGTCGTGACAGTTCTATACCTTCTTGCTGGCCACAGGAGGTATCAATCAGCTCCACAGCTCTTCCAATTGCTGATTTCGATGTTAAAGCCCCAATTTAGGCAAAATGAATCGTATGTGTGGCAGATTTTTTGCTCGGTCGGCGGAGCCGACAGATTAGACGGCCATATCATTGCTCGGCATGGCCACGCCCCAGGTCCACATTTATTACTGGACAGTGGTGATCATTTTGAGCATTGCTGAAATGTTTGTATAAAGCATGTTTATCAATTGATCGGATTAAGATCCTCTATTAGTGGTGCATTATACTGCCTTGAATGTATGGTCGAAGGACATGAGCTTTAAGTATATTGAGAAGTTGAACACATATTGTAAGCACTGATTTAAATACTCTCTCTATCATAATAGTCAAAGCTGCAGGCAATGACCTCTACATTATTAAGAGGCAAGTACCAGCTGAAAATGTGGAAAGGCTTAAGTCCATCCTTTCCTGTCCACATTCAATCATTGGGTGAAACAGAAAACCACCTAGAAAGCCTTTGGTTTGTTTGCGAGGGCGATGTAAATTAGGTTCTCTGACCATTTTTACTGGTTGCCTGGAGTGGTCTGAATATCATAACGGCCAGAAGAAAGATGACTTGGCTTAGTTTGAATTTTATGCCCTTTAAGAATGTGTCATAGTCAAATGATCTTTAATTTACTATTATGTAGAACATATCAGAATTTTGAAAAAAAGAATAGAGCTTTGAAGTTGTCCTTGTTCCTTATTGTGCCAGTTACAAGTACGCTTATTGTATATCTCACCCCCTCAATGTTTAGTTCTCTTTAGTAGCAATAAGTCGCAGAAAAATGCCGCTTTAACGCAGAATCACGAGTGTGGACCAACTTTTGTATCAGTGTTATTTTATTCCCATTTCACATGTCACAACGCGTTTCGGTCGTCCAAGCGGCCTTGATCACATGACTGCGCATTTTGACAATCCCATTTTTAAAGTGCAAGTGCTTCAATATTGCAATACTGAGACTAAGGACAGGTCTGGCTATAATCAGTAAGGCTGAGCCCAATTAACTGGAAAACAGAAGAAGTGCCAGTACTGATTGTTATTCACAACTGTTCACCCTGAATGCATACAACATACACATTTGGAAGCTTCTGGGAATGGCGTCAATCAACTTACAGGTTTTGGCAGACCAGATGCCCCGATTGGGTCTATTCATTTTCCCTTGTTGTGCATGTTGTGTTTGTATGATTGTGGTATGGTGTGACAAAGTATACATGTGATTGAATGAATGAAAGTTTGCTTGAATACATTTTTTCCTTTGTTCCATTGTCCATTATTTATTTATCATTTTTCTTATTGTGAACTATGTGTTAAATTGTGGTGTGTTATATATTAAGGAATTTTTGAAATAAAAAGCTACTAACCAGCTTCCAAATGTGTATGTTGTATGCATGTAGGGTGAACAGTTGTTAATAACAATCAAATCAAATCAAATCAAATCAAGCTTTATTCGGGTGTAAGAAAAACAGCCATAAAAGCACAATATAAATCATGTACAAAAGGATTTTTCAATAGGGTACTTCTTCATAATAGCTGATAAAAACAAGGGTAGACAAACTACAAAAAGTTAAAATTTCGTGCTGTTCATCAAATAATTTCGTTTACTTATTATATACGGTTTCACCCGAAGACAAGCTATATAAATGGGATAAGAAATGGTTGTGTATTGAGGAATAAAAAAAGCTAAAAGGAGGTTAAAAATTTCTAAAATGTTGCTCCGTGTGAACAATACTGACAGTCATTAAAGGAAGCTAATTGAGGAGGGAGTACGATCCTAGTTCAACCCAGATTCTGCCTGTGTTTAATAACTAGCTTCAGGAAAGTCGCTACCCTTCTAGCAAAGAGTTCGGCGTCTAGGAATTGGAGGGCAAGATAAGCCGGGCGGCACCTACGCAGGCCCATGATCTTGAAGATTGGCAGAAGCCAATGGTGCCTCAGTTCCTGGTAGAATTTACAGAAGAGTATGATGTGAATTGTCGATTGGGGCGAGCTGTCCTGACAAGGACAAGATTGAAGAGGTTTTTTCCAGGTGTTGGTGTGAGGAAAAGTAACCAGATGGTGAAAGCTGTCTAGTCTGAACCTAGTTAATAAGTCTCTCATAGCCCGGGAGATTGAATGTTAGATAGGGATGGACCTTGGGTGTAGTTTGAATCTGGAGTGAGTGCTGGGTCGTAACTTTTGAGACCTCACTAACAAGTCGGAGAGATTCTAGATGTGCCAGACAGATCTTTTTAAACTTCTTGCTTGGGATTACAGCTATTGTGGTGGGGGATTGAAAATATTGGATCATGCCTAGGTCGCTAAGGAAATTTCTGGTATAAGTGATCCAGCTGATCTTATGCGACCTATCGAGGGAGATGCAATCCTCTATAATTTCCCTGCTAAGGGTCGTCTCACATTCTGACCAGATACGGTGCCACAGGAGAAGGGGTTGAATCCGGATGAAGTCTGATAAATAAGGGATACCCAGCAGTGGCAAGCATACGTAGATGTTCCCTGCGGTACTGCCAGAAGGTAGCGCAGAAAGGTGTTTTCCACCTTTTGCACCTCATCAATTTTGGCATGTCCCCAAACACCTGCCCCGTAGAGTGCACTTGGCTCTGTAAATTTCTAGTAGTTCTACAGTGGGGCGCCTGCCCAGTTTATTCGCAAACTTAACTAATGCAGCAGTTGTCCTAATGAAGGAGAGTTTCCTAGATTCTATGGCAGGCTTCCAGGAGCTTTTCTGATCAAATATTATTCCCAAATAAGGATACGTGGGAGTGTTCTCAATCTTTTCAGAATCTACACACGCTGGCTTGATGTTATGAATCCTAGAACCTGCAGCCATGACAAAGGTTTTCGTGATATTAATCTTTAGGTCGAGGCTATCCATGTGTGTGCTGTACCTAGTAAGAGCAATCTGTAGTTCCATGGGAGTGCTAGCCAGAATTACTGCGTCGTCCGCATAGAGTAAGACCGGGATTGGGCGATTTTTTATTGTAGGGAGGTCCTGGCTGCCCGTCAACATTACCTTTTCCAGGCCATTTGTGTACAAATTAAATAAAAACGGGGCCAGGACACAGCCCTGCCTTACCCCACGGTCCACTCTGAAAGACTTTGTTATTTCTCCCTTCGTGCCGAATCTGACTTTGGCAGTTGCATCTGAGTATAGTTCGCGGAGGAACATTAAGATAGGGGACTCTATACCCATGTCTGCCATGATTGACCAGAGCCTATTGTTGTTGACGCAGTCAAAAGCTGCGGAGAGGTCAACGTATGCCATATAAAAAGCCCCTCCTTTGGCATTGACGTATTTCCCTATTGATAGGGATAAGTTAAGTGCTTGCTCAGTAGTTCCTAACCCCTCGCGGAACCCAAATTGCAGGTCGGAGAGAACTTTGTTTTCTGAAGCCCACGATTGGAGGCGGTGTAAGATGACACGTCCAGCTACTTTCCCTAGTGAATCCAGGAGGGAGATTGGGCGATAACAAGATGGAAATTGCCGATCTCCCTTTTTGAAAATAGGTATGAGGATTGACTGGGACCAGGAATCTATGAGCCCCACATCACAAGACCCTTGTTATGATGGGGGACCATAGGTCCAGATTAGACTTAAAGAGATCAATTGGGGCCCCGTCGGGGCCTGGGGCCTTACCATTTTTACTTGCCTTAAGGGCAAATTCCACCTCCTCATGGAGTATGTGAATAGGCAGCGGGAAGTATGTCTGAACCGTCCCAGATGGGGTAGATTGATTTGCAGTTGACATGGAGCCAAATATCTGCTCAAAATACTCGACCCACATGTGCTCGTCGATCGCTACGTCCATACTGGGCTTATCTGTAGTGTCTATTAAAAAGGGGGACTTCACCACCCTCCAAAAAAAGGCACTGTCCCTCATGATGCAGGATTTATGAAGTTGCGTCCAGAGTTCTTGTTTAAGAATGCTTTTCCTGGACTTTAGGGCCTGATTATAGGTCCTTCTAAGAGCTGCGATGTCCTTGTTTATTTTTTTTTTATTTAAAACTAATTTTAGATTCTGGTAATCTTTGGTGCATGAGCTGTCAAATCACCCCTTTGTTCTAGATTTCCCTGCTTTCGCTTTAACGAAAAGGATTTCCTTGATTGCTGTCAATAACGTTAAAAGGTTTACAAGTATTCCCTCGCTTGTAGTCTCAGGGTCTAAACAATTTTCAAATTCCTGCCTACAGTTAGTGACCAGGGTTGTTATAATGCCCTGCGAGTCCACTTTTTCCCATTTCAGTGAGTAACCGTTGATTCTGTCGATTGAAAGGTTATTCTGAGCTAGGAGGGTTTCAATATTAGTCCTCTGATAGTCCTTGTGGACTTTTAGGGTAATGCTGTTTGGGTAGTGGTCGCTAATAAGAATTTCATGCATTTGGCAGTGTAAAAGAGCTGTTCCTGCTGTCCCAGACATGAATAAAAAATCTATAGTATTTAGCCTTCCTCTACCATTGTACGTAGGGGCGACAGGAACTGGGGGATTTACCAGGTCATTAACCAAAGTAAGATCTAAACTACCCAGAATTTCATTAAGAGTATGCCCAACTGGGGTGTGGGAAACATGAGTCACCGGGTCATTGTTTTCATCCGTGATCCCACAGAGTAAATTGTCACTGTTTTTACAGAGGGTCTGATTGAAGTCTCCACCCCAAATAATAATCAGCTCTTTAAGTGCTTTGGCAACTAAATTGTGGAGACAACAATCTAACTCTTTAATTGTTTTTATTAAGTCATCCATGTGTAAGTTATTATAGAAATGTACTACTGCCAGGGCACTAGCTTTACTTTGGTGAAGGATAAGTATTTGATAATTTGATTCCAGTTTAACTGGATCAATACTTAAAAGTTGGAGTGTATTGGATACATAAGTAACCAGTCCACCCTTTGCCCTGCCCGAGGTAGATGGTAATGCTGGGGAAGAGAAGGTTCTATACCTCGGAATATGGAGCTCCGTCGTTGCCCATGTTTCCTGGAGGCTTACGACGCTGTAGTTGTGGATACAATCCAACCAAGATTTGTTACCGACCTTCTGGCGGAGACCCGCAATACTCCAAAACAAGATGCCCAGGTTAGGGTCAGGATGGGATGCTACAAGCTTAGGGACAACATCTGTATCATCCAAACGATTGCAAAGCTGTACGGGGTTGGGTACGCCTTCTGTAGTTATAACACCACTACGTAGTGGGTTAGGTAAGGATGTGGAACTATCAAGAGCATCCGGTACTTTGATTTGGGTCGAAGGGCTGGATACGAGTCAGTCTACCTGATCCAAGTCTGAAAGCTTATCAAAATATTTAAAAGTTGGTACATTGTATCTAACCCCCCCTCCGTCTGGATGGGCTCTATTTGTAATATCCCAGTGCTGGTTAAAAGATTGTATTGGGCGCAGGTGAGGGTAGAAAAAACTCAGGTCCTTAGCAAGGATGTTAGTCTTGATAGACTGCAAGGGCCAGCTAGAGATGTGTTCTACGACCCGCTTATCCCCAAAGTTTAGAACAATACAGTCCCCCGAGATTTCCTTTCTTTTGTGGCCCAGCCAACTTATCCTCCTAGCGAATAGTATTTGCCCCGAAATACCTGGAGGCAGGGGCCTGTTCTTGTTAAGCCAGTGGGCCGCTTTGTTTCGGGGAAGGATTCTAATTTTCCTTTGGGAAGTTCCAGGACACCTACTAACACTACGGTATAAGGTAGCGATTGTGGGGGCAAATCTATACGTGAGATGGACCTACTTGGGTTTTTTTGGGGGGGAGAGAACCTTTGTTGTATTAGGGGTCACTCTCACCTGCCCCTCCACAGTGATACCCTGACCTGAGGATGTCTCAGCTCTTCTCGAATCTTTTGGTTCCGCTGTTATTAAAGTTGTTTGTATTGGTTTGACCACAGGATCCACAGCAGTCCTTGCACTTTTTGTTAACGATCTATGGGCAGGGAGAGGTTGGGACCTGTTGTTTGAGAGAGTATTCCGATTATCGGGGCAGGGTTGCTTCGTTGCTGACTTTAGTTGTGCTACGCTGGGTGGCTGCCCTGAGGTTGACTGGCCGACTACCATTGCTTTCTCCAGGTTGTCTAATTTAACTCCAATGTGTTTTACCCTTTCAAGAAGGGGTGCCATTAGAGATTTCATTACTATCTCTATCTTGCTGAATAACCCCTCAGTGTGTAAAGGTTGAGATAGAGTACTGGGTGAAGTATCCTTACTTATATTTTGGGGAGCACTATAGTTAATTGAAACAGATGTAAGATCTGGGACAGACTTTTCTGTTGTTAAGCCCCTTGATGTGTTTGATTTGATAGCTGTCTCTTTCTGTTTATGTTTCCGTTTCTGAGCTCCCAATATCCCCTTAACGATTGTGGAAGAATGTTCTAAGTTACAATTATTTGCCTTAAACTTGGCTTTTTGACCTCTAGTTGTGACCCTCGGAATTGGTTGCCTCGCATTTGGTGGGGTAGCAGGGATCGGAATTGGGTTTGTTTGAAGACCGCCAATCTCAATAGGAATGAGATCCTCAACCTGAGATAAGGGATCTGTTTGTGACTTGTGAGTGAGGGTCAAAGATAATCTGGTTAAAGGGGGAGGGAACTCTGATGGTGTGTTACCTCTACTAGGAGCGATGTTATTGGAATTAGCAGCGTAGTGTATACCTGGGAGAGATACAAAAGATGGACCTAAGAGTGAGTCCTGTGAATTGATGGTAGTCGTGGATGTGTTAGTTGGTAAAAAGGGCGGAAAAGATCCAACGGGAAGAGAAAGGCGTCTCTCTGTATGCTCAATGACGTTCACCACCACCCCGATAGTTTTCTGGAGCATGCGATCGATCGCCGTCAAACTAGGTAATGCAGGCTTAGAAGGGCCCTTGTTTTTTGGAGGCATTGTTAAAAAACTAATTTTCCCCTATTTGTATATGTTAAAGAGGGAATGGTGAAGGAGTAACAAGAAGCATATATCCGGGAATTAGAAAAGTAGCCCTATGGGATTACACTATAGCATGTAACAACGTGGTCTACCAGCCTACAGATGGCCAGACGAGGGATAGTTCTTACTTCTAGTAAATGATGTCCAAGGAGAGTCCCTTCTGCAGAACCAAGAGGGGGGCCCAACCGGCTGCTCCGGCCTCGAACGGCCACAAACGGTCCCGCCCTTGTCCCGGGCTTCTCCCGGGACGCTCCCGCGACGCGGTAGAGATGGAAGGGTTATGTAGGAGGATTCGTGTAGGCGTGGCTTGCTCCCGGCCCAGGTGCTATTAGGAAAACGTTCCTGGGACTTGGAGTCCGCCTTGGTATTCCGGCGCGACTTCCACAAGCCCAGGATCACAGTGTGGTAACCCCTCTTCTCTCTGCCAGGGTTTGCGTGTCCGATGGTGTGACTGACGAGGATTATCCTTTGCTCAGTTCGAAATAAAAAATGCTCCCTCAGACCTCCACGCTGCGGCACCCGCGAAGCGGGTGCGGCGAGGTCAATTAAGCAGTCTGAGAGGGTAGGTGCGGCTTGCTCCCGGCCCAGGTGCTATCAGACCTCCACGCTGAGAATAACAATCAGTACTGGAACTTCTTCTGTTTTTCAATATTGCAATAGACATAAAGAAAATACTTACATGTATAAATACATATATAGAAATGTTTTTTTGACATTATTTCACATATGTAAATATCTCAAATATTAAAAATAGCAGCATAAATGCTCATTTCTAAAAACATTTCATTCTGGAAATTCATCCAAAGACATAATTCAAAAAGTCATTCCAATTTATATCTGCATTAATGCATATGAACTTCCCTACTATTCCAAACATGCTACTACAATACAATACATAAACTTTTACTTCTGCGTGCTTACCTAAACCTGAATTAAAGTACAACAACAGTGTGCCTTACAAACTATATACAAATACGTGTTGTATTAAAAAGAAAAGAAATAAGAGAAATTCTCTTTGGTTACTTGATCCATCCTTCAGTATTTTCTAGACTGTATCACAACACCTTTTTGATGAGCAATTATATCTATTGACTACATAAACACATTTATAGATCTCATTTCAGATGTTATATTCAATTCAAAAATCTTTATAGATAAGAAAGTGTCATAGTGCCACAGTACTATAGACCAAAAGTGATCTGTGCCTCAGTGCTATTATGTAAAGTGACTAGTGCCAATAAAGTGCATGGATATTCAATTTAAAAATGTATAAGAAGAAAATAAGTGAACTAAAGAGATCGGGATAAAAGATTTGATATGTTCATATGTATAGAGTTTCATGTCAGAAAATGTTTTTAAACCATCAAATATACAAATTGGTAAAACCTGTATTAAAAAACCTACACATAATATCTCCTGGTGACATATCTAAAACAATTGATTAAAAGACACATAGATAAAACTGCCCATAATGTCTTAAAAACAATCATAAAAAACATATCCCAAGTTGGTCATCCAATTCTGTAAACTATCAATTCTTTTATATTAAAATAGAAAGGGATGTGATTAGGTTTCAGAGGTTCTAGCCATTTTTTACTCGGTGGGTCTCACATTTTCAAATTCAATGAGCATGCAGACTAGGATTTTGTTCTAGGGCTTTAGATCAATCACAGGTATGTATGAAGGTCCTCCGTTGCATTTAACCCCCCTGGCCATTTAGAATCGAACTCCAAGATATATTTAGTTTCAGTTCGTCTAAGGCAGGCTTCCCTGTCTCCTCCTCTTTTTGTCAAAGGGATGGATTCTATTGCATAGTATCTGAGACATTTAGGGTTGCTGTTGTGGACAGCCTCAAAGTGTCTGGCAACAGGGTAATTCTGATCTTTGTTGGTGATTTCTCTTAGATGTTGCAAGATACGTTTGTGTACCTGCAGTTTGGTACTACCTATATATTTGAGATGACACTCGCATTCCAGGACATAGACACAGTATTCTGTCTTGAAAGTTAGATGTTGTTTTATATCCCTTCTAGTCCCGGAAAATGCTGTTACATGGTCCTTGGTGTTAATACCAAACTGACAGGCCTTGCAAGTCAAACATTTATAGAACCCTTTTCTAGTTGGTAGCCAATTATCTTTTCTGAAGCTTTCCTGACTATTTTTAGCTAACATATTGCCCATACTCCTAGTTTTTCTAAAAGCTATTGCTGTGTTTGAGGGCATTAGGTCACCAATTACAGGATCATCCTGAATGAAGTGCCAATTATGTCTAATAATGCTCCTCAATTCCTTTTCTTGTTTGGAGTATGTTAGGATTAGTCGAACAGGATCAGTTTTTGTGTTCTTTGCATCTCCCTGTCTACTTTTAGATTTAAACTCAAGGAGGTCCTCTTTAGGCTTAAGTTGTGATTTCTTCATTGCAGTATCAACCACTTTATGGCTATAGCCTCTCTCTACAAATCTTGCTAGGCTCTCCAACTGCTTTTCCTTCTCATCATTAGGGTCACTGCATATACGACGGATGCGAAGCATCTCCCCACATGGGGGATGAGCACTTGTAGCGTGGAGTAAAGTGTTGCCTGCTGTGGGTTTTCTAAAAAGGGTAGTTTTTAAGATGTTGTTTTTTTAAAAAACCTGAACATCTAAAAATGTCACCGAGTGTTTACTGATAATAGATGTAAAATTCAAATTAAGATCATTCACTTTAATTTCATCTATAAACTTCAATACATTCTCTTCTGTACCACGCCAAACAATAAACAAATCGTCAATAAAACGCAACCAGGAAATTATATTGAGTGTACAATTGTGTTCAAATTCCGACCCGAGGAGCAGTTCCTCCCACCAGCCATTAAAAAGGCAAGCGTAACTGGGGGAGAAACTGGCCCCCATGGCTACACCCTGTATCTGTTGGTAAAAGTGGCCATTGAAAAGGAAATAATTATTTTCTAAGCAAAAGGACAGCATTTCCAATAACATTTTGGTATGATTGCAAATTCCATTGGTCTTGTACTTAAGAAGTATTCACACGCCCGAAGGCCATCCCTATGCTTTATACAGGTATACAAGGAGCTCACATCCAATGTCACCAACAACAAATCAGGACTCCACTTGATCTTCTTGATTTTACCAATAAAGTCACTGGTGTCCTGGACATAGGACTCCAATTTCTTCAATGTTCGCCTGTTAAAAGTAATCAATGTATTTTGAAAGGTTTTCCAAAGGTCCTTCACACGCTGCAATAATCGTTGTACCTTGCGGTGCTGTCAAGTTCTTATGAAACTTTGCTATAAAATAAATATAGGGTACCAGGGGATATTCCTTTTTGATGAATTTATATTTGTCCCAACTTAGGAGATCCAAACCTTCCCATGCCAACACATTTTTAAACATGTGTCCTGCGCTGCTTTATATTTCAAGGGAGTACTCTTTCTGTAAGATTGGATCTCGTTTAGTTGACCATATGCTTCCTTTAAATAATCAGACCATGGCCAAAGGAAGATATTTCCGCCCTTATCTGAGTTTCGAATTATCAGTTCTTCCTTTTGCAGTTAGACCATCAATTGATTGCATTTTCTGTCTTGATTTGAATATTTTTTCATAGCTTTATTGCTTGTATGGGCCAACTTTTTGATTTGTGCCACTAAATATTCACTGAAGGTATCAATCCATCATGTGCTGCTAGGGGGACAAACTTTGATTTTAATTTGAACAGGGTGGCTGACCTTTTTTGCCCACTCATTAGTGACATTTCCTGTGAGCTTATTCCATCACCAGTCGCTAGCTGACACACATCCTGATACAAATTAATGTCCGAAACCAATAGACCTGATGGCTCATTCCCTGATATGCAGTTTCTTTAGCTTGAGTTTCCGAATGAATTAATATATATCTGCCCTTGTTCTAGTATAGTTGAAGCTCGACTCTGGACAAAAGCTCAAGCCCAAACTTAAAAGTTGTTTTTCTGCTGTAGATAGATCAAGGGTGCCTAGGTTAATTATAGATTTGGAATCCTGGGTTGGAAACATACTACCCGGCTGGGATTCTTTTTCTGTTGTTCTGGATACAGGTTCTTCCGGGCACGGCCCCGGCCTCGCTTCTTAGGTTCTTCTTTGATTGCGAGCCTGGCGCCTGCCCCTTCACAGTTGACATTTTGTTTTGCCACTGTACCTTGTAGCCGTGGTCTCATGTGTCCCTCCTGCTTTGTTTTAAAATGCTCATCTCTTCCCCCAAAGTTAAGTTAATGCCCGCTGTTTTTCTAGCATCCTCATTATCTGATTCACTTTCGGGTGCTGAGCTGGATATTGAGGAGAGCTCCATTGGTTGTTTTTCTGTCCCCTTATTACTTGCACTGCGTTTGTTTGCTGTGGTAGCTCCTAATGTGTCGTAGCGGCGTGCAGATGTAAAGATCTGCCCATTGGCATAATCATCCCGATCTCTTTAAAATTTATAAATTTTCTGTGTTTTTATTTTTTCTCCTTCTTTCGCCAATCTGCTTCTCATGTCTTCCCTCATTTTAATTTCTTGGCGAGTATCTCCTCCGCCTACCAACTGTTTCATATTGTCTTCCAGGGCATCTATTTTTATTTGAAGATACGACCCATCTATTTCAGCATACTTCACTTAAATTTGGACTAGGCGTCGCGAGGAGTCGAGGTTGCATTCACCCCATTCCGCCATCATTAGTGGGTTTGGCGCCTCGTAACTGGGGGCTAACATAATGCGATGCCCCCTGGGAATTCTCCCTACATCAAGATATCTTTTTAACGAGCGAGCTTCCCACCATTTAGACTGTTCTTGTCTTTTCAGTTTTTCCAACTGTTTGAAGAAATCCTTTAGATTTGTATAATCTGCTAGAGTATCTATGCTAACTTCACCATTGGTATTTATTTCGTTTTCTAAAGCATCAGAGAACGTCTCTTCAGCAGCGAGCTCACCGGCTCTACGCACGTCATCCGACATTGCTACTTTGGGAGGATTGAAAATGCGCTATTTAGCACGCAGTAACTACAGTATTTACGGGCTAATAATCCTTTCGTCTAAGCATCAGCCCACTCGTATTCTCTATTTGTTTGTACTGCGCGCACACCTCCCAAACCTGGTGCAGCCTTAATTCTTAATTAACAGCGTCCTTAACGCACCTGGCAGAGCTCCTGGATATCGCCTCAGTCCCGTACCTGCTCAGCCGAACGGATTCCGAAGGACCTCAGGCAGTATCTCCGCTCCACAACGCAGGTCACTTAATTGTTTGCTTGAATGTAGTTCCACTAAATAGGTTGGCTGCTTGCCGCGGTGCTTCACTCGTTTCCTTTGCCAAACTTTCAAAAGTGCCCCCGGGGTCCCCGCCAAAGCACCGCTACACGCCCGCAGCAGCGCCGATGGAGAGCTCAGGTGCAGTACGGACTGCTTGCAGTGAAGCCTTCTTCTCTTTAGTAGATATAACTTTTTGTGATCCATTTCTGTAAAGGCTACAGCAGTGTTCTACAATAATATATTCTGACTGATTGCATCAAGTAAACTTAAATTCGATTTTGGCATTTTGAGGTTAAGCTGGAAGTGAATGGGACTTGTTGCAAGTTTATAATCACTCACCTCAGGGCCTTGAGAAGGAAACCTCTTTACATTTTCTCTATGGAATTCCTCTATGCCTCAGGAAAACTCGACTGACCAGGACAATCATGACATGCTTTAACTCAAGAATAAAGGTTCTTTGCTATCCATCTGTTTGTATAGTTGTTTTAGTTGGTGATTTTGAACAGGCTTGATGTCATGGTTAACATACTGAATCTTGCACCTCAAGTGAAAGTATGAGAATCACTCTTCTTTTCACAGCAGCCCTTTTACAGATTTTACACAACAATGTACTCAGCAGGGAGGATAAAGCTGTTTCTTCTGCTGCCTGAGTTCATTGGTATAGTGGAAGAATATCGGTTTTCTTCAGTGGTCATTGTAAATGAGAGGGGGCATCAGTTCTTTTCAGTTTCCTGTGGTAGTGGTAGGGCTATTTAAATTGATAGTTGCCTCCAAGTAAAAAAACAAAGATAAGGCATCATCTGAGCCTTTCCGAAAAAGTAAAACGAATGATGCATGTCACAAAATGTCACAATTAGAGGAGCTTATTTGCTGACCTTAAGTAAAAGAAAGAATCTGTTATATTCATGCATTTATATGGGTAAAATGCATATTGCCCTAATATAGGCATAGAAAGCATTCCCTTATTTAGACATAGCCCATGCAGACCAAATACAGGCATAGCTACTTCCACCCGTACCAAAACGTCACAACGATTTCTTGGAAAATCGGCTTAAGTTGTCATTGACCTTCCCTTGCTTGAATATTGATTGTTCCAAGAACTCATGTAATTAACAAAGAACTACTATTCCCTTGGGTTTCTTTCCTGACGTTATTATGCCTGGCTTTACGTCAAACTAGACACCTTTAAGGTATAAATATGCCTTCACTTGCTCTAGCGAGAGACGGTGGTTCAGAGCAGTTCGACTATCTACTTGCCCGACGCAGCTCACTACAGCAAATGCCGAAGGAAGCCGACCCTCCAGCTGACGCACTGATCGAAAGGCTGCATTTCTCTCAGCAAGAATCCAGCTGCAGTGTTTCCAAGCTCCCCTTCCGGGGTGGTGGGAAATCGAGTCCCGAGACTGAGATACCAGACCTCCTTCATTCAAATCTAAAGGTATGGAGCTGATTAGAACTTAGAGAAACCTTGGATAGATTCTTTGCAAAGAAAAACTAAACCTATGCTACACCACACTTACTTCTTCCCGTGTACTAGACTTACATTAGGTTCATTGGGGTAGGCATATTTTAGAAGCACCAGTTGAGTACTTTTAGCCATTGTTATTTATGTATGTATTTATATATGGTTTAGAAACCAACACAATGCTCTTACAGTATTATTTTATAATATTGTTCTCGCTGCACACATTATACTTTGCAGTCTGCATTACGACTGTAGCAGTTCATTTTACTTGCATGAGAAAGTAGACTGTTCAATAAAACGCCCATCTCTCTATTTCTCTGCCCCATTGTAGAAATGAAGCATGCATGAGTGACTGAGTGAAATACTTATATATTGTTTCAGCGACTCTAGAGATACATTTCTTATTCTTGGGAAACAAAGTTGTCATTTATTTATTTATTTGTGACATTTATAAAGCGCACTGTTACCAGCCCGTGTCCTGGCATTGATGATTATTCAGTTGTCAGAAACTAATCCCTTCTTGTGAATTCGAGAAAGTTTTTAGTGACCTCTGAGCTAGCTGCATTCACTATTAAATTTAATATATTTGATAGAGACCTAGTCGACCACAGTCCTATGTTGAATCTATAGGATATATTATTCCAATGCGCTCAGCCTATTGGGAATATAGGAACTACACTACATGGCGCCCAACATTTGGTAAGGCACTCATTTAACACTAGATACTAAAGTAACTCAGTCGTGTTTTGCTCAGAGACCCCTTTTTTCCCATAAAATACTCCAATAGACGTCTGGAGTGGGTAAAAGGATAAACTATCTGCCATAACTGAGTAGGACAAAAATCCTTTGTATTAGTTTTTGGTTTGTTCAATGTTGAAGGATACAGTGTTCCGAAATATTATGCACCTTATCTTTGTTTCCTTGAAATGTGCTCTGCAACTTTCATTAAACAATGTCGAATAATGGCAACAGCACCGAGAACGGTGGAGCTGCAGCAGATGCAGCCCTACCAGGCTTAGACGTTACAGGTTTCCAACAAGATGACCCAGATGCTATAATCATGCCAGAAAATTTAAGGAAAACCATCACTATAAAACTTATAACAAATGGCCTATCATCAAGAGGTGGTAGGTCATTTTTGGTATTGAGGCACACGAATATCGGCAGACAGAGGTATTCTATTCATGGATTATCTTCCGTGAAGCAAATTCAGTAATACATATGTTTCACTTCTACGAAGTAGAGGAACATCCAACGGAATACGTTCCTTTCGAGGATATTGAAATTCCACTAACTTACCAAGAGCATGTGGTCTGGGTTAAAGGCGCCCTATAACATCAAAATCACATTACTAGGCTTGGTCCACTAGGTGGACCAGGAGGAACATGGCCAGTACTAGCCAGCTATACACCACATCCTGACATTGAAGACATGACAGGTGCGGAACTATTAGTTCAACTAAAATAACTAATCAAAATACATAGACATTTGGTTTAATATGTCGTGCGGACTCTAACAGTTCAACCTCCTATAAGGATTCCACAACACACCCATTACCAGGGGAACACAAATAAAATTACACCACAAACTATACAATCAGTCATTGGTAAATTACCAGCAAAAAGGGAACAAATTCCATTCTGGATTGCTCAAAAAATTAGTAGGCAGTATTTCCTGATAATACCCCTCATGAGAAACACAGGATTTTAACGATCTGTTTATTGATCGGGATCGCCCCACACTTGGAGGACTGTGACACTTGGGGTACAGTCTTTGCTGCAATTTACACAAAAACACATGGTGTTCCATTAATGGCGGTAATACCTGACGTCCTGAAACAGATTCAAAATGAATATGGGGTAGAACCTGCTTTAAACCTAGGTATGAAATTACTGAAAGATTTCAAACAGGTCTCAACAATTATATTAGCTAATATTAAAGGTGAAGCTGCATCCGCGGCGATCCGCCAAAAATTAAGAGAATTTTATGTATGTATGCAGAATCACCACGTGGTCATTGTAACAACCGTGTTATGATTCCCTGCGGGGTAAAAGTTTTGTGGTAAACGTTGTTTACCAACTGAGCAACCTCATGAACTAGCCAGAAAAGTAGGAAAATCCAATGAAGAACTAGGTAGAGACAGTTTGGGTGGTAAACCATTCAAACCCGAGCTGACTGAAAGTCCTGAAAAGGACTTTATTAAAAACACTCTCACTGTTCTTAAAAAAAAGTGGGAGAGCACTAAACAAACTTCTAAAGAGAAGCGTTCTCAATCCTGAAGTAGGTCTCCTCAAAAGAAGCCCTCTGAAAGGAGGTATAACCTCAGGAATAGGGATCATTTTAGAAAACCTGATAGATATCAAGATACTGATACACGTTCCTCTCGTACCTTTCAGACTTCATCACAGAAATCGGAAAGAAGAAGACGATCAGAACACAAGGAATAACGCGTGAAATCCCAAGACGATCAGCACGTTCCAAAGAATAAGAAAACCAAATTCACCAAAAAGAAGGTAGCAGGTTTAAAAATTCAGACATGCTGAGGATCTTTAGGACACAACTCAAGAACGGGGAGTGGGCTCAGACAATGTTGGACAGCGCAGCAGAAGTATCCGTAGCTCGCAAGATCTTGAAGGAACATCTGGAGACAGTGGACTTGAATAAGTACATCCAAGTTGAAACTGCTGATACCAGGGTTAGTGTCCCACACAAGTTATATGAAGTAACACTCCGGATGGAGGGGAATGTAACTAGAAAAATAAGAGCACACTTTTGGGAGAAGCTCTCTAAGGGTTATGACATTCTTCTAGCTGAACAAGACTGGACACCTGAATTTGTCAGGAAGTGCTCACATGTCGAAGACATCATTATGCCAGCCTTCTACAACCATATTCCAATTCATAAAAAATACACATATGCCAGGAAATGGGCAGTCACCCAGGCACCTGCATTATATAAAAATCATATGGGATGGGATGAGGATTCTCCTCAACATAAAATCCAGTTAAAAACTCAACCAACTGCACAAAGGCAGTATCCTGTTAAGCAAGAAGCTAAAAAACAAGTCAGGGGGATATTAGATCAACTTGAATGCCAAGGAGTGATTGAAACATGCACCTCGTCAATGAACAATCCTTTGTTTCCTGTATCCAAACCAGATAATACATATTGTCTAGTTTTGGATTACAGACATTTAAACTCCTGTTGCAAAATGTTTGCAGTACAAAATGCACACAGTGCAGCACTAATAAATAACATTGTGCGTAAAAAATATAAAACTACATTAGATATTTCAAACAGTTTCTTCTGTTAAAATATTGCACCGGAAAGCAGGTATTTGACCGCTTTCTCAAGTATGGGACACAGGGTCAATTCTGTCGTCTTCCTCAGGGATTCAAGAACAGTCCAGGGTTATTTTCAGCCAGAGCAACAGAGTTACTACGAATGTATGATGATGAAGCATTATCATATGTCGATGACATTATCTAATGGACGATGACTTGGATAGGCACTTGAACAGGGTGAACACCATAATACTTGGCTTTGCCTCTGAAGGGTATAAATTCAATTTAAAAAAATCACGAATTGCCCACCTCAACGTCCTGTTTCTAGGATATGAATTATCAAGTGCAGGCAAAAGCCTGGCTGCAAACTTTCTAGAGAAATGTGCACTGCTACAACCTCCAAAAATGCTGAAAAACTTACAGTCAATTCTAGCTTTCCTAAATTTCGGAAGAATATATATTCTAAATTACGCAGAAAGGGTTAGACCTCTCTACAAACTAATCAAACCAGATTTCAAACAAATAAATTGTACTCAAAAACACACAGAAATGTTGCGTTCAGTGCAAAAAGACATGTTAGCAACCACACATTTAAAAACATGCGTAAACAAATGCAACTTAGTTCAAGTTCAAGTTCATGAATTTGTATAGCGCACTACTCACCCAGAGGGTCTCAAGGCGCTTGGGGGAGGAGGGGGGTACTTTACTTATCAAATATCCAAGTTTTAAGTTGTTTTCTGAAGGAGAGGTGGTTCTGTGTAAGGCGGAGGTGGGTGGGGAGAGAATTCCAGGTTTTGGCCGCTAAGTAGGAGAAGGATCATCCCCCCATGGTGGATCTGTTGATGCGCGGAATAGCGGCTAGGGCTTGCTTGGACGAACGAAGTTGGCGGGTGGGGGTATAAAAGGACAGGCGCTTGTTGAGGCATTCGGGTCCTAGGTCGTAGAGGGCTTTGTGAGCGTGGGTGAGGAGTCGGAACGTTATCCTCTTGTTGACGGGGAGCCAGTGGAGGTCTTTCAGGTGATCGGAGATGAGAGCGTGGCGGGGGATGTCGAGTATGAGTCTGGCTGAGGCGTTTTGGATGCGTTGGAGTTTATTCTGTAGTTTGGCTGTGGTTCCGGCATAAAGGGTATTTCCGTAATCCAGTCGGCTTGTGACCAGTGCGTCGGTTACCGTTTTTCTTGTTTCGGTGGGGATCCAACTGAATATTTTTTTGAGCATGCGAAGGATGTTGAAGCATGATGAGGAAACAGCGTTGACTTGTCTGGTCATCGAGAGGGAGGAGTCCAGGATGAAGCCCAGGTTGCGTGCGTGGTCCGTAGGTTTGGGTGCGTTTCCTAGGGCCGGTGGCCACCATGAGTCGTCCCAGGCAGAAGGGGATGATCCTAAAATGGTGACTTCCGTTTTGTCCGAGTTCAGTTTTAAGCGGCTGTTCTTCATCCACTCGGCCACTTCTTTCATCCTGTCGTGTAGGTTGGTTTTGGCGGAGTTTGGATCTTTGGTGAGGGAGAGGATCAGCTGGGTGTCGTCTGCGTAGGAGATGATGTTGAGGTTGTGTTGGCGCGCGATGGATGCGAGGGGGCTCATGTATACGTTGAAGAGGGTGGGACTGAGTGATGATCCTTGTGGTACGCCGCAGATGACTTCGGTGGGCTCCGAGCTGAAAGGGGGGAGGTGGACTCTCTGGGTTCTTCCGGCGAGAAACAAGATGATCCAGTCCAATGCTTGTCCTTGTATTCCGACGTTGTTGAGGCGTTGAATGAGGGTGCTGTGACAGACCGTGTCGAAGGCTGCGGAGAGGTCCAGTAGGATGAGGGCGACTGTTTCTCCATTGTCCAGTAGAGTTCGAATGTCGTCTGTTGCTGCGATGAGGGCGGTCTCGGTGCTGTGTTTGGATCGGAAGCCGGACTGTGAAGGGTCGAGGGATTTGTTGGATTCGAGGAAGGTGGCGAGCTGACTGTTGACGGCTTTCTCAATGACTTTGGCAGAGAATGAGAGGAGCGAGATGGGGCGGTAGTTCTTAAGTTCAGTGGGGTCAGCTGTGGGTTTCTTCAGAAGGGCGCTGAGTTCGGCATGTTTCCAGCTTTCCGGGAAGGTGGCGGAGTTGAGGGAGCAGTTGATGACATCTTGGAGATGGGGTGCAATGATGGAGTCTGCTTTGTTGAAAATGTGGTGGGGACATGGGTTGGTAGGCGATCCTGAGTGGATGGAGTTCATCAGGTGGAAGGTGTATTCCGTGGTGATTGGGTTCCAGGCGCAAAGGTTGTTCAAGGGGGGAGTTGGTTCGGAGGTGGGTAGGGTGGATTGGTCTCCGGACTGGTTTTCAAAGCTGTTATGAATGTCGGCAATTTTGTTGTGCAAGAAAGAGGCTAGGGAGTCGCAGAGGTCTTGGGATGGGGTGATGTCGTTGGTGCCTGCGGTGGGGTTGGTAAATTCTTTGACGATGTTGAAGAGTTCCTTGCTGTTGTGGGCGTTGTTGTCAAGTCGATCCTTGAATGCTGATTTCTTGGTGGATCAGATCAGTTGGTGGTGTTTGCGGGATGGCGTTCTTGAAGGTGGTCAGGTTGTCAGTGGTTGGGTTTTTTCTCCAGGCTTTCTCGAGGGTACGACATAACTTCTTGGATGTCTTAAGGTCATCGTTGAACCAGGGGGCTTTTTTGCTACTTTGCTTGATTTGATGGTTTTTCAAGGGTGCTAGTTCGTCGGCGCTGTGGGTGATCCATTTTGTGAGGTTGGTGGCAGCTTGGTTTGGGTCCGATGTTATGGCAGGAGTGTTTTTGTGAAGCGAACTAAAGAGCTGTTCGGTGGTAATTTTGTTCCAGTTTCTTCGGGGGATTGGTTGAGGGAGGTTGTGGGTCGTGGTTTTTTTGTAGTTGAAGTGAACGCAGCTGTGGTCCATCCAGTGGAGAGCTGTAGTGTGGTTGAAGGAGATGTGTTTGCTGGAGGTGAAGATTGGGTCGAGCGTGTGTCCGGCATAGTGGGTGGGGGTATCAACAAGTTGTTTTAATCCGAGATTGGCTAAGTTGTCCAGGAGTGTGGTGGTGTTGCTGTCATTTTTCTTTTCCAGGTGGAAGTTGAGGTCTCCCAGTAGAATGTAGTCCTCAGAGGGGAGGGCGTGTGGGCTGATGAAGTCAGTGATGTCTTCGCTGAATCGAGTTCGGGGTCCTGGTGGTCTGTAGATGAGGGTGCCTCTGAGTGTGGTTTTGGGGTCGGTGTGGATATGGAAGTGAAGGTGTTCGGCAGCTGCAAGGTTGTCGTCTGAGCTGGTTGTGATGCGGATGGAGTTCTTATGTACGATGGCGATGCCTCCTCCTGTTTGGATGGTGCGGTCTTTTCGGATGATCTTGTAGCCGTCAGGGATGGCTAAGGCGATGTTGGGAGCTGATGAGGCGTTCATCCAGGTTTCTGTAAGGAAGGCGACATCCGGCAAAGTGGTGTCGAGTAGGTTCCAGAGTTCAATGGCGTGTCTGTGGACAGAGCAGGTGTTAAGCAGGATGCACTTCAGGTGGTTAGTGACAGAGCTCTGTTTGGAGTCTGTGGGCTTTGTGTGGGTCTTGATGCAGTCGAGTTTGCAGAAATGGCAGGAGAAGGGTCCGTGGGTGTGTCCAGGGGCGGTTTGGTAGCAGTCTTGGATTCGGCCGGGGTTGAGTACTGAGAGGGATGCAGTATCGTACGTTATGCGGGTGGATTGGGATTTGCGAGGACCAGGGGGTCTGGCGCTGGGCGCGGTCCAGGCGCGGACGGGCGTAGACGGGCTTACCTTTGGCGCACCTTCAGCGCGCATGGGGCGCGACCGCTGCGCGCGAAGGCATCTGTCATATGAGGATAGTGGAGGGGGGAGAGGCGAGGGAGGGTCAGCTGGGAGGCGGGAGTCGGGTGGTAGAGACGGGCTGGAGGCACACCAACAAAATGGCAGCAACAACAAAAGCCAAACAGGACGAGACTGGGGCACGACGCGAAATCAAGCACCAATCAATACAATAAAGCAATGCGGGCAATGAGAGCAGCGGAGCGCCACGACAATACACAGGCACAATCAATTTATGAGCAATGCGAGCAGTGCAATGAGTAAATAAAGCGCTAAAAATACTGTGCAGGCACAAATTAAGCACAAAATAATTGCAAGGTAGTGCGAGCAATGCACAGAATCGTTTTTGGCAGCAGTGGGGAGTAGCAGTGGAGAGTGAAGCTCTACGATACCCATGAGAACCAGGGAGGAGCGACCGCTACTGCAGGAGTCAGGCAGGTCACATTGCTTCACCGGACGGGACGATCCTGATTACCAGTGGGAGGGAGGGTGAGCTGGGAGGCGGAAGTGGGGTGGAGAGACGGGCTGGAGGCACACCCACAAAATGGCAGCAACAACAAAAGCCAAACAGGACGAGACTGGGGCACGACGCGAAATCAGGCACCAATCAATACAATAAAGCAATGCGGGCAATGCGAGCAGCGGAGCGCCACGACAATACACAGGCAAAATCAATTTATAAGCAATGCGAGCAGTGCAATGAGTAAATAAAGCGCTAAAAATACTGTGCAGGCACAAATTAGGCACAAAATAATTGCAAGGTAGTGCGAACAATGCACAGAATCGTTTTTGGCAGCAGTGGGGAGTAGCGATGGGGAGTGAAGCGCTACAATACCCAAGAGAACCAGGGAGGAGCGACCGCTACTGCAGGAGTCAGGCAGGTCACAGTGCTTCACCGGACGGGACGATCCTGATTACCAGTGGGAGGGAGGGTCAGCTGGGAGGCGGGAGTGGGGTGGAGAGACGGGCTGGAGGCACACCAACAAAATGGCAGCAACAACAAAAGCAAACAGGACGAGACTGGGGCACGGCGCGAAATCAGGCACCAATCAATACAATAAAGCAATGCGGGCAATGCGAGCAGCGGAGCGCCACGACAATACACAGGCACAATCAATTTATAAGCAATGCGAGCAGTGCAATGAGTAAATAAAGCGCTAAAAATACTGTGCAGGCACAAATTAAGCACAAAATAATTGCAAGGTAGTGCGAGCAATGCACCGAATCATTTTTGGCAGCAGTGGGGAGTAGCAGTGGGGAGTGAAGCGCTACGATACCCAAGAGAACCAGGGAGGAGCGACCGCTACTGCAGGAGTCAGGCAGGTCACAGTGCTTCACCGGACGGAACGATCCTGATTACCAGTGGGAGGGAGGGTCAGCTGGGAGGCGGGAGTGGGGTGGAGAGACGGGCTGGAGGGACACCAACAAAATGGCAGCAACAACAAAAGCCAAACAGGATGAGACTGGGGCACAACGCGAAATCAGGCACCAATCAATACAATAAAGCAATGCGGGCAATGCGAGCAGCGGAGCGCCATGACAATACACAGGCACAATCAATTTATAAGCAATGCGAGCAGTGCAATGAGTAAATAAAGCGCTAAAAATACTGTGCAGGCACAAATTAAGCACAAAATAATTGCAAGGTAGTGCGAGCAATGCACAGAATCGTTTTTGGCAGCAATGGGGAGTAGCAGTGGGGAGTGAAGCGCTACGATACCCAAGAGAACCAGGGAGGAGCGACCGCTACTGCAGGAGTCAGGCAGGTCAATCCTAATCATTCCCGGAAGAAGCTGATTCACATACTTAACCTTTAATGAAGGGGAAAAGTACCAATTGCTTATAAATCACACTTGTACACACAAGCAGAAATGAAATTCATTTCTTCAGAAAAAATTCTGACAGCAGTTCAAACTGCAGTAGCAAAATAGAGAGCCCTCGCACAGGGAAAATGCATAATGGTTGTTACTCCTGTACCTGCTTTAGAAGCAGTGTCAAAAGTGATCATTCCAAATGCAAAGGCTTTACATCCAAGAAAGTTACAATTCTCTTGCTGCAACAGACGTTGAATACGCTTTTGACCCGTATTTGAAAACACAAGAATTTCTACAATACGAACAAGAATGTCCTCTGCCAACTGAGATTCTGCCTCTTGAACAGTATGAATGAATAATTTATACTGACGGAACAGTACAACCCGCAATTGGGGGTAAACAAGCATATAGTGCTGCGTGTGCAATCGTTAAAGGTCACAGGCGCGATGGCAAATTACGACCAATGGTCACTAAAACTCAATCTCTAGGAGATTGTACAGCTCAGCGAGCTGAACTACAGGCATTCAAGATGGTGCTCGAAAATACTGATCGCGAATTCCCCACACTTATAGTGTGCGATTCCTATTATTGCATTCAATCTTATAATGAATACTTGCAGAACTGGATTGAAAACGGTTTCAAAGATGAGAAAGGTGGCACAATCAAGCATAAGTTGCTATGGGAACAAGTGGTTCAGTTATGAAAAGAACTACAAAAAGCTCACATGATCCATACACTGAGTCATCAACGTGATGGCGTTCATGTTGCAGGGAATTCATTGGCTGATGAAGCAGCGAAGGCAGCTTTGCAAACAGCTTCCGTAGCTGAGCACTCGTTCAAAAACAAAAATAGACGGCAAAATAATGCTAGCTGTCAATGCAACAAGCAAAGGCAGCGGTGCAGCATTACCTCAAAACTATCCACTCAAATACTCATAGATAATTGATGCAAACTCCGTTCCTTTTGCTCGAATTCCTGGAGTGGTGGATAGAGTGATTCCAAACAGGAAATGTAGAGCAGCTTTGATACACGAAGCACATTTGGGAGAGGGTCTGATACATCAGGGGATCTCTAAATCTATACTAGAATTAAAAGAGACGTACTTGTGGCCAGGGATGAATGGTCACATTCACACTTCTGCAATTAATTGCCATGACCTCAACAGAGATTGCAGCAGAGAACGCTGCCAGATACCTGAATACAGTGTAACCAGCCCAGTACAGACACCATTGTTAGACAGCCTTAGACTTTCTACGCACATACACCCATAATGACAGATGCGGTCCCATAAAAATTAAGATGAGATTCATTTGGATGTGGCACCAGCCCTCGGCTGATGCCCGAACTGTTATAAAAGATTTGCGAGTCTTTATCAGCACATACGCAGTTGGCACGCTACATTCTGACCAGGGTCCCGCGTTTAGCTCTCGAGCTTACAAAGAGGCCATGGCCAACATGGGCGTTGCATTGCGGTATTCTAGTCCATTCCATCCTGAGGGAAGTTCGGTTTTGGAGGGAAAAAACCAGGACATAAAGCAATCTATAATAACTAGGGTACTAGGCTCGGGTGATGGGTGGGTCAAACATCTAATAAGTGTCCAACGTAGTCTTAACAATCTGCCAAGAAGTTCTCTAGGGGGATTCACTCCATATGAAATCCTTTTTGGAACAAGAATGATCGTCCAGGACCTTGATCGTCACACTTCAGTGGTAGAACAAAAACCTTGTGATAACAAAGACCGTTTGGCTGTTTTGCAGGACTTAAATGAAACAAGAAAAAGTCAAAGCAACGTATTCCTGAAGCCAACGACCACTAAAGAAAACCACCCATCCCAGCAAGGCCTGCCTGGATTCCAAAGATTGGGGATCTAGTCAGAGAAAAGATCGTGGACCAGAAGGAATTTGGGCCTTCATGCAGACAACCAGTACCTGTTTTAGCAATCCACGGTTCTAGAACAGTATTATTGCCGCCCCTTGCTGGAAGAAAGGAGAACAGGTTCGTATCCATCGACCTGTTAAAACCACATCATGTGGCCGATCATAAGTAGTAGGCCGAGTGGATTTCAAAATTGTAGCAGACGCCCGAATCTGGCTACACTCCAAGAGGTTCAGACTGAGAGACTGATAACATTTGAAGACTCTGCAGAACAGAACAAAGGACTATGTAACACAGCCATGGAACTTGTGCCTCTTGAGAACAAAATAACAGTTTGTCAAGGAACACCTGTCTACAATGATATAGCATCCGAGTATACTAATATGACAAGTGATCAAGTGATTCCAGCGATTTCATCGAATCCGGAAGCAATCCCTACAATTGACAGAACTGCCTCTGGCTACTTCATTAACTTTGATACGTTTTCCGAGGATCCGAGTGAACCTGAAACGCAGGCAGCCAAAAAAAACTTTCAAAAAACATATAACAGATCTCTTTCAACAACTGGAAAAAACATATCTGGTTTCACCATGGGTTGAACTATGGATTGTCTTGGGTGTACTTTTTCTTCTACTTTGGTTGACTCTGGTGTTTACCTTGGGAATGCTGATCTATGGAAAATATAGTACCAAGGACACAGTAAGCAAGAACAACAACTTCCTCTCAAGCCTTACAAATCATCCCATCGTGAACAAAGAGACATGTCAGCAGTGAACATCACAGCCGTTCCTAAACCAGGTGGTATAGCTTGGGAAAGAACTGAATATGACATTCTTGGTCCAGCGGAGCTGTTGAAGATTCCACACCAATTCAAGGTTTCCTTGAGTGATTTTGTTTCACTCAGCACATTTTCTGATGAGTGGGACTTTGAGACTGTTAATAATATAATGTCAGACTTAGAAATGTCTGCAAAATTTACAAATCATGAGTACTTTGAAGGTTCATCAGATTATGAACAAATGTACTGTTATAATCTCTATGGTCATCATTTCTTGCATAGATCTGCCAACCCTAGAAATATATTTACTTAGAACCAATGGTAACATTGTCCAAAGCCACCAAAAGGTAGCTCAAAAACATTTTATGACAAATTTTCATACTTTTCAGGCTTTAATATTTCCAATCCAGAATCGTTTTACTCTAAAAATGTTAATAGGACAGAAATGAAAAGTATGTAGACAAATACAAACCAAATTTATTCTGCAGCCTTTTATGCTCAGCTGTTTACATTAGGTTTTGACTTTTGGAAAGACACCATTGAGACAAAAAACTGTCTGGTACACAACAGACTGGCAGGTGCAGGGTTCAGAAGCTTTATTTAGAGCCTGCATTATCCCAGAACAAATAATGCTTTTGAATGACACTGTACAACACACATCTTGTCTTGGATTACCTGAGATAAAAGATATGAATAAACCGTCAGTTCATACACCTACACCTGAAAGCAGTAACACTTCAGAGGGGGTGGTCGACGTAAAAACTATTTTACTTAACAACAGAACAGATCCTGATTAAAAAAAATAGTTATTCTGGCCCATTGATACAAACAATTGTCAATATAGATTCCTGAATAAAACACAGGGGTTCACATTCACTAGGCCAGATCCAAGATATGTCCAGAGACATCATCCAGGGATAGTAACATCATACAGTGTGGAAAAACTGTGCCTTGAGTGGCTACAAAAATCTAAACTAAAGGAAGTAAAACAACACTTATCTTGACTTAAAGATGGCGGTAATTTTAGGGACTTCTTACAAGGACCTGCAAAGCCGCGTCATAAACGTTATATATATGCCGGTATCTATGCCATTTATAATGAAGCATGGAAAACAATGCAAGCAGAGACTGCAGAATGGATACGAGAAATTGATTGTATTAATTTAGAGAAACCTCTCTCTGTAGTTGACAATGGATTAACGACTCTGCCATCCAGAATATATTCTTTGGACAGCATAGTATCCTCTGCCATTGACATAATGAAACAGGTCTTGGTCATGTTACAGCATGGTCAGTCACAATTACGTTCTTTAATGCTTTTGGGCTGGACGTTACAAAATCTTGGTTCTGGCTATGTGCCATGGCGTCTAATTAACACCTTCCATGCTCATGACAAGGTCAGCTCGTCATGGGTGTTACCTGCGCTGTGCTTATGACGAGTTGACCTTGTCATGAACAATGGTAATTCCCACTTTGCAGCACAGGAGGGGAAAACCCCCTAGCAGCCAAGGTGTTAACACCACGTCATTGTTTTCTGAGTTTAACATTACAGATAAACAAATCACTTTGGCACAGAGAGGGGCAGACTATACTGTGCTGAGCATTGTAAAACTGGAAAGGTGACCATTAACTGATTCTAAGAAACCAGCGACAGAATGGATAATACATGGCACAATCACTCTGCCTGTGACAATTTTCCATTTTCAGTATTGTTTGAAACATATACAAGCAGGCGTATATGAAAGGTTGGGTAAAGAATACATCAAGACATCCTGGGATTTACCTTATACACAGAAATGTTGGATTGGGGGAAAAGAAGTGTTTCTTAGTGGTACGAATTGTGAAAATACACTAAGAGGTTCACTCTTATGTCAGGGTAATATTTTACATGGGCCTGCAATGGTTCCTCGAACAACTAATCCTGCCACCTGCAAGGTTTCCAGCTGCAGTGATAGATCCAATTTTTAGGCAGCTTTCAAATGGGAGTTACATTATGTTGAATGATCACAGCTATCACCTATCTCGTAACTGTGTCAGCCAGGGTCACTTTTTGTATGAAAGTATTGTTTCCTAAAACTAAGACAGACCGGATTCGCCATTATGGCCTTCACTGAACATCTCTTCTATTCGAATTAATACTTTAAGCAGACTGAAAGCCATTCTTTTACAAAAAACTGTGCCACTGACCTCGGCCAAAGAGACGTATGATCTGCAGTTTGCAAGATCTTCTGCAGGGATACATGACCTTTTATCGACAAACTGCCCTATACATTTCTCAGAAATGTTAGGTCGTATCTTAAACATGTCTGATACAAGTGGTATTGTACATGTATTTAAGACGATTTTTAGGGGCTGTTAGCACCCTTTGAAGCAGTCCTAGGCATATTTCCAAACTTCGTGCACTCTGTGTTTGGCGGCCTGCCTCTCGTTTTGGATCTCGTAGCAGGAATACTATTTTTACTCATTCTGCTCCGTTATGGCAAGTTAAGTCACCATCGACACCCAGATCACTTTGGAGAACACTCTCCTGGCAATGAAGTGTCGTGAGCGCATGATACAAATTCTGGGCCTGGCTCGTTTGAGAGATCTAAATACCACATGGTTTCTATCATTCCAACCAATCTGGCAAGATTGCATCTTACCTGTTCTACGATGCCTGCTATGTGGAGAAGAATGCATGCTAGACATCTATCTGACATTCCCATCAGTTCTGCCAACGGATGTTGATGCTTTGCTTGAACCGGTAACGGCTCATGCACTGCGTTGTCCCCAGCGGCTACCAATCCTGATGATGGCATTCGTTGAGATCTCACAGACACAAACTTTAGACGGTGAGATACATGGAGCAACAGGCACACAGGTACCATCTTCTTGGAACCTTGCTAATGCGGCTGACGCTGACGGCGATGCTTCTCATCTATGTGCAATTGATCTGCTTTACAAGGTAGTCCACTTTTCACCTACAATAGTAGATGAATTCTTTACCAGCTTAGAGGATTTGATGTTTTCTCCAAACAATGACACTCATTTTTGAAGTTAGCACACAGTGTTCTGTGAAACTCTAAATTCGATCTTGACTTTCCAAAACAAACTCCTAACTTTGTAACTCTATTTTTCTATGATTTGACTTTTTTCCAAAAAGTTAACTTTTTTTTGGCACAAAGTTATCTGCTTATAGTAGAACTATTCCTAGAGAACAAGAATTCTTTGAATACTTCCAAGGGACAATATTTGACCTTGTCCACAACCAAACAAATTATGTATTATGTCATGAAATGGCCTCGACTTTTTTCTTCTGTAATTAAGAGCCATTTCATGAATGTATTTTTATGTTTCTTTTGGATAACGTTTTGAAAATGTTATCTATATCCTTTGAATGAAACACTGCTTTTAAATGCGTACAGCACAAATGCTCTTTTCATGTACAAACATTTTTTGAATGCATTTTTTTGTATTTAGGATGGGGGTTGTAAAACATGTTTTAGATATGTTTTATGTGTTTAGAACTTAGTAATATTGTACATAATAAAGTGGAGTGGGTGTTGTTTGGCGTTTTAGGATCCGAGTAAATTTTCCTGATTCATACCCTTATATAGGTACAATTCACCCTAATATACGCATAGAAATTATTCCCTTATTTAGACATAGCCCATGCAGACCAAATACAGGCATGGCTACTTCCACCCGTACCAAAACGTCACAACGATTTCTTGGAAAATCGGCTTAAGCAGTCAGGGACCTTCCCTTGCTTGAATATTGATTTGTCCTTGAACTCATGTACTTCACAAAGAATTACTATTCCCTTCGGGTTCTTTCCTGACATTATTATTCTCGACTTTACGTCAAACTAGACACCTTCAAGGTATAAATATGCCTTCACTTGCTCTAGCAAGAGACGGTGGTTCAGAGCAGTTCGACTATCTACTTGGCTGATGCAGCTTGCTACAGCAAGTGCCGAAGGAAGCCGACCCTCCAGCTGACGCGCTGATCGAAAGGCTGCTTTTCTCTTAGCGAGAATCCAGCTCCAGTATTTCCAAGCTCCACTTGCGGGGTGTTGGTAAATCGAGTCCCGAGACTGAGATACCACACCTCCTTCATTCTAAACTAAAGGTATGGAGCTGGTTAGAACCTAGAGAAACCTTGGATAGATTCTTAGCAAAGAGAAACTAAACCTATGCTACACCACACTTTCTCCTTCCCGCGTACTAGACTTAGGTTAGGTACATTGAGGTAGGCGTATTTTAGAAGCATCAGTTGAGTACTTTTAGCCATTGTTATTTATGTATGTATTTATATATGTTTAGAAACCATACAATGCTCTTACAGTATTATTTTATAATATTGTTCTCGCTGTACACATTATACTTTGCAGTCTGCATTACGATTGTAGCAGTACACTTTACTTGCATGAGAAAGAAGACTGTTCTATAAAACCTTTTATTGAAAACGCCCGTCTATCTATTTCTCTACCCCTCTGTAGAAACGGAGTATGCATGCGTGACTGAGTGAAATACTTATCTATTGTTTCCGCGTCTCTAGAGATACATTTCTTATTCTTGGGAAACAAAGTTGTCATGTTTACGCGGTTGTCAGAAACGAATCCCTTTGTGAATACGAGAAATTTGCTAGTGACCTCTGAGCTAACTGGCATTCACTATTAAGTTTAATATATTTGATAGAGACCTAGTCGTCCTCAGTCCTATGTTTCATTTATAGGATATATTATTCCAATGCACAGAGCCTATTGCGAATATAGGAACTACACTACAAGAAGGGTATTTCTTCTAGATTGCTTCCCAAGAGTCCAAAACAAGGGTCCAGATTTATCAAGGGCTTGAGCTTCCGTTGTGTCATGCAAGGCAACCCAAGTACTTAAGTCAGATTTACTATGCCAGGCAGAACCCCCATGTGTGTCTCTGCATGGCAAAGTATCAATAATCAATATAAACTTTATTCCCAACATATTTGTCGCATGAAAGTACATATATCATCATAATTTAAAGAAGCAGATATCATCATAGTGTGAAGAAATACAATAATTCCCATATTCTTATAATGTTTAAAAATGCAACATAGTTAAAAACATACTAAACAAATAAAATACAGACAAATTTTCCTTTAAAATCCATTGAAATATTGCATCTCCTAAAATACTGAAGAACTTTCCGCCTGATTCATCATGCTCCCGTTTTGCGAGGCCCTAATAGCGATTCATAGCGAATCGCTATTAAGGACTCGCAAAACGGGATTCATGTAGGAATATGCAATAAAAATGTGATTCCTTACAATTCCTTATTTGCGATTAGCTAATTGCTAATCGCAAATAAGGAATAACTCGCCATTCATTCCTATGGGCCAAAAGGCCCATAGGAATGAATGGGGAGTATTCCTTATTTGCGATTAGCAATTAGCTAATCGCAAATAAGATTGCGATTTGAAGGGTGCCAGGGGTGTCCACAGGACACCCTGTAGCAGCCCTCAAATGAAATTTCACACAGGTGTTGCACACACATATGTCCAAAGGACATGTGTGTGCGCAACATGCAACTTAGAAAAATGCTTTTATAAGCATTTTTCTAAGTTTTTGCTATTTACCGAGAGGTCTGACCTCTCGGTAAATAGCGGCCCGAAATTGCGAATTAGCAATTTAAAAATGGTTGATGAATTGCATTTAAGGAATCTCAAATAGAGATTCCTTAAATGTAATTCTTCGCAATTTAGCGAATTAGCAATTACCGATTTTTGCATTTGGGATGATGAATCCCAAATGCAAAAATAGCACTCGCAAAGGGCCAGATTCTCAGAATCTGACCCTTTGCGAGCCGATTTCAGCTTGATGAATCAGGCTGTAAATCAGTAAAACCAGATAAACGTGGGCAGTGGATGGTCCGATATTACATTCTTTAGAATAATTTGTCTATCTGCTGACCTAGAGAAAAATATATATAAAAAAATAAACTACTTTACTAGACCCTGTCCCCTTTCATATAATTAGGTTGGTTCCCTACTGCCCATAAAAATGTAACCATAACAAACGTACTAGGGGCTTTTCAAGGCTTAGAAGATGTTGACACATTCCCTATGATCCATTAACTTCACAATGCGCAAATAGGGAGCATATTTTGTTTCCCTTAGCTAGCTATACATTGGGAAGAAAACCACTACATGCTCAGTGGACTGACTGGATACCCCATCACAAACACATTGAGGTACATTTTTTATGGGAATCAAAATTTCTAGGAAAGCTAAGCAACAGTGTAATAAAATAAATCGGAATCTAGTCAAGATAAAACGATGCTGTATATTATGGAGAAGCCCAGGTAAGGTGGTATACCTTGTACCACTGGTGGGATAGAGTAATATAAAATAACACTTCTCTTTGTTTTTAACCCATCTTTATTTAGCTGCATTTTCAATAAAGGACTGTTGTAACTTCGCTTTGGAAAAGGTTGTGCAGTGTTCTGGAGCCTCAAATAAAACACTTAGACCCAGTTTGGACAACATATATCCAACATATTTTATCCATGATATCTCTCCCACTCGATCCAATTTAAGGCAGTCCCATAATACAGATTGATTTAATGCGACTGCCAGCCATCTCTGTATGGAATGCCACAATAACAGTGACAACAACCGTAATATATCGCCAATATACGGAAGTCTTGTTTCAGTATAACATATATAATTACAGCAGCTTTTAAGGAGCAAAACCAGTCTCTTAAGAAATGCATCCTCTAACCGTTGCAATGGCTCTACACCTGCCATGCCCCATATGTGGCTATGGCTTTTTCCTTTGCCTCATAGATATGTAGCATTTCGGATATGAGTGTATTCCACACTTTCCTGGAAAAGTAAATAAGGCTGTAATACTTTTTTTCAGTACTCTATTTGATACCATATCTTTCCAGAGGTATCAACCATTAAAAAAAAAATGCCCAGATATAAAAATGTATCCACCACCTCACCCCTCCGCTGTGATATATAAAAACCCAGTTGTTTCATTAGGGATGGGCCAGCAATCACAATATTTTATTTGGAGTTGTTAACATGTAGACCCAGTGAGGCCATGTAACTAAGTACTTCTAAAGCGATTACATATTCAATTGTGGAACCCGTGTATGACTTACCAAAAGTTGCATCCTTAGTGTCAGTTATAGGATTAAGAAAATTTCAAATCTCCAAATTCCACTTCTTTAGTACACTATTAAAAGCATTCCCATATCAACCATGGTCAAAGTGGATCATGTTGTTTCCTGCAGTATCTGCTACCCACCAATCAATCAATCAATCAATCACTGCATTTATAAAGCGTGCTACATACCCGTGAGGGTCTCAAGGTGCTGGGGGGGATCTTCGATCGCTACTGATCGAAGATCCAGGTCTTGAGGAGTTTTCTGAAGGCCAGCAGGTCCTGAGTCTGTCGTAGGCTGGTGGGGAGAGCTTTCCAGGTCTTGGCGGCGAGGTAGGAGAAGGATCTGCCGCCGGCGGTGGTTTTCCAGATACGAGGAACTGTGGCGATGGCGAGTTTGGCTGAAGGGAGGTTTCGGGTGGGGGTGTGGAAGCGGAGACGGTTGTTGAGGTATGTGGGTCCAGTGTTGTGTAGGGCTTTGTGTGCGTGGATGAGGAGTTTGAAGGTGATCCTCTTGCTGACAGGGAGCCAGTGCAGGCCTTTCAGGCAGGGTGTGATTTGACTGCGTCGGGGGACGTCTAGGATCAGTCGTGCCGAGGCATTCTGGATTCGTTGGAGTCGTTTCATGAGCATGGTTGTTGTTCCTGAGTAGAGGGTGTTCCCGTAGTCGAGTCTGCTGGTGATGAGGGCCTGGGTGACGTTTTTTCTTGTCGGGATGGATCCATTTGAAGATCCTGCGGAGTATGCGGAGGGTGTTGAAGCAGGACGCGGAGACGACCTTGACTTGCCTGGTCATAGAGAGGGTGGAGTCGAGGATAACCCCCAGGTTAAGTGCGTGGTCTGTGGGTTCCGGGGCTGTGCCTAGCGATGTGGGCCACCAAGAGTCATCCCAGGCTGATGGGGTGGGTCCAAGAATGAGGACCTCCGTCTTGTCTGAGTTCAGCTTCAGTCTGCCGTCCTTCATCCAGTCGGCTATGGCCTTCATTCCTCTGTGGAGGTTGGCTTTGGAGGTGTGGGGGTCTTTGGTGAGGGATATGATCAGCTGGGTGTCGTCGGCGTAGGAGATGATGTTGAGGTTATGTTGTCGTACGACATGGGCGAGCTGTGCCATGTAGATATTGAACAGTGCCGGGCTGAGGGAGGATCCCTGTGGGACACCGCAGATAATCTTGGTGGATTTCGAGCGGAAGGGTGGGAGGCGGATGCTCTGGGTTCTGCCGGAGTGGAAGGATGTGGTCCAGGCCAGGGCCTTCTCTTGAATTCTGGCGTCATGGAGGCGTGCTGATAGGGTGCGATGGCAGACTGTGTCAAAGGCTGCTGACAGGTCCAGGAGGATGAGGGCGGCTATTTCTCCTTTGTCCATCAGGATCCTGATGTTGTCAGTGGCGGCGATGAGGGCGGTCTCGGTGCTCTGGTTGCTGCGAAAACCGGATTGGGAAGGGTCCAGGATGTCGTTGTCTTTGAAGTAGCGGGTTAGCTGTTTGTTGACAATCTTCTCTGTCACTTTTGCCGGGAACAAGAGCAGGGAGATGGGCCGGAAGTTCTTGAGGTCCTTGGGGTCCGCCTTGGGCTTCTTAAGAAGGGCGTTGATCTCGGCGTGCTTCCAGCTTTCCGGGAAAGTTGCTGTCTCGAATGAACTGTTGATTGTTTTTCGGAGGTGGGGCGCGATGGTTGTGCTGGCTTTCTTGAAAACGTGGTGAGGGCAGGTGTCAGATGGGGATCCAGAGTGGATGGAGTTCATGATTTTGATGGTGTCTTCGACGCTGACGTTGGACCAGGTGGTCAGGCGGCTGGTGCGGGTGGTGGTCGCAGGGGTGGTGGACTCGGTGGAGGGTGCGGGGGTGTCGGAGTTGAAGCTGTTGTGGATGTCGGTGATCTTGCGGTGAAAGAAGGCGGCCAGGGAGTCGCACCGGTCTTGTGATGGTGGGATGTCATTGGTTTTGGAGCCAGGGTTGGAGAGTTATTTTACGATGCTGAAGAGCTCTTTGGTGTGGTGTGCGTTGTTGTCTAAGCGGTCCTTGAAGGCGGTCCTCTTGGTGGTCCTGATGAGTTGGTGGTTTCTGCGGGTAGCGCTCTTGTGGGCTGTGTGGCTTTCTGGTGTTCGGTCATGGAGTCATTTCTTCTCCACCTTCCGACAGGTGCGCTTGGAGATCCGGAGGTCTTCGGTGAACCAGGCGGCTTTTTTGTTGGTGTTGTTATGTTATGTTATGTTATTCGTGATTTGTAAAGCGCACGGGCACCCAGAGGTTTCATGGCGCTAGAGAAGAGGCAAGATGGTAAGCAGTATCCTAACCGTGTGCTTGTTTGAACAACCAGGTTTTCAGTGCACCCCTGAATTCCATTAGATTAGTTGTGGAGGTCTTGAGAGGGGCGAGGGTGTCGGCGCAGTCGTTGATCCACTGTTTGAGGTTGGTCGCGGTGGTGTCTGGGTCGGTGGGGTCAGCGGGTGATCTCAGGGTGAGGGTGGTAGTCAGTTGGTCCTTGGTGATCTTGCCCCAGCAGCGGCGTGGAAGCTGTTGGGTGCGGTGGTGTGTGGTGGGTTTCCTGAAGGCAAAGTGGACGTATCTGTGGTCGGTCCAGTGGGGCTTGGTGGTGTGGTTGAAGGAGACGTGGGGACTGGTGGAGAAGATGGGTCCAGCGTGTGTCTGGCAGCGTGGGTGTGTGCTGTCACAAGCTATTTGAGTCCGAGGTTGGCGAGGTTGTCGATCAGTGCGGTGGAGTTGGCATCTTTGTTGTTCTCGAGGTGGTAGTTCAGGTCCCCGAGGAGGATGTAGTCCATGGAGGCGAGGGCGTGGGTGCTGACGAGGTCGGCGATGGTGTCGCTGAACTGTGGTCGAGGTCCGGGAGGTCCGGGAGGTCTGTAGATGAGTGTTCCTCTGAGGGTGGTGTTGGGGTCGGTGTGGATCTGGAAGTGCATGTGCTCGGCCGAAGTGAGGGTGCCGAGGTGAGGGTGTCATCGGTGTTGGTCGAGATTCTGATGATGTCTTTTTGCATGATGGCAATTCCCCCTCCTACCCCGTTGGTGCGGTCTCTGCGGGAGATCTTGTAGCCCTGTGGGATGGCTATGGTGATGTCCGGTGCTGGGTTGGCGGTTAGCCAGGTCTCTGTCAGGAAGGTGACGTCAGGGGCGGTAGAGTCAAGGAGGTCCCAGAGTTCGATGGTGTGTTTGCGAGCGAAGCGAGTGTTGAGGAGGATGCAGCAGAGGTGGTTGGGTTCTCTGGTTGGTGGTTTGGTGGGCTGGATGCTGGTGAATCTGCAGTTCCGGCAGGCGAAGGGCCCTTGGGTGCACTTCGGGGTGGCCCTGTAGCAAGGTTGATCTTGTTCGGTGTTGAGTGCGTGGAGGGTGCTGGAGTCGTAGGGCAGTCTGGCGTTGCGGGGGGTGCGGGGTCCAGGCATTCTGGCACTGGGCACGGTCCAGTCACGGACGGGTGCAGACGGGCTTGCCTTTGGCGTGCCAGCCGCGCAGCCGCTGCGCACAGCCTCCATAAGAGGCGAAGTGGGAGGGAGGGCAACTGGGAGGCGAGAGCGGGACGGCCAATGGGCGGGCAGGGGAACAGAAAGGAAAAAGGGGGCGGGGCTGTGGGGTTAAGTGGCGGGGAGCAGGTGGGCAAAGAGGGCAGGGGCGCACAAGGAGCGCCGAAGAAACCACAATAACAATAGTAATAGTGAAATACAGGAAAGCAAACAACAGTTGCACAGTAAGGAAAAGGAATGTAGAGCCCGGGGCAACCAGCGGCGAACCCTTGGCAGCACTCGGGTCCCAGAGGAGTCGAACGGCGTGGGGAGTAACACTGGTGTATCTTTATTTAAACAGGTTCTAACATTAAAATCCACACTATATCCACACCCTTGTAATTCTTAGAAATAATGTCACTCAATGACTTTTTTAATGCTACCACCACATGGGCTTTACCCCCTCACAATTCTTACAGTAATGTGCAAGAATCATATTGCTATCCCCATTGGTCCCCTCACATATAAACAAGTGGAAATATGGAGATGGTGTTAAGAATTGTATTACTTTAATCTTGAGTGAATTAGCAATTGATGTCAGAATTCCCCCTTAAGCCCACCCTGCACTGACAGGTATGGCTGGTGACTGAAAAGAGTGAAAGCCATCAACAAAGGCCTGGCCTACCTCCCATGTTTCTTGGAGCAAAATTATATCATATTTTCCTGTCTCCCTTATCCCGTGCAGGCTAACCTTTTTCTTTTTTAAATCTGCTATGTTCCAGGTTGCCATCCTTATGAGATCTGAAGGACTGCCGACTTTAATCCTATCCCTCTTAGGACCTACCTTAGATTCCCCAGCTTCATTATCATTTTTGCCATAAACGGTCAGTCAATCACAGTCCTCCAAATTTTACAGTGGAGCATACCTATTTTCTAGCAATATCAAATTGTTACTCTTCAAGCAGTTCCAATGCTGGTCAGGATAACCCCTGGAATTCCATGTGGAACTTTCTTTACAGAACTTGGTTTATAAAAGTGGGCTAATGGGAGAGGGCATATCTGGGAGTTCACAGATGATGCAATCGGGAGTAGATAAAGAATATTGTTTAATAGTCTAGGGCTATCTAAATTCACCCAAAACAATCCCCTAATATGTATTTTGGGGATGCTCATACCCACATTTCTCTGCTAGGCATGAGAATATGCCTGTGCAATTGAAAAGCTCCGCTTGTAAATATTGAAAGCCAATGTAGCACCTTCCCCACTAGCTGCACTGTAGTCTCAGCATACTTTGGTGTAAGCTCTGGGAAATTAGCCAAGACCACAAGATATGTAAGGGCTGGTGGAGAACTCCGCTCCTCTACTGGAGTGTGCGGAAATTCGCCCACTCCACGCTCTGCTGAGAACGCAGAGAATAGGGCAAAACTCAAACACCGCAGTGGAGCGTAGTTAGCCAGACCAACCCCTGCTAAATAGACTCCTCGCCTCCACCACCCATAATAACAATTATTTAATGATTCATTAAGAAATAAATAAATGCACGCAACTGTACTGCGGGGTCCCCGGCCTGCCTTCCTACTCCTCGCAGTCTCTCTACTGCATCTTGCGAAAACTGGGCATGGGCGCACGGGCATTTCTGCAATGAAATGCACATGCACTTGCTCGCAAGATGCAGGAGAGAGACTGCGAGGAGGAGGTGGGCAGCCCGGGGTCGCCGCAGTACAGGTAAGTGCATTTAGTTCTTTTTTAATTAATCGTTAAATATTTTTTAATAGTGGGTGGAGGCAGGTGGCGGAGTTCCACTGCGTTTTTTCCCAACTCTTTGGACCTCCACGTAGAGTTACTGCACCAGCTAAGCCCAATGTTATGGACAACTGGTGGCGGGTAGATTTAAAAACTCTTTCCTTCTCCGCTTCCCCAGATCCCCCCCCAATGGCTCTACCTTGCCAGGGCCATTTTTCCACCAGTAGCTTGGAGCGTGAATCTAACTGTACTGGGTAGGAGTTAATTGGATTAAGGGTTTGGCCTTCTTTAGAATGAAGTATTGACAAGGATGATATGAGGTTATCATGACATATATGTATTTGAGAGCCCCTTTGTCCTTCCTTTAAATGTAAATAACCCTCGCCAGCATGTCCCAGGGTGCCTAGCTGGGATGGTGCAGCTACATTCACTCCCCTAATTGCGTCACCCTGACCTGGAGTTGGCACAAAGGGGTTAGCTAGCGGGTTCATTAGAGTGACCGTGTTTCCTATTAATTCAACCAGAGGAGGCCCATTACGATTGTGAAACTGAGATATACGCTGCTCTATTACATCTAATCTCCTCCATATGGGTTGTAAATGTATGCTCAAAACGGTCGCTAGTCTACAACAAACCTCTTCAATGTTCACAATAGCGGTGATTGAAAATTATTTTTGTAGACTGCCACCTGCTTTGGTTTCTTAGATTTGGGTGCAGTACTTTGTTTAGACCCCCATCTTGTCCTCTTTATCGAAGGGCCTTCTGAACTCTCTGGTAGCCCTGCTGGTAAAGGCAAAGTTATCAGGGGACAGTCATTTGGAGCCCTCTCCATCGCAGTCCCCAAGACCACCTCAGAGTCCGCAGAGGGAGGGACTTCATTGATGCACTGGCCATTCCTTACCTCCTCAATTGAGAGTCTCCTCTCCGTAATCTCAATCTCTTTGGATAATACATTTGCAGCTCTCACCAAGAAGGAATCAAGTGTGTTAATTAATTTTCCTCCCATATCCTGGCACTTTTACTTACCAATAGATCTATTTTGAGCCAGACTGGGACCTTAGATGATAGAGAGGTGGTCAAGTGCAGCCGCTTGTGGGCTATGATGGGTTCAGACGTACCTGCCCTTGGCCTGAGCTTTGCCTGGGCGCGTCTCACAAGCGTCCAGTGCTGCAGAAGTGCTTGGTCCCTTTAGTGTGCCAGGTGGAGGCCCTGCACCCTTGCAGGATGAGTCTGCCCCCACTCCTCCAAGTGCAGTGACAGATGGGGAAACAAGTCCCCTGTTCTCCTCTAGGGTATTGAAAAGTCACAAAGCCCCAAAGTCATCTCACAAATCTGTTTTGCGCTGTGGGAGTGCTGGGTGCCTTTAGTGTGTCCGCTGGAGGCTCTGCCCCCTTGCAGGATGAGTCAGTGCCCACACCTCCAAGCACAGTAGTAGATGGAGGAACAAGTCCCCTGTTCTCCTCTTGAGTATTGAAGAGTCACAAAACCCCAGAGTCACCTCCCAAATCCATCCCACGCTGTGGTAGTGCTGGGTGCCTTTAGCGCGTCAGGTGGAGGCTCCACACCCTTTCAGAATGATTCAATGCCCATGACTCAAAGTGCAGTATCGGATGTAGGAATAAGTCCCTTGTTCTCCTCTGGGGTATCAAAGAGTCATAAAGCCCCAAAGTCACCTCAGAAATCCAGAGCGTAGTAAATCTGGAGCAACGCAAGGCAGCGCAAGTCACTGCCTTGTGTTACTCAGCATGGGGAGGGTGTTCCAGGAGTAAGGCTTGAGTGTTCCCACTCATCTAGCCATGGTTGTTGGCTCATTCCCTGATTTACTAAGACTTTTAAACTTGGGAATGTGTCAAAATGCTACACATTCCTTAATAAGGCATAACAGGAGAAATACGTTTCTTCCTCCTCACTATTTCCTCTTTCTACGTGTACTACATTCTGAAGCATACACAGAAAGGAAAAAATTATCTGGGATTGTTTTTGTGCGGGAAAACATACCTACCTGCACAAACCCAATCCTGGCTGTAATGCAGACACTCTTACACCATGGCGCAAGGATGCCAGCGTTGGTGATTGGCAGCCACAAGCGCACCAGCACAGAGAAAACAGGAATATGTTAGCAATTATGGTTAATTCCTGCTCTCTCTATTTGATGCAGCGCAGCAAGTTATCTTGTTGAATTGCTTTGCCATTGCTGCCTGGATGAAAGACAGCAGCCTGAAGCTTAACTCAGACCAGACAGAAGTCCTCATCATGGGAACTTCCCCTCCACTTGGAACAACTCCTGATGGCGCTCTACTCAAGGAAGTCCCCTACCCCCATGAACCACGTCCAAAACCTCAGCCTCATACTTAATTCCTCGCTCACAATGGTCTGCCAGATAAACACAGTATCCTCTGCTTGCTTCCACGCACTCTGCATGCTTCAAAAGACCTTCAGATGCATCCCCACCAAATCCAGGAAGATGGTAACCCATGCTCTCATCAGCAGCTGACTCGACTACAGCCATGCACTCTACATCGGCGTCAACTAGAAACTCCTTCAAAGACTCCAGAATGTCCAGACAGCCACAGTAAGATTAATCCTCAAACTCTCCCGTCCCAGCCATATCACTAAACACTTCAGCGACCTCCACTGGCTCCCATCAGCAGAAGAATAACCTTCAAACTCCTCACCCAGACATACAAGGCCCTTCACAATGCTGGACTTGTATACCTAAATCACCACCTCACATTTCACGTACCCAACAGACACTACCACTCCACCTATCTTTCCCTGGCTACTGTCCCACGAATCTACAAGACCAGAACCGAAGGAATGTCCTTCTCCTACCTCACTTTCAAGACATGGAATACCCTTCCCGTCCACCACAGGAAATCACCCTCGCTGATACAGTTCAGGAAGGACCCCAAGACCTGGCTCTTCGGATGAACTCAGCACTTAGTCTGATCCACTACACCCCGTCCCCCACAGCGCCCTGAGACCCTCAAGGGTGCCATTTTACAAACCCTGATTGATTGATGATAAATTTGGCCGAAGCTGTTGACTAGCTGTGAGGAGCCTCACTGAAGAGGCAACCGCGGTTTTCCTCGGGTGCACAATTCCTCCAGTCTACAATCATTGAGTCAGTCAGTGCATCCTGTGGCGAGGCCTTGTATAGCCATCGTAGCTCCAGCAGCCAACTCAAATTTGTATGACTCGGACTCAGCACACATTATACAGTGTATTTAGTGACACCATTTCACCGAGGGCATTTTTTACTTCTTTAGGATTTTCAGCTTTCAACAGAAAAAGTAATTTAAGAGCATTTTGAACTTCCAACTGAAATGCTATTTACCTTCCTTATCACCCTTTTTAAATTACTGTTACGTAAAACTATACATTTCAAAAATTGTTTCGAAAATAGGAGATAATTTGTCGAACCTCTTTCCCATGACACCATTGGAAAGATTTTTGTCATTTTTCTCACATGTAATATGATGATATATACTTTCTAGGACTGGCTATAGAATATTGAAGGCACTCGCTCTTTGATTTTTTGGTATTTTAATTTATGGATTGTGAGCTCTACCCATTTTCTCCCACTGCTTGAAACATTATGTTTCCCACAGCACTTACAATTGTGCACCCGCTTCAAAAATGTGCATATTATCACTGATATTTAGATTGTTTACTTGCTTATCTAATAGAATCTCCTCTTACCAAGGAGAGAATTGTTATTGGCAACCACCGAACATGACAACCCGAGGCACACTATGTAATGTAATGTAATGTGTAATGTAACCGGTTTTATAAAGCGCATGGTTACCCAGAGGCATCCCAGCGCTGCCCTAGAATCAGGCTCGAGAGGGAGAAAGGAAAACAGAGGGTCCCTTGGGGAAAAGGAAGGTTTGCAGGAGGTTCGGAAACGCAAATGGCAGGGTTCCGCACGTAGTTTCGAGGGGAGGGAGTTCCACAGCGAGGCCGCATTCACGGAGAAGCGGCGGCCTCCTGTGCGTGCCTTCTTGAATCTTGGTACTCTCGCCAGGCACTCGTTGTCGGAGCGCAAGGGCCTATTGTCCTTGTAGGGCGTAACTAGACTCTTCATAATAGAAGGTCCCTTACCTTGAAGAAGTTTATGGGCGATACATAAAGATTTAAACTTAATCCTTTCACGTAGGGGAGCCAGTGGAGCGATTTGAGTGCTGGTTTTGCTGACGTCCTAGCTGAGGTATCCATCAATAGCCTAGCTGCGGCATTTTGAGTCTGTTGTAGTTTTTTAATTGTGGCTTCAGGGGCCCCCCAAAAAATAGCATTGCTATAATCTAATCTGGACAAAACCAGTCCTTGTACTAGCAGCTTCCTAAAATGCTGTGGGAGGAGGGGAAGGACTTTCCAGGCAGACCGAAGAAATCCAAAACAGATTCCTGCCATTTTTTTGCATGTGTTTTGAACGAGAGATCCTGTTCCAACCAGACCCCTAAGCTTTTAATTTCTTTTATTGGGCTGGGAAGATCCCCTAGACAAGCAGGCCAGATGGTGGTGGGTATTGAGGTCACCTTGTGACCTAAAAGCATGATTTCGGTTTTGGACCCGTTCAGTTTAAGGGAGGAATCACACATCCAGGCATGTATTTTTATCAAGCATGAACGAAGACTGTCTGGGCATTGATCAAGTTGGGAGAGTGAGACGACCAGTTGGGTGTCGTCTGCGTAACTTACAATTTTGATCCCAAACGGGACAACTACATCCTCCAGGGGGTCTATATACACATTAAACAATGTGGGGCTTAAAGACGAGCCCTGCGGCCCGCCACACTGGAGGGGGAATGAGGCAGATCGTGAATTGCCTTCCCAAACTTGAAAGATGAGATTATTCATGTATGATGTTAACCATGCCAGGGCGGACCCCCTTACTCCCACCTCAGCCAGGTGCTGGATTAGGACACGGTGATTAACCGTATCAAAGGCTGCACTCAGATCCAGGAGGATCACTGCCACTGATCCTCCCGAATCCAAGATGCACCTTGCCTCCTCGATGACAGAGAGGAGGGCCGTATCCGTGCCCTGGCCTGGCCGGAATACGGTTTGAGAGCTCCGCAGTAGCTCATTAGACTCCAGAAAGTGGGAGAGTTGGTAATTCACCAGTCTTTCCGTGATCTTACTGAGTCCTGGGAGTAATGAAATTGGCCTAAAATTTGCCATCTCCAGTGGGTCAAGATGCGTTTTTTTTTAAAAGGGCCTTCACAATGGCCCCTTTCCAGCTGGGTGGAACAATGCCCTGGGAAAGTGAGGTGTTAAAAAGCTCACTTGCCGGTGTAGCAATGGTAGTGGCAATCTGTTTGAGAAACCGCGTAGGGACCGGTTCACAAGGGGAACCGCTTTTCATAACGGCTAGTACTTTAAGAAATTCCTCAACTGAGAATGGATTGAAAGCATTGAGCTGAGGGCCCAAGGCAGGGAGCAGGCTACCGGCATTTGCATGGCTGTCTGATTGAGGCAGGGTAGTTAAGATGTTTTTAATTTCTGAGTCGAAATAGTTGGCAAGTTCATTACATATGGCTCCTGACGTGTCTTGAGACAATGGGGGGTCAGGGCCCTTCAGTAGTTCTTTGACAATCTGATAGGTTTCTCTGGTAGAATTAGAAGAACTTTTAATTCTTTGGTCAAAGAATACTGTCTTGGCGTTTCTGAGGGCGACTTTATATGCTCTAATAGCAGCACGGTATGTATCTTTATTTGCATTGTTCCAGTCTTTTCCTCCAGGTGCGCTCGAGCTTCTTACAGCCTTTCCTTAAGATTCTGAGCTCGGGTGTATACCAGGAGGCAGAGGAAACTTAAGAACGTCCCACAGGGTTACCAAAAAATGGGTAGGAAATGGAGTAGCAAACTGCAATGCGTTCTGCAGTACCTTGCAATACCTGAAATATACTTCTATTGATCTTCAGGACATAGAATACAAAGTGAGCTTGTGAGCCAGTTTTTAAGGTTGGTGTCAGCTACCACATGGTCCGGATCATGGAGAGGAATGGAATGTTCAAGTGTGCGAGTCCAATTTTCAACGGAGAGCTTAGACCAAGCCCTCTCAAAAGTGCATGTACTAGGGGTTTGTGGTGTTTCGAACTCGCCCTGCCAGGAGAAAGGGACCAAAAAATGGTCTGACCAGGGGAAGGGAAAGGGGGGCTATGCACTAGACGCAGCACACCTGTGAGTAGGGGGAGGCGGGGGCTCAACCTGCGGACCCGCGGACTCGAGCGTGAAAACGTGAAACAACTGTGAGCTGCAAGGAACCGCCGCAAGGAACCGCCGCAGGGGGTTGTGAGCCGGTTCTCCGAGATTACCGCCGAGATTGCCGCTGGTTACTGGGCCTGCCGGTTCTGGGTGCCTGGTTGCCTGAGGCATGAGACGTGAGGCTTAAGGCTGTGCATGAGCCAAGCCGTGCTGGCAGCTTGAGCAAGTGAGCAGTTGGGAAGGTGAGGGAGAGTGTCAGCAGAGCAAGTGGAGTGTTGCACAAGAGGAGCAGGGTAGTGTGGAGCAATTCAGGCCTAGTGTTACCCCCCGCTCCTGCCCCTACCTTGCCCCAACCCCCAGCCATGCTTTTTTAAAGGACTGTGCAAGTGCACCTAGAGCTTAGCTTAGAAGCCCAGAGGAAGGCCTGCTGGGAAGAGGACAAAGAGCAGAGGGCAGAGAGCACAGAGAGAACGCAGAGCTTGGAGCTTGGAAGGAAGGCTCTCTGTCTCTCTCTTTTCCTTCACCATTTGTCCTTTCCCTACCTTCATCTCCTGTGTACGGGTGCCCGGCGACCGCTTGAGTGCCTGAACCTAGGAGTCAATTAACATTCATACTTGCACCCACTAATGTTGATAAATGCCTATAGTCCGCCAGATGCCTCTCAAAATGTTGCTTTAAAGGTGTTTTGTTCCCTACATTAGAATAGTTACCGATGTAGAACTTCCTCCTCATATAGTTCTGGTAGGGGATCTGAATTGTAAAATATCTAACTCTACCTTAGATAGATTCTGTAATAAAGAAATAGAAGAATCTATGCAAATCCCACAAGCGCTCTTTCCACAAAATATTAGAACTAATAAGAGAGGGAAAATACTTATTGATTTATTAATGAAGTTTGATGGCATTATAATACATGAAAGATTTCCTTTGGATACAACGGCAACCTTTACTTGTAAAACTCATAGTGGAGAATCTATCTTAGACTATGTGGTAGTGGAAAGTTCCTCTTTCTTCTTATTAAAAGACCTAATGGCCTCTAATTCTTCCTGTAGTGACCATAAAGAACTAACTCTTATTGTAAATTTAAACTTGTTTTCCCATGATCCATGGGCATTAAATGATGTATCTGTTAGTTTTGCTAGGAAAACAGGAAGATGTCATTGGGATAACAAAGATAAACAAAATAGAATCCACTGGGGATAAGGAGTGTGGTCCCTACTATGGTTGGGAGCACACAGTGTCGTTTAAATACCCCTCACACACCAAAAGGACCCTTGGTGTCATTCTACCATCATTGGGGTCTTCGCACCCCTCTACGGAATGCGGCGTGCTGCGACCAAACGTTTGCGTGGGAGCACTTTTATGGTGTAGACAAAGGGGGTCATTAGGATGGAGGATTTTCCGCATCCTCCGGGCCGGCGGAAGCCACCGCCGGCCCGGAGGATGCGGAAAATCCTCTGCGGACCCACCAGGACCCACCGCCACATTAGGATGGCTGGTGGGTCATGGTTTAGGTCCGCAGCTTTTCCGCCGCGGCTGGCTTACAACCGCGGCGGAAAAGCACTAAAATGGTGAAGGTGTCTCTTAGACACCTTCAGCCAGATTAGGATGTGCATGGAAACATGCTTTTCCGCGGCGGCTTTTCCGCCGTGGAAAAGCATGTGTAACTGCACTGCAGGGGCCCTTTGCGGGCCCCCTAGGTGTAGTGGGGGGTGGGGGGTGCACATGGGGGGTACCTATGGTACCCCCCTGCATTTGCGTGCACAATGCAGCAGGCACCGCGCGGTGCCTGCCGCTTTGTGCACGCAAATGCTGTGCATGCATTTTTAACATTGCTGCGGGTGCAGCTTGAAGCTCCACCCGCAGCAATGTTAAAAATAGAGGATGTGACCGCCACCCTGGCGGTCACATCCTAATCTGCACAGAGGGAACGCCGCAGCCCATGCGGACGTTCCCTCATGCTCTGGGGTCGCGGACGGACTCAAGTCCGTCCGCGATCCTAATGACCCCCAAAGTGTGGTGGTGAGTGGGGTAAAGAACGTGAGTGGTGGAGTGGTGAAAGTGATGTTAAAAAATACCTGGCTGGTGGGGTTAAAAAACTTTTTTAATCAAGCCCCCGGCTAGTAATATTAAAAACGTGCTTGGCGAGGTAGTTACTGTATAATTAAGTATAGCTACCTCTCTAGTGCGTCGACATGGACATGTTACGGAGTATCCAACTCCTTCTTCAGGACTGGAAAGCACTTAATTCCCCACCTTACTCACATGTAATATATATGTAAAAGTGTATTCTATAAAAAAATTAGGTGTATGTGTACCTAATATGTATGTTTTTTGTAAAGTCCTAATGCCCAATAGGCAGTTTAGATCAGACTTATTTTTAAATGTTACATTGCCTCATGAGCTTTTGCGCAAAAATATTGGGGCGTTCCATCAGCTAAGAATCAGCAACGGTCTCCAGGGAAATGCTCCTATGTCTGCCCCTCAGCGCTGCTTCGTCGGAGCTATCTACGTTGCCCAGGGAGAATGAATCCACTATAGTCTCTCTCTCCCCTCTTGTTACAGATATTGGGATAACAAAGGCATATTGGGACTTGACAGTGTCTTAGAGATCACTGTAGAGTACTTGCCTAGTTGGAATGGAACAGAAATTACTAGTTTTAACACTTTTATGAGTCAAGTGGTAGAAATTGCAAATCAGGCGAACCAAAGAAAAAGCACTAAAGTAGTCCCCAGTTCCTTCCTGCCGTTATACCTGGAAATAAATAAACTAGTTAGTGTCAGGAATTCCTGTCACACTGTCCTTGGATCGCCATGTGTTACTTGCCAAATACATGAGTTCAAAGGATTAATCATGTTTCAGTAATATTCATTTATTGCTGATTTCTGTGACCAATGCTTATTTTTATATTGTTTTCCCGTTTAACATTTGTTTTTGCCAATGCTCGTTGGAAGTAAGGAGACCGGAGAGCATGTGCATTTAAATGAGACAGCTGCTCTTTGCAGATTAAACATGTGCTTGGTAAGAATTGACATGTTGCCAGAAAATGCCCAGACAACGCCCAGGATCCAGGCTATAAATAACCTTGCTCTTCAAAGCACTGGTTGCTTGGCTTTTTGATTCCTGTACATCATTCAATGATTCCACAAAGCCCTGCATCATTCAAGCCTTCCGTGAATCACTCGGAGGAGCTAAGTTTTTAATCATTGCTTATTTTAACTTAGTCTCCTTTCAGCTTTAGTTATCTCTGTGTTAATTGCTTGGAACTTTACATGCATTTTTGATGAGTGGATATGTTGGGGCAATATAGATCTTGTTAATACTATCCTTTATGAGGACAATAATTATTTTTTGTTTTTATGACTATTGACTAATCTAAATGCACATGTTACTGGGCTGAGAATAGGCAATAATTATTCTTATTCTTGTAAAGTGTGTAGCCCTGTTTGTACACGTATTTGGCAGCATGTGCGCAGAGAACATATCTTGTACAGGTCGCCTGATTTAGGCATACATGTTTCTTGTTTGTTTTAAAAGTGACTTTATTTAAAGGCGCAAGTAACTCCCTGTAAAGGTGCTTCATCCCCAAGTTGTTGGAGAATGCTGGCAGCGTATTGAAGACACTTTGGACAAAGCATTATATGATTGACATTCGGAAACTTCTTGCACACATTAAGGTGAGATCATGGAATGGTATAAATCTATTGCATAACATCTCATGTTATGATATAGATTACTTAGCCTAATACAATGCCTGTTTATGTTATAAAAGCAAACTGTATATACCATAGTCCTTACTGAAAGACGAACTAGTTGACAAGGCATCACACAAAGAAAGGTAATGTGAACATTAACCCACGTGTATGTTTTACATGTAGTCCAACGAAATTGGGAAATGCAATGCTTATGCGCTTTGTGTATTTTTTTTAGGATATATCTCAAGTAGCTTGCCGAGTGACCTTTCAGAACCTAGCTGGCCCAGACGGCACATCCTCCTTTTGGTGAAGCACGAAGCGTAGCAGTCTCTCTATCTTTTTCTCTCATCCCAAATACCCTTCTCTCTTTGGGCACCTGCCAGGGGTTCTGTTTTTACCTGCAGCACTGAGAGGTGCTTAGGGTGGGTTGAGGAATAGTCATCGCCCCTGCAGACGGGCCTGGTTTTCAGGTGAGTGGCTGGACTCCCATCTTACAGTTAGGGAGCTGTACTTGAATTACTCCTCGGAAAGATATTATAGAATTTCATTATTGGAGGAAGACTCATTTAATGGTTAAGTAAAGTAAAGAGAGGGAAGACAACATTTGGATTAAACTGAGAGAAGCAGCCTTTAAAGGCCAGGTAAGATCCTTTTGGTCACTTATCGGGAGGGGTGTGGAACTAGATCTCGACCTCTCCCTTTCGCCAATGAAAAGCATAAATGGGTTAGCTGTAGTTAGGATTTATGTGCAGAAAACGCAATGGCAATTAAGTATATCGCACCAACGGAGGACCCATCATTTTATGAATCGCCATCTGAAAAAGAAATAGAAGTGGCGATCAGGGGGAAGCGCTCCTCTGGAGCAATAGGCCTGGAGGAATTACCAATCACAGTTTTAAAACAAAATAGTATACTGTGGAGTAAAATTCTTTATTTGGTGTTCGAGTATTGCTATGCAAACAAAATGGTACCCCCCCTCTTGGAAGGGGAGTATAATAGTCCTTCGATTTAAGAAAGGAGATCGAGATGCCCCACACAAATAGCATCAAATTGCACTTCCTGACGCAGTGGGTTAAGGTTTCGCTAAATGCCTCTTGACCCAAATTTATGATTGTGTGGATGCAGTTAACATTTTACCATTGGAGCAAACCAGGTTTAGGACAAAACATGGGACAATAGATAACCTAACTGCACTACAGGTAATACATAAAAAATATGTTAAAGTTAGAGGCGGAAGGGTGTATACAGCCTTTATAGATTTCTCCACAGCATTCGATAAAGTAGATCATCCTCTGCTGTGGAGTAAACTGTCAGACCTGGGTATGCCAACCCCTCTTTTGGAGTTAGTTTGTGCTCTTTATAGGAACACTTGGTGTAGAGTCCTAATGGGAGTGGAAAGATGTCTCTCCCAAACCATCCGTACTACAAATGGCCTAATACAAGGATGTTTACTGAGTCCCCTACTTTTCTCCCTATATATCTTTGATTTTCCTCACAGTTTAGCTCAAAGTGAGGGCATTGCACCGTCAGTGGGGGGAAAACCAATTACAGGTTTACTTTATGCAGGCAACATATTAATATTGGATCCAACTGCTAGGGGATTAAATAGTTGTCTGCAAGCACTATAAAAATTTACAGAGGCCCAATATTTAAAGATTAATATATCTAAAAGTAAAATCATGTGCATGCACAGAAGAAAAAGTTGCAGTATGGAAATGTTGTATGGTCAGTGGGTGGCCAAAAATTAGAACTTGTAAAAGCCTCAAGGCAGCGCTGCGCTGAACGTCATGGTCTAAGCTGCTGAGGGAGCTGCCCATGCAGGAAGGAATGCTGATCTGGAGTCCACTGTGTTGCAGGGCAACACTGAAGACCAGGTGGGTCGAACCGGCTGTAGCAGGAGACCTATAAGACTGCAGTGAGCGTCTGGGAAGAGGAGCAGATGAGGCAGTCTGCACCTGCCCTTCCCTGCTGGAAAGAGGAAGTCACCAGCCAGGACATCAGGGTTCGGACTCCAGGAAGGAGATCCAGGTACAATCACTATGCCATAAGGTAACTGGCAGCTGGTTCTCTGGCTAGGGGAGGTCTCTTCACCCACGTGGGTAGTGCAGGGGCCTCCTCCCCCTGGGAGTGCTACTGGGGGGGCATTGTCATTATTGGATCAGCGGAGGGGAGGGGAAGCAAGGTGCCTCTCCATCCCCGGTTGCCCAAACAAGACCGGGAGTGGTCTCCAACGAGTTTGGCTTACTGGTAGCTGCGCCGCTTGATCGCGGGCAGTTGCTGATGTGTGCATTATTGGGGGCACTATCTGGCTGCACCAACGCTGGGAAGGATGGGCGAGGCCTCTCTGTTTACTTGGCTATACCTATGGGGCTGGGGTGATGCAAAGCCCAGTGTGTACGCTGTAAGGAACATAGGGTAGCCTAAGGTGTTTGGGCTTATATAGAGACAGCAATATTCCATGAGTAGGGTGCTGATGATGACCAATGGTTATTTATATGTTTTCATGTCCTGGTGTACTGCATTTCATGCCCTAACATTGTGCTTTAACTAAGGTACCAAAGTGGTACTGGTCACCTGCGTGATACAAAATGAAGCTATGGTCTATGCTATGTTTAGGCTCTTATAGATGGTGCCCTCTATGAGTAGGTACTTTTGTGCCTTTCCCGGGGATATGGAGCATAATGTTTTATGGGGGTTCATGACATGTGCAACATATTAGTATTCACTATTGCACCAAATGTATGATGACAATTTACTTATGACAAAGTGATGATGGATTTTGATTGATGCATTTAATGACCAGTGCCTAGAGGCACAGTAATCCATATTACTGTAGTCTTATGTGGCGTATCTGCATCTTCATGATACGTGCCTTGTGGTGCAGCAAATTATTATATGTGGTCTAAATGTGTTTTACATGCTACTCAGTGATTTAGGGTCTAATGTGTTTTTATGTGCAATACAAAGGATATTTTTAATATAACCTTGTGTGGAGATTATTTTGTTGTGTGCCTCTTGTGTCACTGCTGTGTGAATATGTTGCGCAAACTCTTTACACATTGCCTCTGGGATAAGCCTGACTTCTCTGCCAAGCTGCCAAGGGGGTGAGCAGGGTTTATCTTCAGCAAGTAACACACTTGCCCTGACGAGAGTGGTGGTTTCTGCCTGGCTTAGGCGTGTGCCCTAGCCAAACAGAAATACAATTTCTAGCAGTCAGGACGCATGGTTAAGCCTCTGACTGAGTGGCTCTGCACATAGGGCAGAGTGATGTTAGGAGGTTCAGGTCCTTGGAACACATGGCCAATCACTGCATGACTTTATTATGAAGCTATTCAGTGATTGGCCATTCTCTCCCTTTACTCTCGTCCCTCCATCTTCGTGTGCAGCACCATTAATGGCATTGCACAAGAGGGAGTGGTGGACAAGAGACATGGTTTCAACCAATTCACTGATCAGCTAATTCACTGAAAGGATGCACTCAGAGTCGGCGAGAATTACCACTGTGTAAGAAAATATAAGTGGTAAATGCCCCCCCTGTCACAGTTCTCCTGTCCAGCTTGCTAGCAGTCCACTACTCTCTGCTGCCTGCCAACCTGCTTCCCTCTGTTTGTGTCTCCTCTGCTCATTTCTTGCGCTGTTTGGCCTTATCTGCTCATTTTTCTGCCCTCTGTTTTGCCTATTCTCCTTGTTTTTCAGCCCTCTGTTTTGCTTTTTCTGATCACATTTCTGCCTTTCATTTTGCCTTTCCTGCTTGTTTTTCTTCCCTTTGTTTTGCCTTTTCTTCTAATTTTTCTGCCATCTGTTTTGCCTTCTTCTGATTGTTTCTTCCCTCTTCTAGCTGTTTTCTTCCTCCCGCAATTTCCTTCCTACAGCCACCGAGCACCCCATCCTCCCCCCTGGACCTACTTAACAGAGGACACAGCACAATCCCATTAAGAAGATCCTCATGCAAGGTCCTCCTACAACAGTTTTCCTGTCCAGCTTGCTAGCAGTCTGCTGCCTGTCTACCTGCTGCCCTCCGCTTGTGCCTCCTCTACTCGTTTCTTACTCTGTTTTGCCTTTTCTGCCTGATTTTATGTCCTCTTTTTTGCCTTTTTCTGCTTGTTTTTCTGCCCTCTGTTTTGCCTTTGCTGCTCATTTTTCTGCCCTCCATTTTGCCTTTTCTGCCTATTTTGCTTCCCTTTGTTTTGCCCCCTTCTGCTCTGCCTTTTTCAGCTTGTTTTTCTGCCCTCTGTTTGGCCATTCTGCTCGTTTTTCTGCCTTCTATTGTGCGCTCTATTTTGCCCTCTGTTTTGTCTTTTTCTGCCCTCTGTTTTGCCTTTTCTGCCCCTGTTTTTCTTTCTGCTTGTTTCTTCCCTCTTCCAGCTGTTTTCTGCTCTGCTCTGTTTTGCCTTTTCCGCTAATTTTTCTGCCCTCTATTCGGTCGTTCTGTTTGTTTTTCTGCCCTTTGTTTTGCCCTCTTCTGCTCTATTTTGCCTTTTTTGCTCCTTTTTCTTCCCTCTGGTTTGCCTCTTCTGCTTGTTTTTTTGCCTTCTGTTTTGCATTTTCTGCTTGCTCGTTTTTCTGTCCTCTGTTTTGCCTTTTCTGCTTGTTTCAATCCTCTTCCTGCCAATTCCTCAAGACCTGGCTTTTCGACTGAGAACTTGCACCCCAGCACCCAGATACCCCAGGGGGTGACAGTGCCACACTCTACAACTGCTGATTGATTAATTGATTAAAACTGTGAATTCCAGGATATTGGAAGTGCTTGGTTAACTATGGCATGCTGTGGCCAGTGTCAAGTATGTTCCAACCTATATCATTTTGTCAACAGTTACCTGAGTTTCCTAAGCATTTCTAGGTAATGGAAACAAATGCTTGTGTTTTGCTTGATCTGAAGGAGAAAAAGGCAGCTGTGGATCAAAGAACATTAAACCAGGAGAATTACTTTTGCAGAAGGTGTGGCTCACAGATTGGATGGCCATTATTTATGAGAATATCCTTTAGATGGGCACACACAATGAGCACCTCGGCGTTGATTGGAATACATTTGAAGCAGGTCCTCTCCATCCATTCTGCATCTACAGATATGCAACACAGAAAGTTGGACTTGATGGACATGACATTACCATCTAACTTTAGAATAGTCTGTTTATCATATGCATCATTGATGAAGTAAAAACCAAATGATCAAATGAGAGAGACTCGGGACCAGCACACATTGAATAATTTTAGTCTCAGGGATTTAGGGACTTTGACCTTGCAGAATTCTACATGAAAAGAGTTAAACATGGTATTAAAAACAATAAAGTCACAGCTTGGGGGTGACTTGAATAATTAATTAATGTTAATGTTTGAGCTTGTAAAGCGCACTGCTACCCGTAGGTTTCCTGGCGCTGTATAACGCTGGGGGACCCGTCCTGGCTTTCCCTGTGGGATGGTCCCTGCTGGGAGTCCCCAAGATGGAGCCAGGCATCCCCGGCGTTGATAGGGCCGTTGTGGAGAGTAGGCAAGCTAATGCCCAGAGTTGCCGAGTGGGACCCCTGATTAGAGTAGGCACCGAAGCGAGAATTATCGAGTCCACTGACCCAAGTCCACGACCCTGCCGCGTCTGGAATTGAACCCTGGTCCCGGTTGACTTCTGCTCCCGGGTCTGTCGCCTCTAACCAGTGAGCCACACCAATCCAATACAAATGTGATCCCATATTCCTAAAGTTAAGGAAAAAGTGTGGGACAGGAGAGAAACAGCAATAACGACGACTGCCGAACTACTCACTGCCTTTGCAAACTGAGTCAGAACAACGAATGTGCCTTGAGCATGCATTCCTTTACCACGTATGTCATTACAATGACATGCCTTAGGTAAAGGGGCATTGGACTTTAAAGTCCAAGATTTCTTCTACTGTTGCATAGAATGTAGTTGAAATAGTAAATTATACTGTTCTAAGTGCAGCGCTTTCCCTAAGGGAAGTCATTGTAAAGACTTGCGTGGTAAAGGAATGTATGGTTAAGATGCATTCAATGTTGCAACCGCGCTGTTAAGGCACACATGGTTTAGCCATGCATGATTCTGTTATAGAACGAGATAGGATATAGTGCAGAAGGTCACATGAATTTTCAGTAGTTAGTCACGAATGGAAAAGCAGTGCTCAGATAATGAATACATTTACATTTACAACATGTATGACATAAGACATATTAGAAATCTCATTGGTTGTGTACATAGTTTTGAACAATTCATAATAGGGTACTGTGATTTAGCACACAGTCCCTAACACAGTACTTCAATCAATATTCCAATAGGGAGGGATTGTCAAACTTTCATCCGCCATGCAATTGTTAGAGTTTTTTAAGGGCCAAGTCATCCAACTACTGCACCTGCAAAGAAACCTAATTCCCAGTGCTGAGTCCTGCTCCTTCATTTAAATAATTTAAACAACCTATAACTCACCACAATGGTGTGAGTCCCAAGGTAAGGCTAGTATCATCCATCAGTTCTCTCAATATATGCAATATACATGATAAACTATGATAAAGTATGATAAGATCATTAAACCTGATCTCTCAATATAAGTGATAAACTTGATAATGTGCAATAAGATTGTTAGACCTGCCATCCTTGGCATGGTTTGCCCCCCAACTTTTTTGCCTTCAACCCTCCTGGTTGCTTACTTCGTTTTTGCTGGCTATAGGACTGCTGAACTGTGCTAAAGTGCTTGTGCTCTCTCCTTATTTACTTGTAAGCCCCTGGTAAAGTGGCATCAGCTGTGCCCAAAGTCCATAAATTAAAGGCTACTAGTGAGCTTGCATCACTGATTGTGCCGCCCACTTAAGTTTAAGTCACACTTCAAACATCTTTCAGGCCTCCTATTGCAGTCTGTGTGCACAGTACTAAACTGCTGTTTTGACCTGGCAAAAAAAACCTTTTGCCAGGTCCGAACCTTCCCTTTTAATACATATAAGTCACCCCTATGATAAGCCCTAAACAGCCCGGAGAGCAGGGAGCAATGTATTCGAAAAGTTGTACAAGTACATTTAAGTTTTACACGTCCTGGTGGTGAAAAGCATTTAAATTCCTTTTTTAGTACTGCAAGGCCTACCTCTCCAATAGGATAACATTAGAGTTACCTTATTACATTTAATGAGCTGCAATTTCAAAATTGGAGCAGGTAACCCGTTCATGCTTGATGTCTTTGGAATTGTAATGCATAATCTGAACTCGTGGCGTAGTCAGATTTTAAATAACAATTTAGAAAATGACACATTTAGAAAATTTGGCCTTTTCCTGCCTTAGCCATTTGGTGCCTGCAAACTGTCTCTGTGTCACATGATTGACTGGAATTGAAAGTTGAGCTTTGTGTATCCCTCCTAGACAGACACACACATTGGGGAGCATAGGTGTGCCTCGATAAGCCACTATAGGCAGGATGGGAGAAATGGGCTGGACCCAGCCTCACTTTCACATGAATAGGCTGTTTCCTGCCTCCACAAAAAGGGCTGCATACCCCTGGTAGCTAGTCTGGAGCCATAACAAGGAAGCTGGGCACCTCTGATGGAGGGCTGCCCTGAAGGACCTGCCGCCATTCTATTCTGACCTCCTACCTGCTGCTCTTTTGCCTGGGTGAGAAAGGCTGGACCTGCATCTCTTAAACGCTGAAACAAGAAAGACTTCAAGGGCTAGTTAGCTGGCCTCCTGATCTGAAGCCTCAGGAACACAACAGACATTTAAACATCTTACAGGTGCACCTGGACTCTGCTATCTCTGAGTCTACCCTTCTAAGTGATGCCACCCCGGTCCTGGATACTTGGTAGTGGGCCTAAGATGCTTTACCAGCCTCTGCAGACCCAGCAGAACCAACACATCACCTCTTCTGTGCAGCTCTACCCTGAGCAACACTGATGCATTGCCGTTGCTGCATGTTTCGGTACCACTGCGAAGACCCACATTGTAATGGAACCCAATGCCTCATAAGAACCACTGCTGAGCAATGCATTTCCAGTGCAGGCCATTGCATTCCTCATCAATGACAGCCTCGACCAAAATGGCGGACTCCGCATCACAGACTCACAGCCTCTCTGAACCAGACGTGAGTCCCTTGCTCACTTTAACACTGGATTCAAGCAAGCCAGGCTGAAGACGGCTGGAATGACAGAAACCGGTCCTCGGAAGCTTGTTTCTGGTCCAGGGAAGACATGGCTTGGCAGTTCGGGCTGGACTGTTCCCATGAGGCGCAGGGTCAGACTGATTTGCATATGGCCATGTCTGAACTGGGGTGGCAGAGTGGGCTAAAGAACGGTGATGGGTCAAACGCAGATCTTTTGACTGGGTGAGAGTGTTTGATTGATTTAGATGCTCCGTCCATCACTACTCCCTTTTGTACCGCTTTTGGCCGCCACAAGTGTGGCAGGGTATGCTCAGACGTGAGTCCCTTGCTCACTTTGCCACTGGATTCAAGCAAGCCGGGCTGAAGACGGCTGGAATGCCAGAAACCGGTTCTCGGAAGCTTGTTTCCGGTCCAGGGAAGACATGGCTTGGCAGTTCGGGCTGGACTGTTCCCATGAGGCGCAGGGTCAGACTGATTTGCATATGGCCATGTCTGAACTGGGGAGGCAGAGTGGGCTAAATAACAGTGATGGGTCAAACCCAGATCTTTTGACTAGGTGAGAGTGTTTGATTGATTCAGATGCTCCGTCCATCACCCTCCCCTTTTGTACCGCTTTTGGCCGCCATAAGTGTGGCAGGGTATGCTCAGACGTGAGTCCCTTGCTCACTTTGCCACTGGATTCAAGCAAGCCGGGTTGAAGACGGCTGGAATGCCAGAAACCGGTCCTCGGAAGCTTGTTTACGGTCCAGGGAAGACATGGCTTGGCAGTTCGGGCTGGACTGTTCCCATGAGGCGCAGGGTCAGACTGATTTGCATATGGCCATGTCTGAACTGGGGTGGCAGAGTGGGCTAAAGAACAGTGATGGGTCAAACCCAGATATTTTGACTGAGTGAGAGTGATTGATTCAGATGCTCCGTCCATCACCACCCCATTTTGTACCGCTTTCGGCCGCCATAAGTGTGGCAGGGTATGCTAAGACGTGAGTCCCTTGCTCACCTTGCCACTGGATTCGAGCAAGTCGGGCTGAAGACGGCTGGAATGCCAGAAACCGGTCCTCTGAAGCTTATTTCCGGTCCAGGGAAGACATGGCTTGGCAGTTCGGGCTGGACTGTTCCCATGAGGCGCAGGGTCAGACTGATTTGCATATGGCCATGTCTGAACTGGGGTGGCAGAGTGGGCTAAAGAACGGTGATGGGTCAAACCCAGATCTTTTGACTGGGTGAGAGTGTTTGATTGATTCAGATGCTCCGTCCATCACCACCCCCTTTTGTACCCCTTTTGGCCGCCATAAGTGTGGCAGGGTATGCTCAGTCGTGAGTCCCTTGCTCACTTTGCCACTGGATTCAAGCAAGCCGGGCTGAAGACGGCTGTAATGCCAGAAACCGGTCTTTGGAAGCTTGTTTCCGGTCCAGGGAAGACATGGCTTGGCAGTTCAGGCTGGACTGTTCCCATGAGGCGCAGGGTCAGACTGATTTGCATATGGCCATGTCTGAACTGGGGTGGCAGAGTGGGCTAAAGAACGGTGATGGGTCAAACCCAGATCTTTTGACTGGGTGAGAGTGTTTGATTGTTTCAGATGCTCAGTCCATCACCACCCCCTTATGTACCGCTTTTGGCCGCCATAAGTGTGGCAGGGTATGCTCAGACGTGACTCCCTTGCTCACTTTGCCACTGGATTCAAGCAAGCCGGGCTGAAGACGGCTGGAATGCCAGAAACCGGTCTTTGGAAGCTTGTTTCTGGTCCAGGGAAGACATGGCTTGGCAGTTCGGGCTGGACTGTTCCCATGAGGCGCAGGGTCAGACTGATTTGCATATGGCCATGTCTGAACTGGGGTGGCAGAGTGGGCTAAAGAACGGTGATGGGTCAAACCCTGATCTTTTGACTGGGTGAGAGTGTTTGATTGATTCAGATGCTCCGTCCATCACCACCCCCTTTTGTACCGCTTTTGGTCGCCATAAGTGTGGCAGGGTATGCTCAGACGTGAGTCCCTTGCTCACTTTGCCACTGGATTCAAGAAAGCCAGGCTGAAGACGGCTGGAATGCCAGAAACCGGTCCTCGGAAATTTGTTTCCGGTCCAGGGAAGATATGGCTTGGCAGTTCGGGCTGGACTGTTCCCATGAGGCACAGGGTCAGACTGATTTGCATATGGCCATGTCTGAACTGGGGTGGCAGAGTGGGCTAAAGAACGGTGATGGGTCAAACCCAGATCTTTTGACTGGGTGAGAGTGTTTGATTGATTCAGATGCTCCGTCCATCACCACCCCCTTTTGTACCCCTTTTGGCCGCCATAAGTGTGGCAGGGTATGCTCAGACGTGAGTCCCTTGCTCACTTTGCCACTGGATTCAAGCAAGCCGGGCTGAAGGCGGCTGGAATGCCGGAAACCGGTCCTCGGAAGCTTGTTTCCAGTCCAGGGAAGACATGGCTTGGCAGTTTGGGCTGGACTGTTCCCATGAGGCGCAGGGTCAGACTCATTTGCATATGGCCATGTCTGAACTGGGGTGGCAGAGTGGGCTAAAGAACGGTGATGGGTCAAACCCAGATCTTTTGACTGGGTGAGAGTGTTTGATTGATTCAGATGCTCCGTCCATCACCACCCCCTTTTGTACCGCTTTTGGCCGCCATAAGTGTGGCAGGGTATGCTCAGACGTGAGTCCCTTGCACACTTTGCCACTGGATTCAAGCAAGCCGGGCTGAAGACGGCTGGAATGCCAGAAACCGTTCCTCGGAAGCTTGTTTCCGGTCCAGGGAAGACATGGCTTGGCAGTTCGGGCTGGACTGTTCCCATGAGGCGCAGGGTCAGACTGATTTGCATATGGCCATGTCTGAACTGGGGTGTCAGAGTGGGCTAAAGAACGGTGATGGGTCAAACCCAGATCTTTTGACTGGGTGAGAGTGTTTGATTGATTCAGATGCTCCGTCCATCACCACCCCCTTTTGTACCGCTTGTGGCCGTCATATGTGTGGCAGGGTATGCTCAGACGTGAGTCCCTTGCTAACTTTGCCACTGGATTCAAGCAAGCCGGGCTGAAGACTGCTGGAATGCCAGAAACCGGTCCTCGGAAGCTTGTTTCCGGTCCAGGGAAGACATGGCTTGGCAGTTCGGGCTGGACTGTTCCCATGAGGCGCAGGGTCAGACTGATTTGCATATGGCCATGTCTGAACTGGGGTGGCAGAGTGGGCTAAAGAACGGTGATGGGTCAAACCCAGATCTTTTGACTGGGTGAGAGTGTTTGATTGATTCAGATGCTCCGTCCATCACCACCCCCTTTTGTACCGCTTTTGGCTGCCATAAGTGTGGCAGGGTATGCTCAGACGTGAGTCCCTTGCTCACTTTGCCACTGGATTCAAGCAAGCTGGGCTGAAGACGGCTGGAATGCCAGAAACCGGTCCTCGGAAGCTTGTTTCCGGTCCAGGGAAGACATGGCTTGGCAGTTCAGGCTGGACTGTTCCCATGAGGCGCAGGGTCAGACTGATTTGCATATGGCCATGTCTGAACTGGGGTGGCAGAGTGGGCTAAAGAACGGTGATGGGTCAAACCCAGATCTTTTGACTGGGTGAGAGTGTTTGATTGATTCAGATGCTCCGTCCATCACCACCCCCTTTTGTACCGCTTTTGGCCGCCATAAGTGTGGCAGGGTATGCTCAGATGTGAGTCCCTTGCTCACTTTGCCACTGGATTCAAGCAAGCTGGGCTGAAGACGGCTGGAATGCCAGAAACCGGTCCTCGGAAGCTTGTTTCCGGTCCAGGGAAGACATGGCTTGGCAGTTCGGGCTGGACTGTTCCCATGAGGCGCAGGGTCAGACTGATTTGCATATGGCCATGTCTGAACTGGGGTGGCAGAGTGGGCTAAAGAACGGTGATGGGTCAAACGCAGATCTTTTGACTCGGTGAGAGTGTTTGATTGATTTAGATGCTCCGTCCATCACTACTCCCTTTTGTACCGCTTTTGGCCGCCATAAGTGTGGCAGGGTATGCTCAGACGTGAGTCCCTTGCTCACTTTGCCACTGGATTCAAGCAAGCCGGGCTGAAGACGGCTGGAATGCCAGAAACCGGTCCTCGGAAGCTTGTTTCCGGTCCAGGGAAGACATGGCTTGGCAGTTCGGGCTGGACTGTTACCATGAGGCGCAGGGTCAGACTGATTTGCATATGGCCATGTCCGAACTGGGGTGGCAGAGTGGGCTAAAGAACGGTGATGGGTCAAACCCAGATCTTTTGACTGGGTGATAGTGTTTGATTGATTCAGATGCTCCGTCCATCATCACCTCCTTTTGTACTTCTTTTGGCTGCCATAAGTGTGGCAGGGTATGCTCAGACGTGAGTCCCTTGCTCACTTTGCCACTGGATTCAAGCAAGCCGGGCTGAAGACGGCTGGAATGCCAGAAACCGGTCCTCGGAAGCTTGTTTCCGGTCCAGGGAAGACATGGCTTGGCAGTTCGGGCTGGACTGTTCCCATGAGGCGCAGGGTCAGACTGATTTGCATATGGCCATGTCTGAACTGGGGTGGCAGAGTGGGCTAAAGAACGGTGATGGGTCAAACGCAGATCTTTTGACTCGGTGAGAGTGTTTGATTGATTTAGATGCTCCGTCCATCACTACTCCCTTTTGTACCGCTTTTGGCCGCCATAAGTGTGGCAGGGTATGCTCAGACGTGAGTCCCTTGCTCACTTTGCCACTGGATTCAAGCAAGCCGGGCTGAAGACGGCTGGAATGCCAGAAACCGGTCCTCGGAAGCTTGTTTCCGGTCCAGGGAAGACATGGCTTGGCAGTTCGGGCTGGACTGTTACCATGAGGCGCAGGGTCAGACTGATTTGCATATGGACATGTCTGAACTGGGGTGGCAGAGTGGGCTAAATAACAGTGATGGGTCAAACCCAGATCTTTTGACTGGGTGAGAGTGTTTGATTGATTCAGATGCTCCGTCCATCACCCTCCCCTTTTGTATCGCTTTTGGCCGCCATAAGTGTGGCAGGGTATGCTCAGACGTGAGTCCCTTGCTCACTTTGCCACTGGATTCAAGCAAGCCGGGCTGAAGACGGCTGGAATGCCAGAAACCGGTCCTCGGAAGCTTGTTTACGGTCCAGGGAAGACATGGCTTGGCAGTTCGGGCTGGACTGTTCCCATGAGGCGCAGGGTCAGACTGATTTGCATATGGCCATGTCTGAACTGGGGTGGCAGAGTGGGCTAAAGAACAGTGATGGGTCAAACCCAGATATTTTGACTGAGTGAGAGTGATTGATTCAGATGCTCCGTCCATCACCACCCCCTTTTGTACCGCTTTTGGCCGCCCGCCATAAGTGTGGCAGGGTATGCTAAGACGTGAGTCCCTTGCTCACCTTGCCACTGGATTCAAGCAAGTCAGGCTGAAGACGGCTGGAATGCCAGAAACCGGTCCTCTGAAGCTTATTTCCGGTCCAGGGAAGACATGGCTTGGCAGTTCAGGCTGGACTGTTCCCATGAGGCGCAGGGTCAGACTGATTTGCATATGGCCATGTCTGAACTGGGGTGACAGAGTGGGCTAAATAACAGTGATGGGTCAAACCCAGATCTTTTGACTGGGTGAGAGTGTTTGATTGATTCAGATGCTCCGTCCATCACCCTCCCCTTTTGTATCGCTTTTGGCCGCCATAAGTGTGGCAGGGTATGCTCAGACGTGAGTCCCTTGCTCACTTTGCCACTGGATTCAAGCAAGCCGGGCTGAAGACGGCTGTAATGCCAGAAACCAGTCCTCGGAAGCTTGTTTCCGGTCCAGGGAAGACATGGCTTGGCAGTTCAGGCTGGACTGTTCCCATGAGGCGCAGGGTCAGACTGATTTGCATATGGCCATGTCTGAACTGGGGTGGCAGAGTGGGCTAAAGAATGGTGATGGGTCAAACCCAGATCTTTTGACTGGGTGAGAGTGTTTGATTGTTTCAGATGCTCCGTCCATCACCACCCCCTTATGTACCGCTTTTGGCCGCCATAAGTGTGGCAGGGTATGCTCAGACATGAGTCCCTTGCTGACTTTGCAACTGGATTCAAGCAAGCCGGGCTGAAGACGGCTGGAATGCCAGAAACCGGTCCTCGGAAGCTTGTTTCTGGTCCAGGGAAGACATGGCTTGGCAGTTCGGGCTGGACTGTTCCCATGAGGCGCAGGTTTAGACTGATTTGCATATGGCCATGTCTGAACTGGGGTGGCAGAGTGGGCTAAAGAACGGTGATGGGTCAAACCCTGATCTTTTGACTGGGTGAGAGTGTTTGATTGATTCAGATGCTCCGTCCATCACCACCCCCTTTTGTACCGCTTTTGGTCACCATAAGTGTGGCAGGGTATGCTCAGACGTGAGTCCCTTGCTCACTTTGCCACTGGATTCAAGAAAGCCGGGCTGGAGACGGCTGGAATGCCAGAAACCGGTCCTCGGAAATTTATTTCCGGTCCCGGGAAGATATGGCTTGGCAGTTCGGGCTGGACTGTTCCCATGAGGCGCAGGGTAAGACTGATTTGCATATGGCCATGTCTGAACTGGGGTGGCAGAGTGGGCTAAAGAACGGTGATGGGTCAAACCCAGATCTTTTGACTGGGTGAGAGTGTTTGGTTGATTCAGATGCTCCGTCCATCACCACCCCCTTTTGTACCGCTTTTGGCCGCCATAAGTGTGGCAGGGTATGCTCAGACGTGAGTCCCTTGCTCACTTTGCCACTGGATTCAAGCAAGCTGGGCTGAAGACGGCTGGAATGCCAGAAACCGGTCCTCGGAAGCTTGTTTCCGGTCCAGGGAAGACATGGCTTGGCAGTTCGGGCTGGACTGTTCCCATGAGGCGCAGGGTCAGACTGATTTGCATATGGCCATGTCTGAACTGGGTTGGCAGAGTGGGCTAAAGAACGGTGATGGGTCAAACCCAGATCTTTTGACTGGGTGAGAGTGTTTGATTGATTCAGATGCTCCGTCCATCAACACCCCCTTTGGTACCGCTTTTGGCCGCCATAAGTGTGGCAGGGTATGCTCAGACGTGAGTCCCTTGCTCACTTTGCCACTGGATTCAAGCAAAACGGGCTGAAGACTGCTGGAATGCCAGAAACCGGTCCTCGGAAGCTTGTTTCCGGTCCAGGGAAGACATGGCTTGGCAGTTCGGGCTGGACTGTTCCCATGAGGCGCAGGGTCAGACTGATTTGCATATGGCCATGTCTGAACTGGGGTGGCAGAGTGGGCTAAAGAACGGTGATGGGTCAAACCCAGATCTTTTGACTGGGTGAGAGTGTTTGATTGATTCAGATGCTCCGTCCATCACCACCCCCTTTTGTACCGCTTTTGGCCGCCATAAGTGTGGCAGGGTATGCTCAGACGTGAGTCCCTTGTTCACTTTGCCACTGGATTCAAGCAAGCCGGGCTGAAGGTGGCTGGAATGCCGGAAACCGGTCCTCGGAAGCTTGTTTCCGGTCCAGGGAAGACATGGCTTGGCAGTTCGGGCTGGACTGTTCCCATGAGGCGCAGGGTCAGACTGATTTGCATATGGCCATGTCTGAACTGGGGTGGCAGAGTGGGCTAAAGAACGGTGATGGGTCAAACCCAGATCTTTTGACTGGGTGAGAGTGTTTGATTGATTCAGATGCTCCGTCCATCACCACCCCCTTTTGTACCGCTTTTGGCCGCCATAAGTGTGGCAGGGTATGCTCAGACGTGAGTCCCTTGCACACTTTGCCACTGGATTCAAGCAAGCCGGGCTGAAGACGGCTGGAATGCCAGAAACCGGTCCTCGGAAGCTTGTTTCCGGTCCAGGGAAGACATGGCTTGGCAGTTCGGGCTGGACTGTTCCCATGAGGCGCAGGGTCAGACTGATTTGCATATGGCCATGTCTGAACTGGGGTGGCAGAGTGGGCTAAAGAACGGTGATGGGTCAAACCCAGATCTTTTGACTGGGTGAGAGTGTTTGATTGATTCAAATGCTCCGTCCATCACCACCCCCTTTTGTACCGCTTTTGGCCGTCATATGTGTGGCAGGGTATGCTCAGACGTGAGTCCCTTGCTCACTTTGCCACTGGATTCAAGCAAGCCGGGCTGAAGACTGCTGTAATGCCAGAAACCGGTCCTCGGAAGCTTGTTTCCGGTCCAGGGAAGACATGGCTTGGCAGTTCGGGCTGGACTGTTCCCATGAGGCGCAGGGTCAGACTGATTTGCATATGGCCATGTCTGAACTGGGGTGGCAGAGTGGGCTAAAGAACGGTGATGGGTCAAACCCAGATCTTTTGACTGGGTGAGAGTGTTTGATTGATTCAGATGCTCCGTCCATCACCACCCCCTTTTGTACCGCTTTTGGCCGTCATATGTGTGGCAGGGTATGCTCAGACGTGAGTCCCTTGCTCACTTTGCCACTGGATTCAAGCAAGCCGGGCTGAAGACTGCTGGAATGCCAGAAACCGGTCCTCGGAAGCTTGTTTCCGGTCCAGGGAAGACATGGCTTGGCAGTTCGGGCTGGACTGTTCCCATGAGGCGCAGGGTCAGACTGATTTGCATATGGCCATGTCCGAACTGGGGTGGCAGAGTGGGCTAAAGAACGGTGATGGGTCAAACCCAGATCTTTTGACTGGGTGAGAGTGTTTGATTGATTCAGATGCTCCGTCCATCATCACCTCCTTTTGTACCTCTTTTGGCCGCCATAAGTGTGGCAGGGTATGCTCAGACGTGAGTCCCTTGATCACTTTGCCACTGGATTCAAGCAAGCCGGGCTGAAGACGGCTGGAATGCCAGAAACCGGTCCTCGGAAGCTTGTTTCCGGTCCAGGGAAGACATGGCTTGGCAGTTTGAGCTGGACTGTTCCCATGAGGCGCAGGGTCAGACTAATTTGATCCACCAAGAAATCAGCATTCAAGAATCGACTCGACAACAACGCCCATAACAGCAAGGAACTATTCAACATCGTCAAGGAATTCACCAACCCCACCGCAGCCTCAAACGACATCACTCCCTCCCAAGACCTTTGCAACTCGTTATCCTCCTTCTTCTACAACAAAATTGCCGACATACATAACAGCTTTGAAAACAGTTCCAACGAACAATCCTCTCCACCGCCCTCAGAACCTAAACCGCCCTCCAACTACCTCAACGCCTGGAACCCAATCACCACTGAAGACACCATCCGCCTAATGAATTCCATCCACTCTGGCTCGCCAACCGACCCATGTCCCCACCACATCTACAACAAAGCAGACTCCATCATCGCACCCCATCTCCGTGATGTCATCAACTGCTCCTTCAACTCTGCTACCTTCCCAGAAAGTTGGAAACATGCCGAAGTCAGCGCCCTCCTGAAGAAACCCACAGCAGACCCTGCTGAACTTAAAAACGACCCCCCCACATCCCTCCTCCCATTCCCGGCCAAAGTCATTGAGAAAGCCGTCAATAGCCAACTCGCCACCTTCCTGGAATCTAACAACTCCCTCGATCCATCACAATCCGGCTTTCGAGCCAAACACAGCACCGAAAGCGCCCTCATCGCAGCAACAGACGACATCCGAACACTACTGGACAACGGAGAAACAGTGGCCCTCATTCTACTCGACCTCTCAGCAGCCTTCGACACTGTCTGTCACAGCACCCTCATACAACGCCTCAGCAACATCGGCATGAAAAGTAAAGCCTTGGACTGGATCATCTTGTTCCTTGCCAGAAGAACCCAGAGAGTCCGCCTCCCCCCATTCAAATCAGAGGCCACCGAAGTCATCTGCGGTGTACCACAAGGATCATCACTTAGTCCCATCCTCTTCAACGTTTACATGAGTCCACTCGCTTCCATCGCGCGCCAACACAACCTCAACATCATCTCCTACGCTGATGACACGCAGCTGATCCTTTCCCTCACTAAAGACCCCAACACCGCCAAAACCAATCTTCACGAAGGCATGAAAGAAGTAGCCATATGGATGAAAAACAGCCGCCTAAAACTTAATTCAGACAAAACGGAAGTGCTCATCCTAGGATCATCCCCCTCTGCCTGGGACGACTCATTGTGGCCTTCGGATCTGGGCTCCGCTCCCATACCCACAGACCACGCACGTAACCTAGGCTTCATCCTAGACTCCTCCCTCTCGATGACCAGAAAAGTCAACGCCGTCTCATCCTCCTGCTTCAACGTACTTCGTATGCTCAAAAAAATCTTTCATTGGATCCCCACCGAGACAAGAAAGACTGTTACCCATGCACTGGTTACGAGTCGACTAGACTACGAAAACACCCTCTACGCCGGAATTACAGCCAAACTACAGAAAAAACTCCAACGCATCCAAAACGCATCGGCGAGATTCATTTTAGACATCCCTCGCCAAGATCACATTACCGGCCACCTGAAAGACCTCCACTGGCTTCCCGTCAACAAGAGAATAACATTCCGTCTCCTCACCCACGCACACAAGGCCCTCTACAAACTAGGACCCGAATGCCTCAACACTCGACTATCCTTCTATACACCCACCCGCCAACTAAGATCCTCCAATCAAGGCCTCGCCGCAGTCCCGCGTATCCAAAGGTCCACCATGGGAGGTAGATCCTTCTCCTACTTAGCGGCCAAGACCTGGAACTCACTCCCCACTCACCTCCGCCTCACTCAGAACCACATCTCCTTCAGAAAAGAACTTAAAACCTGGCTATTCGATAAATAATGAACCCCCTCCCCAAGCGCCTTGAGACCCTCTGGGTGAGTAGTGCGCTATACAAATTCTTGAACTTGAACTTGAATTTGCATATGGCCATGTCTGAACTGGCGTGGCAGAGTGGGCTAAAGAACGGTGATGGGTCAAACCCAGATCTTTTGACTGGGTGAGAGTGTTTGATTGATTCAGATGCTCCGTCCATCACCACCCCCTTTTGTACTGCTTTTGGCCGCCATAAGTGTGGCAGGGTATGCTCAGACGTGAGTCCCTTGCTCACTTTGCCACTGGATTCAAGCAAGCCGGGCTGAAGACGGCTGGAATGCCAGAAACCGGTGATCAGAAGCTTGTTTCCGGTCCAGGGAAGACATGGCTTGGCAGTTCGGGCTGCACTGTTCCCGTGAGGCGCAGGGTCAGACTGATTTGCATATGGCCATGTCTGAACTGGGGTGGCAGAGTGGGCTAAAGAACGGTGATGGGTCAAACCCAGATCTTTTGACTGGGTGAGAGTGTTTGATTGATTCAGATGCTCCGTCCATCACCACCCCCTTTTGTATATCTGAACCAACACATCACCTTGACTGCATGATGCATCGTAAACCGTGGACTTTGCATCGCAAGCCCCCATTGAAAGGATCCTCAACGACGAATGGACCTCACATCGTAGAACCAGTGCTTTGCCTCGGCTGCTCGACACGTCTTCATCGCGGATCCAGGCAATGCTCTGCAAACCAGGATTGAAAGTGCTTTGTTCAGCAGGCACAACTATGTTCCTCTAGCTGGCCTGTGCTACATCACGGTTGGCTGAACCTGTTACTTTGTCCTGGTCCAGTGCAACCAGATATTCACTGTTGGTGGTTTGTGCTTTTTGGCATTATTTTCACTAAAATCTAAAAAATTGCATATCTCCGGTCCTACTGATTGGGTTTTTGTTCTTTTAGTCTTGTGTTATTTATAATAAATCACTCTATTTTTCTAATCTAGTGTGGATCCTTTTTTTTATGGTGTTTTCATTTTATTACTTTTTAAGTGTTCCTCAAATACTTTACACATGGTCATTAAATTAATCCTGACTGCCAAGCTACCAGAAGGTTAAGCAGAGGTTAGCTTCTGCCTCACCCTGACAATGATTTGTTTTACAAAGATGAATTAAATCTTGTCAAAAGTCTAAGAAAGTGTCCCCCACAGGAGCACATCTGTATTTATGTGCCATCATAAACATTACTCACACACTGCAAACAACAACGCGCACTGGTCACTTCCAAGATATATAAACTCTATTACACCAGTTGTGACAACTGCCTTAAGGTGTATATTTACAATTTGGACTGATATCTTTTAGTGACTATTAAGGAATTTTTTGCTGTACATTCCAGCAGTATCAACAACTAAAGGAGACATAGAGTATTATTCTGAGTAAGTAAGAAGACCTCAGACCATTTTGACATTTACACTTCAGGTGATATCTCCAATCTGGAATTGTAAATGAGTGAGACAGGAGTAGTGTAACACTGTATATGCAGATGTTTATTGTGAGAAGTTGGCCTGATATGTAGTGTTTCCAATTCTGGAACCACTTGGTATCAGTCCAAACAAACCCCAAAGATGTCTGGTTGTAAGTCAACCTTGTTAGACAAGCTATCCTAGTGGTAGCATGGACTAAGCAGCCTTAAAGGCTTAACTTAAGAGGTCGTGTTAAGCAAGCTGTTTTACCACATACAATCCTGCAATCAAATGAAAGGACACCACACAAGTAGATATTATAAAAATATATGTGTTTATTTCTAAATTAATCCCCAGTACTCTTTATGAGGAAAGGGGCACAAGCGTTAAATCAAAAGCACAGTATAACATACAAAGTTGCACAATTATGGATGAGGGCGGGTGGCCACTCAAACCATATACTAAAAAAATGGTATAAGAGATACCAATCGAACAGTGGTTAGGCCTAGGGCCTAGAGAATCGCTGGGAGCAGTCAGGACTAGCAATGCTGAAGTCGGGAGTAGCCCACGGAATTCGGGTGCAGCACGGAAAGTGCGGCTTGCACCAATGCAATGTCAATGGTGCGTAAAAGTTACACAAAGTTAGTTTAAGGGCACTTCCGCTGAACCTAGAGGAACAAAACTTAAGACACAGACCCTAGAGGTGTGTACCAGTGTAGGGACACCGGCGTTGCAATGTTACCTCAACCACAGGAAGTGGGTGCACAGGGTCGAAGTGGCGTCGGGTTTTGACACGCAGGTTCTTGGCGCTTGAAGCTGAAGGTGCTGCAGGCGATGTGAAGGTGAAGTGTCCGGTGGATCCAAGGGTGGATCTGAAGTGGTGAAGACCTGAAAGCAGAGGGGACAATGTTCAAAGTCACTGACCATTGACCACCGTGGAACCAGATTGGAACCAGGCAAAGTCGGGTGCAAACAGGTGATCAGGGGTTGCTTCTCTCTGCAGCCACGTGGACACGAAGAAGTCAAGGACGTCCAAGAGTCGATCACGAGCTGTCCTTTGAAGGCTCTAGCTGATGGCGGTGTCGGCAACTCGATTGAAGCAAACAAGCCTTGGCTAATGCAAGCCATGGGGAAAGTAAAAAAGGCTTATTACTCGGACCAGCAAGGTCAGAGCGGGTACTCCTTTCTACAGGAGCGAGGGCAAGTCTGGAGCAACCAGACCCACAGTGTAAATTGTAGGTTTCGTTGCCAAGATTGCCGCTGACCACGTGACAAGCGGACGGGATGGCGAGTCAAGTTGCACAAAACAAAAGGGCCCCACGCAGATCGTGGAGATGCTGGAGGGCTGATGTTTGGTGCAAATGCTGCTCGTTTGTGGGGCTTCTTAAACCCCAAAGCACAGAGTCGGGGGTGCCTCAGGTGCTGCGCAGTCAGCATCTTGGGGGTCTTTCAAGATGGCCGCTCCCACGTCTCTCAATGCCTCCATGGATCCCTTCTTTGCAGGGACTGTGGATCGGGCTGAGAGAAGTCTGGGAAGCTGGGTCTTGTCAGGCTCTGCACTCGGGCTCCGGCGGGAGGCGGCGGCAAAGCAGACATTGAGGTGCTGGGTGGTGCCTGTGTTCACAGGGTGGCCCCTCCTAGGCCACAAGGGAGATGCTCTTCAGTCTTCTATTCATCAGAAAGTCGAAGTCCAGTCGTCTTCTTAGTTTAAAGTTGATTTCAGGATGATCTGAGTTGCATTGGCACTGCTCCCACTCTTATTCCAATCTGAGGGGTGGATCTCCTGCTAGGTCCCTCCCCTATGGGTGGGACCAGGAAGGGGGGTGGTTACACCCCCTTTCCTTTGTCCAGGTCTCACTGGAGCTGGGGCTGGGCTGCTCCAGAACCGGTTTGACCGGATTATGCAAGGGGAAGCCTTGTGCTCCCCAGGCACTGTCTGGTTTCTTTCAAACCTCCCTGCTACAATCCACTATCTCCTGTCTGGGGTGGTGTCACACCTCCCTGTGACAGGAAATCCTTTGTCCAGGCCTCCTCTGCTGAGTTTCGGTCAGCAGCAGGAGGTCAGACATGTGTCTGTGGCAGAAGCATCCATTTTGTGGATCTGAGGCTCTTTTAAAAATCAACCGCGTTTTAGCAAAAGTAACATGTCGTCCCCTCTAGAGGGGTGGAATGCTACCCCCGTCGCCAGGACTGGCGAGGGGGTAGTATTCCAAATCGTATGACACCTTACATGACATGTTTTGATAAAGCCAAACCAAAGTTGACATATAACCGCGAGGATTATAATGCACTTAATAGTATATGGTTTGGCATTATCCCGGAACAGCTAAGGGAATTGGTCCCGACAGCTGCAGACAGGCTCAGCTCATGCTAGAGCACCATCTCACATTAAACCACGCACTCTGCCTTCAGGATTGTTAAGGCCTGCCATAGGAGTGGCTCACAGGTTTATATGTGTCCAGATAGGTTTAGATGTAGGCATACTATATCTAAGCAAGGGGTGATTACACCACCTTGCCCCAGCTGAGTGATCAGCCAGTTGTGTCAATTTTAGATAGCCAGCCAGGGGTGGCAAAAGATATGCTGCAGCCCCTGGTAGGCCTTGGATGCACCTATGCCCTGGGCACCTATAGTGCTCTGTACAGGGGCCGATAAGGTGACCCAAGCCAATCTAGTTATGCACCTAGGGTACATGGAATCCATTTTACAGAGAGAGCAGATAGCCTGGGGCCCTGATTAGCAGGGAACCAGGCCAACTAAGTCGAAAACCAGCTAAACACAAGGCAAAAAATCTGGGGTAACCATAGTCAGGTAGCCACCTTCCTACACAACCCCCCCCCAAACGAAAGGAGATAAGGCTATCCTTGTCCAGGTAAGCCTTTATTGCCTGAGTGGCCATATAAGGAAGTACCTGCACTAGCATGGGTACCCCCTGTCTCATGGTCCACTAAGCAGTCCCTCACCCTTGGGGTATCAGAGGGTCTCCACCATAGGGAATCACTACCTTGGGTGTGTCTTTGCAAGTTAGAAGGCTGGTTTGGATATGGAGTTTTGAAGTGAGGCTCCACTAATTTAGGACTCAGCTTCCTCCAATTATCTTCCACCATGTGTGCCCTTCTCTCTTCAACTGAGTTGCACTGTGCTCTCAGGGTCAACCTCTGGCTACCTAAAGCTGGAGGCTGGGTCCCTCTGTTTGGCTTGCTGGAGGGACAGTTCAGGTTTGGGCCCTTTGGGTCCCAGGTTTGGCTGTGCCCAACAGAATCCATCTGTGGGAGGTCCCTAACTACTTTTAAGGGGGCTCCCTCAGGAGTTTTTAAAGTTTTCACCTCACTAGGGCTACTAGTTTTGGTGCCCCTAATCTGTTGATGGGGGTGCTTTATTTGACAGGGGGCCCTCTGGGTCTCACTGTCCTTCTTGTCCTCTGCAGCCCTGGGCTGACTAAGGCAAGGTAGAGAGGGGCAGGTTACCTGCTCCAGACTGGATCCCACCTGAGAAGGGTCCACTGCCATCAGAGGCTCTGTCAGGCCAGGCCTAACAACCTCTGTGGCAGTTCCTTCATCAGGGGTAAGGTCAGTTCCCTGAGGAGGCTGATCCTGTCCTACTGTCTGGTGAGGGGGAGATTTCTCTTCCTCCTCCATGCTCTCAGTTTGGGTGGAGTGATCCATCATTTCAGGCTTCACAACACACATATCTGTTTGAGTTTGGGCTGTGGCCATCACAGCCCCACCAACCTTTTCAGGAGGAGACTCAGTTTGGGTTTCTGCTGTTATCATAACAGCTTTGCTATTCTGTTTTGGAAGAGCTTCTGGTAAAGATGGGGCAGAGAGTTGCTCAGCCCTACCAACCATTTCAGGAAGAACATCTTGAATTGGGGCTATAGCCAGTACAGCCCCACTAACCTTTCCATTGGAGTTTACCATTCTGGAATGGATTTCTTGTTCAACCTCAGCCCAGGCTGAGATTTCTAAATCATTACCCAGTAGGCAGTCTACAGGCAAGTTTGGTGACACTGCCACTCTCTTTGGGCCAGTGACACCTCCCCAGCTGAGACTTACTACTGCCATGGGATGATTTGTTTGGATACCATCAATGTTTGTTACCTGGTATGTGGCACCTGGTAAAAGTTGCTTAGAGGGGACTATACAGTCAGCCACCATGGTGAGGCTAGCCCCTGTGTCTCTAAAAGCTTCAACTTTCAAACCATTGATGATGGGTTCTTGTCTATATTTGCTCAAGGTATTTGGGCAAACAGAGAAGTTGGCAAACCCCATGCCAGTCTCATAAACAAGATCATTTGGGGATGGGGACCTGGATAGGCCAGGGTCCCCTTGGGCTCCAAAAGTAAACCCACCCAGATTCCTGGGTGTGCTCCCACTTCCTGGGGGATTACTGCTGACAGTAACAGGAGGTGTTGGAGCTGGCTTTGGAGGTATGTTTTCTTTATTGCCATTCTTGGGACAACAGCTGTCTGTTTTGTAATGCCCAACCTGTTTACAGGCATGACAATAAGGCTTTTTCTCAGTTGATGAAGTGTCTTGGGACCCACCCCCCTTCTTGGAGTTTTGGGGCCCTGGGGAAGTGTTTTCTTTACTTTTATCCCCACCCTTATCTTGAGGCTTGGTAGACTCCTTCTTCTGGTTATTGTCCTGATTCTTAGGCCTAATCCTGGTTCTGACCCACTTATCTGCCCTCTTTCCCAATTCTTGGGGAGAGGTCAAATCTGAGTCCACCAGGTGCTGGTGTAAGAGCTGGTTCTGACAGTTACTTAGGATCTGCTCCCTCATAATCAAATTATACAATCCTGTGAAGTCATGTACTTTGCTGCCATTTAGCCAACCCTCCGGAGCCTTAGTTGCACAATCAACAAAATCAGTCCAGTCCTGAGTCTGTGTCTTCTGGGTGTCTCTGAACTTTAACCTGTACTGTTCAGTGGTTAAGCCAAACCCATCTATTAGAACACTCTTCAGGACTTTGTAATTGCTGGCATCCTCATGTCTGACAGTGAGGAGCCTATCTCTCCCTTTCTCTGAAAATGAGTACCATAAGATTGCTGCCCACTGTTCCTCAGGAACCTGCTGTACCATGCAGGCTCTCTCCAGAGCAGTCATCCATTTGTAGATGTCATCCCCTTCCTGGTAGGGGGGCACAATCTTTGTCAGGTTTCTACTATCATGGGACCTGTCTTTAGGAATTTTGCTGCCACCAGTGGCATCTAAGCCACACAATTTCTGCTCCCTTGCCAAGGTAAGTTTAGCTTGAGCCAAGGTAAGCTTAGCTTGAGCCAGGGCTACCTCCTCCCTCTCTATCTGGAGTTGGACAGCCCTCATTCTGGCCCTATGCTCTTTCCTCTGGGAGGGAGTCATCCCTCTCTGAGATTCTCTTGAGGCACTAGAAAGATGAGAATCCCCTGATTGAGATCTCACCCTCCTGTTACCTGGGAGAATTTGGTTATGAGACCTGGAGTGGTGCTGGCCCTCTCCATTCTCATGTAGGTCTAGGTTGGCCTGGTTAAGCCTGGCAACCTGTACCTGGTTTCCCCTCTGATCCTGATCTTCAGGCTCTTCTAAATCTGAGCCTTCCTCTTCCTCTTCCTCCTCCTCTTCTTCATCTTCTGGAAGATTCTCATTCTCAGGGGAGTGTATCCCTTCACCTGATTCTTAGGGAGCCTGACTCACCTTATCTAAGTCATCCTTTTCTAGGAGAGCTACTAGGGAAGGAATGGTAGGGCCTCTGCCCTTTTTTAGCCCCCTGGCTGTGCACAAGGCACTCAGGTCTTTGTGGCTAAGGTTGTCATATCTGGATGTTGTCCCTATAGGATCAACTATTACAGGAGCAGAGCCTGAGGCTCTACCTGTATCACACATGACTGCTAGTGAGGTGTAAGTGATGCACATACCTACACTAAGTGTTTTCCTACTGTACCTTGCTAGTGAGTTGTAGTCAGGGTGTGCTAATCCCTTTAATCTACAACTACTAAGTTCAGTAGAACTTAATATGCTAAGCTTTTGATTTATATGTACCTAAGGTACTTGATGTGATCTTTCAATTTGATGTAAAGATTGCAATGGTAAAACAAACAGCAAGCTCAAATCCGCACCGCTGCACACCAATGTGAGAAGTTGGCCTGATATGTAGTGTTTCCAATTCTGGAACCACTTGGTATCAGTCCAAACAAACCCCAAAGATGTCTGGTTGTAAGTCAACCTTGTTAGACAAGCTATCCTAGTGGTAGCATGGACTAAGCAGCCTTAAAGGCTTAACTTAAGAGGTCGTGTTAAGCGAGCTGTTTTACCACATACAATCCTGCAATCAAATGAAAGGACACCACACAAGTAGATATTATAAAAATATATGTGTTTATTTCTAAATTAATCCCCAGTACTCTTTATGAGGAAAGGGGCACAAGCGTTAAATCAAAAGCACAGTATAACATACAAAGTTGCACAATTATGGATGAGGGCGGGTGGCCACTCAAACCATATACTAAAAAAATGGTATAAGAGATACCAATCGAACAGTGGTTAGGCCTAGGGCCTAGAGAATCGCTGGGAGCAGTCAGGACTAGCAATGCTGAAGTCGGGAGTAGCCCACGGAATTCGGGTGCAGCACGGAAAGTGCGGCTTGCACCAATGCAATGTCAATGGTGCGTAAAAGTTACACAAAGTTAGTTTAAGGGCACTTCCGCTGAACCTAGAGGAACAAAACTTAAGACACAGACCCTAGAGGTGTGTACCAGTGTAGGGACACCGGCGTTGCAATGTTACCTCAACCACAGGAAGTGGGTGCACAGGGTCGAAGTGTCGTCGGGTTTTGACACGCAGGTTCTTGGCGCTTGAAGCTGAAGGTGCTGCAGGCGATGTGAAGGTTAAGTGTCCGGTGGATCCAAGGGTGGATCTGAAGTGGTGAAGACCTGAAAGCAGAGGGGACAATGTTCAAAGTCACTGACCAGTGACCACCGTGGAACCAGATTGGAACCAGGCAAAGTCAGGTGCAAACAGGTGATCAAGGGTTGCTTCTCTCTGCAGCCACGTGGACACGAAGAAGTCAAGGACGTCCAAGAGTCGATCACGAGCTGTCCCTTAAAGGTTCTAGCTGATGGCGGTGTCGGCAACTCGATTGAAGCAAACAAGCCTTGGCTAATGCAAGCCACAGGGAAAGTAAAAAAGGCTTATTACTCGGACCAGCAAGGTCAGAGCGGGTACTCCTTTCTACAGGAGCGAGGGCAGGTCTGGAGCAACCAGACCCACAGTGTAAATTGTAGGTTTCGTTGCCAAGATTGCCGCTGACCACGTGACAAGCGGACGGGATGGCGAGTCGAGTGGCACAAAACAAAAGGGCCCCACGCAGATCGTGGAGATGCTGGAGGGCTGATCTTTGGTGCAAATGCTGCTCGTTTGTGGGGCTTCTTAAACCTCAAAGCACAGAGTTGGGGGTGCCTCGGGTGCTGCGCAGTCAGCGTCTTGGGGGTCTTTCAAGATGGCCGCTCCCACGTCTCTCGGTGCCTCCACGGGTCCCTTCTTTGCAGAGACTGTGGATCGGGCTGGGAGAAGTCTGGGAAGCTGGGTCTTGTCAGGCTCTGCACTCGGGCTCCGGCGGGAGGCGGCGGCAAAGCAGACGTCGAGGTGCTGGGTGGTGCCTGTGTTCACAGGGTGGCCCCTCCTAGGCCACAAGGGAGATGCTCTTCAGTCTTCTATTCATCAGAAAGTCAAAGTCCAGTCGTCTTCTTAGTTTAAAGTTGATTTCAGGATGATCTGAGTTGCATTGGCACTGCTCCCACTCTTATTCCAATCTGAGGGGTGGATCTCGTGCTAGGTCCCTCCCCTATGGGTGGGACCAGGAAGGGGGGTGGTTACACCCCCTTTCCTTTGTCCAGGTCTCACTGGAGCTGGGGCTGGGCTGCCCCAGAACCGGTTTGACCGGATTATGCAAGGGGAAGCCTTGTGCTCCCCAGGCACTGTCTGGTTTCTTTCAAACCTCCCTGCTACAATCCACTATCTCCTGTCTGGGGTGGTGTCACACCTCCCTGTGACAGGAAATCCTTTGTCCAGGCCTCCTCTGCTGAGTTTTGGTCAGCAGCAGGAGGTCAGACATGTGTCTGTGGCAGAAGCATCCATTTTGTGGATCTGAGGCTCTTTTAAAAATCAACCGCGTTTTAGCAAAAGTAACATGTCATCCCCTCTAGAGGGGTGGAATGCTACCCCCGTCGCCAGGACTGGCGAGGGGGTAGTATTCCAAATCGTATGACACCTTACACGACATGTTTTGATAAAGCCAAACCAAAGTTGACATATAACCACGAGGATTATAATGCACTTAATAGTATATGGTTTGGCATTATCCCGGAACAGCTAAGGGAATTGGTCCCGACAGCTGCAGACAGGCTCAGCTCATGCTAGAGCACCATCTCACATTAAACCACGCACTCTGCCTTCAGGATTGTTAAGGCCTGCCATAGGAGTGGCTCACAGGTTTATATGTGTCCAGATAGGTTTAGATATAGGCATACTATATCTAAGCAAGGGGTGATTACACCACCTTGCCCCAGCTGAGTGATCAGCCAGTTGTGTCAATTTTAGATAGCCAGCCAGGGGTGGCAAAAGATATGCTGCAGCCCCTGGTAGGCCTTGGATGCACCTATGCCCTGGGCACCTATAGTGCTCTGTACAGGGGCTGATAAGGTGACCCAAGCCAATCTAGTTATGCACCTAGGGTACATGGAATCCATTTTACAGAGAGAGCAGATAGCCTGGGGCCCTGATTAGCAGGGAACCAAGCCAACTAAGTCGAAAACCAGCTAAACACAAGGCAAAAAATCTGGGGTAACCATAGTCAGGTAGCCACCTTCCTACATTTATAAATAATATGTCTTGCTATATGTGTTGTTGGAAAAGTGGAGTTATACCACCGTGTTTGGTTTCTCAACTGGTGTAGTAGAGTTTATATGATGGAAAGTGACCACTCAATGTGGTTGTTTGCTCATGGTGTGATTAATGTTAATGGTGGCATGTAAATACAGGTGTGCTCACATGGTGAGCAATTTCTTGGACATTTGACGTGATCAAATACATTTTATTGTACATTTTCAGATATGTCAAATATGTTGAGAGATCTGGTGGATGCCCCTACTTTGGATTGCTCACCATTGTGGAAATTCATATATTATTTGATTTCATTAAATGAAGGAGCAACCTCAACTTGGAATTCTTTCCTGACTCTGTATCCATTTTGTGCAGGTGCAGTAGTAGGATGACTTGGTCTGTATGAGACCATAACCACTATATGGGGTTGAAACGTTAACAGCCAGTCTCTCTTGGTTTATTGATTATAGTGACTCGTTAGGGACTGTACTAAATAAACTATGTACACAACAAATGGGACTTGTACTGTGTCTAATGTCATTCATAATGCAAATATAGTCACTGCGTCTTCTGTATTGTAGTGGCAAAAAGGAATATTTTTATTTCTCTCTACTGCCTTCCATGACGCGTTTCGACCGGTACAATGGCCTTGATCACATATGGCTGGCTTTGCGGTAAGACTGTTTTTTAAAATGCTGAATCCGTGTCACATGATCAAACAACATGGACAACATACCAAAACCTCTTATACTGTGTGAAGGTAAGAAAACATTCTTGCGGATAATGTGGATTTTCAATCTTAGTATCTGACAGTGTATATAAATCAGAAAACTGAAATATCAGGAAGACACATATATTATATCTATATATATATATATATAAATATAAATATAGATATATAAATAAATAAATATATATATATACTTTCCTGTGTAAATACAGGTTTAAAACATTCAAACAGGTCCTTTATAAATCTATATATATGTATATTATGTATTTGTACTAACTTGTAATAATAATAATACTGTGCGCATTTTTTAAACTTTTTTAAATCTCTTTTCTATTTTAATATATACTTCGCTGTATCAATGTTTTTGTTTTTATTTATCCACAGGTTTTATTAGCCATTGTTTAAACTGTGAAATGTGACTGTTTTTTTATGTTCCCAGCTTTTGTGACATTTACTGTCTAATAAAGCTTACGTTGACATTGAAGCAATTCACATGCAATGATGTGTGAGAACTTGATATATATATATATATCATATATATCCATTTATTTAACAGAAACTATGGTTTGTCCCGTGTTTCCTATTCAGAACTAACATTCAGTGATGATCATTAAAACCTGAAATTAGATTGTGGATTCCTCAGAACCACTTGGAGGTTTCTAACTCTAAATGAGTCCCACAGAACAATTGTTTTCATAATATGTATCGACCCTGGTCCTTGTGGGCATCCAAGGTTGTCCTTGCTGTTTATTCATAGTATGCGCAGATGAATTTCTGCAAGGACGGTGTAATCAAGCACTTCTTATCCATTGTGTTAGTAAGTTAATAAGAAAAAGGAGACAATATTATACAGTGATGAATATACTGCCAAAATCATAGGGGAGGCATCCTTGGTAAATACAACTGCACACCCACATTTGAGTAACCAAGCAGATGTTGAAGAACTGGAAAAACTGAAAAAGCAGGCAGTAAGTTCAGAAATACATGGGAAATTACTCATTGAATTCCTCAAACCAGATATAATCCCATTGGGTTTATAAGTAAGGCATATACCCATTATTTTTAGCAAAAACAAAAAAATTCTAAAAGAATCTCAGTTATATTGGCAACAACTGCTCCTGCCATTTGATGGTATTCGAGTTTTCTACAGCTTTAGAGGAATTAAACACACTCAAACAACAGGTCAGTGATTTGGAAGAAAGCAACAGAACAGTAAGTGCTATAAACAATGCTAAAGCAGTACTGGATAATTTATAAAAAACAATAGATGAATTCCACTCTATACAACTAGGTAAGAAGATTGATCAAATTCAAGAAGACAAAAAGAAGTTCAACATAAAACAAGTGTATCCTCACCTTTTTTCATAACCAATTTTATTGAGTGTTGCACAGCATGTCTCATCCAGCAGCAAGCCATTACAAAGTACAACTCATCCACCAGAAGTCGTGGATCCCATCCTTTCCCAACCCCATTCCACACCTCAAAGCAATCCCAGTCAAAGCTATCAGTTGTGAGCACTCATGCCAAACCACCCATATCTTCTGATGCTTCAGAGGATAGCCCCGTGCTCTGTAGATTGGTTATGTAGACCAGTATAGTACATGGGGAGAATGTGGTTCCACAAATGTGTTAAGTCTCTCTTGGCCAGGAGTCTGGCCAGCCCTATAAGTGCCTGTTCTGCCCTGGTATTTCCGACATTCTCCAGTATGCTCAGGAGAGCCACCTTGGAAGACAAGTGTAAAGGGTTTTAAAGCACCTCAAATAGCTCCAGCCCACCACTTGTCAGTATGGAAGGATATGGGGACACATCTCAAACATGTGATAAAAATCTGAGTCTGACTGCCCACATCTAAAGCAACCTAAGTCCAGGAGGGCTCCAACCCCACACCCAGAGCAGCATGGAGTAAGTTGTATGTAGAAAATGAAGCTGTATCAGTCAAAGATGTTCAGAGATGGCGAGGGTCCAGGGTGCCACTCTGGCAACCCTCCAATCTGCGTCATCAAAGTGTCCCACCCAAGACTCCCAGGAGCACTTCACAGTCAGAGGCTTTATATATCAGTGATTTGTATATTTTTGAATTCCCCCCTTTCCCTAAAATACCTATGCGGAGTTTCAGCTGGAAGTATTAAAAAAATTGTTAAACACCACGAATTGATCCTGTAGCTTCTGGAACAATCAAATGGCCGATCCCACCCGGACAACCCCAGTTGTGAAATTCCAATCCTATCTCATTTGGCAAACGTCTCAAACTGAGCTGAATGGCGTAGCCAAGTGCCTGTCCAGGGCAGTGTGAGCTGCATATGCTTCCACTCCCACCCTAACACATGGTTCACCCTTCTCCATATCATAAGGACCACACTAGTTAGGGATGGACAGATTTCCAGAATCAGTTCCCCATATATTACTAGCATGATCTTATTCATCCCCCATTAAGCTAGTTGTTACAAGGCGGGGTGCCCGAAAGTACATCCCAATGTCTGCCTTGCTGAGCCCCCCATGAAATGTTGGTTGACTTCATTTATAAAGATCAGTGCGGGGACTAAGGTTGTGCCACAGGAAGTAGCAGACTATTGATGCAATGTTCCGGAACTAGGCATCCAGAGGAAAAAAATCTTAAGGGAAAAAAGGAGGCTGGGAGGATTTTCATCTTGCAGATGTTTACATGATTCAACACTGAGAGTGGCCCATCATCAGAGATCCTCCTTCCTATTTGCCACCAATGTCGCAGGTTGCGGTTCTAGGTCAGGCCCAGCTACAGACAAAGACTCCAAAACATTGGAAGCTAATACGTTGCACTGGGATACCTTGCCTCCTGTGTTCTACCTGACTGACTGACTGATGGTATTTGTAAAGCGCACTAATGCAGAGGCGTCTTGGCGCTAAGTAAGATAACTGAACATGAGCTGACCGATGTGTTATTGGGTAAAGAGCCATGTCTTAATTTCCTTCCTAAACAACCTCCGGTTGGGGATCTGTCTTAGCTGAAGTGGTATAGAGTTCCATAGCCTTGAAGCCAGATAGGAGAAACCCTTGCCTCCCCATCGTTGTCTTTTGATCTTGGAGACAGTGACCAGACCCTGCGTGGCAGACCTCAGAGAGCGGGTTGGCTGATACCTAGTGAATAGTTGTTGAAGGTCATAGGCCCCCTCTCCCGACAGTGCCTTATGAACCAGGCAGAGTGCTTTAAAATCCACCCGCCTTTGTATTGGAGGCCAGTGTTGCTGCCTGATGGAGCAAGAAGTGGAATGGTACTTAGGCAGGTTGAGAAGTAATCTAGCTGCAGCGTTTTGTATTGATTGTAGCTTGGCCATTTCAGCACAGCCAGCTCCTAGAGAAAGGGCAATGTCGTAGTCTATTCTTGAAAAGATGGTAGCAATTATAACTGTTTTCCTAAGACAGAAAGGAATAAACAGCAGTATCTTTCTCAGCCTTTTGAGCGTAAAAAAGCAAGCGGAGACCACTTGGTTAACCTGAGGCCTCCAGGACAAGTTTTTGTCAAACATTATGCCAAGGTTCCTCGCTTTGGCCACTGGGACCGGACAGGCTCCCGCTGATGTGGGCCACCACATCTGGTTCCAGATCGATGATTTTTGGCCAAACTCGAGGACTTCCGTTTTTCCTGTGTTCAATTTCAAGAAATTCAGATTCATCCACTGCATGACCTCCGACATACAGAGGGAGAAATCAGCTGCCTTGGAATTCACAGAATGGGAAACTGAGACAATCAGCTGAGTGTCATCAGCATATGACACTAGCCTAAAGCCTTGAGTTTTGATTAGTTTCCCCAGGGGGTAACATAGATGTTGAGCAAGGTGGGCAACAAAGCAGAGCCCTGGGTGACTCCTCCCGGAAGGAGAAATTTGTCTGACTGATGGCCGTTCCAAAAAATGACTTGTTCTCTATCGGATAGAAAAGAGGTGAGGAGATCCAAAGCTAAGCCCTTGACCCCAACGTCATAGAGCCTTTGGATGAGTACCTCATGATTTACGGTATCAAAGGCCGCTGTTTGGTCCAACAGGACCAAGGTAGCTCTGCCTCCCTCATCCATGCCCTTTCATATCTCCTCAGCCGCCATGATTAGGGCAGTTTCTGTTGAATATTTTGCACTGAAGCCATGTTGGGTATTATCGAGAATGTTGTTTGTCTCGAGATAAGATGATAACTCCAAGTTCATGGCTTTCTCCAATAATTTGGCTGGCAGAGGCAGACAGGAGATAGGACGGTAGTTTTTTCATCAGTGGGGTCTAACTTTGGCTTTTTTAGCAGCGGCCGAATGCAGGCCTTTTTCCATACTAGCGGGAAGACTCCTGACCTCAGAACCTGATTAAGGACCGGCAGTAGTAGTGAGCTAGTCTCTGTTGGGGCCAGGTGGAGTATATGGGATGGACAAAGGTCCATAGGTGAGCCAGACTTAGGCCTAGATGTATCAAGCAGTTTGCGATTCGTTAAGGCCGAAATTCTGCGAATTTCGGCCTTAACGAATCGTAAACTGAAATTTTGCATCTTTTGAGATGTATGTGTAATTAGCAAAATAAGGAATCGCAAAAAATTGCGATTCCTTATTTTGCATAAGCATTTAAGGAATCGCAAATGTGCGATTCCTTAAATGCCATGTATGAAGCTTTTTTTTTTTGCGAATTGAGGTTAAGGACTCGCAAATTAACACGAACTTGAGGTTCGTGTTAATTTGCGAAATCCTTTAAAACAACAAAATATCACTATTTTGAAGGTGGCATGTGGCACACATACATGCCCATAGGGCATGTATGTGTGCCATATGCACACACATGTAAGTTTCAGGGGTGCAGCAGGGTGTCCATAAGACACCCCTGCACCCTTGAAATAATTCTCAAATTGCGATTAGCAAATTGCGAATTCGCAATTTGAGAATTACTGCACATTCATTCCTATGGGCCTCCCGGCCCATAGAAATGAATGGGAAAATTATTCCTTAATTGCGATTAGCAATTTGCTAATCGCAATTAAGGAATATTAAGGAATCGCTAAAATATAGCGAATTTCTACATACATACCATTTTGCACTTCTCAAATAGCGATTCCTTAACAATCGCTATTAGAGAAGTGCAAAATGATTTCTTGATACATCTACCCCCCAGTCTTTAACAACAGGTCTGTCAAAGTGTTCTCATCAAGTGGAGAGAACACTGACAGGCCACCCTGGGTGCTGCTAGTGGCATCGTGCCCATCTTGCTCAATTTGTAAGCTGTTTGCTGCATTAGACAGATCATTGTAGACAGATAGATTGTACTTTATTATAAAAGTAAGATGCTAACTTGTCCGTGAATGCTTTGTCTGGCAGAAAATTAGCATCACGTGGGCAACTCAGTAGGGCGTTAACAGTAGAAAATAGTTCTCTGCCAGAATGGGCAGCGTCCTGAATCTTCCTGAAGTAGTAGGTGGATTTAGCATGAATGATTAGATTCTAATTCAGAGTCTGAAGACAAGACAATAATCTCCCTCAAGACCTAAATTATTGTACAATGGATTTAATCCACATACATGCAGTGAGAACCCAAACCAAATTATTAACCCACTAGGCAAATTATTCCAATAATTATAAACATATATTCTTTTATTTAATTTCTTTTGTCAAAAATATTTTCATTGATATTCATGTTTGCATATGCTTTTTTTCATTTTCAACATGGATTGTAAATACAAAAATAAGCACAAGACAATAAATCCAACTCAATCAAATAAACCACGGTAGAGAGAAACAATGAAAATTCACAACAGCCCATTCAAACCCTACTCACACACATCCAGACAAACCTTCACATTCATAACATATCTGGGGAACTCAACTACAGAGTAACAAAGTAATTGGAATGACCAAAGACAAGATCTGCAAGAAGCAGGATGTTCTCAGGGCAGTGGTCTGAGTCTGGGAATACCGGCAACAGGAGCCATTTGAACCAGTTGGGTTGTAGGCCGGTGGCCTACCAGAAGAGTTCAAGGATGCTTAGTGCCCAGTACCTGGAGTACAGAGGCTTTGCCAAATACCGAAGAACATCATGAGTGTATACCTACTTAAGACCTGATTTTTATACCTAATCAGGGAGTCAATCTACACTAAGAAGAGTAACATTTTCCTATTCATTTGTTAGTTCAGATGATCGAGAAACTGATAGTCCCGGCACAAGAGATTTAACAAGGACAAGGAGGTACCCCAACACATTTTTTAGAGCACAGTCAAAGAAAAGGGAGACCGAGAGGGAGAGAGGCATGGCTAAGGAAATCGAAGGAAAGGCAAAAACTACCAACCGAGAGAGAGACAAGCAAGGAGCCAGCATTACCATTATTAAACACTGTTGAGACAAAAAAATCCCCTATCTTTAACACATCCAATATGTCATCACTCATGATGTAACCAGTGTCCTCAGTAAAGGACTTTGTGATAACAGACAAACCAGATTTTTTCAGGTTAAATGGTGAGTTGTATCGCTTCTTTAGAACCATCAGACTGGAATTTCTTTTTAAGGCCAAACCTGGGAGACCTTCTACTAGTGGATCAGGCCTGAGTTTGCCCTCCCAATTTGACCCTCCCATCCATTTAATTAGTGCTGAAATTTTAGCCTTTGAGAATATTTTTATCAAACAAGGTAATGAACTTGAAAAACAAAAAAGATGAATTCATACATTATTTTCAAAGATGAGAAAGAATCATTTAACTCTCTTACTGATTACACTGAGATATCAATGAAATCAGCTGACAAAGATGCAGCAATTGCAATTCAAAACACACAAGATAATGACAATGAAGTACATATGCACTCGTCTACAATCAGACACTATCAGAGACTAAGCACGGACACCCCTAAAAAGTAACTGTATATCCGAGTACTTGGAGAATGTACAATTATTGAGAACAAATATGCCTTCCTCAATAAACCTCATCCAGGGACACCAGTCATTTATATGCTGCCTAAAATATACAAAATATTTCTAATCCCGCAAGCCGACCAATTGTATCTGGCAATGGTTCAGTACTGGAACATATCTGGAGATTAATTGATTTATACCTCAATGAAGTCCAACAATTACAATCCTATGGGCACAATAGCATGCAATTCATTAACTATCCTGAGTGGTTGAAGTTTGAAGAAAAGATTAACCTCCTTTCTGGCTTAGATGTACAATCCCTCTTTACAAACATTCACCAGGATGAGACCATTGAGGCAATAAGTGAAGGTGTAATACATGAAGGCAGAGATAAGACAATTTGTGAACTGATCAGTAAATTGGCTGTTATGGTAATTATTTCATGTTTAAAAAAGAAGGCTATGTACAAAGGAATGGAGTAACCATGGGTGTCTCCGTTGCTCCAAATGTAGCAAATCTGTTAGTGGTAAATTCGAGATTAGAGTGATGTATAATAAAACAAACTCCTTTTTTGTTAAAGATCAGTACGTGGAAGACATTCATAGATTATGTTTTTCTGATTTGGTATGGTAGTGAGGATTAATTTATTTTCGAGCATTTGTGACATAACTTAGTAACAGGAGCCAGGATCTACAGCTCACAATGAACTATAGTTGTACTGAGATCAATAATCTGGACACCTTGATTAAACATCTAAATGGAACACTATAAGCAACTTTATATAAGAACCAAACTGACACCAACTCTTTGCTCAGGTATAATTGTTCCCACCTTTGGGCTCTTAGGGATAACTTTCCATATGCGTACTATTTGAGGCTAATTGTTCCCACCTTTGGGCTCTTAGGGATAACTTTCCATATGCGTACTATTTGAGGCTACATAGGAGCTGTAAATTCAAGAAGGATTATTTCAGAGAGGCATCCCAACTCAAACTTAAACTTCTAGACAAAGAGTAAATGATCTCAAGAGCAATGAAAAGGGCTTGGTTCTTCCATAAGAAGACCTCACCTATACAAAGAGAGAGAGTTGTGATGGTGAGCACTTTCTCAACAGTAACAAATGAACTGAAAAGAATGATCACCAAACATTGGCAGTGGCATGGAGGCTCCATTGTGTTCTTTCAAAGAAATCAGTAATGTGATACTTTGTTGTATGAGCCTCTAAAGATATAACCAATAAATGTCACATAAGATCTATTTGGGGTCATCTGGACATCCTGGGCCATTACAATTGTGGTGGATGTATGGTCTGTAGATTCACTTCCAATACTAAAACACTTAGGATCAATGGCAGAGTATTTGATTTACGATCATTAAACAGCAACATCCAAATCATTGTATATGTTATCAGAGATCCATGTATGAAAATGTTTGTGGAGCAGACAGCACAAATGAATAAGCAATGTCTTGCCCATTACAGAATCTGAGGTAAAGTGGAAGGGACAACTTTGGTATGACGTTTGACAGAAAGCAGGCACAGTGAGAATGAATTCTACTGGCAGGTTGCAGATATGGTCTAATTGGACAGCAGAGAAGGCAACATCCTGGGATTGTTGAATGCACAAGAATGTAAATGGATGGACCTTCTGGACAGTACCAAAAGTGGCCAGAATGACATCAAGGATTTACGGCGTATGTATATAATTCAAAAGCAATGAAGGAGTTTTTTAATGTACTTGAATATATCTATGTAAGTTGTATGTCTCATGGGCCACTGGGGCAATTTTTTCATAAGCATGCCCTTCGCTACTGAATAACATTGGGGGATAAACAATGTACAGCTTTGCCTGGATAAATTAAGGAAATTTCATTGGGTATGTGGACAAACCTCTTTTTCCATTGGGTACATTGATATATGGTTACCAATGTGATTCACCTTGATAACCTCCCACCCGCTACATGTCTACACAAATGATCCTGTTTTCTGCAACCTCTAAAAATAATTTGGGAAAATTAAGTTGTGAGGATGTGATTGCTGATGTTGCATACCTCTGCTTTTTCCACTTGGTCCAATAAATTGGTGGATGTATATGATGTTGATGTTATATTTTGAGGTAGATTTACAATGATGGTGTTCCTTGCTATCTTTTATGGTTTGGGATTGTTTCAGTATATTGCTAGAGTGACTCCCACTCTTTATCTTTTAGCATTATTAATAGGATGGGATATATCATCATGCTGTCCTTCGATCATGTTGCTTTGGTAGAGTAGCAGCAGGATAAGTGAATTATTTTCTCCCTTAGAAGGCGGCATGCGGTTCATGGTCTAGTCTCCTGTAGGACATGACTGTAGATAACCTGACAGCATCTTCTGCATCTTCTCTTCAACATGGTCATTGATGATGTTGACCTGGGTTACAGCTGATATATTCACTGCTTATGGTAAGTATTACTGATGAAAAGTCTCCATCTATGACTTATGGTTTGTTATTTACTATTAGGATGGAATCTTTGACTGAAATGTCAGACTGTTATGGAATCTTTCCCTGTATGCTCCAACAGTATCAATTACAATATAAACCGTTAAACTAATTAAACTTAAATGTCGTCTCTATGAGCGGATCTGGAGATCCGACTACAACTTCCAACATAGGAAGGAGTATACCAGGGTCCTACTTGAATATAAGATAAAGATACAACAGGCCAAATCGGCCTTCTTCACCAACAAAATCCAAGAGGCTTCAAACTCTTCAAAAGAACTATTTAAAACTGTCTCAAACTTAGCTAATTGTCCCCGTGACACAATCTTTGTCCCGGATCAGAATTTTGTGGACAATCTGGCTCTGTTCTTTCAGCATAAAGTCCAAGCGGTCTATGACGATCTCCACAATCTATCTATAACAATAGCAACGAGCCACAGGGAACAGACAGTACCAGTTACAAACCAGGTTTCTCAATTCTCTCTATTAAATGAAAAACAGGTCACAAACCTGCTAACTCAGATTAAATCAGGTTCACCCTTGGACCCCTGCCCTCCCTACATACTTCATCTGGTTCCAGAGACAATTAGCTCAACTCTGACCCCTCTTTTGATTGAGGTTATAGGCTCTGGTATCTTCCCCCATAGATGGAAAAAGGCCTGTATAAGGCCCATTCTTAAAAAAGAATCCCTGGACCCGATGGAACCTAAGCACTATCGACCGATATCGTGCCTTCCCCTACCGGCCAAGATTCTTGAAAAAGCTATGAACCAGGAACTAATGGAATTCATAGACCAATATAACATACTAGATTCCACCCAACATGGCTTTAGGTCATGTCATTCCACGGAATCCGCTCTAATCATGGCCACTGAGGAAATCCGTAGGACCATGGAAGAAGGAGCAAGAGCTGCCCTGATCTTGCTAGACCCAACAGCGGCATTTGATACTGTCAATCATGGGGTCCTACTGAAGACTCGGAACAATAGGCATTACAGATACCGCCTTAACTCTACTCAGGTCTTTCCTAGAAGCCCGATTACAGCAAATCCACTGGGAGGGTCTTCAATCAGGAGAGTTCTATCTCCCATGCGGCGTCCCCCAGGGATCGGTGCTCTCCCCTACTCTATTCAATTTGTACGTGACCCCTTTGGCAGTACTTATAAAATCTCATGCTCTGCGTCTAGTGCCGACAACACCCAATTAGTGGTGTCACTCTCCCAGACGGTGGAAGCCAAAGCAGAGCGCTTCCGTAACTGTCCCCTAGATGATAAGCGTTGGATGAGTGAGAAATTTCTCAAACTCAACACTGAAAAAACCGAGGTGATTGACTTTGGCCAAAAACCTTCTATCTGGAGTCACCTTTGGTGGCCTCCAGAAGCTGGTACATGCCCAGTCCCAGCTAAAAAGGTTAGGAACCTCGGTTTCATGATTGATAAAGAACTTACTTGTACAGCTCAAATCAGTCAGGTTACATCAGCCTGCTTCTTCACAATCAAGGTTCTCCGAAAAATCCTGCCATATATTCCTTTTACTTTTCAGGAAAACAGTGATGGGAGCTCTGGTATTGTCCCGTATAGACTACTGCAACGCACTATACCTAGGTATGTGGGAAAAACATCTCGCAAAATTTCAATCAATTCAAAATGCGGCAGCCAGAGTCTTACTAGACCTCCCTAAGCGCCATCCGGCAACTTCATGGGCTCCCTGTCAGGCGTAGAGTCCAGTTCAAGGCTCTCTTTTGGTCCATAAGTCCCTCAATGGAAGAGGGGCGGAGGACTTGACTAAATTATTCCCTCGCTATGTGCCACACCGCACATTAAAATCTAGCAGCCGAGACCTAATCTGTATGCCTAGAATAAGGATAACTCGATGGGGTGGCAAGTCTTTCTCTTACCAGGCAGCGAAACTGTGGAACACCATGCCTATCACGCTACGCTCTGATACAAACAGAACCAGTTTTAGGAAAGCATTGAAAACCTGGCTTTTTTTTATGCTCTAATTGGCAATCCTGTTCGTATTCCGTCGATAACGCCAAGACGCCTCGGCATAAGCACGCTTTATAAATAATTCAGTCAGTCAGTCAATCAGCCACAGAGTATACTATTGAATACGTAGGAAGACCTGAGATAGTTTTGACATTTACACATCGGGTGATGGCACAAACCTGTAACTGGAAGTGAGAAAAGCGTACATGGAACCCAGTGCATGCAGACACTTAGAACTAATATACTTAAAAAATGAAATGTTTTGCTTGCAGAAGTGGAGTCATATTACTGTGTTTGGTTTTCACAACTGATGTAATAGAGTTTATATCACTGAAGGTGACTTCTGTATGTAGTTGTTTGTTCACCGTAAGATCAATGATCACAATTACATATAAATACAGGTGTGCTTATGTGAGAAACTCTTCTGTGGACATTTGCCATGATCTAATTCATCTTATTGTACATTATCAGGTATATCACATAAAATGAGAAATCTGATGGATGATACTGGCCTCACCTTGAGACTTACACCATTGTAGTGAGTTATATAATGTTTAAATTTATTAACTGAAGGAGCAGGACTCAGCACCAAGATTCTTTTTTGTTTCTGTCTCCCTTGTGAGGTGCAGTAGTCTGATGACTCGGGCCTGAAGAGACCTTAACAATTATAAGGAGCCGAAACATCAACGACCCCTCCCACTTGGTTTATTGAATGAAGTAACTTGTTAGAGACGGTATAGTAAAGCAAACTTCCCTATTATGAACTTTTCAAATCTATGTACATAACCAGTGGGCTTTTTGCAGTGTGTCACGCCATATATGTTGTAAATATATTCACTAAAAATTGTTTATATATATATATATTTTACAGAAACTACAGTTTGTCATGTGTTTCCTATTCAGAACTAACATTAAAGGCCTGATTATGAGTTTGGTGGTCTCCCATCATATTCCTATTTGAATACAGGTCGGGCATTCCCGTGGTGGCGCTCCCACAGTGGTGCCTTTCAAAGGCTTGTGTGTGAGACTTAGAAAGGGATGCCACAGTGCATTCCAGAACAGTTTGGACTGTGAGGACCATACTGTGCTGGACCAGGGGATGCATACAGACAGGCGCCACACCATGTGCCCCTCTGCATGTAACCTCTGGCCAATAGGAGACAGGGGGCCCTATAGGACCCCCTCATTTTCCTCACCGCCATGAAAACTGTAGCAGTGAGGAAACTCGTAATATGCATGGTGGTGCAGCAGCGGCACTGCCAGCACATTGTAGCCTCAGACCACTGCGAGACCATGAGGGATGGTGGATCCCTGGCAGTAGCAGTGGTCCTATGGAAGTCCGACTGCAAAACCCGTAATACGGTAGTTGGCCACCATGGGTTTGGCAGCCTATGTGACTGGCAGTCTCGGAATCAGGCCCTTAGTAATGATCATTGAAACTTGAATTTAGATTGTGAATTCATCAGAAAAACTCTGAGATTTCTAATCTTAAATGAGTCCCATGGGACACTTGTTTTTATAATGCACTGTGAGGTATGGGGCATCAGCCCATGGTTAAAGTTTCATATATCAAGAAGGTTAGAGGAATGAAGAACTTAAAGAGATAGTAACTTAAGTGTTCATCTTAATTCATCTGATGGAGGGTGAGGGCGATATATTAAAACACTGGTGCAACATCTAAATATTAAAAAAGGACATTTAAAGGCACTCGAAGGACCAGTTTGAACAAGAGAGATGAATAGTATTTTCTTAGTAACACATAGCAATCTTAATAAGTCTATGATTCAAAATTAAGTGTGGATGAGATGGAAGAATAGAACTTTGGTACATTCATCTTTTTAAGGTACAATTAATTGAGTTATATCTGGCTGTGGCATGGTTGGTGTTTGGGTGTATGTGAAGGGTGTATTTCAGTGAAAGGCATCCCCTACATTTTGGGAAAAGCGGACGCAAAATCCTTTAGACTAATGTTGTGGGAGGAGTGACAAGATAGAACAAACTTTACTTCAATCTATGCTGACATAAAAGGATGACCTAGAATAAGAAGGCGTAATAATAATAAGATAAAATAATTAATTCATGGATCCTTATCAAGAGCAGGATACATGTTTCTAACAGCACAGACAAAGGACAACCAGCAAGGGTGTTCAATTGCCATGCTCTATGAGCTCAGCAGTGACCATAGGACAGAAAAAAGAGGTGCGCAGACCATGGCGCAATCTTACCTTGGAAGCTTTCTGCGAGTCATATCATCTTAAACTGTCAGATAGTGACTTGGAAGTATCTAAGCTGCTGGAAGGTTTTAATTCCACCTTCATGACAGCACTGGACGCAATAATTCCACCAAAGGATTATGGCTCTCTACAGCGGCGTCCAGCAGCTCGTTGGTACTCATCTGAGTTAAAAGCTGAAAAATCCAAATGTTAAACATTGGAGAGACGCTGGCGGAGTAGTAAAGATCCCCAAGATAGATAACTGTATAAACAGTCTCTGTCCAGCGACCACCAGAACATAAAAACGGCCAGATGAACTTTCATCATGAACCAAATAGAGCACGCAAGTAATTCCTCAAAAGTCCTCTTTAAAATAGTAAGAGAGTTTGTGTATATGCAAGTCTGTAGACAATCCCCACTCGCATCCCAAGAGTTCTGTAATTCATTAGCTGTCTATTTTCAGGAAAAGAGCTCTAACAACTATACCAATTTTCCAACCGTTGCCTTACAGAACTCAGAATCTAATCTAGACTGGGGGAACCAGATAAGGTAATATCCAGTACCTTGGACTCAAAACGGCTACGTTAGAGGAGGTACTTAACTCCCTGACCACAGCAAAATCCGGATCGCCTCGGGACCTATGCCCCCCCCCCCCCGAATTGGAATTCAAAATATCTTCAACTGCTCAATACAAACAGTAACTATTTCCACGATATGGAGGGAAGCCTATGTACGGCTGATATTAAAAAAAACCTTGGCTGACCCACAAGTATTAAGTAATTATCATCCAATTTCCCTGCTCCCCCTGCTGGGTAAGCAATTGGAAAGCCTAATAAATAGGCAGTTGGGGTCATTTTGTAACCAACAAAATTCTGTACCCCTCTCAATCGGGATTTTGACCAGGTTTCAGCACAGAGACGGCCCTTCTGGCTGTGACTGACTCTCTTAGACAGGTAATGGATGCTGGTGGATCAATAGTACTGATCCTATTAGATCTCTCCCCAGCCTTTGATACCATCTCGCACCTACAGCTTGTGGAAAGATTACATGCCTTTGGTATCCAAGGTACAGCCTTAAAATGGCTGCAGCACTTTTGTCAGAGAGACAACAAACTATTATGTTAGGGCCTTATCTCTCAGGAAAAATGCATGTGTATAAGGCCGTACCCCAGGGTTCCTTTAAGTCCAACTTTATTTAATATATATATGGTTTTGAAATAATGTCATTTGCTGATGATACTCAGCTTATGTTCACTGTTGGCCTTAATTTAGAAACAGAGAAAACTTGTTTTACTGCCGGAATGCTTACAATATCCAGCTGGATGACTGAGAATTGCCTCTAGCTGAACACTGGAAAAATGGAAATCATGCTAATGGGGAAAGCCTCAACCATCTGTGCGTACAAATGGTGGCCGAACCAATTGGGAGTAGTTCCTATGCCTAAACAAAGTGTAAAGAATCTAGGGATAAAACTTGATCGGACATTAACTATGAAAGATCATATTGCTGCCACAACTTGCTCCTGCTACTCCAGTCTGCGTCTTTTGCGGGGGTGTGTGGAGATTTCATTCTCCTATTGTAGAATCCAGTGATGCCATTGTATGACATCACTGGGAGATTCTGAGAGAAGGGTCAGTTGATGAAGCTGGAGGTTGCTGTACACTTGTGTAGCTGAATGTATATGAATAAAGACTTTTATTCATCAATCACTGCCTCTGTGGTTACTACATTTCATGGCGACGAGGACAACAATCTGTGCAGGGGGCAGATGACTGAGTGACCTCCACCCCTGGAAAAAGAGCTGTCATCACATGAATCGTAATTGAAAGTAAACAAGTTCGTCTGCCACGAGGAAAGCGCGTGAAGCCAAGCGTGAAGGGAGCTGTCATCGCGTGCACTCTAATTTGAAGATAAACAGATTCAGTTGAGCGCAAGCAGTTAAATGTGAAGGAAATCTTGTGTTGCTTAAACAAACACAAAAATACATGTATTTAGACGTACCTGAAGTGAATATTGCCATTCTGGAGACAGTGCCAAATTAAAATATGAGTTTATGCAGCAATTCAGTGAAACAAAGAAACAGAGTTGAAGTCCATTCTTACCAGTGTCACTGTGAGGATTCTCTCGATTGCTTCAAGTTTGTCCAGTCACACTTCCTGTACCTGTGAAAACAGAAGAAAGACTCAAAGTGGAATGAAGCCTTGAGCTGTGATAATGAATACACCGAGCTCAAGGACGTCATACGCGATGGTTGGGGAGATGTGATGAGCTTGAATGAGGAATTAAAGAAATGTTTAAAAGTCAAAGACCAGTTAAGTATTCATACAGACAAAGTCTTGAGGTACAATCGTGTAGTCCCACCTAAGATGTTAAGAAGTAAATTAATCAAACTTGTGCACGAAGGACACTTAGGGAGAAGCATGTGCAAAAGATTGAGACAGAATTTTTGGTGGCCGGAAACGGATAGAGAGGTAGAAGAGGTAGTAAAAGATTGTCAAGCGTGCAGTAATAGCGACAAGTCTAGGGTAATCTAGCAACCACCACTGGGTTGTGTAGGTATTCCCAAGCGACCCTGGGAAAAATTTGCGTTGGATTTTCTAGGGCCAATTGAGAGATTGGGTTTGAGAAGCAGATTTTTTTATTGTATTAGTTGATTACCACAGTAAATGGTTTTTGGTGAAACCAGTAGAACATATTACATCGGAAGTAGTGATTGAGTTTCTGAAGAGTGCATTTTTAGAAGAAGGAATGCCGAAGTGTCTGGTTACGGACAATGGAGTTCAATTGGTTTCGAGAATGATGACAAGGTTTCTTACGGGATTGGGTATAAAGCATGAAAGAGTGGCGTTGTTCAGACCACAAGCTAACGGATTAGTTGAGCGAGTTAATCGCATCATAGTGGACAACATTCAATTGTCTTTGAGTAATGGCTTAAAGTGGAGAGAGGAACTAGACAAGATGATCTGGGCTCACAGGGTGACTCCTCATTCGATTACTGGTGTATCACCTTTTGTGGCTTTAAAAGGAAGAGAACCAGCAATCAAAGAATCTCCTGTGTGGTTGCAAAAGAAAGATCAAGTCTGGGTGGATCGAGAAGTAATACCAGAAAGAGTTAAGGAGTCTCAAGAAAGGAACAAAAATGATTATGATAGAAGGAAAGAAGTGAATGGTGTTAAAATCATTATTGGTGATTGGGTGGTTACAAAGAAAATGGGATTTGTGAGAAAAGGTGAGAGCAAGTTTTTCAGACCTCAAAGAGTGATAAAAGTGTTGAACTCAGTAGTAACTCTGGATGATGGAAAATGTGGAGTATGGGTAATTTATGCAAAGTGGATGTTCCTAATTCTGTTGAGCAATTAGTGTAAATGTAAATAAAAATAAAAAAAGAAAGACATTTTATTGAGTATTATGTTGTTGATTGTTGGGTATATTCATTTCTTGTTATTGATTTTAATATGTACAAGTATTTATGTTTTATTGCAATTCATTGTAAGGGGGGAGATGTGTGGAGATTTCATTCTCCTATTGTAGAATCCAGTGATGCCATAGTATGACATCACTGGGAGATTCTGAGAGAAGGGTCAGTTGATGAAGCTGTAGGTTGCTGTACACTTGTGTAGCTGAATTTATATGAATAAAGACTTTTATTCATCAACCACTGCCTCTGTGGTTACTACATTTCATCTTTCCTTATCTGCACATTAACTGTCGCAGAACCCTTATCCAAGTTATGGTGATTAGCAGATTGGACTACGGGATCGCTCTGTTGGCCGAAGTAGGAGAGACCCTGCTAGCGAAGCTACAGGTGATTCAGAACACCGTGGTAAGAATAATTCTTAATCGCCCGGCAGGCACTCCTTCTGGCCCTATGTTGAGAGAATTACACTGGTTACCAGTGAGGAAGTAGTCCTATTTTAAAATCTGCTGTCTTACATATAATGCCCTGAATAGCAAAGGTCCCCGCTATCTGCAAAGAAAACTTACAAAACATGTACCTTGATGAAACCTCAGATCTAGTACACTAGCCCTTCTACTGGTGCCCCGAATACTTCTCAATCGTATAGGGGGGACAGCTTTCTCTTACCTTGCACCAAGATACTGGAATAAATTACCAATTGCTCTTCGTGAGATCTCCACCTACACCACATTTAGAAAACAACTAAAAGCTTACCTGTTTTGATTTCTTATGGTTGGTTTCTCAGTTAGGTTGCTTTAACAGCGCTGAGATCCCCCCGGGTGAATCACGCGCTATAAAAGTGGAACTAACAATAACAATAACAATAACAAAACAATTACTTACATTTTTATACGTCTATCCAGTGTCTTATTTTCACACATTTATTCAGTGTCATACTCTTATTCATTTAATCATGTATTTATTCGATTCACTCATGTTCTCAATTCAGCATACATACTCCTAAACTAATTTATCAGCCAATATGGCTAATATCTGTTACACTTCACTGGTAATGAAGGAAATCCATCAATGATCGCTTCAAAACTCATTCTCAGCAACTGAGCAGGATCTACAAGTATTTCCTCAAGAAAGAAAACAATTTCAACCAGTCTCCAAAACCATATTCCACAACTCAAATTTCACACTTCGAAAGTTGAAAGTTTCCAATCTTCTAGCAAAGTAATATTTTCTGTTTGCAAATTGCTTGTGATTTGCATCATATAATACATGGTTCTCCAAAGTTGGTCCTGAAGGGCTGGATCCATGCCAGATTTTTAAGAATATGACATTTGTCTAAATGGGGATATACTAAAAATCCGGCATAGAAACCGATTAGCTTACAGTGCCTCACTTGCCCTCCAAACCTTTCCAGAGAGACAAGTGATTTGGCACCCCAGAACACAGCACTCTGGACACTCTCAGGGATCAGGGTAGCCGGTCATCTCTTTTCATTCTATCGCTCGTAATTGTCTACAATAAACAGAAAAGAGACACAACGGAAGCTTATAATATTTATTTAAACTATTGTGCTCTGTTATGCAATATCTGCACCACAATTAGAATATAAATGCAGGTCCAGAATGACATTAGCATGATTAAAAGACGATATACAATAAAAAAAGCCCTGTAATTATAGTTGACAGATTTGCCTAAACTCACCCTCACTACAAAAGCTAAGTGATTATAGATTATAGATTTCTGGGTTTTGTGGTGAACCCCATACCTTAGCATCCAATGCAGCCTTCTTGTCTCAGGACCTTTCCTCTAACTACAAGTGTCCGCTCTGTGTGTTTTTCAAATGATACATCCCGGGTTATATGACAAATCATGTTTTGAAAAGCAGCAGCTGGGTTTCTCCATTATGTCTGGGTGCTACAGTCTAAAGGAGAATAAGAGGGAGCAATGTTGTCTGACCGTGCACATGCTGTTCCGATAAAATCACAGAAAAAGAACAAACTAAAAAAAAAAACATGCTGAATATGTGGCACAAAAACAATGTGGCACAAAAACAAGCATGATATTTAGCAATGTGTGCAAAGCAAAAGTGGCCTACATTGTGCATAATTAGGCTAACATAGGGAAAACGACAATGGCCTATGCAGGGAACAAACTACACCATTAATTGTCAACAACTTCGAATAGTGGCAAACATTTATTTGCAGCTAGTGCATGGTATTGGCTCTTGGTTGTAAAAAGATACTATCTTCCATATCAAGCTAATTGAGCATGGCTTTCAGTATGCTTTTCATTCACTGCAATAATCTTTCCTACTTCAAATGTCAGACATTCTACAAACACTTTTTATGAAGCTATCTCCGCTGCGCTGGTCGTGGTATGAAACAACAGCTGTGCATTTATCCTAAATCTTCTGATATTCTGAAATATTTGTGAAAAATGTTTCTTTTTGGGTGCATACATCTTTCGGCTATGGACCTCTCTCTCTCTCTCTCTCTCTTTTCGTAGGCTTGTTGCTTTTATTTCCTGATCTTCTGTACTATGTGCCACCATTATTGAGGTGATTCATTGGACTGATGTTTATTCTTCACAGTTGAAGTCACTAAGTGTAATTACTATTCTTCCTAGGCTAAGGCAAGTTCCGCCTCTCAAATGTAAATTGTATTATCTGATATATGTTGCGCATCAAGTCTGGTGATATTTTACCTCCATTTAATGACGTCAATAGCTGCTAAGCAAAGCAGCAGTGTTTAAATAATGTCATTTGTCTGAAAGAAAATGCTGTACATTCAAATTACTTTGAATTCTGTCTCCGCAATTTTTAGTTAATTGATTTACTTTGCTTGTACATCTTCAGGCTTACTTCCCTTTCCCCTTCCCCTTTGTTCTAAGACCCTTTCCCTTACATTAGTTTCTCCCCTTCCAATGAATGTAGAAGTCGCCTGTCAGCTGGCTTTCAGTTGATTCTGAGGGTTGGTGATAATGCATGAATAAACCCAGCATTCTTGTTCAGGAGCCGGGTGTTGTCAGAAAGCATAATCCTGGTAAGAAATCTTTAACAAATTATAAAAATAAAACACTTAGGGCCCGATGTAGGTGGCCAATACCGGTCGGAAACGGCCGACCGGTATTTGGCCTTTTAAGATGTAGGGGACCTTTTTTTCTCCGATTCGGTATTTTACTGATTCGGTAAAATTACCGAATCGGAAAAATACCGAATCGGTAAGTTTACCGATTTTAAAAAATCGGGATGTAGGTGGGACTACTTTCAGTCCCACAGGCCCTTCAGATTCGGTATTTTAACACCCAATCCAATTGGGTGTTAAAATACCGAATCCAGGTGTGCATGCACATGTGTGCATGCACACCTATGCCATGTGACAGACAGACATGCCCTCAGGGCATGTCTGTGTGCCACATGGCACACAAGCCAGTATTGGGGGTGCTAGAGGGTGTCAAAGTGACACCCCCTGCACCCTTGCAAAAATCGGTAATTACCGAATGGGTAAATACCGATTCAGTAATGCACATTGATTCCTATGGGCTTCAAGGCCCATAGGAATCAATGGGGGATACCGATTCGGTATTTACAGAATCAGTAAATACCGAATCTTACAGATTCGGTATTTACCGATTCTGAAATACCCACATCTCCCCCCCTCCAATTTACCACTTCTTAAATACCGAATCGGTATGATTCGGTATTTAAGAAGTGGTAAATTGGAGTTTACCTACATCGGGCCCTATATATCTTCTAAAATATGTTCTTCTCCCTTCACTTGTATGATAGTCTTTAGATCTGTTCAATGTTTTCAGACAAAAGGCAATGAAGTGGCAGACAGTATTTAATTTATTGAATTTTATCTGGATTGAATAGGTCTTTCTTCTGAAGGTAATTGTGAGAGAGTGGATAATTAGCTAGGGTGGATGGTAATCCCCTACATGTAATCATTTTACCATTCATGTTCGGTCGATTAAAGGGTTTATCCCCTGGTAGCTTTGGCACAGAGCAGGCAGGCTTAAATTATGAAAATTTGTAAAGCATTTAGAAGTACCAAAATAGGTAAGCCGTCCAAAACACAACACAATAAATGTGCAGAAATAGATAATATTTTAATGAACACAATAATACCAAAATGACAAAAAGCCAATATGGCGAACAGGAAATAGGAATTTTAAAAAAGTTGTAAGCAAAAATGGCACCAAAAATTTCAAAGCGCCAACCACGGGCAACTAGTCATAGATTTGGACAAAGGAAATGTTTAAGGCTGACCACGATGTAGCATGGTTGGATACATGACTAGTTTGGTCCCGGTCAAACAGTTACCTTCAGACTTAAAATTTGTTATGGAGAAAAAGGGATTGTCGATGAGTAATCAGTGGGGAAGATCTGCAGCGGTCACTGGCAGAAATATGGTGGTGGTGACACTGTGGCATATTTTGAGTTGGCAGTGAGGCCGCCATGAAATGGGTAGCCGAGGGGCCATTGCGCCTCTGGTCCTGAGGGTTCATGTGGGGGGCTAATGTAGTGCTCTCCTTAATTTTCACCCCTGCAAGGTGTGGAATATATGCCATACTTGGCAAGAGGGTGCAGACGGTGATCTGAGAATGGTAGGCTCTTCTCTGAGCCTACAAGAAAACCACTGTCAGACTGTCACAGGACCGCACGCCAGACCAGGAATGAACTCCTTATCTGGTGGGCGGTTGCACCACTGGTTTAGCCGTCCTATAGTGGATGACGCATTGCACCATCCGCTGTAGTACCACCAAACTCGTAATAAGGCCTATATATATGAACATGTAACAGTAATATAATGTAAATTAAATATATTTAAATAATATAAAAATTATATGAAAATATATACTTATTTAAAAAACACACACATATATATATATATATATATATTTATGTGTGTATGTTTATTTACACACATAAAATGTACAATCATTATTAAAATAATATGTGTAATTTATATAATAATTTACTAATATTTTTTCTTTGATAACATAACAGGTATATATACAAAATAAACATGAAAACAATTAAAAAATACCAATTTAATTATTTAATTACACATAAAAGTAAGCAATATACAAAGTAAATTTCACTAATAAAATATTATATATTACAAACATTACTATTTAAAGAATATAATTGTGAACACTCAGAAACATAACATTTATGAACAATATAAACAAAACTAACAAATTATAGGAATAATACATATACTATTCCCACTCCATTTTGGGAAACAGTAGAGAAAGTGTTTCACTCAGGAAAGATAAAACTTACTATTCCCAATTCCAGTCAGTACAACAAAAAGGAAAACATTGGACTCAGGAGAGGTCAAATTTGCCATTCCCATTCAAGGCTGTGCAACAGTAGGGAAAGCACTGGACTCAGGAGGAGTGAAATGTATTATTTCCAATCCAGCCTATGCAACAGCGGGGAAAGTACTTCACTTCAAACAAATGCCTATTTTAATACAAGTGTAATAAAATTATAGAACTATTAACTTAAAATTAAATCTATACATTAAGAAAAGAAAAAAAACAATGAACATAATTATACATTTTTTAAATGAGTAATATAAGAACAAAAATGTATTTATTAATTATTTCATTAAATTCCCAGGCTACAGTCCCACATACCTAGCAACACAAATGTAACATATATCTAAATAAAGAATTACACAAATTACACAATATACATAATTAATTAACAATTAATTAATGATAAATAAATAATATATAGTTAATGAATAATTATTTAAATAACCTCCCACCCTATATCCCTATAAACCCAAACATCCACATGCAAAATGTAATGGTTTTTCATAATTACATATTTGCATACATGTTTATATAATTAATTAACAAATAGTTAATAATTTACCAAGAATTAATAATTAATCAAATAATTTTCAATTAACTTCCCACCTTATACCCCTACAAACCCATTTATTTGCACCTAAAATATAAATTAAAAAAATATCATTTACTCAATTTACATATTGAATACTTAAATAAATAACTAATGTTAACTAATTATTTAAACATTAATTATAAATATGCATAGATTAATTGTACTTAATTAACATCCACCCTGTATCCCTGCAAACATCACAACCCGCTACAACACTATACATTATTACTTTTAAATGAAAAACATAATAACTTAAATTACAAACTACATATCAAAACATTGACTACAATGACACAAATTAAAATATAGTTTAAGCACATAAAGAAACTTCAAAAATTATATTTATTACCTTAAAAAAATCAATATTTTTGCTAATGATATTTTGCACACAATATTTCTGTGCCAAGATATAAAAAACTCCATATTTTATAATCAGTATTTTGTCAGAATACCACCAAGTTCAATGTGATGGAACTAAGCCACCTACTCTCTAAAATCGATTCATATAAACATAAAAAATACTAACACCATCACCACCACAAAAAATAATATTAAAACTTTGAAAGTTCTATTGCGTAAAATAAAACCACTGGATTCATAGCATGCAAAGTAAGCTATCTGCTTGTGTGCTAAATGATAATCAGTACACTGCCAGACTGGAAAGTGCTATTTACGCATTACATACAATGGTATCAAAGCAAATTGAAGTCCAAGTGGGCATGGATCAGTGACATAATATCGTTGAAATCTATATCATCACAAATATATCATAAACCAAATATTGTTTACCAAAATATTTACCTCCTATACTTAATTAACACAAAAACACATATAGATGACCAAGATATCACTGTTAAAAATATGTATTTCAACTAATATTAAACCACAAATATTGGAAACAAAAATATCTTTACCTTTAAATAACTTTATAAAATGTCAAAAATATCGAATATCTCAGAAAATAATGCCAAATATTACAAAATACTATTTAAACTCTATTTTACTTCATATAGAAGGCAAAATAACTAAACTTAACATAAATTATTAAATCATCTACTTACATTATTTAAATATTATAGCAATGAAACAAAATGTAAATACAAAAAATACAATTACATTAAAATGCATTGCAATACCCAGATTAGTTAACAAATACAAATACGTACTACAATTAATGTAATAGAGAAAATTAACATTAATAAATACAATTAAACATTAAGATTTATCCAAAATAACACTAAAACAAAACATAAGTTAAACATCCAAACAGAAATACTAATTAGCATCTACAATAAAAGGTAATAACTGATAAAACAAATGTAAACTAAATGAACACTAACCAATAAAAATAACTGTAAAGCAAACTAATATATTTTCATATTTAAAAATATAATATAAAAGGAACAGAAAATGTCAACACTTACCACAGTACCAGATTAAAGCTGCAAGACAACAACATTCTGCTGGATTGCCAATGGAGAACCAAAAACGATAACTGGAAGAAAATATAAAAGTACCTTTACTACTAAGTAAAACATTTAAATTGACATAGTGGAAAGTTATTTATTTGAAAAATGTTTAAATACAAACAACTAACCAAACTCTCTATTTTTTTGTATCTACCAAACTTTAGATACTACAGTAAAAAGTACAAAATGCTCTAGAACCTTCATAACCACCAACACATTCCAACAATCAAACACTTAGAGAAAGGCGCATAATATGGAAAATCAAAGCACTTCTGAACATCAGCTAAACTTTAAGGGGCTTATTTTGATGTCGTCGAAATTGCTTCCGCCTGACACCGACTCAGTCCTGGGATGACCAACACCCAGTCTGCAGACCCAACTGCCTAATTTCAATGCAACTGAACACTGTTTGGTCACATGCTGCCTTTCCTCAATGGGAACTTGTGTTACAGCCGTAAACCAGCCATACCACAAGCACCCATTGAGGGAAGGGAGGTGCCATTCATTGCTACGCCCGAGGCAGGCACCCTCATGGTACCTGCCACAAAGTGCGGGAATCAACAGGGACTCTGACCAGAGGCCGTGTACCAAAGGGGGCCATGTTGGGGGCCACCAAACACATGCTGGCATGTCGTAAACCGTGCATTGTAATCTCAAGGGCAGAAAGGCCCGTCCTTGAGATTACTGGCTGGCTTCCGACTGACTAACGAGCACTCTGAGCCTGTCAGAAGCCAACCAAAATGAGCGTCCGGTTTACTTTCCGACCGCCTCTATCATAATGATAATATTTGGTTTCATGTAGGATAAGTGATATGAGGTATGAGGTCAGGTTTAAACTGATGACATAAGTCCAATATTCTTTGACAATTCAAATGAAATTTCTGTATGACTTGTCTCCCATCCATAGTGTGAAGGTCTGGAAATGGGCAGTACACTGCAGCCTAGCCTCTCCTCCTTCTCCCAGGGTACCTATGTAAGGGGTAACACAAAAATGTTTGTTGGTCACAATGTGCAGAGTAACATATATTTTGAACAATACACCAATCATCCCCAAATCGGCCTTCACAGGTCTGTAACAGAAGTGTGCACACTATCAAATCAGAAATAGTAAATTAGCACAACAGTGAGGGTATCATTGCATTCCAGGTGAAATACTGCCAACCGCGTGGTACGGTGCACCGCGCACATTTTGCCTATGTGCATAGTAATGAGCTACACAAATGATATTTTGTACTGGACATGACATGGGAAAAGAGTTTTTCAAAAGTAAACATGTTTGCCTTCATTTGTAGTGGTGGTGACACACTAAACTGTCACTAATACTATTTTCCCAACAGCTAACATGGCAATTGTCTGACCAGGCTAATGTTGGTGATAGTCTAATGTTGGTGAGAGTGAAGGTCCAATGGATGTGTGCGCCAATGCTGATGACCGCGTACGTGGCATACACGTATACTGTGGATTGAAAAAGAACTCACTTGCCTGCTGACACTGCTGCAATGAACACCTCTTCCATTTAAGCTGCTGTTTTCCACCTCTGGGAGCTATCATGGCAGCCATGCTGGTGAGAGGGCCTGCCCCTTCACTCAAGAGGAGCTGGGTACCATGGTAAATAAGGTCCTTCCCCTGTATGGTCAACTCTATGACACTTGGTTATGACCGCGTTGTAATGGCTGTTTCCCCCCAGGACACTGCAGGAACCGGGTCTGGGCGTGGTGGACTCCAGGGCACCAGGCGGAGGGCATGCAGCCCCTCTCATACAATATAGAAATCTTTGTGGGGTGATTGTTTCCGTTGTTTGAGGGGCGTCATTGATGCAACACACTTAATTTTGTAGGGGGGTAGGTTTGCATGCGAAAATGTTGCAAGAGGTTTGTAAATGTGGTACACATTGTTTCGTATTAGTTTGATTTCTTTACCATGTTGTAGTGTACCCAGAGAAAATGTAACTCAGTACTTTTCAATCTTAATCTTGAACATCTTACTATAGTACTTCAACATTATAAATATTATTTTTATTGTGGACCGTCAACCCCCCCACAAAAAAAAGAAGTATGTCGTTTTTTAAATTAACTTTTATTAAAAGAATAACTGTAAACAAAACGTAATGATAAGTATATTATAAACAACTATAAAAATAACTTTAAAAAAACAATAATATAAACAAATTGTGAAATGGACTCCAAAAGACATACGATTGGTAATCTGCAAAACAGAGTTTAGAATTATGTAGATGTGAGTAAATGAGCTGAAGCATTACAATTCAAGGTAACAGTACGATTTTACGTGTACAGTGTGCCTGGTACATTTTACTTCTGTTATAGTGCCGCATTCAAGTGGTGTCTATATGGAAGTGCCTACTGAGTTACTGACACAAAAGTGGCACAACAGGATTGTAAATACGCCGACTTATTTCTAATGCATTATAATGACGGCATTGTATATTTAGGCCTCTGTGCTTACCGTTGTATAAACACTGCGGCCAAACACTGCGGCCAGTGGAATTCACAACTTAAAGACACCTTGCTTCTACATGCAAAAGCAGACAGCATTTTCAATAATTTTAAAAGAGAAAGAGTAATTATGACACAGAGAGTGAGAGAGAGAAAGAGAGAGAAAACAACATTAAAACTGTCTCGCAGAGTATGGAGTTGAGATTTTTTCTTGAAAAGTCAGACGCAGATTTACAAGCTCCTTGCGTCACTTTTCCCATGTTAAAAGTGACAGAAAAGTGGCGTAATAAGCTTGTAGATCTGTTTGTCAGACTGTTGTAACCTATCTGTTGTCACTGCTCGGAGATAATTATATATTTTACACAGTGAAGCTGGTGCACACTACCCACTCACTCCTTTCACAGATAATTTGTTGTTTCAGAAGCAAAATTCTTTGTCACCTGGTGCCATTGGCGTGATTGAAAGATGGTGCTCTACGTGTGGAAGATGCCTTCACTGTAATCAAGAGAGTTCATCATTTCAATTCAGATAAGGTGATATACAGCAGAATGGAGATAGCAGCGTCCAAATCTTTAAAAAAGAAAGAGAAACTATGTGAGAGAGTAAGAAAGAGAAAGGGGAAAAAAGGACATTAAAACATGGGAGAGACACACAAGACAGGGGAGGGGTACGTGAAGCCAGAGGCGCAACCACAGTAAAAAATATCGGGGGTGGAGGGGCTAGAAAAAATTTGGGGTGGGGGCTTTAGTTCAAGCAAAAAGTAGAGTGGAAGCTGCAGGGACTATAAGCGGGGGGGGGAATATCAATGCCTCATTAACAAGCAAAATATCTTTAAAAGACCTGTGACGTACTCGGGGCGACTGTGTGTGGGCCCAGGAAGCTATCTCATCCTAGCTGAAGCCCCGTTAGCCCAATGTTTTTTTTGCGCTTCTGCATACTACATATTCTCTCCTTTGACAGATAACTTGTCGTTGTTTCAGAAACAAGGTTCTTTGCTCACCTTGTGCTATTGCCGTTGTCTGTGTTACATAATCCATCGCGAAGCTGTACATCTAAAAGATATTAAAAGAAAGATGTTATGATTGGTAATTCTTGCTATATTAATTTGGAGTTAGATAATATTGCGCTTTTATAGACGTTGATTGTCAGATTTCTACGAACTGTTTGTATTGTGAATATATTCCGGACAGTTCAGCGATTATAAAAACGTTACTGCTATTGGGATTTTTTTTGTGTAAATCAATACATTATGCAGGAGTGCGTTCGTCTAAATTACTAAGTCGCATTTTTGTATGTAGTCACTACAACCCTTTGACTCTTTCCGATGCATACTCAAGCCTCACTGCTCACTTTTTCGTGGAAAAGACACCTTCCTCATGATGTAGTTCCGATCTCCAACAAAGAAGTCTCATGTATGGTGCCGAGTCTTGATATCTCTATGGCTAACGACATACTCGTGCTCCCATCATCATCATTGCAGGTTCTTCACCCGCTCAGTGCTTCGGGCACCACTAACTCAGTGACCAAAGAGGCCACGCATGTAGTAGTGGGCCCCTTGTTCGGTGCTTTGGGAACAACTCTAAAATGGCGTACAACACGTGCGCTCCATCTTTTTTATACATATGGTCACGTGTGTAATGACGGATATGCTGAATGGGTGTGGTGTGGGTGTATACCAGTCATGCGGGAGTGTGTGTGTCGATCCGACAACTAGACTTGCAACTAAGTAATCACTACAATGGACATTTGGGCTTTATAGTGTTGTTATGTTTTCCTGGTAGCGTAAGAGTGGCTTTCTTTTTTCTATGTGACGTTACATTACATTCACCATGTATGTAGCCTATTTTGTGATGCATTTTATTGTATAATGCATTTCAAAAACTAGTTGTGGTAGGGTGCTTTTAAATTAAACTGTGAAGTCTGCTTACGAGTTTGTTGAGTGTGGAAGTAGTTTTTTTTTTAATTTTCTATTCTATTGTAATTGTGCTGACTTTCCTCCTTTAGTGCGCAGTACTATATTATTTTATAAAATGTATAACTGTTGAAATCATCTTTTAAAGTAGAATGGAGGCATGTAAGCTGCTGTCTGTGACAAAAAGCAATGCCGGTTCCCGCAGGAAGTGGGGAGCCGGCTGGGACCGTGGAGGCCTTGCGGCTCTTCCCACGGTCCGCAACGTTCCATTTAAGCCGCGGGGGATGGGGTCCTCAGGAATTATAAAAAATTAGTGATAAAGGCTATTTTTTATGGTAGATTTATCGTACGCGTACCAAGCACGTATGGACAACGTACGGTGCGAAGATTGGACGTCGTCCCATAAGAGTACTGAAGGAAGAAAAAGAAGAATATTTTTCAGATATTTATGAAGTGTATGTGTTTAGATGTTGGGTGGCTCTGAAAAGAGCCCTTGTGTTTATTGGGAGATTTTAGTACCTACAAGTAAGTTCCAATGCAGAGTCTATAGTTCAAGAGTAATACCTCATTTGTAAAATGTACACCGTCGTTCCTATAGATGCCATCCATATTGAAACGCAGATTGTTGTGGTAGATGGACCCCATTCTATAGTCTCGGAGAAAGGCAGAAACAGATTTATTCACATGTTTCCTAGCTTTTTCAATCTGTGGACAATAGTGGCTGGACCACTTCCATTTCTGCCTTTGGCATATATTAGAATATACAAAGGCAGTTTTGGGGAACAGTGTCATCAATTGTTGAAACACGTCCTTCGTAAGCATTTCCAGACCTGCCCCTGTCAAAGTGCCTAGGTCATTGTGTGGCACTTGTGGTGAATTAACTCGCCACATGTTCCACTATTCCTATGGATGTAATCACTGGATGTGAATCTCTAGCCTTTTCCATAGCAATATCGCCTCACCAATCTTTTAAAGGGCTTCTAGTTTACAGGCCCCCTGGATCGGTAGGTTCCTTTTTTGAAGAGCTACAGTCAGTAGTCTCTGCACTGGTGTTGAGATCCGAGCACTGTGTATTGGCCGGGGACTTTAATCTCCATATGGATGATGGACTAGACCCAGACACAACTAAAATGATTGATGTTATGGCTCCCCTAGGCCTTTCTCCTTATCTCTCTGGACCGACGCATGAAAAAGGCTCTAGCCTGGATCAGGTCTTTTCCACTACTTTTATAGAGATGTTGGCACCACTGCAGGTGCTCTGGTCGGATCACCGGCTGGTCAAATTTCATATGTTGGGTTCAAAAAAACCATCTAGTGCTGCCCTTCGGCAGCCGTGTCAAGCACCCAGGGCATATCATCGGGTGACTCCGGAAATGCTGGCACAGGCATGTCTGGATCATCCCTGTCCTATGACAGGAGACCTGGAAAGGGATTTAGAGTCTCTGCAAGCGTGGCTGATGGACAGGCTGGACGATCTTGCCCCTGAGATGACCCCTCGAAAAACAGCCAAAAGGGTTTCTGCCCCTTGGTTTACTGAAGCACTGGCGGCTTCGCAACGGCAGTGCAAGGTGGCAGAGAGGGCCTGGCACTCACAGTATGATACTGCGGCCAGGCTTGCTTACAGGACGTCTGTTAAAGCTTACCATCGTGACATCCTCCTTGAAAAAAAAGGTTATTTTGCAAAGAGGATTGAGACTGCCTCTAACACGTGCAAAGAGATTTTCACTATCGTGAGGGAATTTACGGCCCCACGCACTACTTCGACCCAGGCAGCTCCTTTGGAGCCTTGGCTTAGTGCCCTTGCCAACTTTTTCACCACCAAGATAAAATCGATCCAGGACTCTTTCACCCTGAGGGTGGCTGGATTATCTTCCAGCACTGAGGGTGGATCAGATTTAACAGCTTGTTCTGATCCAGTTTTGGCAGACTTTCCGCCACTCTCAGTTTCCTCGTCTTTGCAACTTATGGCCAAACTTAAATCTGGATCGCCTCTTGACCCGTGCCCTGCCAAATTTTTGGCGAAAGTGGCGGAAGTCATCAATCCTTTGGTGATTCCCATTTTGAATCATTCCTTGAGTGGGGGGGTGGTCCCGCAGGCCTGGAAGCAGGCGATGATCATTCCTCTACTCAAGAAGCCTGGTTTAGATCCTGAGGCTCTTGCCAATTACAGGCCCATCTTTCTTCTGCCTGCTTTTGCTAAGATCTTGGAGAAGCATGTGCATATTGTGCTCTCCAATTTTTTAGAATCCCACAATCTGCTGCATTCCACCCAATCCGGCTTCCGTACCAACTTAAGCACCGAAACGGCGCTTTTGGAAGTGTCGGAGGCAATCAAGGAGGTACTGGATTCAGGAGGCAAAGCTATGCTTGTGATGCTTGACCTGTCAGCGGCTTTTGACACCATCCTACATGAGGGTTCCTCGCCAGACTTTATGAGATCGGTCTGAGGGGGACGGTGCTCAGCTGGTTTAGATCTTTTTTTGGCTGGCCGCCGACAAACGGTCTGGGCCTCCCCTTGCTCTGCCGTGATGCCGCCATTGGGAGTCGGAGTCCCGCAGGGCTCAGTGCTGAGCCCGACTCTTTTCAACATCTTCATGACCCCTCTGGCGGCACTGGCGGAGTCGTTTGGGGCCCAGATCGTATCCTATGCCGATGATACCCAGCTCCTCTTTACGTGTGAGAAAGGAGCAGATTTTGACAGAGAGAGTATCCGCGGGTGCCTTGGGGCTGTTTTTAACTGGTTTCAGCTTAACGGCCTCAAGTGCAACTCAGATAAATCTGAGGTACTTTGCTTCGGCTGCCGGTCGGACCCAGATTGGCAGGAATGGTGGCCTGTCAATATGTTTCCTCCAGCAGGCTCTTCCCAGCTAGCCAAGAATCTGGGGATCAAGATCGATAATGGCCTGACGTTGAGATCACAGATCCTGGGCCTAACGGGTACATGCTTTGGCCTTCTCAGGATGCTCCGCAAGTTTCTTCCTCAGCTCCCGGAAGATCATAGGAAGATCACGGTTCAGGCCTTAATTGGCTCAAGATTGGACTACTCCAATGTCCTTTATCTCGGCTTGCCGGAGTATCTCTTGCAACGGCTGCTGGTGATCCAGAACTCCGCAGCACGGGCCATTTTTGGCCTCTACGGGCGAGCCAGAAATTCCGGCCTCCTGCAGTCACTTCATTGGCTGCCTATCCGGAAGCGGATAGTTTTTAAGGCCTTGACCTTGGCTCACAAGGCTCTTCACACTTCTGGAGCAAAATATTTCCAAAAGAGGCTAGCCTTCTACCGTCCTGCCCGATCCCTGAGATCCAAATCTCTGTTCCTTGCCGTGGTCCCTCGAGTAAAAAGGGCACGCATTGGGGGCCGGTCTTTCAGGCTGCTGGCGCCACAGCTCTGGAACACTCTGCCCGTGGCACTGTGTAGTACCTCCAATCTGTTGGCTTTTAGGAAGGGCCTTAAAAATTGACTTTTTGCTCTTTAGATACGCTCTTTTCTTTGGATTTCTGGTCATTTTTTTGCTGTGTTATGTTTTCTGCTACAGGTTTACAATAAAGCGCCGGGACACTCCTAGGAGTAGCCGTGCGCTATAAAAGATTTATATAACATAACATAACATAACATTGCCACCACAGTGCACAATTATGAGGTCAGGGTGTTGGAGATGTAAAAAGGATTTCACCATTGGCATCAATTGATGCCACTTTAATCCTCTTTGTCAAATCCATTAATGTGTACATTTGGTAAACGTAGGTCTTTGTAAATTCTTTTTCGTTGAGCGTACCTTTGGCTCCAGAAAATATAGCTGTGTCCCCCAATCCACATTGTAAACATCTTGAAGAGAGAGGTTTCTGTAAATGAAATTGCAGTTTGAAAAGTAAGATTTTTCTAAAATGGTGGACAACATGCAGTTTTGAAAAAAGAAAAGAAATGATTGGTTGTTCGACAACATTCTACACTAAGCTAGGATGCATGTTTCTGTTTTTTAAAAGCCTGATTTTTATTGGTTAAGAAAAACTGATAGAAAAGAACGTTACATAAGATAAGCTGGTATATTCTCAAGTTAAGCACACTTGCTGTTTTATTTTGCAACCACATACGATGAACTTTTCACCTGTGTGCTGAGTTATATGTTCTCTGAAGTGTTTCTATGGTAGCTGGTAGATTGTGGAATGGGGGAAGGGTTGGAAGTTTTGTCAGTTGGATACGGGTGCAAAAGTTCAAGCAATATAAAAGTGTGTTTCGTTTTGATTTAATGTGGGAATATATGTGATTTTTTATTTATTTGTATATGTGTGTAGATTGAGTGTGTAGATTGACAGGAAAAGTTTGCTATTTGCTATAGGACTTCCTGTCCCCCTAGGACTGCTTAGGGGGGTTTACAATGATCCGCAAGATCAAAGTCTTGGATGGCCTTTGTTGAGCCTTTGATGGCCCTGGGGACCACAACCTCACAGGGCCGGCTCCTGTAGTGTTACGGGGTGCCTATCCCTGGGACACTGCTGTTTGCTATGGTAGGGCGAGAGTTCTGTCTCAAGTAGGAAAGCAGATTGTTTTTCATCTGAGAGAGCAGCATGTAAGCTGGTCTCTCTGACAAAAAGAAATGCTGGCTCCCGAAGGACGCAGGGAGCCCGCTGGGACCGTGGGGGTTTTGGGGCTCTCCCCACGGTGCTGAACATTATAGTTGAGCACCGGGGGATGTGTTCCTGAGGAATAAAAAAAATAGTGATAGATGTTACTTTTTTTTACTGTATATTTAGTGTACGTGTACTATGTGAATTCTGAAAGTCGTTTCACATAAGCGTACCTAAGCAAGAAAAAATAAATAAAAATAAATATTTTACAGATATGTATCAAGTTTATGTGTTTATATGTTGGTTGCTTGTAATGAGACCTTTTATCTTTATTGGTACTTATAAGTAAGTGCTTATGCATAGTCTAAAATTGTTGAGGAGCAGTGTTTTAAACAGTGCTGAATGTTTCACCTCCGTTGACAGTTGACTTTTGCAAGATCTGTTGGGGGTAGGGTGGAAAGTGATGTCAGTTGGAAAGGTTTGAAATTTAAAGCAATAGAAATGTGTGTTTCGTTTTGAATTAATGTGTGAAGGATTTTAATTGGTTTTTTATATGTATGTATGTGTAAAATGAGAGGGAAAATGTTCCATTTCGTGGTTATGCTGCAAACACTGAACTAGAGAGATTCTGTATAAGAATATCTACTGTGTGAGTGTCATTCTTCTTAATCTACAAATCAATTTGAAAGGTGAGTTGACAAATTGTATGGGAATGTATGTGGTGCATCTTTGTATATTAAGGAATTATGGGGCATATTATCAAAACAGGAGATAAAATTGTCGCCACTTTATCAGCAGAAAACTGCCGATAAATCGGCGATGGTGGGCTTGATAATATGCTCTATGGAATTCCAATCGAAGCCCATGTTACATGTAAAGGACATCTAACATGGGCTTCGATTGGAATTCCATAGAGCATATTATCAAGGCCATTATTGCAGCTTTATCAGCAGTTTTCTGCCGATAAAGCAGCGATATTTTTATTGCCTGTCTTGATAATATGCCCCCATATTCGTCCCTTGTTAAACGTTTTATAGTAATAAATGTGTTTTGCTATAATGCATGCTGTTATTTTTTTTGTTTATTATCACATTGTGCGTCTGTGTACATTAAGGAATTATGGGCCATATTATCAAGAAAAGGCAATACATTATCACCGCTTTTATTGACAGGAAACTGCAGCTAAAGCGGCGATAATGGGTTTGAAAATATGTCCTTGTGAATTCCCATCGAATTCAGGTTATGGTGTTAACCTGGGCTTCTACAGGAATTCAAAAGGCCATATTATCAAGCCCATTATCGCCACTTTAGCGGCAGTTTCCTGCAGATAAAAGCGGCGATAATGTGTCGCCCTTTCTTCATAATATGGCCCTATATTTATCCCTTTTTCCATAATTTCTAGCCTTTCTTTTTAGACTTCCCTCTCTCTCCTCTTACTCCTTTCACTCTCTCAATACTACTGTCTTTTTCTCATATTGTCCTCTGTGGTCATATTGCCCTTGTTTGTCTTTATATTTTCATGTTTCTTCTCTTATTCCTTCTGCCTCCTCATTTTCTTCCCTTTCTCTTCATATTTAATTTTTTTCTTGATACTCCCGGTTCTGTCCTCTTTCTTGTTTCTCTCCCTCTGTATATAGTCTGGGTGGATTTACAAGCCTCTTGTGCGTCTTTGTTGTTTTATTTTGTTAGGGGCATATTATAAAGGACCGATGTTAAAATTATCGTCTGTTTATACTTCCTAAATCTGTTCATATTGTTTGCTCTCTTCTCTTACTCCACCTTGACTCCCTGCATACACTCTGTATCACTTTCCTCATATTCTCTGTGTTTTCATACTGATCTCTCTCTTTATATTTGTTTCTCTTGTCATACTTCTGCCTCTTTTATCAAACACTTTTCCCTCTTCATAATCCTCCATCTGTTTATACTCCTTCTTTTCTCTCAGACTGTATCCTCTGTTCTTGTACACTCCTTTTTTCCTTATGCTCCACTTGTTCCCACATTCTTCGAGCTCTCTGCTGGTACTGTTCTGTCTGTCCTTATACACACTGTCCTTTGCTAGTATTCCTTTTTTATTCTTATAGTTGGGGGCGTCTTTTCACATATTCCTTCTATTTTCTTTAGAGTCTTTCTCTGTCTTCTTATAGTGCCCCCTCTGTCTTCTTAGTTTCTTTTTTCTTCTTATACTCTTTCTTCTCTCCTCATATTTCCATCTTTCTCTTCATAGTCTCCCTTATCTATTGATACTTTCCAGTTTATTCATACTTTCTTTATCCCGTTATATTGCAGTTTCTGTTTATACTCCCCTTTTTTGTTATATTTTCCCTTGTTTCATACTTCTTCCTCTCTTGTTGAAAGTACTTTTATTTTCATAGTCTCACTTTTCTCGTCATAATCCTCCCTCTGTTCTTATAAGTAACATTATAGAATATTTCATATATTTATTTTTGTAATGTTATATATATATATTTTTTAATACATTCTGTTTATCAATACTGAAAAAACAGTATCATGCCTACCAAATGTCAAAAGAGAAAACAACGAAAGAAAGGTGTTTATTTGGAGAGAAGTCATCCACAAGATTTACATGAAGAACCATGTGTTAAGAAAAAGAAAAAAAGTGCTGGTAAGAGAAGGAACACTTTTCTGAGGAAAATATTAAAGACTAAGAGTAGTGTGCACAAAGGAAAAAATGGTATTAGTGTGTCTGCAACGAAAAAAGAAAAGAAGAATAAAGAGAACAATCATGGAAAGTCAACTGCAGAAGAAATAGTGTATAGTAAATGGAGGAAAAACCAATTTATGGAAATTAGGAAAAAATGTTTTTTAATAGAGTTGTGTTAAATTTATTTAAAGAAATTAAGGGATGTAAAAAGAAACAGCATTTTATAAGAAAGGTATAGAAAATGTAGTTGAGAAAGCTTTCGAATTGAAAACAAAATTGTTTATTTTAGTAATCAATAGAATTCGATCACTAGATAAGCCAATCCATTTAATGAAGGCCAAAAGTAAGTGGAGAAGAGTAATTAACAGAAGTAATTTTTGTGAGTTTTTTTTGCGTGAATGAAACATAGTTCAAGTCCAGAGCCTTTTTTTAATGAAGAAAGTTATCTTCAGAGTAATGGTTTGTTGCATGCAGTTGACACTAGTGGTTGTGCTTATGAGGTTAGAAATGGTTGTCCTATTGAGGAAGAGAAAATTGTTCCTAGAAATGCAGAAGAGGTATTAGTTGATGTAGTTTTAGGGAGACGTCCTAAAGCTCCAGTGTACACTTGGAATTGTAGTAGTATTTGTAGTGTACGGCAAGAATCTATTGATTTTTTATGCAATTTCTTACGTAACTATACTAAGAAAAGTGTAAACTGAAAGATTAAGATGTTGCAAGGACTAGACCCTTGCAGAGTAAGAGAAAATTCGGGTTTGCAAGTTCATTCTCTGGCTTGTGTTTCTAAAAAAGTATGTTGAAGTGTTTTTCACCATTTCAGGATGTTAGCAGTACATCATTCTGAAATGAGGAAATTAGTCAGAAGATTGTATTATGCAAAAAGTCCAGCTCTACTGTTAAAAAAGTTGAACAGTGCTCTATTGCATGGATCTGTATCAAATGTAAAGAACGTTTGTGATGAAATTGAGGTTAGTTATTTTGGTCCTGAGGAAGTCAGTGCAGAAATTGAGATATTAATAGAAGGAAATGTAGAAGAGAATGTACAACATTGTAGTACAGAAAATTTTTAGCAAGAAATTACAAAGTTTAAGGTGATTTCAGGTGAAAGGCCAAATTATTGTAGTGTCTGTTGTTGACGAACTAGTTATAATAATCAGACCAGGAGTGTTGATTTGTATTTAAATAGTGAAAAGCAAAATAATGATGAGTGGAAGGATTTTGCAACTTATTTGTTGGTAGAGAATTGTTTTAATTTGGGTTCTGATCAGCGTATTTGTAAATATTGTTATAACAAATTAGACAAGAACAAAATGCCTGCTAGAGCTGTGCATAATAATCTTGAGTTGGTAAACATTCCTTCTGCACTGGTGGATTTAAATACCTATGAGTCTATTCTTATTCAATGTGTGCATCCATTTCAGGCTATTGTTCGTATGGAGCCTAAGACATGAAAATTGCCTCCTTCTGATTTACAGAGAGGATTAAAGGGAAGAGTTGTATATTTGCCTCTAGATTTAAAGAAAAATATTGAAACAATTGGTGTAGAAAATGTAGAAGATGAGCCTTTAGTTATTCTTGTTAATGGCGTTCGTACTAAGAGTAAGACAATCTGGCAAGAATTAGTGGATGCTAAGAAAGTGAAAAAGGCAACGTTGTATCTGGTAAAAAATAATGAATATTACAGAAATGTGTATGTGAGAGAAGAAGAAATAACTGTAGAAGAAGATAGTAACTTGCCATCTGGACAAATTGAAAAAGAGGATGTGTCCAGAACTGAAGAAATCTACGAACATTACAGTGTTCATCCACTGCATTCTTAAGAAGTGATGGGGAATACTATAGAGTTATTCCAAATGAAAGAAGCAAAATTAAGTCCCATTAGTGTATGGGAAAAAAGCTTGGAAGCTCGTTGTTTCACTCAATTGTTTCCCACATGAAAAGGAGGACGATATGATGACCGACCTGTGAAGATTCCTGCATCTGACTACTGGCCATCAAGATTATATGCAGAAGATTCAAGATTTTGACAATGTATTCCATATTTGTTTCATCTATTGTTTGAGAGTGATTTGTCTGGACTTTCTTATGCAGTAAACCATATATTGAAAACAGGTATACATCTGCAAAATGTTTCGGCAAAAGAATTTATGGATAAAGTACTGCAGAAAGATAATGTTTTGGAATCTCAGCTAATTAATCTCATGGCGTGTCAGCGTGGTACTAATGAGTACTGGTACCGTCGTCATGGAGAACTGAAATGTATGCTAAGGAACTTAGGAACTCCTACATGGTTCCTTACTCTAAGCTGTGCTGAATATGCTTTGGATGATTTACTTCAATTTCTTCGAGAGGCAAATCCAAATATACTAAATATTGAATACAAGACACCTGGAGAATTGTGCTCTTTGGATCCAGTTAATGTATGCAGGTATTTTAATAAGAGATTTGAAGCTATGATGTATTTTTTCACTAATAAAAGAAATTCTCCTCTTGGAGGGGTTCTGAACTTCTTTTGGAGAAAGTAGTATCAAGCAAGAGGTGCTCCTCACATACACATGCTAATATGGATCAAAGATGCTCCCAAATTTGGTACAGACTCAGATGATACTGTGTTGTCTTTTATTGAAGAATATGCTACATGTGATATGCCCAAAAGTACACAAGATAAGGACTCAAGGCAACAAGTCTTGCGATTCCAAAGCCATCGTTGTTGGAAATACTGTTGTTGAAAGTACAAATCTAAGGACAAATTCTACACCAAATGTTGTTTTGCATTTCCACGTCCAGTAATATTGAAAGGAAGAGTGAACAGTTTTATGTCATCTTTGCGACATAATATCACAAGAAAGTCTCCCAAAATTACCTACAACTTAAGAAGAAATGAAGAGTCAAAACATAAATGACTATAACCCAGTCATTTTGTCCATGTGGAATGCTAATATGCATATTCAATATGTTGCAGACAATTCCATTGATGTTGCTCGATATGTGACATTGTACATAACAAAGTCATAAAAGACGGAATTGAAGGAAATGTGGGAAGAGATTTCCCACGAGAAGAGTCTAAGTAAGAAGTTATGTACTTACAGTTTGAAGATGTTATCTCATCGAGAAATTGGAGCGTAGGAATGCTCGGATCGCTTATCATCTGCAAGTCTATACTCCAAATCAAGAAGAATCAATAGGGTGAGTCTAGGTCTTGCTGCAACACGTAACCGAGTTCTTAAATCTGTACAAGAAATTGAATATTTAGCTGAAAAAGATCCAGAAAGTACAGATATTGTAAAAACAAATAAGCTGGATACATATTATCCAAATAGAAGTCATCATCTTGAGAACATTTGTCTCTATGAAGTGCTGCAAAACTATATTTTTAAACAGAATATTACAGAAAACATCAATAATGGTATATATGCTGTGATTGTTTCCGAAGGATGTCTGGTGAAACAAAGAAAAGGACATTTGATTAATCACCGTAAACTGAGTTGCGAAACACCTGACAAAAGGGAATTTTACTATTTAGCTCTTTTGCAACTTTTCAAGCCTTGGCGTTCAGAATTGGAATTACTTGGAGATTTCGAGAGCTATGAAGACTCCTTCAATGCAACTAAAGATACTATACAATGTGCTGTTTTTGCTAATTATGTGAAAAATGTTAAATGACGAAATTGAGCAATAAGCTACAATTGCAGCTGAGATTGCTAGAGACAGTTCTCAAGAGAGTCAAACTTCTGCTCCGTTGAGTCAGGACCCACTAGGAGAACCAATTGTTCAAAATGAAGCAGCAACTGCTATGGAAGAGGTGGAAACAGCAATGTATCAAGGTAAAGAAGATGTTACAAACTGTGGAAATTTGGAAGAACAACTAAATCTTGAGCAGAAAGAAATATATGGGCAAGTGAGAGAACAGATTGACCATGGATTACTTCATGAGAAGAAAGAGTACTCTTGCTCATCATTTGAACCTATCCGAATGTATGTGAGTGGACAAGCTGGAACAGGCAAAAGTTTTTTAATTAAAGTAATCAGAAGTTTTCTACAGAAAACAACTGAGTTGCATTTGTCTTGTGTTGTCACTGCTCCAACTGGATTAGCAGCCCACAATATTAAAGGAATTACTTTACATTGTTTATTAATGCTACCAGTAGAGCATGAAAACAAATTAGAATACCACAAGCTATCTGGAGAAGCTTGTTGTGAAGGTTCAAGAGTTTTGAGGAAAATGAAACTTTTTATTATTGATGAGGTAAGCATGGTATCAAACTTAATGTTTGCTTTTGTGCATTTAAGAATGCAGCAAATTCTTAAAAGAGAGTATGACGTATTATTTGGAGGAAAGCACGTCATAGTTTTTGGAGATCTTCTACAACTTACTCCTGTAAAAAGACAACCAATGTTTAAAACACTGCTGCATGAAGATACTAGAAAGTCTTTGGGGAGTGTTGGAAATGTAAACATTTGATCATATTTTGAGTATAAGGAACTTATTACAAATATGCGACAGGCAAATGATGTTGATTATGGAACTATTCTTCAAGGTATAAGAATTGGAAAAATGACTGGACGTGGTAAACAAGCTTTACAGAGACGATTAATTTCCAATTTTTTTCCAAAGAAAAATATTGTACCAGAGAAAATATACATGACAATTGCAGAAAATAAATATGTAATCTGCTTAATGCCAACACTACGTGAATGTTCTAAATCCAATGAAGACATGTTGAAGTTGGAAAATGAAGACATTTTAAAATTGGAAGCTATTGATAAAATAGAACATGAAGGAATCACTATTATTTTGAGTGAAAAGTTGAAGAGGAAATTGGATTCTTTAGAGAAATCGATAAGTAAAACTGCTGGTTTAGAAAAGAATTTGTATACATGGGTAAACTGTAGGATAATTTTATGACGTAATTTGAATGTGGAAAAAGGTTTAGTAAAGGGAGCAGTGGGTAAAGTTGTTGATTTCGTTAATTACGTAAATAGAGATGGTGTTGAATTTTTGAAAATCAAATTTGATCAAATTGAAAAAGTACAACAATTTAGTCGTTGTTCAGCTCGGTTTTTGCTTGGAAAACATTTGTATGTTCGCAGAAAACAGTTTCCTGTTTCTTTGGCGTATGCGGTGACCATTCATAAATCTCAAGGTTTAAGTGTATATAGTGCTTTAGTGAATATTGGAAGTACCGTGTTTAAAGAGGGTATGGCATATGTTGCTTTGTCTCGAGTCAGAACTTTATCTGGATTGTACTTGATTGATTTTGATGAGGCAAAGGTTAGTGCGGATGTACATTGTGTGAAAGAGTATAATAGGTTAAGAAGAGAATTTGCACCTAATTTAGGTCAATATCCAGTATTTAAAAAGCGTGTGGAAGGTAGAAAAAAGAAGATTTGAGAATATCTGTAGTGAAAATGTAGAGAAAGAAAAAAAACAAAATGAAGTTGCGCCTGCATGCAAAAAGAAAAATGACGGTGTTGAAGAGAATGTTGGTTATCGATTTGAAAATAGTTGTGGTGCCAACTGTTATGCTAATGTAGTTAGTGTTGTTTTTGTTCTTGAAAGTTTGCAACAGCAAATTGTTGAAAATCGGAACAAAAGATTCTGTTCATTGTTGTATTCTGTTTATGAGAAATGTAGTAGTGATAAAAGTAAAATACAAAGGGTTTCTGATATTTGAAATGTTTTGAACATATGTTCTGGTTCTAGTCAATTTACGCCGAATATTCAGCAAGATTGTCAGGAATTTTTAATGTTTATGCTTGCTGTACTGGAAGATGAAGGTATGGATATTGAAAACCTTTTTGGCCTTTCTTATAAATGGCAACATGACTGTCAAAATTGTTTGTTTACATGTAGCACTAACATAGACACTGAAAGATTCATATATTTGACTTTACCTGACTGTGAATCAGTGTCTTTCAACAATCTAATTAGAGGAGCAAGTCAAAACATGGAGTGTAACCAATGTAAATCATAAATGTCATAAACATTATTTATACAAAGATATGGACAGTATGTAATTTTAATGCTGCAACGTTGTGGAGGTGATGGAAGAAATTTTGAAAATTTAATTAAAAATTTTGTAGCTGGTCAAGTTCCAATATCAGGAAGAACTTTTGTAACTGATGCAATTATTTTTCATGATGGACTTTCTACAACATCTGGACATTACACTGTTTATTTGAAAATGTCTGAAAGGTTGGATACATTGTAATGATAGTCAATTAGTTTTTAAGCAACATTTGCCTAAAGAGTTACCAAATTCTTACCTAATATTTTTAAAGCCAAAATTTTTAAATCAAAATTCGGCCTTTTTGGATTACTGCTGTAAAGGTAGATTAGTCTGGTGTTGTAGAGTATTTTGTAAGTGAGGGTGAGGAGCTTGAAGGTGATCGTCTTGTTGATATTGAGGCAGTGTAGGTGTATCAGGTGGTGGGTGATGTGGCTGCAGCAGGGGACATTGATGATCACTTAGGTGGAGGTGTTTTGGATTTGTTGTGGTTGTTGTAGGAGTTTGGCTGGAATTGCTGTGTAGAGTGTTTTGTCCCAGTGTATTCTGCTGCTGATGAGGGCCTGTGTCACTGTTCTTCTTCTTTTGGTTAGGATCAACTTGTAAATGTTGCAGAGTATGTGGAGTGTGTTATAGCAGTATGAGGAGACGGTGTAGACTTGCTTACACATGGAGACGGAGGAGTTGAGGATGAATCCTAGGTTGTGGACATGGTTGGTAGGTGTTGGTACTGTCCACAGTGTAGTCAGCTAGCAGGAGTTGTCCAAGGCTGAGGGGGTGGATCTGAGGATGAGTACCTTCATTTTGTTCGAGTTCATGTTTAGAGAGCTGCTCTTTATGTTATTGGTGACGGCCTTCGTTGTGTCGTAGAGGTTGCTTTTGGTGGTATGTCACTTTTTGGTGAGGAAGAGAATGAGCTGGGTGTTGTTGTCGTAGGAGATGTTGTTGAGATTGTGATGGTGGGCTACTTGTGTGAGGGTGGCCATGGAGATGTTGAATAGCGTCGGATTGAGGGATGAAGACTGGCGGACGGAGCAAATGATGTAGGTGGTTTTGGATCAGAAGGCTGGGAGGCAGATGCTTAGGATTACTATTGAACCGTTTGCAAAGTAAGAATTTGATGCATACTATTTGGCCGTGCAGAAAAGTATGTGAAAGCAATAACGAGTTTTTGTTGTATATTTTGTCAGCATATATTTGTAAGTAACATTATTTACAGTGTATGAAAATTAATCATAATGCTTTGTTATTTTATGATTGTTTGAGATGTGTCATATTTACGTAAGAAATTGCTCTTAAAAAAAATGAAGGTATGTTTTATTTCTATTTCTTAGATTGTTATTGAGAATGTTGAATGTTTTTTTTAAGATAATCCTATTGATTGTATTTTTTTTGCCCGCTGTTATGTGATGAGTTGTAATGAAGTCACTGTTTCTAGTGAAATTCAATATATTCTGAGAACAGACAAAAAGGCAAATGTAATACTTCACAAATTATTTTGTATTGTAAAAGATATATTGTAACTGTATTTTTTTGTGTCTTCCACAGTTGGTCATTTTATATTTTATAACTTTTTAAATATTTATTATACTTAAGGTAAGTACTAAGAACTGTTGAAAACGGTCGATGGAATGTGCTTCAACTGAGCTCAAGTAACAAAACAAGGATAGGAGAACATAAGTGTGTAAAGATGGTTAGTATTTTTTAAATGTAAAGGTATATACCCAGGCAGACTTACAACACAAGAAAACTGGCTATTAAGAAAACATATCATATATAACAAAATTTAAGAAAAATAGTGCAATGGACTGTAATGATATCAAAAATAATTTTTAATTCTGATAATAAAAATTTGAATAAATACATATAGATCTGTATACAAGATAAACACGGTAAAAACTATTGATTCTTAGTGTGACATACACAGCCCAATTCTACTTTTTCAGAGAGAATATTTTATTGTCAATTGTTATGATTTCTTATGTTGTGTTACAAAAAGGTCACACTAAGAATCAATAGTTTTTACCGTGTTTATCTTGTATACAGATCTATATGTATTTATTCAAATTTTTATTATCAGAATTAAAAATTATTTTTGATATCATTACAGTCCATTGCACTATTTTTCTTAAATTTTGTTATATATGATATGTTTTCTTAATAGCCAGTTTTCTTGTGTTGTAAGTCTGCCTGGGTATATACCTTTACATAAAAATTGTTTTCCCTGACCCAGGAGTCATATCCTAACCAGGGGGTCCTTGATACCTACACAGTAGCATTTTTTAAAGACATTTCAAAAAATTATATAGTGAGTGTACCTCTCAGAACCCCTAATTAATCAGTGGATACGATAATGGCTTATCTAAACCTTAGCTGGCGCAGGAGAGATAAAAAATCCGCAAGGAAATTGACTTGAAGTGCTTTAGTGCAACAGAGGAATTCAAATATGGCGGCCTCAAGGAAAGACGCGGTGGCGCTCTAGTCATTTACCACACACCTGTGGGGAAACCTTGGTGAGGCGTGCACTCCCTAACGAGTGCGCACTTCACCTAAGACGTTCCCGAGTTCAGACCCGTTTTGAATTGCTTCATAGCCTTGGTCCTTTTGGATTTGTCCGCTGCGTTTGACACGGTCGATCATGCCATCCTTCTCGACCGTGTCAGCGCAGCGGGCATCCAAGGCACTGCCTTTTCCTGGATCGCGTCCTTCCTTCAAGGCAGATCGCAGGCAGTTCACCTCTCTGGTTTTTCTGCTCCCCCTCGCCCTGTCACCTGTGGGGTCCCTCAGGGCTCTTCCCTTTCCCCACTTCTCTTTAATCTTTATATCCGCCCCCTTATCTCTTCTCTTCTCGAGCTGGGGGTCTCTGTGTACAACTATGCAGATGACCTCCAGCTCGTCTTCGATCTTTCATCCCCAGCTGACTCTCTCCCTAAGTTTTGTTCCACCCTTGTTTTTATTTCCCAGTGGATGAGCTTCAATCATTTGAAGCTCAATCCGGACAAGACAGAGCTTGTCCTCACTGGTGGTTCTTCTAACCCTTGGTCCCCAGCTCACTGGCCCCTTTCTATTGGTCCTCCCCCCTCCCCAGTTTCCTCTGTTCGGACTTTGGGCATCAAGATCAGCAACGATCTGACCATGCATGCCCAAATTAGCTCCGTTGTGTCTTCTTGTTTTTCCTCCCTTCGTCTAATCCGCAAGATCTCCCGGTTTTTTTCTGTTGACGCTCTCAAAACCATCATCACGGCCCTTATTACATCCCGCTTGGATTACGGAAATGGCTTGTACGTAGGTATCCCTGCCTACGAAACTCGCCGCCTCCAGGCTATCCAAAACCAGGCGGCCCATCTTATCCTTCGCCTTCCCAAATCCTCTCACATCACCCCCGCCCTCAAGTCCCTCCACTGGCTTCCGGTCCGTCTTAGATCTCACTTCAAACTAGCTTGCTTGGCCTTCCGGGCGCACGCCCGCTCTGCACCACACTTCATCAACTCTCTTATCAGTTTTCATGCCCCTAGCCGCACCCTTCGCTCTTCATCACTTTCTCTCCTTCACGTCCCTCGCTTCCGCAAATCACGCACCGGGGGTACTCGATTCTCTGTGCTGGCCCCCCAGATCTGGAATAGTCTCCCTCTTTCTATTCGCTCTATCCCTATTTTTTCTCACTTTCGCAAAGCTCTTAAAACTTTTCTTTTTCTTCAAGCATTCCCTGACTAAATCTCTTGGGTCCTTCTGTAGATACTGATGTGTTTCTCAGCGCCAGGAAGCCGCTTGGCCGCAGAGCGCTTTATTAAGTCCCTTTTTCATTTCATTTCATTTCATTTCATAGATATTCCTGAAGAGAAAGCACAAAGGTTGCATATAAACACTAGAGGAGAAGCTAGTTCGAAAGATCAAGGAGTAGGTAATTATTAGCGTTAGACTAAATTATAGATAAGGAATAGAGATAGAGTGGGGTAGGTTATTAAATAATTGTTCTTTGTTAGTGTCCGTTATGTAACCATGTCAATGATACAAAGATGGTTTGTATCTTTTATATAGATTTGAAAATCTTAAAATATAAATATACTGAGTGTTCCGGTATTCTTTGCATTTCACTACAACACATGTACTAGTTTGGACCAGGTAAGGTGAATAGAGACATTGTACTTTTTTGACTACTGTATTTTATAACAACAGCCTGGTTTCATTTTCAGATAGTGATAAGTAGTGACTGGTTTGGTAATTTAAGAAATTTTAAAACTGAACGTTCATATAAATAATTATAATTATATAATGTTATAAAGTAGTTGAGAATGGTATTTATATAATATTTATTAAAGAGCAAATTAGTTGATAAAGCTAGTTTGTGTTCTGTATTAGGAAAAAAGATATAATAAAGTGTTTATGTTCTTGTAGAAGGAGGTCAGCATAACAAATTTACAATGGAGAATCATGAAAACAATATGGATGACGATTTTGAAAATACTAACACTGTCGTAGAAGAAATGAACATAGCTTTTATGAGCAACGTTATTGAAGTGGAAGAAATGAATATTGGAGATATCAGGTGTGATTTTCTTGATGAAACCTTGGATGATGCTTTTGTGGAATCATTAGATGAGATTGATATTCATCAAATGACTTTTGAAAATGCTATCCAGGAAAATGAAATCCCTGATGAGATTATAATAAAAGCTGCATTAACTTATGAAATGTTACACAAATCAACAGATTATTATATAATAATAATGGTTTGAGACACTCTGCTTCCAGAATTGTAATCATTTAGCTACTACCCAAGTAGTCATGGTGCAAAGAAGGCCTTAGGGTATGGACGGTTTCAAACCCTTATAGCCAACATATGTATTTTTTTATGCACCGGCAAACTTGTCTTTTATAGGTTCTATTCCCTAGTGTGTATCATTATACTTTCACCAAACACTCTCACACTACTGGTTCAATGTTCTAGTGAGTCATTCAGCAGTATGTGCTTATGTATATACTGTTCTAAAAGGGAAACTGCTATACATTCAGCCAGACACTCTCACTTTCACTCTCACTTGGCAGTTTCACATTCACCATACACTACTAATGTATTCATTTATTCATTTATGAACTACACTTTCATTTTGACAAACGTTCACAGACTAATATAGAAATATAATTCTTTCTTTGACCAGTGAAGGTAGTTCTGATAAGAACTGTTTTATTTGTCTTTTAAGTTTTCTATTTTTATTGTATTTTTTCAACAGTTTTTTTTTTAAAACAAAAAAATTTAACTGGAAACAAAAAAGTGTGGAACAGGAACTAAAAAGTTAAAAATAAAATTAATGTTTTGGTCCACGGTGCTCTTCTTTACTCTTCACAATTAGATCAATGGACTGCTGATTGTAACAAAGTAATTTGTTGCAATATTTACAATGAAATTTCAGATCTGCAAACTGTGGCACAATAATAGGATGCGGACTGCTCGGAGGAGGTGGTGGTGGAGTTGAGGTAGTAGGAACTGCAGGTTGAGGATTTTCCTGCAACGTTTGTGTTGCCATCCTTGCATATTTATTGGGTGCAAATTTTTGACATGGTGAACCATGTTGGCTGTACTGAAAGAGTACTTTTTAGTGGGATCACTCCTGGAAAGAGTAACCTCACAGATCTTGCAAGTTACTTTCGGTGCATTGATTTTATTCAGTCCCTCAAGACATGTAAAAAACTTCCAAATGAAAGCTTCTTTTCTCTTTTATCTGAAGTTCCTCAGCAACAAATTTTTCCTCACAGGAATGTTCTGATGAAGTTTCAAAAAGAGCAGCCACTCTATAGTTTGGTTTTAAAGGACTACAGCTCCACAGAATAGATGCTTCTCTTGAGAAAGTCCAAGTAGAATGATCAAAATAGGAAGGGTCTTTCAACAGTTTAAATATGAAGTATTATGAACAAATCAAAACTTTCCTTTTATGCTCACATGGCTTTGCATACACTTACAGTGCATTTACTGTGCGTTTATGGTGTGAGTACGTACAACGTACAGTTGCATTTTTCGTAATTGCTTTCAAAAGTAATATACGGTTATTAAAAGTTAAAAAAAGTATTTTCATGATTATTCCAGATAATGTCTTTCTTTAGTATGTACATTAAATACATAAATCTATGTTTTTAAACAATTAGAAACTTTCGCGCCGTACGCGCACGGGTACGTCGTACATGGTGTAACACGGAAGCGTTGATGCGACGTGTAACGTCAAAACGTATTCGTAACCTATGCATTTGTACGCGCAGTGTATGATTACCTGTACAAAGTATGTGGGATCACCGTACGTGTAGAGTGCGATTATTAAAAAAGCAAAAAAGAAATATATAGAATTTGAATTTAATAAATTGGAGAAAAAAAATAATTAATAAAAAAATTATTTTAGACTTTTGTTTTATTATTTTACATTAAGAATATGAAATATAACTTAAAAAAATAAAATAACTATAAATATTTATAATAAAAATGTAGAAAATTAGTATAGAAAGATAGAAATATAATAATGAATACCTTTAAAAATTATCATTTACAAAACCTTTGAAATTCACTGAAAAAACCATAGGTTTCACACCCGTTATAGTTAGGAATTAGCATTTAAAAAACCTTTGAAATTCACTGAAAAAACCATAGGTTTCAGCCACGTTATAGTTAGTAATTAGCATTTAAAAAAACCTTAGAAATTCACTGAAAAAACTGTAAGTTTCACACATGTTATAGTTAGCTGGACATTTCACTCATACAAAACCTTTGAAATTCACCCGTTATAGTTAGCTCAGCTAACTATAACTTGCGCGCCCGCAATGCACTGCTGATGACGTCACATACTACATCACTCATGACATGGTCAGTGACATCACTCATGACATCACTGATGACATCTCAAATGACATCACTGATGGCATCACTGATGACATCATCCTTGTGAAAGAGTGGCAGACCTCCTCTCACCCTAACATAACCTTTGATACACACATTCAAAAATAGAACCTACAATTTTCTAAAAAATGGAGATACCAATATCAGTTAGAACAACCTATTCAGTAATTCCAAAATCTACATACACATCCACTCATTCACCAATAGTTCAATATAGTCACTCATATATGTACTCACTCATCATATGTACTCATACACCTATACATCCTGTTACACACCTACACTTATGAATAGAGTTATTCACACATATACTCACACAGGTAAATAAACTATCAAACATCCATTTACTTGCATATACAGCTCTACACACAAGACTACACTTATTTCTACGGAAACGTACACATACTTACTCTCTTAAACAATCAGTTATAGAAACACATACTTATTTATACAGGAAGTCTTCCAATCTGTCACTGTCATATATTCTTACTTATATACATCAATACTCACATATACTAGTTTAAAACATATGTGCTTACTCATAAAGACACTATTGGAAAGGGGCGACCATTCGGTCCCCCCGAACGTATGGCGGAGTACCACGATCCCCCCGGGAAGCCATCTTGGGCGGGAGGCGAGCCTCGGCTGGTATGCCCGAAGCGGCGTAGCCGGGGCGCGCCTTTTCCCGCCCTGGAGTGGGCTGGCCTAGACACTGACGCGGCCGGCCACGCCCTTCGGGGCAGGCAGGGGCGGGTTTACGCCCGCCCTGAAGACGGATAAAAGGAGCCACAAGCCAAGAAAGCATCCTCTTGTTCCTGTGCTCTGAAGCTGCACCTCCTCGCTGCACGTGAGCTCGAGACGGAACGAAGAGCCAATTTTGAGCGTGGTAATCTTTCTTTTTTGTATTACAGATACTCTGTCGGAGAATGCCTAAGAAGGTTGGAAAGCGAATGACTACCGACCAGATGCTGCGGATACTCATGAAAGAAGTAACCGAGTTGAAGAAGCGGGTGGCGGATAGAGACGGAGAAGGGGGACCAAAACGTCCTTTGGCGGGAGCAGCGCCGGGAGGAAAAGGCAAAAGGCCCAGAAGGGGAGCAGCTGGGGGGGACATCCCGGTTCCCTGTGCGCCACTCGAAGAGCCAACTCCGGTACCGGCAGAGGGGAATCCGATTCCCGTAGTGGTTACCCCCGTATCCGGGGAGGATATGCCGCCCGAGCTGGCAGCGCAATTAGCAGCGTGGTTGGGTAAAGATAGCGAGGGCGCCACGGCTGACGACGCGCGAGTGTTGATGAAGCAACTGCGTGAAACAAGGGAGGCGGTGAAGGCATCATCGCCAGTTATCACGCCGGCTGCGGCAGTAGAAAAGCCAACAGGGACGGCTCCAGCAGATGCAGCTTCCGGTTCAGGTAAGCGGCCATTGCCGATTGCAAGGGATGAGTCTGCACCTTCACGAAGGGAAAAGTTGGGTCAACATGTCCCTCTGGCTATTAAGGAGAAGATATGGGCAAACGAGTATATAAACATCTTCTCGTTGCTTACTGATCATTATGAGATGGAGCATGTTAAGAGCCAAAAGGAGCTCATGCATCCGAGTGTTTGGCGCGCAAAGATGGCCGCCTTTAAAGTTGATGAGAACATTGGCACTTGGGGGAAGGCGTGGGGAATTTTTACCTCCATCATGGGCGAACGCAGACCCGAGTTGCTGTCCGAATTACCGATCTATCAGACACGGATCATGGAATATTCCGTATCATATGGGGGCAATCAGTGGTTTTGTTACGATAACATTTTTAGAAAAGCAAAGGAGCACGGTAAAAACTTGACTTGGGATTGTTATGATTCTGTTTCATGGTCAAAAATGGAGAGTACTGGTATGTTAAAAGTACCATTAGTAGGGAGTAGCGGGGGTGAATCCTCCCGCCAATATGCCGGGATCCCCTTTCGATCAGGTACAGGTAACGAATACAACTCGAGGCCGAACGGCAACACAGGTAAAAGGGGGATTTGTTGGAACTTCAACAGAGGGAAATGTACGAGGCCCCAGGGGTCATGTAAATTTCGTCATGAATGTGGAGGGTGTGGGCAGTCATCCCATCCGGAGTCCATGTGCAGAGCCAAAACGGGTGATAACGGGGGGAGAGGAGGCGCTAAACAGGTCTGAAATAGTCCGAGGGGCGCCTTTACCTACTCCGGTTGATACCATGGCAATGATTCCTTGGCTCAGCGAATACCCGGACCACGCTTCCGCAGGGGTGTTGAGGAACGGGTTTTCATATGGTTTCCGCATCCCAGTGGGGGGCTTTCGGGGGGTAGAAAAATGTAAAAATCAAATATCGGTCTTGCAACATACGACCGTAGTACAAGAAAAAATTGGGAAGGAGGTTACTCGAGGTCGAGTCGCCGGTCCATTTGACGAGCCACCGTGTGCTAACTTTGTTTGTTCTCCTTTGGGGGTGGTCCCTAAGAAGGACCCGGGTGAGTTCCGACTGATACATAATTTATCAGCCCCACGTGGTCGGTCCGTAAATGTTGCAATAGACCCGGATGTGTGTTCGGTGCGGTACGCATCTTTTGATGAGGCCGTAGCCATGTTGAATCGCCTAGGGCCCGGGGCGCTGATGGCAAAGTCAGATATTGAGTCAGCGTTCCGGTTGCTCCCGGTACACCCAGACGATCAGCGTCTCCTTGGTTTCATGTTTCAGGGTCAGTTTTACATGGATAAATGTATGCCAATGGGTTGCTCTATTTCTTGTGCATATTTTGAACAGTTCAGTTGCTTTCTGCAATGGGTCTTCACAAAGAAGACTGGTTTTCAGCATGTCATGCATTATCTCGATGATTTTTTGTTTCTGGGGGCGGCCGGGGGTCCGGAATGTGGACAGGCTTTGAATGAATTTTGTACTTTAATGAAGCATTTCGGTGTGCCGTTGGCACCAGGTAAGACTGTGGGTCCCTCGACTTGCCTCGAGTTCCTGGGGATCGAACTCGACTCTGGGGAAGGTTGTTTTAGACTGCCTAAGGAGAAGGTGATAAGATTCAGGGCTTCACTGGAAGCTTGTATTAGCGAGTCCAAGGTCAGGCTGCACCAGTTGCAGCAATTGGTGGGACAGCTGAATTTTGCCCTGAGAGTCATGCCGATGGCCCGCCCCTTTTCCCGCTCGATCGCTCAGGCCATGGTCGGCCTGAAGGAGGGTCATCATCGCACAAGGTTATCGGCAGATGTTCGTCAGGACATACGCATTTGGTTGGCATTTCTGGCGGATTTCAATGGTCGAATTGTCTGGAACAAACCGGCGGTGTCCTCCGAGGAGCTGGGGCTGTGGACAGATTCGGCAGGGAGCACTGGTTTTGGTGCCATATTCGGCACGCGATGGTCGGCTCAAAAATGGCCATTATGGTGGCGTGAGTATGGGCTGACAAGTAACATTGCCTTTCTTGAACCTTTTCCCATTCTTGTGGCCCTGAAAACTTGGCCTGAGGGGTTCAGAGATCACTCTGTGGTGTTTTGGTCTGATAATATGACCGTGGTTGAGTGTATCAATAACCAGGCAGCACGATGCAAATGGGTTCTGAGATTGCTCAAAGAAATTGTGTTATTGTGTATGCAATTGAACGTGCTATTTAAGGCAAAACATGTGCCAGGGGTAATGAATAAAGCGGCTGATGCGCTTTCTCGTTTTCGTATGCAGGCCTTCTGGGGTTTTCTGCCCACAGCGGACCCGGTGGCGGCACCCTTTCCCGAAGCTCTCTGGTCTCTCGGTGCCCCGAACTACAGAACCTCGTGGGAGAGAGTTTAGCACCCAGGACGAGGAAGGCATATGAAGGGGCGTTTAGATCATATTGGGCCTTTGTGGGGGCTGCTAGGGGAGAGCTTTGGGGCCAGGAAGAACTAGTAGTAGATTTTCTGCTGTCGTTACATCAGGCAGGCAAATCAGTGGCTACGGCCCAGAGGCATCGGGCCGCCATTTCCTTTATGGCAAGGGCCCATGGGATTCAGGACCCGACCGCGTCTTTCGTTGTGCAGAAAGCGCTACGTGGGTGGCAACGCCTTGAGGGTCGCAAAGTAGATGCAAGGCGCCCGATAGGTCTGGATAGGTTAGCTCTGTTGTTATCTGTACTCCCTGCAACATGTTAATCCCCGTATGAAACAAGGTTATTCAGAGCCGCTTTTGTGCTAGCATTCCATGGGGCTATGCGGGTAAGCGAACTAGTGGCAAAGAACAAGCAGGATACCATGGGGGGACTGTGCCGAGAGCACGTTCAGGTCAGGGGGGAGACAATGACTGTCTCGTTTGTGAGGTCCAAGACCGATCAGGGTGCAATGGGGGACGGCGTAATCATACGAAGGATTCCCGGGTCTTCCATGTGCCCGGTGAGTTGCGTGGAGGAATATTTAGCGCAAAGGGTGGCATCATGGGGGGGGACCTTGTTGAGACACGCTGACGCCACCCCACTGACGAGGTTTCAGTTTCAGCGGGTGCTTGCGATGTCGATTTCTGCCGCGGGCTTGAACCCCGGCGAGTTTGGGACCCATTCCTTTCGGATAGGGGCTGCTACAGAGGCAACAGCCAGGGGTCTGAATGTCGAACAAGTTAAACGTGTGGGGCGTTGGTCCTCGAATTGTTATAAAAGGTATGTGCGGTTGCACATGTTGTGAAGCTGTAATGATGTACTCACGCTTCTTGTTTTTGTTTGGTTTTCAGTTGCGCAAGCCTACGAGGCGGGGCGGACTGTGCAGTCGACCCAACACCGGGCCAGCGGTCAGACATCACCGGCTGTGAAAAAGGAGGTGTGGGTCGTGGGCCACTCATATGTGAGGCGTGCCGCGGACGTATTCAAAGCAGGTGACATGATTCACGTGGCTGGGGAATACGGGTACAGTGTGTCCTTCTACGGAAAGGGCGGGCTCTGTATTGACCAGTTTCGATCATATTTTGAGGGTTTGTTAGGGCGGACGAGGTCACCGCCGTCTATAGTCATAGTACATCTTGGGGGCAATGATTTGGTGACCACTGGTAGACGACTTCTTCTTGAGGCAATGCTTTCCACGGTAAGTTGGTTAGCGAGGAGAGTTCCAGGGTGCACAATTGCATGGTCCCATATGATCCCACGGAAAGTGTGGCGGGGGGCTCTTTCGGTTTCCGCTCTGAATCATTCGGTAAGGAAAATTAATAATAAAATGAGTAGATTGTTCCGTTCAAGTACACTGCATTCTATTTCGCATGGTTGTATTAAAGGCGACAGTATGTATTTGGGGGATGGTGTTCATTTGTCCCGGGTGGGGAACGAGTTACTCATAGGAGATCTGATAGCTTGGCTAAGGACTTTATGACATGACCTTTAGGCAGGAGTGTTGTGGGGGGTCCGGATAGCCGGTCAACTATCCGGCCTGTGGCGGTAAGGTCATGATCGGTGAGCAGTAATTGGAAGATCCCTAGGGGTGGGCGTCACCCATTACGGATGGGAGCGCTCGAGGGAGGTGGCCATTGGCCCCTCAACGGGGAGGCGGTCCCTTCTAAGGATGGGCCGCCGAAAGGAAAGGAAAGGCGGTCAAGGCCCCTTCCTGGGTAGGAGGGGCTACAGCCCCCTCCTGGGGAATTTCCCGGGGCCAGGACATCTGCGACGGCAGATGTGGTAAGTGGTGTGGGGTTTGGGAGGGGGTCTACGCTACCTTCTAGATACCTCACACGAGTCCTCGGACGACCTTTAAATGGCGTCGAGTTTATTGCAGCCCCCGTCAAGTCAAGGGAAATTGGTAAATGCACTTGAGGTACGCCTCTGTGCGGTCGCCCCTCACAAGTGAGGGGGATATGTCTGGTTTAGGGATCTTGACACCGGTTACGACCTTGCCGTTGGCCCTTAAACGTTAGGATGTACAATTTCAATTTAAAGTAAAGTTTTGTAGGATGTTAGTTCGGCTAGGAGAACCTCTGTATTAGAGTATATGTTAAGGTTAGCCAAACATCGCAAATGTGGAAATGAAATTGTACATTAATATGAAACTGTTATTTTAACGTTTTAATTTTGTTTCATATTTTAATAAATACGGCCGGGAGGGTCACTCCCTCCCGTCTTCCAAAAGTTCAGAACGTTTCCGGTTTCCCATCCTTGGGGATTGTGTTGAGAGGGGGTGGCGGGTATCTCAGCCATATAGAAAGGGGCGACCATTCGGTCCCCCCGAACGTATGGCGGAGTACCACGATCCCCCCGGGAAGCCATCTTGGGCAGGAGGCGAGCCTCGGCTGGTATGCCCGAAGCGGCGTAGCCGGGGCGCGCCTTTTCCCGCCCTGGAGTGGGCTGGCCTAGACACTGACGCGGCCGGCCACGCCCTTCGGGGCAGGCAGGGGCGGCTTTACGCCCGCCCTGAAGACGGATAAAAGGAGCCACAAGCCAAGAAAGCATCCTCTTGTTCCTGTGCTCTGAAGCTGCACCTCCTCGCTGCACGTGAGCTCGAGACGGAACGAAGAGCCAATTTTGACCCACCCACCAGCCCCTGAGGACAGCAAGTGGTTTTGAATAAAGTTTGATGTGATAACTCTAATTTTTACAGGTTGTGATGATCATCGTGATACCTTTTGAATATGCAATAAAGAATGAATAAATTGTAGTATGTTTTTTTGCAAATAAAGTAATTATGCACAAGTGTTGACCAGTAATCATGCCTTTTATAAGTCGTAATAGTTACTGTCTTTAGTAATTTTGTCATTTAGTAATTTAGTTAGAATGTCGTATTTATTTTGGTCGGGCGGTAAGGTCATGATCGGTGAGCAGTAATTGGAAGATCCCTAGGGGTGGGCGTCACCCATTACGGATGGGAGCGCTCGAGGGAGGTGGCCATTGGCCCCTCAACGGGGAGGCGGTCCCTTCTAAGGATGGGCCGCCGAAAGGAAAGGAAAGGCGGTCAAGGCCCCTTCCTGGGTAGGAGGGGCTACAGCCCCCTCCTGGGGAATTTCCCGGGGCCAGGACATCTGCGACGGCAGATGTGGTAAGTGGTGTGGGGTTTGGGAGGGGGTCTACGCTACCTTCTAGATACCTCACACGAGTCCTCGGACGACCTTTAAATGGCGTCGAGTTTATTGGGGCCCCCGTCAAGTCAAGGGAAATTGGTAAATGCACTTGAGGTACGCCTCTGTGCGGTCGCCCCTCACAAGTGAGGGGGATATGTCTGGTTTAGGGATCTTGACACCGGTTACGACCTTGCCGTTGGCCCTTAAACGTTAGGATGTACAATTTCAATTTAAAGTAAAGTTTTGTAGGATGTTAGTTCGGCTAGGAGAACCTCTGTATTAGAGTATATGTTAAGGTTAGCCAAACATCGCAAATGTGGAAATGAAATTGTACATTAATATGAAACTGTTATTTTAACGTTTTAATTTTGTTTCATATTTTAATAAATACGGCCGGGAGGGTCACTCCCTCCCGTCTTCCTAAAGTTCAGAACGTTTCCGGTTTCCCATCCTTGGGGATTGTGTTGAGAGGGGGTGGCGGGTATCTCAGCCATATGAGGCAGTCATTCATTCACTAACACACCCATACACATAATCATCCACCCATACAGTCCTGCACACATGTTGTCTTCAACAAACATACAAACAGTAAGTCAGTCATTCTTGCACCTGTGCGCTAAGTAATACCCCCCACCAAACCATACAGACACTCATTCTGATACTCAAAAAAACAACTAATAACCCATATAAACACTCATGTAGGTACTTATTAACCCCTGCAGCCACTTATACACAAAGTGAGACACTTATACAGATATTTACATATTTAAACATTACTCGCTAATACATGTATTCACTAAGATATACTTAATAGGTCAGTTATACAATCATTTTTACAAAATAAAAACATTTAGACACTTATTTACTCATTTATTCTTCCATTGACCTTGACATATACATATATAAAAAATATTTAAATTTCAGAAAAACACACATTCACTGGATGATGTCATCAGTGATGTCATGAGTGATGTCATTTGAAATGTCATCAGTGATGTCATGAGTGATGTCACTGACCATGTCATGAGTGATGTAGTATGTGACATCATCAGCAGTGCAATGCGGGCGCGCGAGTTATAGTTAGCTAAACTAACTATAACAGGGGCATTTCAAAGGTTTTGTATGAGTGTAATGTCCAGCTAACTATAACATGTGTGAAACCTATGGTTTTTTCTGTGAATTTCTAAGGTTTTTTAGAAATTCCTCCTGAGGCTCTGCACATGTTTTGACTTGAGGTGGTTTCTCATCATATGGTCAGAATTTTAACAAGCATTTGCAATGCAATAGGTCTCGCATTAGTGAAAATGTGAGGTATTGCTGTTGCAAATGTTAATGTTTTTTTTTTGTTTAATATTATGCCAGCAGTAGCATACATAATAGTAACAGCCTGTGGTACTGCACCCTTTCCTTAAGACCTAATATAGGAATTCTATTACCACGAGGCTTAAGGAACTAGTGTGAGCATTTTTTCCTCAGTGGAATTTCTGATCTTATTGCAATGGTACCAAAAGCCTAAAAGAAATGCATAGAAATGCGTGTGCTTCTTCCTTAAGCCTCGTGGTAAAGGAATTCCAATATTAGGTTTTAGGGAAAGGATGCAGTGCAACAGACGTTGGTACTGCACCCTTTCCTTAAGACATAATATAGGACTTCCATGACCATCATTACATGATGCACTCTCAATTTTCCCAGTGCACGCATCTCCAGTAATATTCAAGAACTCTACAGCAAAGTTCACAGACTCTGGGTAATACAATTTAAATATTATGTCTTGAGAAAAGGATGCAGTAACACAGGCTGTTAATTGGTGTCCCTGGGACACCTAGTAATAGCCTGTGGTAATGCACCCTTTCCTTTAGTCCTAATATAGAGTTCCATCACCATAAGGCGTAAGAAACAATCATGAGCATTTCCAAGCATTTTCTTTACATTTTTGTAGCCTTTGCGATGAAAAAGTGAAATTCCACTGATGAAAGAAAAAATGCTGGCCCTTGTTCCTGAAGCTGCATGATAATGGAATTCCTACATTTTGTCTTGAGGAAAGGGTGCAGTACTACAGGATGTTACTAGGTGTCCCTACTTCACCCTTTACTTAAGGCATAATATTTAAATTATATTACCCAGATGGAGTGGGCTACGGTAATGAAGCTCAGGAGCGCTCTACCCTAGGAAGCAGTGCTATGGGGCAGCACTCAGAGAAGCTGCAGGGGCTGAGCAAGAGAGCACTGGAAAAAGGCTTCTCTCGGGTGAAACTGCCTTGGAACGAAGCTGCACTATAGTTACTCAGGACTAGCATGAGGAGTCACTCAGAAGCATGAGAATGAGGCTGCACTAGAAAAGGCAGCACTAGAACAAGGCTGTACAGTGTCTGTAGTGAATAAAAATGGCGGATGTGGCTTTGGAATGCAGGGAGACATTCACCAAAGTGCCATCACATCAGGGCCTGGCAGTGTGTGCAAAGGAACAGGCCACAAGGAGAAGGACAGTGAAAGGAGAAACATTTAAGCGGGCGCCATGTTTAAACAAATAGCAGCGCCCATGCACATATCAAACTTTTGATCATAGCGGCCTGTGAACAGGGCGCTATGATGATAAAGCAACAAAGAAATGAAGTAGTCCCTAAACAAAACAGATGCAGCCCTGCAGCATAACTAAACCGTTGTTGGTAGGCACTGCCTGTCGTGAAATGGAAGTGACCTCTCGGAAGATCCAGCCAATAAGAAGCCAGGAAAGCAAAGCAACGTCAGAGTGACTCAATGGCAAGCAGCAGGCGGTTTATACTCCGTATATCGATAACATCTGGTCTTGCAGACAGCACATGCGCGCTGTTTAGGCTCTACCTAAACAGTAACCTTTATTGAGTTAATTTTCTTTTTACGCAATGGATTGGAGAAGAACTTTCAAACTCTGCAGTCTTTCTGCCATTAGTTGCCCTCTGCTGGCTCACCAAAGCACTGCAGTTCTTTCTTTTGCTCCTGTGCGGCTTGATGTTTAAGGAAGTTTTTATCACCTGAATGGGCAATTCCGGCAGTGAAATCCAGTGAGGTCCAGTGGTATACTTCTATGGTATTGTGTCCTTCCTCAATCAGTGCCTTTTTCTCCTGTTTCCAAGGGAAGTTATTGGTTTCCAAATGAAAAGAGATCATGGACTTCACATGGAGTACTGCCTCATTGCTAGGTGAGCCACATCCACGGAGTCACAAGAGGAACTGAGGATTGGGGGCTTATTTATGGGATGTTGGCATAGGGCAGCACAGCAAGGCAACCTTCTGGGCTGCCCAATGCCAAAGTGAAAGGGTAGCCATGCACTGTATTTTGGCAATACAGTGCATTCCTGTCCTTTCTCCCTACACTGATGCTGTTTCAGCAGCCTAGCACTAACTTAGGCACCCTTGCACAATGGTGCAAGGGTGCCTTCGTTGCATGCAGGATTTATTTTTTACATGAAGGATCACATCCTGCACATAAAAAATCCTAAGAAGCGTTTTCCTCTTTCTATGTGTGCTGTAGAATGCAACACATAAAAAGAGGAAAAAAAGAGGAGAAATATCCATATTTCTCCTTTTTACGCTTCACCTAGGGAGGCGTACAGATTTGGTGCTTCTCTAGGTTGGCATGTTTTTGTAAATCTGGGGCAGTTTCAAATTCCATAGGTGTTGCGTTGGAAAACCCACCCAATGCCCCTGGAACACCTCCCAGGCGCAGAGTACGGCGACGCAGTGATTTGCAGTGCATTGCCTTACTTGTGATTTATGAGGACACTCAGAGCTACACAAGGTGGCTTTGGTTGTTTTCATAACATATGTACCACTTGTTCTGCTGCAAAAATGACGAACGGATCTTATAAATTAGCTTGCTGGTTTCCTGAGAAAACAGTTGAGATGTGTATGACCCAAACATTTTTTCAGAATACTGACCAAGGGCAGAACTTAGGGAACTTTGTTATGAAGGCAAAGTACCATTTTTTTTTTTGATTTCAAGAAGATTTTATTAAGAGAGATAATGATATCAATAATAAAACCAAATACAATATAAGTGATACATTTTGACACAAGAGAAAAATACAAACATGTACTCGACCATTAGCATTCGCTAAACAAATGTATCACCTTCTGATTTAAGGATGGGGACAAGGGAGGTAGCAGAAGAAAAGAAAGAAAGGAGGAAAGAAGAGAAAGAAGCAAAAGAAAGACGAAAGGGAAGAGAGGACAGGAAAGAGGAAATAAGAAGAAGAATAAGGATTCCCACAGGACTGGCCCAGTGTAGAACAAGAAAAAATAGACAACAATTAGACAGACAAATCAAAAGGGAACTGAGGGACCAACCCTTTCGAGGACAACTCCATATAATCGTCCAAGGCTGTCCAGACCCCTTTAGAAATGGAAGGCGAAAGGTGTGCTTGATCAACCGAGGTGTGAGCACTGCGTAAAAAGGAAACCCACGCCCACCACGTATGATAAGAGACAGACGCAAAGGATTTCCATTCCATAAGAATGATTTTTACCGCTACAGTCAAGAGAAGATCTAGTAACTGTAATTCCAACGGGTCTAAAGGGAGAGGAATAGGAGCAGCCAAGGGACCTAGTAAAATTAAAGGAAAGGAAAGTTGGAGGTCAATGTTAAAAATAAGAGATAAGTGTTTCTGAATGAGGTCCCAAAAAGATTTAAGTAAGGAGCAATGATAAAACATATGAGGAAAATCACCCGCCACCAAACCGCAGCTCCAACAGAGATCATCATCTTTAAGGTTGAGCGAATGAAGACGCACAGGCGTCCAATGGAGGAGATTGATCGAGAAAAACTTAGATTGCATTAAGGAAGGAGCTATGTTATTACGGAGAGCTAATTTACCAATAGATTGCCAAGCTTCGGACGAAATTTGGTCCGTGATGTTGTCATCAAAATGGCGTGACCATTTTTGTTGCGCAACCGTCTGTGCGGGAAGCGAGGCAGATGACAGAAATTTATATATTTTGGAGGCAACATGACCAGATTTGAGCCAAATGTGGAAAAGAGAGATGGTGGAGGAGGAGGGGTGAAGACGGACTTTAGAAACAGCTACTTTGATTTTAAGAAAGGTATAAAAGTCAAGATTTGTTAAAGAGTGTTTGAGAGCCAAGGAAGAGAAAGGTAATGGATCACCGGAGTCACTGTACAGATGCTGAACAAGAGAGATTCCCTTTTCCGCCCAGTATGACATGAGAGTGGGAGAAATATTAAGCTTAATTTTGGAGTTTCTCCAAATAGATGACCACCTAGTTTTATGTAGGGGAATAGCCACCTTCCTATCTAATTTCTTGATTGCAGTAATGGTATCAATAATGATAGAACGGGAAAACAGAATATGTAACGTAGATGTAGTACAGAAAGAGGCAATAGGTAGAGGAGAAGCCAATTCCTGTTCAATGAGTAGCCAAGAGGGAACATGACGAGTTGGAGGAGAAAACCAAAAAGCTCCCTGAGAGGCCAAGAAGGCAATTTGGTATTTCTCCCAATCAGGAAAGTTACACCCTCCCATATCAGGAGGTCGACGCAAGAATGTATACGCTAATCGAGCTCGTTTGTTATTCCACAGGAATTTAGAAGTCAGACCATCAATTTCTCGAAAAAAGGAATCAGATAATTTAAGCGGAAGCATGGAGGAAACAAAGTTAATAATCGGCGTGATCATCATTTTTAGAGTTTGTAAGCGACCCCACCAAGAAATATGTTTTGGAGACCACGAATCCAAAAGACGACGCACTTTGAGGAGAGTCTGAGATTCATTATAAGTGACGGTGGCATGAAGAGTAGAACAGAAATAAATTCCAAGGTACTTCAGATGATTAGACTGCCACTTAAAGCCAGCCGAGCCCATATGAGCAGGAAAACAATAGGCATTCAGAGGAAACATCTCCGTCTTATCTTTATTTAGGGTATAGCCCGAGACCGTTGAAAACAAGGAAATGGTGTCGGAAATAGCAGGGATGGCCAAGGCGATATCATCCGAGAAAATAAGAACATCGTCCGCGTATGCGGCAGTTTTGAGACAGTGAGAACCAAAAGAAAAACCTTTAATATTAGGGTGTAGGTCAATCAAACGAAGAAGAGGATCAATAGATAATAGAAATAAGAGTGGGGATAAGGGACAGCCCTGTCTCGTGCCTTGGCGAAGATCAAAAAACGAAGACGTAGCACCATTGACTCTAATGTTAGCTTTAGGTTGGGAATATAAAGACATAACCATATTAATGAAAGAGTCTCCGAGGTTATGCGCGTATAAGACAGCGCGAAGGAAAGGCCAAGAGACCTTGTCGAAGGCCTTTTCCGCTTCAAGGGCCAAGGCCGCTGCAGGAAGCTGAGACCTTTTGGCAGCACCAATAATATGGCAGAATGTGCGTATATTGTCCCTTGCAAGACGTCCTTTTACAAAACCTGTTTGGGAGGGATGTACAAGATGGGGAATAAAGGATTCTAATCTTTTAGCCAGGATTTTAGCAAAAATCTTTGCTTCCATGTTAAGGAGAGAAATAGGTCGGAAGTTTTTAGGGTCCGAATGATCTTTTCCCTCTTTCGGGAGTACAACTATGGTGGCTTCAGCAGCCGTGCCAGAGACAGATCCATCTTTAACAAAAGAATCAAAGACCGATTGTAACTTAGGGACTAGCGAAGGGAGAAAAGTTTTATAAAATAATATTGGATAGCCATCAGGGCCCGGAGCCTTCCCAGAACGAGTAGCCTTAATTGCAGACACTATTTCTTCGGGGAAAATAGGTTTATTTAGAAAGGAACGATCCTCCTCAGAGACCGATTGAATCGGAACCGATTTTAAAAAATCACGACAGTGGTCAAAAGAGGATTGGTTAGAAGGGGTATATAATTTATTATAAAAGTCACGAAACACTTCAAGTATTTCCCCTGTTTGGAATCGTTTAGAGCCGGTGTGGTCCGTAATAGAAGAGATCTGCGAAGACTTAAACGAGAAATCTTGAAATTTTAATGTAGCCGCTAGAAGTTTGCCAGCCCGATTCTTTAATAGCAACTTCTTGGACTTTTGTGCTTGGATACCAATATGAGCCCTCTTGGTGACAATGGTATTGTATTTGTATTTTAGTAGTTTAATTTGTTGTAAGCAGATCGGATCCTTAGAATGCCTGAAGGAAGCTTCCAGAGTTTTGATTTCAGTTGACAGATCTGTGAGCTCCTTCTTAATAGCTGAATTACGTCTAGACATACATTTAATGACCTGACCCCGGAAAGTACATTTAAAGGAGTCCCACAAGACGATTGGGGAAGAGACAGATCCCTCGTTTTCACGGAAAAAAGTATCTATAGCCTTAGAAAATTCAGCAACCTGAGGAGGGTCATACAAGACTTCAGTGTTCAACCTCCATGAACGCGCGCGTGATTTAGGGGCAAAGGATGAAAGCGTAAAAGTGACCGCAGCATGATCAGAGACCAAAATAGGGTGAATAAGCGGAGAGGTAGACGATGAAACAAGAGAAGAATGAACGAGGAGATAATCAATACGAGAAAAGGAGGAGTGAGGCGAAGAGAAGAAAGAAAAATCACAGCCAGTGGGATTATGGAGACGCCAGATATCGTGAAGATGAGAGATGGAACACATGTTAAGCATTTGTTTGTGGGATTTAGGAGGGCGAAACTGAAACGAGGAATTTCTGTCTAAGAGAGGGTCCATTGGTAAATTAAAATCGCCACCAACAATAAGATTACCAGCGTGTGGAGTGTCATGTAATTTTTTGGTAACGGATTTCCAAAAAGCCGGATCATCTACATTCGGGGCATAGATATTCATAACATATAAATCGTGCTGACCATCCGATAATTTAGATAACAACCACCGACCATCAGAATCATGATCGGAAGAGAGTATTGATAAGCCAGATTTTCTCGAAACTAAAGTGACAACCCCATTCCGTTTGCCAGAGGCATCAGAACAGGAAACATCCGAAACCCAATCTTTCTTCAAAAACAACGCTTCTCTATTAGCGACCTTGGACTCTTGAAAAAGAACCAAATCTGCAGAGAGAGACTTACAGTAATCCAAAATCTTCGACCTCTTCACCGGGTGATTCAAGCCCTTAACATTAAGGGATAGCACATTTAAACCCGACATGTATAAGAAGAGGGGTAAAGAGAAGACGAGACTGATAGTAGAAAAAGAACCAACGTCAGAAATACAAGGGAACAACCATTAAGGAAAAGAAACACTGGGGGAGCATCCATGTGGGAGGACCAAGAGAAAGGAAGAGAAAGAAGAGATGAAAAGAGAGGAGAAAGAGGAGAGAAAGAGAGCAGGAGGGGAGGCCTAAAAAAGACCAACATCATGCAAGGGAGAACGTGGAAGAGGCGAGCAAAGGACCCGTACTAGGAGCATAAGTGGGTAAAAACAGTAGCCCAACACTAAAATACCTTGGCCGATAGCAGGAATATCGGAACTGTTAACAAGGAACAGATAATATCGCAGAACATCATTATACTGGAAATAATAAAAACTGATAATGAAAAGAATACTACACTGTAGCATAGAATAAAACAATCTAGCGAGAGAAATATCTAAAATAAGCAACATTAGTAGAAAAAATAAGAAACCGCGTGAGTATGAGAGATAAAGTCTAAACAGTAGATAACTGCGAAGCGAATACAATACAGATTTAAAAAGCTAACAACATAATAAGGAACAAGCAATAACTGTAAATGACTATACTCTGAGGATGAATGACAGAAGCAAGAAAAGAAAAAAAAAAAAAAAGTGATGTATGAGAAAAGAACTGATAGAAAATAGCAAGTTATATAGATAGAGAAAAAGAAAAGTAGAAAAGATATCATATATATCAAATATGAAAAGCAATAATGACGAGATTAGTGCACCCAAATGAACATATCAAAACCTTAGCGAGAGATATATGTATAATAAACACTATTAAGAAAATATTACTAATACACTAATTATATGAGGTAAATCCGAAACAGGAGATAAATGTAAGGTAGAAATGCATATCTAAAAAAGAATGACATACTTAAGGAACAAGCTATAACTGTATATGGCTAAAGTATGAAGCTGAGACACAAAAGAAAGAAAGTAGAGAAGGAAGGGAGAAGAATTATAGTAAAACAGGAGAGTAGGAATATAAAGAAAGAGAGAAAATGACTAGTAATATAAAGAGGAGTACAAATGTTGAAGAAATACATAGAGAGAACAAAGAAGGACAATAGATAAGAAAATAGATTAACGAGAATGCGGGTAAGAAACTTCAGAGAAGATGAGAGACAGGGACCCAAACAAAAAGGCATGATAAATAAAAGAAGAGAGCAAAACAAGGAAAAAACCAGGGACCGGAATAAAAAAGGAGAGTGAGAAGAAACTATGAAAAGAGAAAAGAAAAACAAATGTGTTTGGAAATACCTGTAGGAGGAGAACTATAGAAAGAACGAACAAGTAAAAATAGAAATGCAAGAAAGACGACTAGAACAGAGATGAATATGAAGAATAGAAAAATACCATTAACAGACTTGAAAGAGAAGAACAACCGATAAGCAGAACAAGAGAGAACAAAGCACCAGGCATACGGAAAAATATATCAATAAAGGAAAGGAGACAGTTCAAGTGCCCGAAGCACCGGTGGGCTGCGAGGTCGCTTTCTGAATCTCCATCTCTATCTCCAGTTGGTTGTCCAGGAACGTAGATAGGTCAGCCGGCTCATCGAAAATTCTGGAACGTCCTTTATAAGTAATGCGGAACTTCGATGGACCAGAAAATGAAAAAGGAATACCCATCTCAGAAAGACGTTTCCGAAGATTTAAGAAGCCTTTCCTCCTTATAACCGTGTCTCTGGCAAAGTCCTGAGAAATTGAGATCCGGTGTCCATCCCAGATGACTTGTTTAATTTTCCGCATATGGGAGAGAATCAGTTCAGTATGTTGATGCCGCAATGGCTTAAAAATGATTGCTCTTGGCTGGGTTGCCGTCTTGGATCGAAACGTTGGAACACGGTGTGCTCTTTCTATCTCAAAGTCTCTGGTGAATGAGATTTGTAAGGTATCTGGAATCCAATGGGAAAGGAACTCTATCATAGAGGAAGATGATTTCTCTGAATCTTCCGGCAGGCCAAAAATACGTAGGTTAGATCTACGATTACGGTCCTCCTGCTCAGTGAGGTCTCTGCGCAAAGCCGCCATTGAACGCTCTAAGTGGTTGAGGGATCTGGATTGTTTTTGTATACCATCTTCAGCACCACTGATTCGTGATTCAGTAGCAGAAACACGCAGAGAGAGGGCTTTAAAGTCACTCCTGATAGCAGACATCTCCACTTGTAATAAATCCGTGTTAGTTTTCGTTGACTGCGCAATATCATGCACTTCATTGAGGCGCGCCAGAATTGTGTCCAATGTGGAAGTGGTGTCTGACTGAGAAGACTCAGGTGTAGGAGACCCTGACTTAGGTCTTTTTAGCGACGTTCCAGTATCTTTGGAGTCTTTGTTGGTCAAGGTGCGACCCATATTTGCAGCCATGAAGGAACAGTCTCCAAAAGAAAGTATATAACCACTTAAGAGGAGGGAAAGCTGCGCAGCCTGTATCAAAAAAGATATAGTAGACTGAGCTCAATGGGCGCTACTTTATTAATATCGGCGGACTAATATGCAGGGCAGGCATGTAGCAAAATATCAAATAGCTACAATAGAGCAGGGGAGCACTGTAATGAGATCGTAGAAAAAAAAGACCTACACCTACATGAGAGAACTGCACTGAAACAAACAGCGCGTGGACAGCTTAATTCCAGCCAAGCAGCAAGAAAATAACAAAAAAAAAAAGTAATAACTGTTACCACTTGCAGGCATCATAGACGAAACGACCTGGAAATCCACTTCAAACTGTAAGAATGTAGCCACAGCTGCGCTTCTGAGGAGAAACTGTGACAGCGTCAAGAGCGGTAAAATGGCGGCCGTCCGTGAGGAGAGAAGGTCGTCTCAGGAGGTCGAAATATAAATGAAGCAGCCGGTGCCCAAAATAGCAGGAAACCTCCGTCAAGCAGTTCCCTGCATGTTCCGCCGCTGTGGTCTGCCTTTTCCGCCACTCGGGGCAGCTAGGAAACGGAGAAAATAGCTCACCGGGCTAAACTCGCCTCGGAGCTCAAGCGCGACCCGCCATACTGAAGCGGCGCGCAAGCCACGCCCCGCAAAGTACCATTTTTAATGTTTAATTCCCCTCAAATGTGTCAGTGATCTACGGACCAGTTTTTGAGGCTATGGAAGCTGCATACCTAAAACGATAGCGGAAGTCCTCCGCCTTGAGAACAAAAATAGCGCCCACAATCTGCGGTCTATTTTTCATGTTCACGGACTGTGGGTGACGTGGTATGTGTAGCAAGCTGGACACTTGAAAAGTGTCATACAAAATACATATTGCATAGTTCCATCACATTCAGCACTAATTTTGTACAAACCTTTTCCGCAAATCGCCATTGGAACATTTCTTTCTTTCTTCCCTTGCATCCTAGAAAGAACACAATCCATTTTGAAACATAGCAGCAATGATGCCCGATCTCAGCCTTTTAAGACTGCTAGATTATGGTTTCAAAATTGAGGAAATAAAATACAAAGCATACAATGAAACCTGTAATAGCCCCATAATTATTGCAGCATTAAACTGTGACGGTGTTAATAACATCTATAAAGAATGCATCAATCTGTTGCCTTTTAATGTTAAATTGCAAGACTCCGCTAGTTCTTAGAATTTGAAAGGTACTTAATATAAAAAAGCAAGGTCCGAGGCAATGTGCTCTTTACTGTAGGACTAAAATTATTGTTGAGAAAAGGGATTAGGGCAAAATGCCATATATAACTCCTGTGAGAGGAAAATATCAGCAAAGGCAGCCTCTCTTGAGTTTCCTACTTTATGATTGAAGGGCACCATAACTTTGGCTATTATAGAAAAATCAATAACAAAACAGAAGCTTTCTCCACCAATTTGTCTGAAAAGTTTCTTAAATCTATGATAAAGTTACACGAAGGTCGGAAACAGTATTTCAAATGAATGTGCCGGCCATAAATTCTCATGTTCTGTGTTGCAGTTTTTAATATCATGAAAAGGCTGCGACGATTTTCTTGTTTTCTGACACAGTGCGTTCATTTGCTTAAATGATCGCATATAAATGAGTGCATCCAACTTGAATTGTATGCATGAACATCTATTAATAGTTCAACTCAGCTCTGTTCAATTTAAGTGTTTTGTAGCCGGGTGCGATCTTGTATCTGCAGCAGGTACCAAAGTACTTGTGGCATTTATGACGTCACGACAATGCACTCTTTTGAAAGTCTAATCTCCTCTAAATAGTTTTTTTTTAAATAATGCGAAAATTCTATATTCAATTTCGCACGTTATTATTTATTAAGAATGTTGAATTAGTCTTTCACAATGAGAACATTTTTCGTGCGAGTTTAAATATGTATTCAATGGACTACATAGTAAGAGAGATGAATATGCTATAAACTCCAAAGAATAAGTTTCTCGCATTTGGACTAAAATAAAGCAAATATTTGTATTTTTGGCACTTTTACATAAACATACACTGGTGTGCAAAAGAGTTTGCCGTCTATGTGTGGATTGTGCTATCAATGCATACCTTTATGCATGTTAATTATGAAAGGGTTTTAAAAGTGAGTTTAGCTTAAAACATACCAGGTGAATATCCACGGAGTGGCTCATGGCAGACAATCTAAATTATTGTCTCAGATGCTAGCAAATTGACTAGTCTCATGATTCATCGAGCAGAAGCACAAGAGTTACTCCAGTGTTACCCCTATAAAGTTCTATAGGTAGATGTAAGAAAGGGCCTCTTTTGGGTGGTCGGCACATTTTTGGGAAAAGAAGCAGATGGATTTCAACTCTGCAATCTTATTAAAACTCCAATTTGAAGATGAAATATGGATTTTTAAAATATACAGGAAAAGTGGCTATTAACCCCTTAACTGCTGCCCCGCCCCCTCTTCCCCCTCCTCCTCAAGTGCTGAACCTCTGTTTGGCTATTTGGAGTCGTTTGTGCTTAGGGCTTCATATCTCTTTTTCCACGTGAGCTATTCATGCCAAATTTGTGTCCTTTTTCCCAACATCCTGGGGATTCTGGCGGTATCCAGGGTTTGTGGATTGCCCTGGAGGGGACAGGGAAATTTACCAAAATACAGCTAACATTGGGTTTTTGAGGGAAAAATTGGAAGAAAGTGCTGAAGAACAAAGCGTCTAGCTTTTTCCCTGCAAATGGTATCAACAAAACGTTTACAGTGCTAAAATCACCATATTCCCAGTTTTCAAGAAAAGGCAAACTTTAATCAGAAAACTAATTTTTTTACACAGTTTTAGCTTTTTAGTGGGACATAGACTATTTTTCCTATTTTGTGTGCTTTCATCCTCCTTTCAGCTAGTGGTAGAAATTGATGTGAAACTAATAATGGATCCCAGAAAGCTATACATTTTTGAAAAGTAGACAAATTCCTAAATTCAGCAAGGGGTCATTTTTGTACATCCTTCAAGGTTCACTATAGAAAGTAACAGTTGAAATAAAAACATATTGAAAATGAGTTGAAAAAACCAGCCATTTGTGCCTGTGTTTTCACCTGTAACTTCTTCTAAGTATGAGCGATTTTTAAAAGCAATATACTGTTATGTCTACTGGACCCTTACGGTTGCAGCGGTGTATAGGACTTGTAGGTTTTTTAATTTTTTATTTTTTTTAATTTATTAGTTCATCATAAAACACAGTTGTACACACAGTTGCATCGATTCAAGACATCTTGATATTTATCAAAGCAATGTATAAAAATATGAATCAAACAATTAGGGGTTACCAACTTCCCAATGTCAAAATGGTGCACTTCTAGGGCAGTGCCAGCAGAGAACTCCATACAATTCACCATTGCCTCACGTAAGTCTCGGCTCCCCTCCGGCGGCTCCACTGTATACGTTATATATGTGGGTATGATCTCCCTAATCATCTATGTTTCCACCACCTAACATGGTGTCTCAAGGCGAAAAGTCTGTGGGTCTGAGAATGTGTCAGTGGCGATGTTGGAAAGTTATTCTTGGTATGTTCCCCAGTCGTCCCTGGGACGGATTTTGGGAGGGGGTACCTCATTGTATACATCGGCATGTGTATTGCAATACAGCATATCATCATGTCAGTCTTTAATCAGAGGTAGCAGGATGCCCATCCAGTGCAGTGCCACATGGCGTTTAACTAGGAGGATCCCAATAGCGAGTAACAGCCTTACTGTCTAGCTAACTGTGAGATTCCATTCCAAAGAGGGACATTTTAGTGTCTGGTTCCAAATCAGCACTGATCATTGTACCCAACTCCTGAAACACCCGGTCCCAGAATATCCTGATCCTCGGACACTCCTAAGCAAGGTGCCAGAGTCCAGCGTTCTCCGCCCCACACCTCTAACAGCTGGAGTCCTCCACTAGCCCACACCGAAACTGACATGCAGGGGTGCAATGTGTTCTATGCAGAAATGTATGATGGTTATGTTTGTGCCTCCCATTGAGGGAAACTGAGTTTCGAACCATGAAGAAGTGAAACAGCGCCGTGCCCACCGGCTTTACCTCCGGTTGCTGCAGATCTTTCCAGGAGGTAAGCACACAATCACAAAAAAATCTCCCTTTTTTATGTTGCCCACCAATTCTAGTGCCGGCCTTGCTCCTGTCTCCTAACTCAGTGAGAACCACAAACCCCAGTGGAGTGGCATTTCTGGGGAGTACAGGAAGGCCCCCGCCTGCATATGTAATAACCTCTGCCACGCATGTACTGTAACAGTCAGGCCGTCAAAGACTCGGAGTCGCATAGAGGGCGGGTGCATGAGCAACTGGGGCAATCAGTGCAGTTCTGTCGCATTGCATTCTAAACATAAAAAGGGTATGTCTTGTGGACCATGAATCCAGTAATGGGCGATTGTGCTATTAGCTGCATTGTAATATTTTTCTAAATCTGGAACACCCAACCCACCTAGCTCATGAGGTAAAGTGAGTAAATACCACTGTATGTGGGGCTGTTTACCGGCCCATGCAAGCCATATCAATTGGATTTGCCAGATTTTAAATAGAGATTAAGGTATGAGAATAGGTATATTCTGAAAGAGAAAAAGGAATCTCAGTAGGATTACCATTTTCAGAATCGCGTTTCTTCCCATTAATGAGAGCAGGAGCTGTATCCATTTATCTACATTTTCTACCAGTTTTTGTGTGACCTCACCATAGTTTTCCTGAATCACAAGCGTTGGATCAGTGTGTAATTGAATCCCCAAGTACTGCACAGCCTCTTCGATCGAGCGCAGCTGGAAACCCATACTGGGTTCCGTGGTGATGGGGGTAAGGGAAAATATGATAGATTTAGTCCAGTTTACTCATAGGGCAGAAAGTCCACCAAACTGGACCAACTCCCTCAAAATAGGGGAAAAATATACCTCTGGGTCGTGGACAAATAGCATCATATCATCCACGTAGGCGGAAATGTTAAGGGTGTACCCTGGAAAACCCATCCCTCTCTGAGTGTGATATTCATGAATGGCACAAGTCAATGGTTCCGAAACTATTGCATGCAAAAGCGTAGAAAGGGGGAACCCCTGCTGTGTACCACGCATAATAGAAAATTTCATCAAGACTACGACTCCTACCCTCACTTTGGCTGTGGGCGCTGCACACAACACTTCTACCAAACGTAATTTCCACTTCCTGTCTTGCGCAGTGCCACAAACATAAAGCCCCATTAAACAGAGTTGAAAGCTTTCTCTGCATCGAGAAACACTGCCTCAGCTTTGTTTTCTGGACTCAGTCTCTGCAACACACCAAACAGAGTTCTCAGGATGTGAGACTGGTTACGACTAGGGACAAATCCAGCCTGTTCTGGTCGTATAATGCCTGGTAAAATGGGGCCAGCCTATTGGCCCGAAGTTTTGTGTAGATCTTTGCGCCCACTTTGAGTAGGGACAAGGGCGTATATGAGGAGAGTTATAAATGGGATCTCTGGTTGGCTAAGGCTTGCGATAAAGCCAGGCAGAGACCGCCACTCTAGTCAGGGCAAGGGAGTTACAGCCCAAAGATAATCCCTGCTCAACCCCTTGGTATCTTGGCACGAGCAGTCAGGCTTATCCCAGAGGCTATGTGTAAAGCATTTGCGCATGCACACAGCAACAACATCCCAGGCACACTACAATAGGAACTCCTCACAAGGTTATATCCAAAATAGCCTTTGTATTCTCATAACACATTAGAATAGTACTCACATAATATATATGGTGCCACCTGGCACTAGGTCATATTTACAAGTGATTCTACCCACATGACAGGGCCCACTGGACCACTGTCAGAACCATCACCGAGTGAACTTAGTAAAAGTAAAATATCATAAACGTACAACCAGTAATCACTGGTAACCACTCTACTCAGCATCAGCCTGTAACATAAAACACATTAAGCACAGTATCACAGTAGGAGCGAATTACGTTCTGCGCCAACCTCACCAGCCTAAACACATTATACAATCATCTCATGAGTCTAAACACTTGAGACCCTACCCTCCTTAGCATAACTCACGTTAGGAAATAATCTCAATGGAACATAATCTCACTAGCATAATCCATAATATGCAAACATCCTCATAATCATAGAAACCATGGTTAGAGGCATCAAACAGGGAGCGTAAATCATACTACATGAATCACATTTCCTAGCACCACATAAATCACATTAGGGCCTCGTGCCCTATTAACCTAACTGTCCCCTGGTCCAACTGGCCATCTCAAAGGGAGCTCAAATGCCCGATGTCTAAGAGTTAGGGCACGCTGCCAATGCAGCAGTAGTCAAGGGTGCGCACTTTGCGCAGACCTAAATGTAACAGCAGGCATTGAGTGCTGCACAGCTGTGTAAGTACTGGGGGTAAAAGAGTGCATTTCACTCCTATCTTATTCATAATAATGCCCCCCAAGGAACTGTGGCCCAAACGTTGCAGTTGCCCACTACTTGCTGGGCAGCTGTGAATATCAAATGAGGCCTGAACACACACGGTGCCCTTTGGGTGGTCAATTATACAAAACGCTGCAGCTGCCTGCGCTGGTGCAGCGCAGCTGTGAATAGGGAGAGGGAGCCTTGGCACTACTGTTCCCTCGGAGCCACCACTGGGGCTTTTTGTAAATAACATTGGCCCCCTCACTGGAGCACACAGGCTCTCCAAACAACATGCCCCCAAAGCGTGGCAGCTGCCCCCTAGCAAGGGGGGGCAGCTGAAACTGGGAACATCTCCAGAAGCTCCTCATGGCAGGGTGGGCTCCTGTGGAACACGTCTGGTAACCACATGCAGGGCTCACACCACGTCTGCGAGAGCCCTGCCTCCAAGACATTCCATCACTTCTGGCTTTCTCCGGACAGCCTCTGCGCCCCCCACAGTCAGGCGCAGCAGCGGCCGGACTTTCTGCCTGCTACTCGTCTGGGCGGCGGCGGTGACTCGGTAAAGTGCACGGTGGACACCTGGTATTTCAATAAGAAAATCAAGGCAACATGCAGGCTGGGCACCCGCAATTAACAATAGCGGGAGAGTGGGTGGGCACCCGCTCTCCAAACCCTAAAGACCATATGAAAATCCAAATGCTGGCTGGGCTCCGGCTTTTAAAATATAGCGCTCCTAGGGTGCTAGAAGCAAGAGCAGGCAACAGAATATAGCACTCCCAGGTCGCTAGATAACAGAAATCCAAGATAGCGCTCACAGGGGTAGGAGCCACAGCTCCTTAGCAAAAAGTCCAGGAGAGTTTCAGGGGCATAGCTGGGCCCAGGGAGGCCAGCACACATGGCCCACCAGCAGGGAGGCAGCCTTCATGGCGGTTCCTCCTGGGCCCCAGTAGCAGTGAGCCCCCTCCATCAGGCAAGCAGCACCCAAGAAAAGACTGAACATTTTCATGGGGTCACAACCCCTATATTTATATCTCATTTCCCTTTGTGTCACAGCATAGGGCTTGGAAATACTGGTCAGAACTGGTTTAGGGGGGATTTGGAGCACTTTGTTTTTACCTCTCAGTTCCTGTCAACCACAAGCCAAACATACAATTCGCATCAGGCAGGCAGACACATAGCACACAGAAATGCCAACTTCTAAAAGTGGCATTTCTCCACCAGACACCATAAAACTGCGCACACCATTGTGCAGCATTTATTCTTACAAGTTCATCCATACTAAACTCGACCCTACACTCCTCTCATACCAGAAATTACCATTGACACAAATATCCCCCATGCATTCCTATGGGAGGGCAGGCCAATCTCACCACATGCACTCAGAGAGCGCACGCACTTTATACTAGGCCACAGTGCTAAAGTGCCCAGAAACCTAAAACCCCAACCACCAGGTCAGAGCTTAAGGCAAAAAGTTCAGGGGTGAACTTGCCAAAAAGGGCAAAGTCCAACACAACCCCCTTTCAGTCAAAACGCAGGGCAGACCTATCACCACTGTGATGGGCTTCCCTGCTTGGGGCAATAGTTCTTGAATGCGGGCCCGCAAAGCAGGGACACCCTCCGGTTCTACGCCATTCTGAACCCACGTGGTTCTCTCTGAAAAAGAACTCTGAGGCCCAACTGGGCTACCCCACTGGTACTCCCTAGTTTTCCACAGCCAGGACTAGTCCCTAGGCCATCCGGATACCACTGGTCCTTGCCAATCCACAGAGTGGGGGTCAGTAACCCCTGTCATCCAATAGCCATTCTCCACTCTCCCTCTGAGTGTAGTTCCAAACTACCACTGATCCTATCACCTATGGTCCGCACCCTCAGGCTGACCAGAGGTTAAGGTCAAAGTGTTCCCTCACCCTACCTCTACTTCTGGGGTTCTGCACTCTCCCAGGAGAAGCACCCTCCAGAACACAACTCTCCCACCAGGTCAGGACCTCTCTCCATCAACTGGTCTACCACCTGGGATTCACATTCACCGGATGCACCGGGGTCAGAGGCAAGGACTAACTCTCTCTGCACCCCCTTCCAGAGTTCTGCACCCTCCCACTGTAGAGCAGGGTCCCTTCATTTAAGATTGGCCCAACCCGCTCTCAGGGTAGTACTACCACACTCATCCAGGGACCCTAAAGATCTCGGCTAGGCCTGCACCACCCCTTCTGAGAATCACAGGGTCCCTTTCCTTTAAAGTGGGCCCCACTTGTGTTCACAGGGGTACCCCTAGAAGGCAAACCGGCCAGGACACTGATTACAGCTCCCCTGCTGTCCAGGTCAGGAAACACCTGTTCCTGGCTCCCCAACCCAGGGACACTACCCCTTGGTCAGATGCCCGGAAAACCAGGACTTCAAGGGGAGCACGATTGCCCCTCCGAGGGTGACACATAACTAATGTGTTGTGTGACAGTCTGCCTGGCACAGATCTCACGACCTCCTGTCCATCTGCGCCAACCTCATCAGCAAAAACACATTATGCAATCATCTCATAAGTCTAAACGCATTAGACCCTACCCTCCTAAGCATAACTTGTTAGGAAACAATCTCATTGGAACATAACCTCACTAGCATAAACCATGGCCCTCTCAAAAGGGGCTCAAATGCCCTATGTCTAAGAGTTAGGGCGCGCTACCAATGCAGAAGTAGTCAATGGTGCGCACTTTGCGTAGGCCTAAAAGTAGCAGCTGCCACTACGTGCTGCGTAGCTGTGAAAGTACTGAGGGTAGAGGAGTGCATCTCACTCCTATCTTAATCACAATAATGCCCCCAAAAGAACTATGGCTTAAACTTTGCAGCTGCTCACTACTTGCTGGGCAGCTGTGAATATCAAATGAGTCCTGGACACTCACTGTGCCCTGTGGGTAGTCAATTATACAAAATGCTGTAGTTCTGTAAAGATGTGTTAAAGGCTCATTTCATTAGGAAGCTGCATGCCACATTTAGTGCACGTTTCACTATCAAAAGAGTGATCTACAGGCTACAGCCGCGCTGCAAGTGTTAGAAGGCTATTAAACAACACAGGCGGAGGGAAACAACGCCGAACAGCCAGGTCCATTGATGCAGTGCACCCCCCATAAAAACAGGACTTCTTTGCCTTTAAAAGTGAAAAATGGATCTGGTGTGCCAATTCTCCAAATGAAAATCGATTGGGAGCATTTTTGACCTGCCCTCTAAATGCAAATGTGTGTATACTTGTAAAGCGCACTATCACCTAAAAGGTATCTTGGCACTGTCTACCGCTGTGTAACCCTTCCTGGCTTTCCCTGTGAGATGCCCCCTTACTGGGCACTTCCAAGGTGAGGCCAGGCATCCTAGCGCTTTCGGGGCCGTTGTGGAGATTAAGCAAGCTATTGTCCAGAGTTGCAGAGTAGGACCCATGATTAGAGTAGGTACTTAGGCGAGAATTATCGAGTCCGTGGACATTGAGCCCAAGACCCTGCCGCGTTGGGAATTGAACCCTGGTCTCGGGCCAGACCTCTGCCTCAGGATCTGCCGCTCTAATTGGTGAGCCACACTTCTCCACTCCTCTAGATTGGACAACGCCATCCATTTAAAATTAAGAAGCCCTGATGAGAGCCCCTGCACTTTATGCCCGGGACTCGAAACAAGTTGGCAATTTGTCAAACATTGAGGAGTATTTAATTAATGTCCTTTCCCTCTGAGGGTGTCACCATAAATAGATACACCCCTTGACCAGGATCCTTTAGGAATCTCCCAATGTTCCCCTATACACCGAGTATTTGTTAGCTTAAGGTGGAGTAGGAGTAATGAATGTTAGTGTGTAAGACCCAGTATTATGCAAAACTGTTACACATTTCAAAAGAAAGTGTTGTTTGTTTTCCTGTCATCATTTGTTTTTTTCTTTGAAAAGTTTTTGTCAAATGTGGTATTTGTATTGTCAGGTGTAAAGAATTTAATATGGTTTAGGTTTCATTGTCAGTGAATGTACTTTGATCACACTATGTCCTTTTGTTGTGAATTGTTTAAAAAATTGTTTTGCATCTTTTTCAAAAAAAGAAAATGTAATTAAAAAGATCAAACCTTAGTACTTGTTTGTTTGATCCTAGCGGTAATTCAAGATACGCATTGAAATTGCTACGAGGGTTGGGTTCTCTATATCTGTAAAAACTTCCAAAAGTGTTATTTCTGTACCAGTCACAATAGATCTGCGCACACCATTGTGCAGCATTTATTCTCACGAGTTCATCCATACTAAACCCGACCCTGCAGTCCTCTCATACCAGGAATTACCATGGAGACACATATCCCCATGCATTCCTATGGGAGGGCAGGCCAATCTCACTACACGCATTCAGAGAGCGCACACACTTTACACTGGGCCACAGTGCTAAAGTGCCCAGAGACCTAAAACCTATATCACCAAGTCAGAGCTTAAGACAAAAAGTTCACAGGTGAACCTGCCAAAAAGGACCAAGTCCAACACGGAGCTTGGTGATTTTCCTGGTTTTAACAAAGTGGCAATGATAGCCTCCCGCATTGAAGGTGGCATGGTACCTGCCCCCGCCATTTATATCCAGAAGTTCTTTCTAAAAGGACACCGGAAGACCTTCTGCCCCGGGGCCATGTCTGCCGCCATCTCACACAACGTGCCTCATATCTCATCAGTCGATAGTGGCGCCATTAAATCACTAACCAGGGCATTTTGATGTATGAAAGGTATTCCTCTAGGGCCTCACTACCTATAGGGATTTGTGAAGTATATAAATTATGATAATACGCAAGGAAACGGGTTACAATATCATCTGTGGTGTCAAGCAGACTCCCACTGTTGTCAGTCATAGATACCATTTTATCTGATTCCCTCTTGGGTCTTAACAATCCTGCCAACATGGCAACAGGTCGATCCCGCTCCCTGTAAATATGGGCTGTTGCATACTTCTGAAACTGAAGAAGTCCTTACCTGTGCTCACCCTATTTTATATTTACTTAAACTCTGCTTAATGCCGTTCAACAAAGCATGCGTGCTGTTTGGTGTAATGGCAGCCAGCCTAAGTCAGTGAACAACAGCTTGTGGAAAAGCCACTGGTATACCAAACACACAGCTGGTATCATTAAAGAAGCTTCCTGGGAGTCCGTTCCCATCCGTCTTTCACCAGGCTGAGAGGTCCCCGTACAGGGTGCCCGTACAAAAGTTCGAAGGGGCTGAAGCCCACTCCCTTCTGTGGCACTTCCCTGTAGGAAAACAAGAGACAGGGTAGGAGGACGTCCCATTTCCTCCGCAGGCTCTCAGGTAGACTCCGTATCATACCTTTCAAGGTTTTGTTAAACCTTTCCACAAGACCATTGGTTTGTGGGTGATAAGGAGTGGTAAACCGATAGGTAACACCGCACTCCTTCCACATAGCCCGCATGTACGCTGAAAGGAAGTTAGTCCCCCTGTCGGACACAACCTCCTTGGGGAAACCCACTCGGGTGAAGATCCCCATCAGGGCCCTTGCCACTACAGGTGCAGTGATGGTCCTCAGAGGTATTGCCTCTGGTTACCGTGTGGCATGATCCACCAAAACCAGTATGAACCGGTGACCAGCTGAAGTTGGTGGATCCAATGGCCCTACAATGTCGATGCCCACCCTCTCAAAGGGGGTGCTAACGACAGGTAGTGGTTCCAGGGGAGCTTTTAGCTTCACCCCTTCACACGCAGGCTTCTTTTCTCCTTAATAGTTGATGTATGGGGAGGGATTGGTCAGAGGCTGAAGGGGGAACAACCCTCTGAAGTGACTGTCTGCCTCCAAGACAAACTAGCTGTTCTCAGTGTGTCCACCTCCTCTCACCACTGCCTCACTCCTCCACTCTTGGGTCAGCACAAAATGGCTGCTGGTCACTGGCCTTATATAGGGTGGCCTGAGACCTGCAGAAGTCTCTAGTTGATTCTAGAAAGTTCCCTAATGTTAGCCTATGGGCCTGTCCTCCAGTAGTGTCCGTTATGGCAGTTGGTGGACACCATTTTAGGTTTCTGGAGGTCCCTAGATTTTTAAGGGGCCTGACTAGGCCTCACAGGTTATGAGGGAAAAATGGCGTCATCACCAAGGAACACCTAGCCCCCTGACAGCATTGAAAAATCCTGATGGACATATGTAAAAATAAAAATAGAAACTCTGGGAGGCTAAGGGGGACAAAAATAAATAATAATGGTTAGAGTATCCCCAGAAGCAGACAGGTCTAACAAGTTCCTACGGTCCTTTGCGGCAACAACAAATTGTACCAGAGGCCACAGTGCAAGGTATGTAGAGCTCTCTGAACAGCTCTACTCCTGTATAGAAATTGTCCACATAAAGGTAGTAACCTTTGTGAAGAAATGGCTAGGCAAGCTCCCATACAAATGTTTGTGTGACCCCCTAGCTTGGGAGAGCAACCTACAGGGTTAGAGTTGTGTCCTTCCCTTTATACATTGATGCCATAACAAGCTTGTTTGCTTGGAATGTACTGCCTGAACAGCAACCACCCTTTATACAGGATCAAATACTCATCGATGGCTATATTCTTTCCTAGAGTAGAAACCTCTGGAAACCTGGCAGACAAATGTTCCACAACAGGCTGAATTTTTAACAACTAGGATTGCTTTTGACATTGGTGAAGTGGAATTGGATTGTATTTCTTGTGCTATGCTAACAATATGAGCCAGGATATATCAATGACCTTTCATTAAAATATCTTTTTCCTTTATTAACAGGGATTCCTAGAGATCCTGTGGTTGGTTCTACCCCCTGTAACACCAGGCATTTACATTAGTTTGGTGGTTGTATGTTGAATGCTGTGCATATTAGAAATAGGAAGTTCTAATAGAATTGTTAATAATAGCTTTGTCCTATTTCAGCAAAAAGTACACAGCAGGTGATATGAAGGAAATGAAAGGTCATGCTGGAAATATATTCTCTCTATCACTGAAATGCAATTATAATTATCTTTTATTACAAGTAAATTAAGGACCTCATTTTAGAACAATATTTATATCTAGATAAGCACAGAAGTGCATGTTATATGGTTTGCTTATGTTGTTTCTTTTGTTTTAGCTCTCTTTCCTTGCTGTTCCCTTCCCTTTTTTTCCTCACTTGATCACCCCAATCTTCTGTGCTATTATAGCAAACGGAATTGAGGATGTCGAGAGGTGGATCAGATTGAGCATCAAACTGATCCTGGGAGCCTGGAGAAGTACTCTTGACACCCCAGTACAGAGATCTGGGCCAGATTCCATTGTTTCTTTGCTCCCCATGGTTTTCCAGTCCAGACCCAGCCATATGCAAATCAGCCTTGACCCTGCTCCCTATTGGAACAGTCCAACCCGAACTGCCAGGTCTGGTCCTCCCTGGACTAGAAACAAGCTTCCTGGAACCAGCTTTGCAGCCCATTTCCACAATGGCCAACCTCCCCAAGACATAACTGGTGTCTAGTGTAGTTTCCTGCCAATGGAGCGCAGCACGGCCCAGATCAACAGCCAGGAAACCCGGGAAGGCTTTGTTTGAAATGGGAGACTCTCCTTCTGCTTCCTCAGCTCTGCTGAGGAAAACTGTGATGTCAGAGTGCCTCGAGGCATGCTGACGTCACAGATGGGTGGGAGGGGGGCGAGATTCTGAAAGCCTTCTGCATCTCCCCCAGATAGTTGAGGATTTAAAGGGGCCCTCCCTAGTGTTGGCCAATGGATATGTGCTGCACCAGGGAGGTAGTGCATGTGATGCACACACCAAGGGTTAAACCGGGGTCTGAGGTATGTAACTCTCAGGATGGGCCTTCGGGAGAGTCAGGGAACTTCATAAGCTTGAAATGTTGCAGGATGGGGCCTACCCATTCTTAGTGATAAATGAGACCTGGGGAAGACTGTAATCTTCAGTCATCCTGACAGTCACAGAGGAAGGGAGGTTGATTTCAGAATCATTTTGGTGTGGATAGGTTGGGATTGTGCATTACAATGGACATCAGATGAACTAACCTTCCACACAACAAAGAAAATGCTTAATTATCTTATGTAGCCCTGATACCAGCAATAGCGAATGTGGTAAGCAGAACACATGGGCCCGATGTCCTCGCTGCTTCATGTAAAAAACAAGACCGCTATTCCAGATTCAGGATGACGGCTATGAATGGAACCACTCCTAGTGTGAAGAGTGTATGGATATGACCTGGGTTAGGTGGTGTTTCTACGCCCATTTGGAATTTAAAAAGCATAATAAAAAGAAAATTATGGCGACACAAATTTTGAAGGCAAGACAATAAAAAATTATAATAAAGAAAAAATATATATATAACAGGAAAATGAGAAATTGACGGGAGCTGAGGGAGGCCCAGAAGCATCATTATCACTGCTCTCTGGTTAATAGGTGTAGATACACCACTCTATAAGGGACTTGCATAGGAAGTGCAGACTAGTTACACATCCCCTACATAATTTGGGTTGCAGGGGCAAGTTAGTTAATATACCAATCTTTGGGGCAGATTTACAACAGGCTAAAATTGCTGACCCCACACTTGCCCATTCTGAAAATGCAAGTATGTGCCGTATTTAAAAAAATGCTATGCAGCCCTGTTTTTCCCCTATCACTGACGCTAAATCTACCTGTCCAGCACCAACACAAGCACCTGTACGCCATAGTGCAAGGGTGTCTGCGTTGGAGGGAATGATTGTGTATGTGCAGGAAGGTGTCCATTCCTGCATATAAGCTATCCAGCATGCCGATTTTGAAACTCCTATTTCTGCTATATTGTGCAGTACACATAGAAATTGCAAATCATCATTTTTTAATGATTGCTTATGCACAGGAAGGGACACCTTACTGTACGTACACAATCATTCCTGGCTATTTTCTGTTTCTAGATGTGCAGCACAATGCAGCACAGACAGACAGAAACATTATAATAAATTAATCATGTCTCCTCTTTTCCCCATGTTAAGACCAGGTTTTCCCTGGTCTTAATTTTGGCGCTGCCTCCTAGTTATGTCACCCTTGTAAATAGGTGGCAGTATCAAAATCAATGGATGTTGCAGCGGAAAGCCCACCACAACACCCATTGCACACACATTTCACGTGTAGACTGAAAGGGGGCCTTATGTACAAGGTGGCTGGTTTTTTTGCCTTCCTCCTGTACTTTTTCTGACATTTTTTTGGCTTTTATATGATTCTGGGCACTTTACCACTGCTAAAGTGCCAAAGTGCATATGCTCTCCCTATGGTAAATTGATGTATTTATTACTGACTCCATGATTGGCTGGTTTGGTTTACTTGTCAGACCCTAGTACAGTGCACTGCATGTGCCCAGGGCATGTAAATCAAATGCTGCTGGTGGGCTTGCAGCAATGGTTGTGCCACCCACAGAAGCAGCCAGTAAAGTGTGTCTCAGGTCTGCCATTGCAGAGCCTGTGTGCAGTCTGGTACTGCCATGTTGACTGGGCAAGTGTGCCCATTTGTCAGTCCCTAAAACCTCAATTTTCTGCATATTAGTCACCCCTATAGTAGTCCCAAAGGCAGGGTGCATTGTAGTTAAAAGATAGGACATGCCCTGATGTGAGTGGCATGTCCTGATAGTGAATAACAGCCATTTTAGTTTTTCACTATTGCAAGGCTACCTGTTCCCCATAGGCCAGAATGGGTAGTTTGATTATAACATCTTATAATCCTATCTGACTCAGGGAACTCGGTAGAAATTCGAGTTTAGTATGGCTGAGCTCAGAATGATCAAATACATCTTTTAGTGAAGTTGGTTTTAACATTCTGTGTTTTAAAATACCACTTTTAGAAAGAAGGTATTTTCTTGCCTAACTATCCAAGACTGCCTCTGCCAGGTTATGTAATCCTTGTCAGGAGTTTGAGTGACAGGGGCTGGGGGACTCAAGGAGACAGGGCAAGTCAGCACAGGGCTGAATAGAGCTATCTGCATGTAGATGGATGGGAGGAGTTGCACCTGGGACCTGAATAGGGCTGGGCCTGCCTTCCACAATGCTGGCTTCACCTCCAGTGGTGCACCTGATGTCCCTGGCCCACACTGTCAAAGGAAAGAAGGAGTCTTGTCACAAAAGTGCTCCTGGACTGCACAGAACTGGTTTGAACTGGGTACAGTACCCTCTGCCTTCAGAGGACAAAGGATTTGCTAGTATAAATAGGGGACCCGACCCCAGAATTTTAGATCACTTTTGGGAAACAAGAAGAACCTTTGCTGAGGAGAGGAACCAGAGAAACTAAGGGGGAGACTATCCCTAAGCTGAATGCTGTTGAAAGGTGTGTCAGTGTGGACACATGTACATTCCAAAACAAAGTCAACAGAAAAACAAAAGGGTTTCTTGTAGGAGTTTGTGAAAAATACGGTCTTTTAAATATTTTCTCAAGCAATCCAGCGACACGTGTTTAGTTGAATGTGGGATAATCTTCCTGCGACTCCTCAGGGCTGTATAGGAGTATACGTCACTTGGGAGGACGCTCCAACGGTGATATATTTCCGACCCGGCAGAGCAAAAGACTCAAGGGATGGTAAGCCAGTTGGGTGAGGCAAATATCGCCAACAGGGATCGAAAGTATAAGTCCTAATTGTGCAATCGGAACACGGCGAACCCGCAGGATTGCATACCGACCAGGATACGTAACAGAAATTTTGACAGCACGAGGAGATATCCGCTCCCCTGTGGCACATATTACCTCTCCTGCGGAGCCCGGCACTTTCAAAGCAATTCTCTTTGTATTTTGCATATGAGCCACATCTGGCTCATTGAAGAGGAAACCTTTCGAGCAACACAAAGCATTTAGGACCTTTAGGACTCGTACTTTCGATCCCTGTTTCCAATATTTTTCTAATAGTTAATTACAGTCATGTTCATTTTCAATATTGCAAGGCTACCTGTTCCCCATAGGCCAGAATGAGCAGTTTGATTATAATATCTTAGAACCCTAATTGACTCAGGGAACTAGGTAGAAATTCGAGTTTAGTGTGCCTGAACTCAGAATAATAAAATACATCTTTTAGTGAAGTTGGTTTTAGCATTCTGTGTTTGAAAATATCCCTTAGATGAGTGCTGTTTGGGGGATTGGCCTGTAGTGGTTGCCTGACTGCCAAAGGAAGGAGACAGGTCTTTGTGCTACTTTCAAATCAACTTGTTAAGGAGCTCCAGGGGCTTGAAATAGAGCTTGCCTCCTGCTGAAGTCTCAGGGACAACAGACTTAACCAACCAGCTCCCCTGCCTTCTCTTACTGGGAATTGAAGTGCCTGCTGTTGAGCTGAGGTGTATTGTATAACTACATACACTGGGAATATTCTAGATAATTCAATGATACAAAGAGTTTACAGGTATTGTCATTTATTAATCAACAATACGTAGTTGCCAAATGGCAAATTACAATCACATAAAATTTGAAATTTGAAAACCCCAAAGGGGGGAAAAAGGGGGGGGGGGGAGGGAAGGAAGTGCTCAAGGGAGTGACAAGTCAAAGAAAAGTAAACACAGTTCCAAGAGAAATAAATTACAGTATTGCAATCAAAATCATGACAATTATGGTGCAAAGCCCAGATTCAAGGCATATGTTGGAAACTGTTCAAAAGATGACATTCACGGTCCCATACAAAATTCAGAAATATCGGGGCATGTGCCGGAAGTCCGAGAAGAGGAATAACCATCGACGTTTCGACCCCTAACTACAGGCTATGTTGAGTCCTTTCACGGGGTCTTCATCAGGACATCTACAAGGGGTAGGAAGGGAGGTGGAGCCGTTTTGTTCTGAAAAAAATGTAATAAAGGATTCGCACTTTAGTACATAAGGCGAGTTTGGCCCATCCAGTTTATGCTCAAACGTTAAAAAATTAAAAATTGATTCAATTAAATTACCATGGAGTAAGGCCCAGTTGGGCTCTGTACATGAAAAGAAGAATAAGCCACGCAGGGTGTCGTGGTCAGACTCAGAGGAGAGAAATCGCAACTGCAGAGGAGACAACAATCAATCAGATACATAGAATGAGGAATTATTCTATGTTAACAAGATGTCTGTAGGATTTCAAAAATTGAAAAAATGAAACTTACAAGCTTCAGAACTCAAGACGAATGGTTAGTAGTTAGTTGTACCATAGTCGTCACAATTCAATTTCAGTGCAGGTAAACACGGGCTGTGGGTGGGAATATATGTAATAAATTACTCGACAGAGTAACACGTGTGCGATTGCTGATGGCGCTGGACTAAATTACTGTCCAGTTATTGGATGCCTCTATATGAATTATCGGGCATGTACAACCATTAACACACAGGGACAGAGGGTAATTGCAAATGCGGAACTAATGAGACGATTAGGATGCAAATCATGATGATAAGCCATCCGTGTTTAAAATACCTCTAAAAGAGTCAAAATATAGCTCCAAGTTAAGAGAATCCCATCAGTAGTGGAGATGGTTGCCAGCATGAATAGAAGCAACAGGGAACCGTCATGCGGTCAACAAGTCGGGAGAGAGGCACGAACAATCTTTGCGTCCGACTTCTTGGGATTTAATCCTACGATAAAACGGGGAAATAGAAGTGTAACTGAATTCAAAAAGAGTGAAACTCCAAGTTAGGGAAGGCACTCGAAAAGAAAAATTGCCGTGTACTTACAGGTGAAACAGAAACGGACGATGCTGACTCCGCCGATCGTGCGAGATACTCCGCAGACGCCGCTACGCGGAGTTTGGGGCGGAGTTAGTGAATGAGAGTAGAAAGGGAAGAATTACTGAATGCTCATGTGTAAGCGCTAGGCTAGCCATTCAAGGGAAGTTTGGTTTCAGTATAGGACGAATAAATTGCGATAAATGATCACATTGGCAGTTGGTGAATGAGATAAACGCATTTGAGTAATTTACATACTCGAGAACATTTAAAAGGACACTCGTGCAACTCTCACACAAGAGGTTGTAGACCAGTGAAACATGTTCATTTGATGACAAAGAAAAAGGTACAATTGCAATATAGGATGAATAAATTGCAATAAATGTTCACATAGGCAATTGGTAAATGAGATAAACACATTTGAGTAATTTACATACTCGGGAACATTTAAAAGGACACTCGTGCAACTATCACGCAGGATGTTGTAGACCAGTGAAACATGTTCATTTGATGACAAAGAAAAGGTAAATCCGTGAGATATGTCAAAAACCTTTAAACAGTCTAGAGTACCCGCGCAACTCTTTAAACAAGAGGTTGTAAGCGGGACACATGTGATCTGGATGTACTTATCACAAGATTGCCACAAACCCGTGCACTTCACCAACATGGGAGTGTAGACGAGTAATGTTAGCAGGTGATGAGCATACCTAAATGGGTCTCAAATCTATCTGTTAACCTAGTGCTGCCAATTGTGCTAAACTACTGTCCTGTTCATTCAAACCATTAGTGTCCTTTTAAATGTTCCCGAGTATGTAAATTACTCAAATGTGTTTATCTCATTTACCAATTGGCTATGTGAACATTTATTGCAATTTATTCATCCTATATTGCAATTGTACCTTTTTCTGTGTCATCAAATGAACATGTTTCACTGGTCTACAACCTCTTGTGTGAGAGTTGCACGAGTGTCCTTTTAAATGTTCTCGAGTATGTAAATTACTCAAATGCGTTTATCTCATTCACCAACTGCCAATGTGAACATTTATCGCAATTTATGCGTCCTATGCTGAAACCAAACTTCCCTTGAATGGCTAGCCTAGCGCTTACACATGAGCATTCAGTAACTCTTCCCTTTCTACTCTCATTCAGTAACTCCGCCCCAAACTCCGCGTAGCGGCGTCTGCGGAGTATCTCGCACGATCGGCGGAGTCGGCATCGTCCGTTTCTGTTTCACCTGTAAGTACACGGCAATTTTTCTTTTCGAGTTCCTTCCCTAACTTGGAGTTTCACTCGTTTTGAATTCAATTACAGTCCTATTTCCCCGTTTTATCGTAGGATTAAATCCCAAGAAGTCGGACGCAAAGATTGTTCGTGCCTCTCTCCCGACTTGTTGACCGCATGAAGGTTCCCTGTTGCTTCTATTCATGCTGGCAACCATCTCCACTCCTTGTGGGATTCTCTTAACTTGGAGGTATATTTTGACTCTTTTAGAGGTATTTTAAACATGGATGGCTTATCATCATGATTTGCATCCTAATCGTCTCATTAGTTCCGCATTTGCAATTACCCTCTGTCCCTGTGTGTTAATGGTTGTACATGCCCGATAATTCATATAGAGGCATCCAATAACTGGGCAGTAATTTAGTCCAGCACCATCAGCAATCGCACACGTGTTACTCTAGCGAGTAATTTATTACATATATTCCCACCCACAGCCCGTGTTTACCTGCACTGAAATTGAATTGTGACGACTATGGTACAACTAACTACTAACCATTCGTCTTGAGTTCTGAAGCTTGTAAGTTTCATTTTTTCAATTTTTGAAAACCTACAGACATCTTGTTAACATAGAATAATTCCTCATTCTATGTATCTGATTGATTGTTGTCTCCTCTGCAGTTGCGATTTCTCTCCTCTGAGTCTGACCATGACACCCTGCGTGGCTTATTCTTCTTTTCATGTACAGAGCCCAGCTGGGCCTTACTCCATGGTAATTTAATTTAATCAATTTTGAATTTTTTAACGTTTGAGCATAAATTGGATGGGCCAAACTCGCCTTATGTACTAAAGTGCGAATCCTTTATTACATATTTTTCATAACTAAACGGCCCCACCTCCCTTCCTACCCCTTGTAGATGTCCTGATGAAGACCCCGTGAAAGGACTCAACATAGCCTGTAGTTAGGGGTCGAAACGTCGACGGTTATTCCTCTCTTTGGACTTCCGGCACATGCCCCGATATTTCTGAATTTTGTATGTGACCGTGAATGTCATCTTTTGAACAGTTTCCAACATATGCCTTGAATCTGGGCTTTACACCATAATTGTCATGATTTTGATTGCAATACTGTAATTTATTTCTCTTGGAACTGTGTTTACTTTTCTTTGACTTGACACTCCCTTGAGCACTTCCTTCCCTCCTCCTCCCCCCCCCCTTTTTTCCCCCCTTTGGGGTTTTCAAATTTCAAATTTTATGTGATTGTAATTTGCCATTTGGCAACTACGTATTGTTGATTAATAAATGACAATACCTGTAAACTCTTTGTATTATTGAATTATCTAGAATATTCCCAGTGTACGTAGTTATACAATACACCTCTCTTGCGGGGACCCCCTTATATATGTACCAGTTAGCGCCCAGGTCCCCGTGACTGCATGGGTTCAACCCCCCCTTTTTGTAACGTCCTCTGAGCAGGTGCTGACCTGCGAGGTTCCCTTCCTTTAATTAAATTTAAGCAGACCATGGTTGAATCAGAATTACTGTCCTACACAGAGGAGTACATCAATCAATTAACTAAGGATTTGTCTACCACCTTCTTATCCACGTCTGTCCCCACGATCGATCTTACTTTAAATGACAAGATCTCTCACTTAGAAAGATTGGAGAAAAAACTCATTAGAACCCGTCTACATGGACATCTCTTTACCAGATATTTGCAAGAAAATATAATTCCAGTAGGCCTACAGATAAAAATCGAACCAGTGATTTTTGTGGACGTACCAAAGTTCAAAGAGGGTTTCAGCTACGTAGCGAATAACTGCTCCCGGCACTGGATGGTGCTGGGAGTAGAGACGGCAGCTGAACAAGTCGTCTCTCTCAGCAAGGAAATTGCTGACCTTAAGGCTGAAATCTTGGGAGATAACACACTCACTAAAGCCAAGGAGGCTGTGGACAATTTGGAAGCCACAATAAAAGACTTTGACATTACAGCTCAAACCAAAAAACTGGAAAAACTAGCCAGAGACCTCAGATTGTTTGACAAGAAACAAGTCTACCCATATCTACAACCTGATTATTATAAACAGGACAACCAGGGCCATTTTACCAACCGTGGCCGCGGTGGTTACAGGGGTCGACGGAATTTTACAACTTTTTCCGACTCCTCATACAGTTCGGGGAGCGACGGCGAAGCAGGACCAAGCACCCCTTACCTTTATCCACCTCAAGACTCAGGCTACCAACAATACCCCCCGCAATTCCAGCTGCATTTTTTAGATCAAGGCCGGGGACAATGGCGTCCTCCACATGGACGCGGCAACAATTGGACAAGGGGTCAGACAAGAGGCCAACAACAGAACCAGGGAGGATGGGACCTCAGTTGAGGCAAGCAGCAGAAACGGGTGACTTTTCGCCCAGAAGTGCATGGTGAAATCTCGACCAGGAGGAACACATACAGGTGGTAAACTCACGATCTACTCCTGGCCCGACCATATCAAGCATCTGCAGGGTTACCACCAACCCTGTGATTAATATCTCTAAATATAACTTACATGAGGAAGAACGTAAGGTCCTCAGCAGAGGCCTCTCCTATGTCCCGACTGCCCCGGTCAATAAATTCTTGTTGAAAACAGAATTGTACAGTTTTTTTAGGAAGATTAGATTGGGATACTTCTTCCGCCACCAAACATCTAGACAACAAAGCTCCACCACGGGACTCAGAGTACCTTCCACCTTTTTTCCACCTACGTATGCCATGAACCATCGGATCCTGGCCTTTGAAGATATTGTGACTTCTTCTGTAGACCGATCACTGGATCAACCAAAATTTACAAGACAGAACCTAAGTATAACAGAGAAAAAGGCTCTTACAGATCTATGTACCAACAAAGAAGTCCTTTAGGACTCGTACTTTCGATCCCTGTTTCCAATATTTTTCTAATAGTGAATTACAGTCATGTTCATTTTCAATATTGCAAGGCTACCTGTTCCCCATAGGCCAGAATGAGCAGTTTGATTATAACATCTTAGAACCCTAATTGACTCGGGGAACTAGGTAGAAATTCGAGTTTAGTGTGCCTGAACTCAGAATGATAAAATACATCTTTTAGTGAAGTTGGTTTTAGCATTCTGTGTTTGAAAATATCCCTTAGATGAGTGCTGTTTGGGGGATTGGCCTGTAGTGGTTGCCTGACTGCCAAAGGAAGGAGACAGGTCTTTGTGCTACTTTCAAATCAACTTGTTAAGGAGCTCCAGGGGCTTGAAATAGAGCTTGCCTCCTGCTGAAGTCTCAGGGACAACAGACTTAACCAACCAGCTCCCCTGCCTTCTCTTACTGGGAATTGAAGTGCCTGCTGTTGAGCTGAGGTGTATTGTATAACTACATACACTGGGAATATTCTAGATAATTCAATGATACAAAGAGTTTACAGGTATTGTCATTTATTAATCAACAATACGTAGTTGCCAAATGGCAAATTACAATCACATAAAATTTAAAATTTGAAAACCCCAAAGGGGGGAAAAAAGGGGGGGAGGAGGGAAGGAAGTGCTCAAGGGAGTGACAAGTCAAAGAAAAGTAAACACAGTTCCAAGAGAAATAAATTACACTATTGCAATCAAAATCATGACAATTATGGTGCAAAGCCCAGATTCAAGGCATATGTTGGAAACTGTTCAAAAGATGACATTCATGGTCACATACAAAATTCAGAAATATCGGGGCATGTGCCCGAAGTCCGAGGAGAGGAATAACCATCGACGTTTTGACCCCTAACTACAGGCTATGTTGAGTCCTTTCACGGGGTCTTCATCAGGACATCTACAAGTGGTAGTAAGGGAGGTGGGGCCGTTTAGTTATGAAAAAAATTTAATAAAGGATTCGCACTTTAGTACATAAGGCGAGTTTGGCCCATCCAATTTATGCTCAAACGTTAAAAAATTAAAAATTGATTAAATTAAATTACCATCGAGTAAGGCCCAGCTGGGGTCTGTACATGAAAAGAAGAATAAGCCACGCAGGGTGTCATGGTCAGAATCAGTCTAGAGTACCCGCGCAACTCTTTAAACAAGAGGTTGTAAGCGAGACACATGTGATCTGGATGTACTTATCACAAGATTGCCACAAACCCGTGCACTTCACCAACATGGGAGTGTAGACGAGTAATGTTAGCAGGTGATGAACATACCTAAATGGTTCTCAAATCTATCTGTTAACCTAGTGCTGCCAATTGTGCTAAACTACTGTCCTGTTCATTCAAACCATTAGTGTCCTTTTAAATGTTCCCGAGTATGTAAATTACTCAAATGTGTTTATCTCATTTACCAATTGGCTATGTGAACATTTATTGCAATTTATTCATCCTATATTGCAATTGTACCTTTTTCTGTGTCATCAAATGAACATGTTTCACTGGTCTACAACCTCTTGTGTGAGAGTTGCACGAGTGTCCTTTTAAATGTTCTCGAGTATGTAAATTACTCAAATGCGTTTATCTCATTCACCAACTGCCAATGTGAACATTTATCGCAATTTATTCGTCCTATACTGAAACCAAACTTCCCTTGAAAGGCTAGCCTAGCGCTTACATATGAGCATTCAGTAACTCTTCCCTTTCTACTCTCATTCACTAACTCTGCCCCAAACTCCGCGTAGCGGCGTCTGCGGAGTATCTCGCACGATCGGCGGAGTTGGCATCGTCCGTTTCTGTTTCACCTGTAAGTACACTGCAATTTTTCTTTTCGAGTGCCTTCCCTAACTTGGAGTTTCACTCGTTTTGAATTCAGTTACACTCCTATTTCCCCATTTTATCGTAGGATTAAATCCCAAGAAGTCGGACGCAAAGATTGTTCGTGCCTCTCTCCCGACTTGTTGACCGCATGACGGTTCCCTGTTGCTTCTATTCATGCTGGCAACCATCCCCACTACTGATGGGATTCTCTTAACTTGGAGGTATATTTTGACTCTTTTGGAGGTATTTTAAACACGGATGGCTTATCATCATGATTTGCATCCTAATCGTCTCATTAGTTCCGCATTTTCAATTACCCTCTGTCCCTGTGTGTTAATGGTTGTACATGGCCGATAATTCATATAGAGGCATCCAATAACTGGACAGTAATTTAGTCCAGCGCCATCAGCAATCGCACACGTGTTACTCTGTCGAGTAATTTATTACATATATTCCCACCCACAGCCCGTGTTTACCTGCACTGAAATTGAATTGTGACGACTATGGTACAACTAACTACTAACCATTCGTCTTGAGTTCTGAAGCTTGTAAGTTTCATTTTTTCAATTTTTGAAATCCTACAGACATCTTGTTAACATAGAAAAATTCCTCATTCTATGTATCTGATTGATTGTTGTCTCCTCTGCAGTTGCGATTTCTCTCCTCTGAGTCTGACCACGACACCCTGCGTGACTTATTCTTCTTTTCATGTACAGAGCCCAGCTGGGCCTTACTCCATGGTAATTTAATTTAATCAATTTTTAATTTTTTAACGTTTGAGCATAAATTGGATGGGCCAAACTCGCCTTATGTACTAAAGTGCGAATCCTTTATTACATTTTTTTCAGAACAAAACGGCCCCACCTCCCTTCCTACCCCTTGTAGATGTCCTGATGAAGACCCTGTGAAAGGACTCAACATAGCCTGTAGTTAGGGGTCGAAACGTCAACGGTTATTCCTCTCCTCGGACTTCCGGCACATGCCCCGATATTTCTGAATTTTGTATGTGACCGTGAATGTCATCTTTTGAACAGTTTCCAACATATGCCTTGAATCTGGGCTTTGCACCATAATTGTCATGATTTTGATTGCAATACTGTAATTTATTTCTCTTGGAACTGTGTTTACTTTTCTTTGACTTGACACTCCCTTGAGCACTTCCTTCCCTCCTCCTCCCGCCCCCCTTTTTTACCCCCTTTGGGGTTTTCAAATTTCAAATTTTATGTGATTGTAATTTGCCATTTGGCAACTACGTATTGTTGATTAATAAATGACAATACCTGTAAACTCTTTGTATCATTGAATTATCTAGAATATTCCCAGTGTATGTAGTTATACAATGCACCACTCTTGCGGGGACCCCCTTATATATGTACCAGTTAGCGCCCAGGTCCCCTTGACTGCATGGGTTCAACCCCCCCTTTTTGTAATGTGCTGTTGAGCTGGGCCTTCTGAGAGACTGCGTGTCACTGCGAGCTGGAAGCGCGACTCAAGACGAAGAAGCGTGTTGCCACCGTTGTCATTGCATCACCGGAGAAGAGTGTTGCCGTCGCAGCAGACGCCTTTGCATCACTGGAGAAGCTGGCCACTGCTGCCGTTGTCGCCATCGCATCACCTGAAGCCCCTCGCCTCACCGGAGAAGAGTGTCGTCGTCGCAGCAGATGCTGTCGCATCACCGGAGAAGCGTGTCGCAGGGCCTGCCGCGGCTTTGAAGAATCGTTGAGTCGCGGCACGGCCATCAGGCGTGCATGCATCGTTGTCGATCAAGAAGACAATGCCATTTTGTGGGATGGGATTACCCCGTGACTTCTTCAGGGCTATGATCAGTATCTTGAGGTTTCATGATTTTGGTGATATTTCCAACCAAAAAGGGTTTCTGTTAGTCTTTGTATATATCAGAGTATTTCTCAGAGATGTTGTCACTTATTGTGATAGTTGCTGGTTGTTTCTTGATATCAGTGTAGATGGTATTACAAACTGCTGCCCCATCCTCTGTGAGTCGAGTTAAAATCACCCTTCTGGTCTTTATTTCCTTATTCCTATTATCCACCGCCAATCCTGTATCAAAACTCGCCCTGGTTTTTCCAGGTATACGACAACCAAACCGGAATTTAATGGCCAGAATTCCAGCAGCCAGGACATGAATCCTGACCCTGCTCAACTATTTTCTTCAGGAAGGGGCAAGCATAAAATGCTTTATCCAGCCAGACCTATTATTCCACTTCTTTCCCCTAAAGTCCCTACCCAGCTTCTACCAATCCTGCACCACACAGAATCCCCTGTCCACATTAACCATCTGATCAAAGCAGGTAGTACATTTGTGTTAAACCCTTGGGAAGAGGGAACATGGTGTAAAATACAATGCAGTCATTCTTACTCCACACATTTATTTCCGATTATCAAAGGCTTAAATTTAATTGAATAGTATTGGCAGGGTGGTTCAACAGAGTAACAGAAATCACATCTGCGGAGTTTGCAACTTACCATTAACGTGCAACTGAGAATCTGTGCCTAAGTAGAAAGCATATACCAATAATAGAATGTATATATTGAGAGAGGCTGTTAACAGGCCAAATTTGAATTTAGCAATCAATCAAGTATGGTAGTGCTCGTGCGCATTTAGATACAAAATTGTCACATTTTCTGTAAAAAAAAGAAATTCTAGAATTACTTAGAGAAAGTCATGCATAACATTGTGTTTTTGCTGTTCATGGAAATACTTTGAAATAATGTGTTGCTCTGCAGTCTGGAGAATGGTCCAAGGCAAGGTTCAGAGCAAATTCATGTACATTTCATCCTGAGCACAGAAGAGAGAGGTGACCGGGCGCTGCAAAAAAAGGCAGTGATACATGACTAGGAGAATGTCTCAAGAATAGAGCTGAAGTGAGTGAGCAACATAAGAAAATTGGATTGGGATACTGAGTGCCCCCAAACAATCACAGTCCATATATAACCTTGCTCCAAGTAAGAAATCCAGATGCCCTTTCTTTATCAGCGACCTTTGTAACAGCCTTGAAATTGTACTTCAGAGCAATTATGTCAACAGAATTCTGTTTAGAAAACAAATTAGAATTGTTGCCAATAATAGTGTGTAATACGCAGCAAAATCATAATTATGTTTCAATATATACCTAATAAAAAGTATATGCTGTAATACACGAGACTTTTGCCAATCATCTGCCCATCGATGGTCAAAATCACAAAATATAAATTCAGCAGCGAACAATGCTTGATTTCAATGTAAAAAGAATTGTGACCACACAAGTGGGCCAATCCCTAATTGTGCACCCGAGGCCGTATTATAAGGCTGTTTCCTCAGTGGATTGCGCCAGTGTAGAAAGGATTTATTTATTTATTTATGGAGCTTATAGAGCGCGCAGCTACCTCCGATGGAGGTGTCCCGGCGCTAAGATTACATGACTGTCCCCATGAGGAGTAACCAAGATCATATCTCACAGAGAAAATGGGAAACGGTGAAGAGTTGGCAGTTCCAAGTCCTACCGCCTAGTGAACAGCCAGGTCTTGAGTCTGCGGCGAAAGGCTGGCTCAGATTCGCAGAACCTGAGGTCAAGGGGGAGGCTATTCCAGAGCTTGGCGGCAGTAACGGCGAAAGATCTGCCGCCAGTCCGAGAAAGCCTGAATCTAGGAACCAACAGAAGACGAAGGTTATTGGATCTGAGATGTCTGGCTGAAACAGAGATCTTGAGACGCTTTTTCAGATAAAGTGGGCCAGTACCATGGATAGCCCGAAATGTCAGGATCAGGATTTTAAAGTCTATGCGTCGTGAAATGGGAAGCCAATGAAGTTCTTCTCGGTAGGCTCTGACTGAAGTACGGGCAGGGATGTTACCGATGAGCCGGGCTGCCGCATATTGGACCATTTGCAGGCGGTCAATAAGATAGTGCGGGGCACCTGCATATAGACTATTAGCATAGTCCAGATGGGTGATGATAAGGGCCTGGACTACGGTTTTGCGTGAGGATAGAGGGAGGAAGGGGAAGATTTTTCTGATCATGCGGAGTTTAGAGAAACAGGCCCCTACCACTTTGTTAACTTGGGCATTTCCGGACAAAGAGTTGTCAAAAATGAAGCCCAGGTTACGAGCTGCCTTCACGGGAGAGGGTGGGGGATTCAGAATGGTAGGCCACCAGAGGGTTGCAGGGGGAGGGGATTTTTTTACTGAAAAAGAGAACCTCGGTTTTGTCGGTGTTAAGGGCAAGGTGATTGGCTGACATCCAGGAGCATATGTTACCAAGGCAGTTTCTAAAGTTGGAGAAGAGGGAGTCAGAATGGTCTCGAAAGGAAAAGATAAGCTGAGTATCGTCAGCGTAGGAGACCACCCTGACGCCCCAGGATTCAACTACCTTGGCCAGAGGAGCCACATAAACATTAAACAGTAGAGGGCTCAGGGCAGAGCCCTGGGGCACTCCACACAGGAGGGGTTTGTCTTCAGATTCAAAAGGGTGCATCGTAACCCTTTGGGAACGGCTAGACAGGAAAGAAATAATCCAGGCCAGCACTGTCCCACCGACCCCTAGCTGCTGTAGGCGGGAGGTAAGTATTTTGTGGGAGACAGTATCAAAAGCAGCGGATAGGTCGAGGAGGACCAACATGGCCTCCTCGCCCCTATCCACTGATTCCCTGATAATTTCAGAGACTTCAAGCAGCGCAGTCTCGGTGCTATAGCCGGATCTAAAACCGGACTGAGAGTCGTGTAGCAGCTGATTTGACTCTAAGTACAGTGCCACTTGTTTCTGAACCACCTTCTCCAGTATCTTGGCGGGTTTAGGCAGGAGAGAAATAGGTCGATAATTGCTAAAAAGCAGAGGGTCTGCACCAGGTTTTTTCAGTATGGGGACCAGCCTGGCCTGTTTCCAAACTGAGGGGAATAGACCTTGCGACAAAGAGGCATTCCAGATGGAAAGAAAAGGGTTCACAAGGATAGGGGCGAGATTACCCATGATTTTGGCAGGAACAGGGTCCAGGGGGGAACCAGACTTAACTTTGCGTAATAAAGCTAACGCGAGATCAGGAGTTAGCTCGCTAAAAGAGTTGAAAGAACAAGAGGGGAGGCCAGGGCAATCATCAGAGAGATCCGGAGCCATTGCTGCAAAGGAGGAAGAGAGTTTAACTATCTTCTCTTGAAAAAAATCAGACAATCCATTGCAGAGATCTTGAGTGGGAGTAAAGAGGGATTTCAAAGCAGGAGGATTTACGAAGTCATTCACTATGGAAAAAAGAGTTTTGGAGGAATTCTGCGCCTGTTGAATTAAATTAGAAAAGTAGGCTCTCATGGACGAGCGTGTTAGTTTGTGGAACTTACTCAGGGCAGATTTGTAGACCAATTTGGCTACAAGATCATAGTTCAATCTCCATTTACGTTCCAGCTGCTTACACTTGCTCTTTTCCTCACGCAACAGAGGGGAGAACCAAGGGGCAGAAGGACGGGATCTGGAAGAAGTGACGGGGACCAGAGGGGAAACCGAGTCAAGTGCATTCGAGAGGGCCGAATTGAATCTCAATGTTTCTGAATTGAGGTTATTTAGCTGGTTAAAATGAAAATGTAAATGAGCTTCCAGGGAGTTACATGTAACTTTGGTCCATTTACGACCTTTAACTCAATTAAGGGGGATAGGGGGAGGAGGGGAGGGGGCCGTGAAAGAAAAAGGGATAAGATAATGATCGGTCCATGTCAAAGGAGTGGGGGGAAGAGTGGAGAGGGAAGGAAGATTGGAAAAAATGAGGTCAAGAGTATGGCCTGCTATATGAGTAGGACCTGTCACTAGTTGAGGCAAGGTGAGTCCTTGTAAGGTTTCTAACAGAGAGGAGGCTAGTGTGCAGGAGGGATTATCAATATGAATATTAAAATCTCCTAAAACAGTAAAATGGGGGTGTTTGAGAGAAAAATCGGCGATGGAGTGAATCAGAGTGATAAGGGAGGAAGAGGTGACGGCCGGGGGATTATAGACCAGTATGCCTGCACAGATGGAACAAGCAGGGTCCATAATTGAAAAGTGAGCGGCTTCGATGATGCCAAGGTTGGGAATTTTCGTGAGGTTTAATTTGAGATGGGATTTAGCAATGATCGCAAGACCTCCTCCGGTCTTAGAGTTGTCTCGATTAATGCCAATGAAATGATAACCAGGGGGAGTAGCAAGAGTGATGTCCGGTTTGGAGGAGTCTTTTAACCAAGTTTCAGTAAGAAACAATAGGTCCCAATTGTGGGTTTCAAGAGATAGCCATATGTCATGAGCATGGGCTGGGAGAGATCTGCAAAGCATGAGCGGATTTTGCGGATTGGCAATCCGCGAATTTGCGGATTTGCAAACTCGCAATCCGCAAAATCCGCGAATTCCCGCGAATTTGCGGATTTTTTTTTTTTTTTGTGTTCGCCCGTGTTTCTGCCAGTTCGCGAGGGTTTTTACAATTTCGCAATTTGCGAACTTACCTGTCGGGTCGCAAGTTTTGCGAACTTGTTGTTTCTACGTGTCCAACCTGTTTGGGACACTCTTCTTCATCACTGCCACTCTCTGTCACCACTGCCACTCTCTGACTACTCATGCCACCCTCTGGCCCACCCATGCCACCCTCTGTTTCATCACCACACCCTCTGGTTGTCCAGTGTACATTATTTTTGGCAAAGCAAAGCACACCTTCCCTGCCTCAAGTGACCTGAATTAATTTGGGGCTGATTAATGTGTCACAGAATATTTTTTTAGCTGGCACCTGCTTCCTTAGTGCGCCCTGATTAGTGATCTTTTGCACTTGCTAAGTGCTTTCATTGTTGCAAAATTAGTTACAACACCTGCCCTGCCCCAACTGACAATAATGAATTAGGGGCTGATTAATGGATTTTAACTTCCAGCCTGGCTCCTGCTTGTCTCCCTTAGCTGTAATTCAGGACCTTTGTGGCATATGTGTAACTATTCTGAGGTTCAGAGCAGGGTCACATAATAGTTGCAACTGGCAACTGAACTCTGGAGGGGCCCCTCAGGAAGCACTACAGGAAATGGCTACTAATGATGAGCCTGAACTTTTGAACCTGGTAAGTAGTTACTTTCAGTTTTGCTAAAATCGTATTTCTGCAATTTCGCACTTATTCGCGGGGCGCGAACTCACGCGAACAGTGCGAGCAGTGCGAGCAAAATCCGCTGCTCGCGGATTTGCGGATTTTTCAGGAAATTCGCAAATCTCGCGGATTGCGGATTTCCCGAAAATCCGCAAAATCCGCGAGCGGAACGGATTTTCCGCCCATGCCTAATCTGCAATTGACTAATGCGGCCTTTAAGATGGTGGATGGCTGATCATTGATTTTAGAGAGTAGACGCCGAGGTCTAGGTACTATGGGAAGAGAAAAGTTACAGTGAGGGCAGGAATAAACAGTAGTATCTAGGCTAGCGATGTTACAGCAAGTAAAGGGGGCACAGGTATTAGGACGGAGGTGAAGAAGTTGATCAAAGGACCAACGAATTTTTGGGGCAAGTGGAGCAGGGGTTCCGGCGTTGGGCGCGGGTCCGGCGCGGACGGGCGCAGACGGGCTTGCCTCTGGCGCGCCTCCGGCGCGCCGCCGGAGCGCCCGCTGCGCCCGCCCGCTGCGCGGACGGGCAGTGATGTTGTTTTTATGCATACTTTGGGCGGGGCGGTAGGAGGGTGGGAGGTGCGTCGAGCTCTCCGGCGAGCCTGCCCAATCCAAGATGGCCGCCAAAATTGTCAAGAGGTGTTCCCTGCGCCTCAATGGATCGAGGCTAAGGAAATGGGGTGCCCAGCGAAGTAATCTCGCTAATGGGGGGTCAGGGAAGAATTAAAACGCTCCAGTTAAAATATAGTACAGTTTTTAAAACGAATTTCGAGTCGATCGTTTTTTTTACAAAAACAGGTGCAAGAGAGCACAATAGACCTCCGGCTTTCCGCCTCAGAGGGAGCAGCAAGAATAACCTCGCGGAGGCGAGTTATGCCCTGTTAAATACCCAGGGAGGGCGGGAGGGGCGTCGAGCTCTCCGGCGAGCCTGCCCAATCCAAGATGGCCGCCAAAATTGTCAAGAGGTGTTCCCTGCGCCTCAATGGATCGAGGCTAAGGAAATGGGGTGCCCAGCGAAGTAATCTCGCTAATGGGGGGTCAGGGAAGAATTAAAACGCTCCAGTTAAAATATAGTACAGTTTTTAAAACGAATTTCGAGTCGATCGTTTTTTTTACAAAAACAGGTGCAAGAGAGCACAATAGACCTCCGGCTTTCCGCCTCAGAGGGAGCAGCAAGAATAACCTCGCGGAGGCGAGTTATGCCCTGTTAAATACCCAGGGAGGGCGGGAGGGGCATCGAGCTCTCCGGCGAGCCTGCCCAATCCAAGATGGCCGCCAAAATTGTCAAGAGGTGTTCCCCACGCCTCAATGGATCGAGGCTAAGGAAATGGGGTGCCCAGCGAAGTAATCTCGCTAATGGGGGGTCAGGGAAGAATTAAAACGCTCCAGTTAAAATATAGTACAGTTTTTAAAACGAATTTCGAGTCGATCGTTTTTTTTACAAAAACAGGTGCAAGAGAGCACAATAGACCTCCGGCTTTCCGCCTCAGAGGGAGCAGCAAGAATAACCTCGCGGAGGCGAGTTATGCCCTGTTAAATACCCAGGGAGGGCGGGAGGGGCGTCGAGCTCTCCGGCGAGCCTGCCCAATCCAAGATGGCCGCCAAAATTGTCAAGAGGTGTTCCCTGCGCCTCAATGGATCGAGGCTAAGGAAATGGGGTGCCCAGCGAAGTAATCTCGCTAATGGGGGGTCAGGGAAGAATTAAAACGCTCCAGTTAAAATATAGTACAGTTTTTAAAACGAATTTCGAGTTGATCGTTTTTTTTACAAAAACAGGTGCAAGAGAGCACAATAGACCTCCGGCTTTCCGCCTCAGAGGGAGCAGCAAGAATAACCTCGCGGAGGCGAGTTATGCCCTGTTAAATACCCAGGGAGGGCGGGAGGGGCGTCGAGCTCTCCGGCGAGCCTGCCCAATCCAAGATGGCCGCCAAAATTGTCAAGAGGTGTTCCCTGCGCCTCAATGGATCGAGGCTAAGGAAATGGGGTGCCCAGCGAAGTAATCTCGCTAATGGGGGGTCAGGGAAGAATTAAAACGCTCCAGTTAAAATATAGTACAGTTTTTAAAACGAATTTCGAGTCGATCGTTTTTTTTACAAAAACAGGTGCAAGAGAGCACAATAGACCTCCGGCTTTCCGCCTCAGAGGGAGCAGCAAGAATAACCTCGCGGAGGTGAGTTATGCCCTGTTAAATACCCAGGGAGGGCGGGAGGGGCGTCGAGCTCTCCGGCGAGCCTGCCCAATCCAAGATGGCCGCCAAAATTGTCAAGAGGTGTTCCCTGCGCCTCAATGGATCGAGGCTAAGGAAATGGGGTGCCCAGCGAAGTAATCTCAATAATGGGGGGTCAGGGAAGAATTAAAACGCTCCAGTTTAAATATAGTACAGTTTTTAAAACGAATTTCGAGTCGATCGTTTTTTTTACAAAAACAGGTGCAAGAGAGCACAATAGACCTCCGGCTTTCCGCCTCAGAGGGAGCAGCAAGAATAACCTCGTGGAGGCGAGTTATGCCCTGTTAAATACCCAGGGAGGGCGGGAGGGGCGTCGAGCTCTCCGGCGAGCCTGCCCAATCCAAGATGGCCGCCAAAATTGTCAAGAGGTGTTCCCTGCGCCTCAATGGATCGAGGCTAAGGAAATGGGGTGCCCAGCGAAGTAATCTCGCTAATGGGGGGTCAGGGAAGAATTAAAACGCTCCAGTTAAAATATAGTACAGTTTTTAAAACGAATTTCGAGTCGATCGTTTTTTTTACAAAAACAGGTGCAAGAGAGCACAATAGACCTCCGGCTTTCCGCCTCAGAGGGAGCAGCAAGAATAGGAAGGATTTGAGCACTTCATGTTGACGTCTTCATTCAACAAATTACCTTGAAAAATATCCGACGTAATGCATGTGTTGCTGAGTGCAGAGCCTTGGAAACCCAAAGAGGCGATTACTGCCCTGTTTTTCCGAGCTCTTTCACATTGTGTACAAAATACGGCTACACATCCGAAAATATAAAATGTATTATGGTATGTTGCAATGCACTTCGCTTTCCTTTACATTTATACTATCTTTATATTCAGTATTTGCATACTCAGTAGTAATATTTTAGAATGCAATGTATTCATTTCTATGTGTCACCTCCCTGAATTATATCACTTGAGGTTCAAGAGGTTTAAGATAATCCTTCTGGGGGACGGGCTCCAACAATGTAATAATCTATGCTACTTAAAAACACAGTTTTAATGAGAGCAATTGCTTAACTGTTATGGGTTGGCGCCTCAGGATTTTCCCCACAAATAAGTATGTTAAATGTAAATCGATACTTGTATAGCGCACTACTCACCCAGAAGGGTCTCCAGGCGCTTGCACGAATACCGCTGTGGGACCCGTCCTGGCTTTCCCTGTGAGGCGTCCACTCCTGGGCACCCCCAGGGTGAAGGCCAGGCATCCTTGGCGTTGTGGGGGCCGTTGTGAAGATTAAGCAAGCTATTACTCAGAGTTGCAGAGTGGGACTCTATGATTAGAATAGGCACCGAGGAGAGAATGATCAGGTCCGTGGAATTTTTGAGCCCAAGACCCACCGAGGCGGGGAATTGAACCCTGGTCCCGGGCTAGACCTCTGCATCAGGGTCTGGCCCTCTAATCATTGAGCCACACTTCTCCACTGTTGTAATTACACAGCACCAAAACAATATAAAAGTTAGGAAACATTCTAATAGAATGCCCAAACCAATTCAGGATAAAAAACGAAATAGCCCAAAAAAATCAAAACCAGTTCTTTGAATGAAACCACAGGTGATTAGGCCAGAAGAGATGTTTTTAGCCATTCCTGGCAGCTAAATAAGGATGAAAATCAGCTGAGAAGCTTGCCTTTAAAGAACCTGCCGGTTTCCTTTCTTTTTTTCCATTTCCCAGAGATTTACAGCATGCAAACGTAATTCATTTCAACTGTATATGAACAAAGTATGAAGAATATATTAATTTTATTTGCAAAAAGAGACAAATTGTAATCATATCAAATACATGAGAGAATCTAAAAAACCGACTAGCCTCCCATTTCACTCAGTCATAGACATTCTACACAAGAACCCGGTCAATCCTTTAATACGTAGCTCATACCTACTTGAACTATTTTATAGATAATACAATGCGCTAGAAAGACAGGACTACTAAATCCTGGACTGTACTGAAAAAAAGCAACCAGTCCAAGCTAGCCCTTACCTTCCCTAGGAGTCGGGGACTAGCCAGTCCATGTACCTAAGCCGCAAGTTATCCAATTAGTCATTGGAGACCATAACTTTTGGTCCTACGTCTTAGCCCACCTACCCTTACAGTTAAAGCTCTTTCTTGATGATATATACCCAATATTTGTCCCAACAATGCCTGGAACGTAGGGGGCCCTGGGTCTTTCCACCTTGTTGCTATTAATAACCAGGTTACTGCCACTGAAATAAAGAGCCTGATTCGTATGCTGGTTGGGCTCTCTTCTGACCAGCACCTTGGCGGAAGCAGGCGTGCTGGCTAGAAGTCATCAGGAACACTGTCCGCATTCCGATGCGAACTCCTTCACATTGGTCGCAATGTGTGTTTTTTTTAGTGCGGCGTGTGCTACAGGCTGCAGCACACGCGGCAATACAAAAAATTTACATTTAAAAACATACTTACACCATGTGGCAAGCACCATGTGGTGTCTGCCTCATGGTGCAGGGATGTTTAGTGGGGCACCATAGGGACACACAGGCCCCATAGTAGAGGGCCAGGGGGGATGCCTACAATGGGCCCTCAAATTCACATTCTGCCTGTCTTTTCATGGCGGGTGAACTGCCATGATAGGGCAGGCAGAAAGGGACATTGAAATCCCTACAACGGTCACACTAACGGTATCCTTGACCCTGTGGGACACAGCGGTCTTTCTCCCTGACAGCCAAGCTCCGTCCGCTTGCACCCTAATGCAGCGGTCAGACCAATGGGCTGGATGGCAGTGGAACCGTCACTGATGGCCTGATGGTCCTGGTCCACCGCCATTATAGTCAGGCCCTGAGATATAATTGATCTGAGGCGAATCCTGCTCACCACGGGTATAATACCGAAGGAGCATCATGAGTGGGCTGATACACACCTCTTTCCCAAACAAGTTCTGCCAAAAATTCTCCATACTTTCTTCAGGGGTTGTAGTTTTTCATAGCAATAAAAATTGTGAACCACTTCAGCCGAGCCCTCTACACCTAGGCCACTTACATAATCCCTTTTGCCTCAATTGAACAGCTTCGCTGGAGTAAAATATAAATTGAAAACCATCTTGTAGTGCTAGGCTCTCAGGTTAGATGAAAGAAAGATCTTCATTCCAAATTCAATTGAGATAAATGAATCTGTATCTCTGTCCCCTAACTTCCTGAACCAATTAGCTTCGGCCTTCTCAAGGTCATCCGGAGTTATATCCAGTAGAATTTTATAAATATGTCTTATCCTGCAATCTGACCAAGTTATTGCATCTGAGAGGGGAAATGATTCCAGAGAAAACGTGCCTGCCCTAAGTTGATTAAAAAAAAATTCCTTTGCCTGCAGGTATTTAAAAAAAGGAACTGGCTGCTATTACAAAGTCTTGCAGCAGTTCTGAAAATAAACATTGTTGCCCTGCTGAATACATATCGCCTATCTTGATGAGGCCAGATTGTATCCATTGCCATCATAAAAAAGGGACGGGAACAACTGGGATCGCCACAGAGGTGTATACTTGTTATAACCTCTAATCTTCATCAATTTATGCACCTTACTCCTGACCCTCCAAGCAGTGGTTAGGCACATAAAACAAACTTTCGAAATAGCTCAGCTCAACTTGCCATAGAAGAATACCCCGTATTTCTTTACCAATCGTGAGCTCATAGATGCAATAGAACATTGGGTAGTAGAGGTACAATTATCGCAACAACAATATTTGTGGGGAAATCGTTAGTGGAAAAACAACTAAGTATAACAGAGGTTCTGTAATGGTTGGGGCAACCTACTATCAAAGGTGCAAAGACACACTGGTTGCAGGTCAGTGTGTGAGACATGAGCCATACATGAGACCAACACACTGTCCATTGTATTTAGAATAGGAAATGTAATGTCCAGACAATACAGACTTTCAACATACAAAGTTTCTTCTTTATTATAGCACGTATATGAAGATGTGGTGATAAATAGAGGAAATTATGACATAAGGTACGTGAACTTGGAATCTTCAGAAGAATCACAAACAACACGTGTTTCGGTACCTCATTACTTTTTCAAGGCTGCAGAATATTTGCAAAAATATATATAGTTAAACAGCCACATAAGTATTGGATGTCATAGACAGATACAGTAAATAGATGTAAAGGCAAATGGAAAGATGCCCCATGATGTAGTGAAATAAGAAACCGTGTTAAGTGCTGAAAGGCAAAAGATTCCTAAAAAGAATTGAAAAAGAGGAAAGTCCAAAATACGAAAGAGAAAATAAAAAAGCTCTAAAAAGAAGTCAAATGCCTAAATGTTGCTTACTATGATACCTAAGACAATCAGTGAGGAACCTTCACTCTGACATGTAAAAAAAAACAAGAAGTGCAAAGAAAGGAAAATAGAATGGTGGCGACTCATACAGGAGAATCTCAATAACATGAGTGGACATGAGCTCAAGGTGTAAGTCAATAACTTACCTTGAGAAAAGAAAGCTAAGATATCAGGATCAATTAAACGTCCACAGCTCGCTACATTCTCGATTCTTAATGGAGACTCATCACAAAGGCCAGACACTTGTGTCTAGCTGGAGTCGTTCAATAATCATGAAAGGAATGGGGGTCACGAAAAGAAAGGAAAGATGCTTAAAGTAAACATAGAGAACATGCTCTAGTAATGCAAATATTTACTTATAAGATTATCACTAGTGGTATCCAGTCATAGGGTGTTACAGCTACCCAAGAAAGTAAAGCAGGATGAGCGTAAAGGAGAGAAGTAACTGCCTTTAGGTATTATCTCGGGGTATGTGGATGAAAAGTTCAACTGTGCCAAGTATTGTAAGGACTACATGTTCCGTAGCATTTGTGTCATTAAGTTGCATCCCAAAAGAGGATTTGAATGAAAAAGAACTAAAGAGTAAAGTATAGCTTTATCACGTATGTGGAGGAATTTGAGGCAGATGTCCAAAAGACAGCATGAACACGTGAAGAGAAATGGAAGGTGAGGCGAAAGGATCGTGAGAGTGAGATGTGTAAACAGGCTGGTAATGCACATGAAGACAGTAGGCAACTCAACCCCAAGCTTGGGATAACACGGATACGTAAGGCAAGCAGTCTTAGAAAGCCATAGCTCGTTTAGCTAAAAGGGAGTCCATAGCAAGCTCTAATCTAAATAAAAAACGATACAATACAAATGTTTGTGAGAACAGTCCCACGGTAGTTACTGATATGTGAAATGTAACGCATCCAACGTTTCTCTGGCAAAATGTGCCCGAGTTATAATGATATCTAGTAGGCTCCCTATATTTATATAGCCACAAGTGCCAACAATAGGAACACATCGTTGTAGGCAATTAGGATGTAGTCAAGCATAATGGAGTTGAAACTATGTATAGTCGACTCGTCAAGATAAGTCTGACTATCTTGGTAAATGGACCCATAAATGCTACACTAATCGAGACAATGACAAAAAACCCTAGTTCCCTTTACCTCCGTCTCTCAAAAGGCGCCGAAGTATCCATGCCGCCCTTCACCTTTGCGTGTGGTTATGTGCATCACAGTATTGTATGTGGTTGTATTCAAAATTAAGCAGGACACCTGAAGTAGAGACTAAGGGCCATATGTAGGTAAACCATGAATACCGATTCCTTAATACCAAATTTTACCGATTCAGTATTAAGGAATCGGAAAATGTGATGTAGATAAAAAACAGGTACATTTTACCGATTCATTAAAAATCAGTAAAAAAATACCGATTTGGAACGAATCTGTAAAAAAAAATACAGAAAAACCAATACTGATTCGGAATTACCGAATTCATTATTGAATCGGTAAATACTGATTCGGTAATTCAAAAATTCGTAATTCGATGAATCTGCCAATCCTGTGTCACCCAATCACCTCCCAAACAGAAAGTGGCCATACCCAGGCAGCTGCACAGAACCTGGCGCTTACTAAGCGTACCATTGAGGACATCAAGAAGAGGTTGTACGACCTCAGGAAGACTGCGAAAGCAAGGATGGGAGAGAGGCAGAGGCAGGCTGGCAAAACTGGTGGAGGAAAGAACAGAGCACCAGCACCAACACCACTGGAACTGATGATGGAGTCCACCCTCCAGCCGGAGAGTGTGAGTGGCGTGGGTGATGCAGACAGCTCTGCCAGAGCAGCAAGGAAACAAGGTAAGACGCATGCAAAGCATGCTGTGCTACCCCCTCCCCAACCCCAATCCCCATAGTGGCATAGGGGCTCCAACTCAACTCCATGTCTTACTCATTACCTGCTATGCATTGTGGGAGAGGTAGTCCGAGGAAACTGATGTATAGGACAGTCAGGCTAGCAAACACAATAGCATTTGAAAGTAATTGGGAATCTCAGGACAATCACTGTGATCTCTAGGCATGATGTTTAATGTAATTCAAATGCAGACAGAGCAGTGAGTATATCTACATTTGTGTCATTACAGGTGAAACATCTTGCAGTGTTGCAGAGGGGAGCAGAGCAAAGACAGCCAGGCCAGAGGGGAGGCAACATGAGGAAGAAAGCATGCCTGCAGGGACCACAAGCTCTGCGCAACCACCACCACCAACTCCTCCAACACAGCCATCACCACAGCTCCAGGGAACGCCGCCATCCCCTCATGCCCAGTCCCCACTGCGACGATCACCAACACCACCACCACATTCAGGCAGGAGGCATGCCGTGGCCACCCTCCAGCAGATGGAGGAGTCGTTGGAGGAGGGCACAGGGGGGCAATAGTCTCCAGTCCATGAGGGCGCCCACAGTTCATCCAGACGCCGCAGGGCAAGGCCGGACAGTCCTGAAGCATCCGAACAGGGTGAAAGTATGTTTGCTGGACTGGAAGGCAACATGCTGAAGGTCCAGAGCCTGAAATGGAGGGAGATGAGATCACTGCACAGGGAGGTGGCACACATCAACAAACACATGCACAGGATGGAAAAGGGCATCAGTGCAATGGGAGACAACATGTGGGAGGGAATGCAGAGAGTTGCAACCTCTGTGGACACCTCTGCAGCCATTTGGAGCAGGATCATCTTGGCAGGCGCAGCGAGAGGCAGAGGCTCCAGGCCTATACCAAGGCAGTGAACTGGCTTGCCACTGCAACCTTACTGATGTGTCGCAGGTCCATCGCCATGCAGGAGGAGATGGCGCATTGTTGCAGGGATGTGGCCAGGGGCATGGTTACAATGACCTCTGCATTAGAGCTCCTTCAGAATGCGAAGGCGGCCACGATGGAAGGGGGGACAGTGAGGAGGCTACCTGCCGTGGTAGCATTACGCCCTCTCCCACCGAGAGCGGGAGGCGCAGCGAACGCCACGGTGCAGCGCAGGAACAGTCTGACACTACAGACAGTGTTGACAGGGAACGTGCACATGCAGCGTGTGGACGCAGAAAGTAGGAACCACTGCCAACTGCTGAACATTAGATGGGTGATGTAACCCATGTCCAAACGGACACTGCTCACAATACTGGTGGTGTGCTAATTAAACACCGTTACAAAAAACTGTTACTGGCTCTGTCTCGTTACACACTCAGAAATAGTTTGACATTATCTCTGCTATTCTCTGTCTCCCATCATGTTCAACTGCAACATGGGCTGCGCAGGGCTCTGGCTGAGGGTTGTCCTCGTCCTCGCCCTCAGTGTCAGTTAGTTCCACTGCTGTTCATTTTTTTGTGGCCAGATTGTGTAGCATTGCACATGTTGCAATAATTTTGCAACATTTGATGGGGCTGTACTGACGTGCACCTCCACTTTTGTGGAGGCAACGGAATTTGCTTTTAAACAGTCCAAAGGTGCGCTCCACCACGTTGTGTTTGCTCTTATGTGCAACATTGTATCCCCTCTCCCTTGGGGTGGTTGGGTTGAGGTATGGTGTGAGTAGGTAAGGCCGGAGGGCATATGCGCTGTCACCTAAATACAAAAGAAAGTGCCATTAATTTGTGTGACCAATAGCTTGAGCCAAGGTGTACATCAGGGTGTGTCACATTGGTTTACCTAGTAGGTATCTGTTATGTTTACTGTCACTTTAAAAGAACACAGTGTACTCTGCATCACAGATGGAATGATTACATTCTAAGTAGAGAGTCAGTTGCTGTGCTCTTGCTGTTGATGGTTGTACCAATAAACCTGCTCTTCTAATTTATCCTGTTTAAGAGCTTTTATCACTGGCGACGAGGGTGGGATGCTTGCGCAGATATTTAAAAAAACAGGTAACTTTTATTGGATTTGGTTTACCTGTTCTACAGTTGCAGTTGCTTCTCTCCGCATTGTTTTGGTTTGAAGTGAGCTCCGCGTGTGGCATCGCGTGTAGCTCGCACGCTCCTCCGGCACGTTCTCCTGCATCTTCGTTCCAAGATCGGCTTCATTCTGACTGAACGCGAGGCTGGAAACACAAGAACTCTGACCTATGATGTATAACGCATGCACGCAACGTGTAGCGCCATTTCATCACAGCGGCCATTTTGGATTGCCATAGTAACTGATCACGCCGATGCGCACGGTAGCGCATTTTGGATTGCCATAGCAGCTGATCACGCCGATGTGCACAGTAATACATTAATGCATTTAGAAATTGGTTACTCTTAACATCGCCGATGAGCACGGCAGCGCATTGATTTTGGAGTATTTATTTTTCTTTAAAGAGGTAAATCTTTCTTCTTTTGACTTCATTTCCGTAAATATAACCTTGAGGTGCACGACAACACATTGACTTTCCAGTTCTTATTATTATATTCATTATAGAAAACATGGCTACTACTTCGAGCATGTCACAACCCTCACCATTTCTTTCTAAGGATGGAGAACCTATACTTCCTTGGAAGAGATGGCGAAATCTGTTTGACTCGTATTTAGTGGCAATTGGGGGAGAAAGGTTTTCAGCCATAAGAAATCAGGCAATTTTATTGCATAATTTAGGAGTTGAAGGCAGACACACATATGATAGCATGGATACTTTACCAGTGGGTGGAGCTGATGGTGAACCGTCAGATATTTTTGAAATGTCCATGTCTATGTTGGAAAATTATTTTGGTCCTAGGATTAACGTTGTTTTAGAACACCATAGATTCTTCACTCGCATACAAGGTCCTGCTGAACGAGTAGGTACATATGTGGCTGCTCTAAAATCTCTTGTACACACGTGTGATTTTGGGGAACTATCAGAATCACTCGTAAGATGTACGAACAGCACAAGAGTCCAAGAAAAATTATTATCAAAAAACCCTACACTGAAAGAGGCTATGGCTATTGTAGAAGGCAAAGAGAATATGTCTACCTGGGTTAAAGAGATAAGGAAAAATAAAGAGGAAGCGGATCACACTTTGGATGACAATAAAAAGAAAAATCAGGATGTAGCTGATAGGCTGGAAGAAGATGATTTTCTTGAAGAATGCCCTGACGGTATTGCCAAAGTTTCGGTTGGCTCAAGAAACAAACTGTCTCAAAAGAACTCATTACCTCAGAAGAGTTCTCAAGAAAGTCGTCCCTCCTTTAGTAAAGAGCCTTCTTTAGCTAAAGAACGAGATTTTCGGCAACAACGTTCATATGATAATCAGAGAATGCGTTGTTTCAGATGTGGTAGTTTTTCTCGCACTTCAAATTTTCTGAATTGTTTTGCAAGAGGCAGCATTTGCAATAATTGTGGGGGTAGAGGACATTATGCTCGTGTTTGTAAATCTAGCAAAAAGAAAGACACTAGTGAAAATGTGTCTGACATTGTACGCACCGATGTTGTGTCTAATGTTAAAGATATTGGGGAGAATGTTGATTCTGAACGAATTACTATGCCATTTTGTGATATAGGGATTGACATGTATGTATTTAAACTGATGGCGGATTAAGGATCTCCTTTCACTTTAATTGGAAACAAAATTTGGGATGAGGTTGTTGGTCTAGAAAATGTTCCACTTTTACCTCCAGACATTGCTCCTCTAAGCTATGGCCGGTCAAAAATAGATATTCTGGGGTATACAGTAGCTAAGATTTCTTTCAAGGGTAAAGAAATTACTGGCAAAGTCTATGTAGCTGTTAGAGGAGATAATCTTCTTGGATGGAAACATCAACATGACTTTGGAATAGTCCTAAATCCTTGTGCTAAAAATCCTCATGATCAAGTTATGCTTATGGAAAAATTGCTTTCTTGTGCTCTTCCAGAAGGGATTAGCAGTGTGTGTGATTATGACAACATTTTTTCAGAATATCCTAAAGTGTTCTCTGATACACTGGGATGTTTAAAAGGATTTGAACACAAGATTGTCCTTAAGAAATCTGCAAAACCGTGTGTACATAAAGTTCGAAAAGTACCGAATATGATGGTTGAGCCCCTGAAACTGGAGATTGAGAAATTATTGAAATTAGGAGTGATAGGAGAGATTGAGTCATCAGAATGGTTGAGTCCTTTGGTTTTGGCACCCAAGGATTATGGCAAAGCTGTGAGAATGTGTGTAGACTTGCGTGTACTAAATGAGTGTATTTGGGTTGATCGGCAGCCCCTGCCGAATATATCTGAATCTATTAGTATCTTGAAAGGAGCAAACATTTTTAGTGTTCTAGACCTTTCTTCAGCGTACCATCAAATTGTTTTACATCAGGAGTCTAGACACTTAACATCCTTTGTAACACCCCTTGGTGCTTATCAGTTCATAAGAATGCCCTTTGGGTTGGCCTCGGCAGCTGCTTGCATTCATAAGGTGATGAAAATGGTCCTTGGAGATCTTCAGAATATGATGTTTTTCCAGGACGATATTTTGATTCATGGTGTGAATGTAAGGGAGCATGATGTAGTGTTAAGATCGGTGTTGGACAGATTAAGTGATAGGGGACTCACAGTTAAGAAAGAGAACTGTAGGATTGGTTTAGATTCAGTCACTTATCTTGGACATGTGATTTCAGGGAATGGGATACAACCGAAGTTAAAATTGGCTTAGAGTATTGTTAAGGCACCGGCTCTGGAAGATAAAGACCAAGCCAAATCTTTTTTAGGCATGGCGGAATTTTATTCCAAGTTTGTCAAAGGTTTTGCGAGCATTGTTGAGACTATAAGATCTCTTTTAAAAAAGGGTGTACGGTTCACTTGGTCTAGTGATTGTGAGGAAGCGTTCCAGTCAATAAAGACTGAGATTGGTAAAATGCCCACCTTGGGCCATTTTGATTCTAAACTAAAAACTATTGTCACAACCGATGCCAACCTTAAAGGTCTTGGCGCAGTACTTTCTCAGATTGTGAATGGGGAAGACGTTGTAGTGGCCTTTGCTTCAAGAGCTTTGAAGGATGCAGAAATGAACTACTCTTGCATTGAGAGGGAAGCGTTGGCAGTATTTTGGTCAATACATCATTTCAAATTATTTTTGTGGGGCATTCCGTTCGTTGTTAGGTCTGACCATCGCCCTCTTGTTCAAATATTTTCTTGCCATCAGAGTGATCATATGACACCTAGATTGAAAAGATGGAGTGAGGGACTACAAGAGTTTAAATTTATTGTGCAATACATTTCTGGCCAAAATAACAAGCCTGCGGACTGTTTATCTAGGTTGCCGATTGAAAGAGATGGTTTTTCAGGTAGCATGGAGTGTGTAAATTGGGTACTGGAGTCTTCTTTATCTAAAGATGAATGGTTGAATTGTGTTGTGAATGATGTTGTTTTTCAGTCTTTGAGGAATATCATCAGAAATGGTTGGCCTAGGTATGATCAACTTGACAATGAGTTAAAGTCATATTGGACGGTGAGGAATGATTTAGCGTTTTGTCAGGATAACTTAATGAGAGGAGACAGACTTGTACCTCCAGGTGGTTTGAGAGAGAAAGTTGTTAACTTGGCTCATGAGGGTCATCTGGGGAGGAACCTCACCAAGGCTCGCATCAGAGGGAGATACTGGTGGCCTGGTATGGATCGAATGGTGGAAGCTGTTGTATAGGATTGTCATTTGTGGGCAACTAATGACAAATCACACACCACTAGCCAGTCTCCTCTTTCTCCAGTAGAAGTTCCTGTTACAGTTTGTACTAAAGTGGGGTTGGATATTGCGGGTCCTTTTGAGCTCATGCCCTCACATGAGAGGTTTGTGGTATTGTTGGTGGATTACACTTCAAAGTGGGTGATTTCAAAATGCATGGGTGTGGTAAATTCTAGAGCCATAATTGAGTTTCTTAAGGATGTGTTTGTATCAGAAGGGGTGCCTAAGTATGTGCTCACGGACAATGGGGTACAATTTATCTCCAATGAGATGGATGTTTTTCTTAAAGTTCTGGGAATTGTTTACCAGAAGACAGCTCTTTATTCGCCTCAAGCGAATGGACTTACTGAGCGAATGAATAGGGTTGTAAAGAGTTGTGTGCAAAGGGCCTTTTAGTCAAAAGTTACTTTCAGTAGTGTGTTGAGGGAGACCTGGTGGGCACATCGCACAGTTCCCAATGCTGTCATGCAGAAGTTTCCTTTTTAAGCCTTAAGGGGGAGGATGGCTAATTCCAAGCTCAACCCAGCTTGGCTTCCTGAGAAGGTTTGTGATGATAGTGTGGAGAGTGAGTTGAGAAGAAGAGATGCGCTGGCTAAGTATCAATGGAAGTATAAACAACGCTATGATGATAGGATGGCTGTCAAATTCAGGAAATGGAATGTGGGTGGTAGTGTTCTTGTGAAGAAACCAAAATATGGACACAAGGGTACTTCCAATTTCAGTGGTCCTTTCGTCATGGAGAAGTGTGGCTCACTGGTTAGGGCAGGCAGACCCTGAAGCAGAGATCAGACCCGGGACCAGGGTTCAATTCCCGACGCGGCAGGGTCTTGAGCTCAAATGTCCATGGACTCGATAATTCTCGCTTCGGTGCCTGACCTAATCATGGGTTCACACTCTGCAACTCTGGGCATTAAGCTTGCTTAATCTCCACAATGGCCCCCCCGCGGTGGGATGCCTGGCTTTCACCTTGGAGATGCCCTGTAGGGGCTATCCCACAGGGAAAAGCCAGGACGGGTTCCCAAGGCAAGCGCGGCGATACCCCTTCGGGGGTCGATTCTGGCACTATATAAGAAACATAATATTAATAATAATAATAATAATCATTACTGCTATTAAGAAACATTTTGTGACTTTGGACAATGGGTGCACTTGGAACATGTCTAGATTGACAAAGTGTACTGAGTTTAAGAATCATTCTAATAATGGTTCTGGGTCCATTGATAATTCCAGTCACACTCACACTTCTTCTAGTCGTAGCCAAAAAAATGTGCCTGGTAGTTCAAGACAGGCTCCTAGATCAAGACAGGCTCCTAGGAAATTTAGGGATTATGTTATGTATTAATTTATCTTTTTATACAGTTTTCTCTTAATGCTGTTTTGTCTTAAGTTTCATTTTTCTTTCTTTTATTATGGTTAGGGGATGTGTTTACTGTCACTTTAAAAGAACACTGTGTACTCTGCATCATAGATGGAATGATTACATTCTAAGTAGAGAGTCAGTTGCTGTGCTCTTGCTGTTGATGGTTGTACCAATAAACCTGCTCTTTAAATTTATCCTGTTTAAGAGCTTTTATCAGTATCCTTCTCCAAATTCATCAGCAGCCAGACGTGTATGGATAACACTGTTCCAAAATATGTTGGAGTCGTGGGTACTCCCTGGGAATTTGGCCACGATGTCAGTTATGATGTACTTGGCATTACATATCACCTGCACATTAATGGAGTGGGTGGATTTGTGGTTGCGGTAAATGTATTCTGTTGCTGCAGGTGGGCAGATTGGAATATGGGTCCCATCTACGCAGCCAATGACGTGTGGGAACTACGCCAGTTAGTGGAAATCCAGCTTGGTCCCCTGCAGATCCACCTGTGTACTGGGGAAGGTAATGTAATGTTCCATTCTGTCCATCATGGCATCCAGGAAGGTGTTGAAAAAACAGGATATACAGCTCTGTAACACACCACCTACTGCGGCTATCACACCTTGGTAACTTCCTGATGCCAGGAGGTGCAGGCAAAAAAGTACCTGGACATGGGTGGGTATTGCGTGCACCCTTGGTGTCTGATGCTTAAGATAGGGTTTGAGGTCCCGTATTAGGTCAAGGATGGTGTATGGGTGCAGCCTGTACCTTTCATGGATCTCAGGTTCAGTCAATTGAAACAATGTGATGCGCAGTCTCTACACCTGCTCTTCCCGTCTCTAGATCCTCACTCCTGCTGCTCTCAAGTGTAGCCGATTTGCTATGAGGTAGAGGCCTGCCACTGCGTTCACATTGTTGCATTTTGGGGCTTTTTTTATGCACTGCACCTGATTACCACATGCTCAGGATCCGTGGTAAATACAGAATTGTTATTACCGATTTTGGTCAAATTCGGTAATACCGATTTTTGCTACATCGCATTTTGGGGCTTTTACCGATTTGTTATTTACCGATTCGGTCTTCATTGTTTCGGTGTTTTCCGATCGGTAAATAAGGATTCAGTAATTATTTACCGATTCGTTATTACTGGACCCTGCAAAGTAGTTCAAAATGTGTCCACAGCACCAAATCCATTTCAGTGTGCCTTCACCAAAGGGGTTTCTGTCCTCATGGAACTGTCTTCGGCTAAATCCCTCTGCCTTTTCCCACTGGAGATTGTTTAATTCCATTTCAGAGGCTAAGGGGCTGACTATGAGCTTGGCATTTCGATGAACCACCAAACCCATGGTGGCAGTGCGGCAACCACTGCACCAGCAGTTCGACTGTTGTAGTATGAGTTTGGCAGTCAGACACCATTGAATTGCTGCAATCTCTGAGAATATAACGGAGGAATTTCAAAGGTTTTGTACGAGAGAAATGTTCAGCTAACTATAACATGTGAAACCTATGGTTTTTTCAATGAATTTTCAAGGTTTTTTAAATGCTAATTCCTAACTATTACGTGTGTGAAACCTATGGTTTTTTCAGCGAAATTCATAGTTTTTGTAAATGATAATTTATAAATGTATTAATTATTATGTCTTTCTTTTTATACTAATTTCTTATATTTTAATATATTTATTTATATTTCTTTTATTTTTTAGATTATTTTTCATATTCTTATTATAAAATAATAACAAAACTAAATTGCAAAGTAATTTATGGATGAATTATTGCTTGACGTCGGTTGCAAGTATAACACAGCTCCAGCAATTCTCTTGGGGCCCTATGCTCACAATGCTGCATTAATCCTTACACCTGCTTCAAGCATGTGCAAGGTTTTGACGCAGCATAAGCTCAAAAGTCACTGAATAAAATGTTATACATTTCACTCAGTCACTTTTAGGGGCCTTGCTGCACCCCCTTCTACACAAGAAAGCCTCTTCTGGCGCAGCGCTTTATAATGTAATACACCCTCCAGATGCGTCACATTGTTAATAGCACACACCATGGCACATCTTTTGCACCACCGCTGTGTCACAAAAGTGACGCAACGGCTGTGTAAAAGAGGCACAAGGGATTGTAAATCCGCCCCTAACACATACAAATTCACCCAGGCACTTTCACCAGTAAATCCACCCCTAACACATACAAATTCACCCAGGCACTTTCACCAGCAGCGCAAATTGAAACATAGACTTGTAACATATTTATGTACATATGATACATTCAAGTGCTTCGGACATACTGCAGTATACTATAGATAAACACCTTATACATTTATGCTGTAGCAGTTACTTATAGTTCTGCACTTTCACATTCTCCATACACTAGTAACATATTCATTCATTCCTTTATGAACTACACATTCATTCTGACAATCTTTTACACACTAACATAGAAATATAGGTTTTTTTTGACCAGTAAAGGTAGTTCTAAAAAGAACTGCTTTCTCAACAAATTCCAAGCGGAACAAAAGAATGAAAAAAAGAACAGCTAATGTCGAGACCAGCAATGATCCTGCATCCTGCGTTTCATCAAGTTTATAGACTGTTCCCCATAACACAAAAGTTTATCGCAATAAATGTATAGAATTTTAATTTTAGCAAAGTCAGAATCAATATGTGGGTGTGGACTGCTTGCTGAAAATGCTGCTGCCGCACTTGATGGGCTTGGTGCAGAAGCAGGTACAACCTTCGTCTTGCAGCTCGAGCAAAGTTCTTGGGGTGCAAGTTCTTCACATGTCGCACCATATTTGCTGTGCCAAAGGAGTATTTTTTACATGGATCCCCCCTTGAAAGAGTTGTTTCAAAAATTTTACAGGTTACTTTTGGAGCATTAACCTTTTTTTGACCTTCTGGAAAAGTGAAAAACTTCCAAAATTAGAGCTTCTTTCCTCTTCTTTGGACGTTCTTCAGGAATAAAGTCACCCTCTGAAGAACTGCTGGAAGATGACAACATTGCTCTTATTATGGTGATCTTCCTTCTATTTGATAAGATTCTCAGAACAAATGATTCTTCTTAAAAAGTCAAAGTCGAATAATTATTATGGGACGGAACTTTTAACAGTCACAATAGGAAACGTTATGAACCAATCAAATCTCTCCTTTTAAAGTCACATGGCTTTGCGTACGCTTATGATGCGCTTGCGCAGCTCTTTCAATACGAGTACGCATGATGTTCTACCGCGATTTGTGTAATTCTTTTCAAAAGTAATATATGATTATTACAAGTATTAAAAAAAATCATAGTTATCCCAAATGTCTGCCCTTAGTATGTACATTTAATACATACATGTTTTAAACCAAGTAGAAACATTGCCCCCTTTCGCATACAGAACGCCGTATATGACGTCACACCGAAGCTTTAATGCGACGCGTAACGTCAAAGGATATTCGTACCGTATGCGCGGGTACACGCTGAGTATGATAAACAGTACAAACTATGGTGCGATCGCCCTCTCAGTGACAAATCAGAGCTCAGGGCGTGCTAAGGAGAATGATTAGAAGTGCTGACTCATTGCAGATCCGATTCTGGGCCTGCCTCTGCGTACATTATAACACCACCCCATCTCTCTCTGTTGTTAATTGTTAGTGCACACACTCATACTTGCACATGCGCGGTGCACGCTGCCCACACTACTCACATGCCACCACCAAGCATGCTTGCTATCATTTAGCCTGCAAACCAATACATTACCCAATGGCATGTCCCCCAGGGCCATCATTCTTGCAGACCACGAAAACGCTACCAATTTGGTCAGCCCCCGCGGTTCCCATATAATGCGGGCACTGACATGAGCACACTCTCTTTTGCCTGCCTCTGCTGCGGTGACAGACAGACTGTCGAAAACACCCCAGACTCAGCAAACCCGCAGCCTTTCAAGACACAACAAAAGACGACAGAAGCAAAGGTAAGAGAAGACATCACAACATCAGCCTCCACTGTAAATTGTATATGCATAATGCTATTTTTTTATCCTTCATATGGCTTTCCTACCCCTCAATGGTTTTAAATTGTACTTACATAATTGAAATATTTCTTTATAAGTCACGAGGTCCTATACACCTCTAATCTTAAAAATTATGCGTGCAAACATTTCTGTGTCGTATTTCTGTACTACGCCACGTGCTTAGGCCTCTATTATTATTAATTGGGCGTTCGTAGAATTTGAGATCCACTAAAGGCCAGTCATGCTGCCAGTTCCATAGTTTCAGGCATTGCAGGCTGCATCCCTCCATGAGGTCTGATGTCATTCACAAACATCGATCCCACTCTTTCCCATTCATCAAAGGGTAGTGTTGGATGCAAGCACAGTAAGTGAGATTTGGCGCTTTACTGTCAGTAATGGTGTGAATACTAAACTTCTATTAGGTATATTGTGCTGAAATGCCTGACCACACCGACTTCCCACACTGTGACACACCAGGCTGTGATTGTAGGTTGCTGGCCCCTTTAGAAGTACAGATGTTGTATTCATTCCCCAGAGAAGTGGATCCAAAACTTGGGCATGCTTTTTTTCTCCCTGACAAAGTTGTAGCTAATGTCAAGCACAAAGGTAGAAATATGTGCATATAGTATCCTGTTTTGTACTACAAAAATGTCAAAAAGCATTAAGTGATATAAGTGATTTGAGTATGCATGCCTAGAATATGGCATGCATACTCTGTCCTTATTACAGTGCTGATTTATTTAGATTGATCAGTGCAATGGATATAGAATGCTTTATTCCCACACTTGACATTTTTTATTTAAAATACAGATGCTGTAGCATGCCTGATGTTTGTGGTTGCGTAATTCTGCAGATCTTGCTCTGTCATGTGCATTAAAACAGACATTAAAATGGGTCCCTGCCGGGCCCTAAATGCATGCCCTAACATTAATGGCATAAACACTGATTCATTTCTGTACAATGAATGTTGAAAACATTAAGATAATGCATGTCAGTGATTTAGTTCCTATTTCTATTTCACATATTTTATTTAATCTTGATTTCATAAGAATGTGAGTTATTTTTATCATGTTGTGTTTCTGTTTTTTTCATGCATCTGGTAACTCTTGTATAGTGCATTTGAGTTGTGACCAGGTGTTTATGATGGCAGACGATCGAGAGACCTGGTGCTGATGCTTAAGGCAGCCCAAGATTCTGACAGGACCTGTCAGTGGGTTGGCCTCTCTGTAGGCCAAACAGAGCAGTGCTCACTTATTCAAGTTGCAATTGAAATGATGTATAAATGTGTGCAAGGGGGGTACGCAGTTCCAAAAATATTGGTAAGGCGAAAGTATAAAAAAGCAAAGTGCTTACATCTGAGTGAGTGCAGTGTATGTTTGGGGGAAGTTAAGTGAAATTCAGGAGAGAGTGAAAAGAGGGTGCTGAAGATATTAGAAATGATGTTTTAGATATGCAGATGAACCAGATGTGGAGATAAAAAGGGCATATATGTCTAACATAAAGTTCACATAACTGAAGAACAATACCCCTTCCACAGGATTCAATAATATTTAATTTATGGTCTCACAATTTCAGATTTGAAACATTTTCAATATTAATTATTTACAACAAAATAATTGTTGTTATTCCTTTATCTGAAACAGCTAAAAACCATTGATTAAGAGGGGGCGCACAGCGGGATGGCTGCCTGAACGACAGCTCCGCCGGGCAGTCACCGTTTACCGCTGTTTAACATGCTGATCGGAAGCTGAAACTACAACAAAACGGAGATTTGGGAAGGTGAACCCATCGTGCACCCGGAGCAGTCACGGCGCTCTACTGAGAATGTGAAAAGGCCGAGAATTTGGACCGGACTCGCAGAGCCGAGCGTCTCAGGTAAAATGGCGGATGCAACTCCATCGGAGCCCAGAGTGTGTAGCGTGGCGGTTTAGGGACATTGCTGCAGAACTACAGAATAACGAAAAGCCACGAATGACATGGTGACTTGCTGTCAAACCACAAATCATCATACCAGTGAGTACTTTCACTTTATAACTTGCGGGGAGCAACCGCTGCGGACTTTCACACATACGGCGACAAAATGGCAGGGCCCATAAGCGCGAATTACTCTGCAAATTGAGCGACCCTAACGGAGATCTGTACTGCCTGAGACATAACGTTGGCTCAAAGTGGCGCATAGTTGAGCATAGCGGACAGTTAAAAGGAAGGGGTTAAGGCAACTGTGGGACAAGGAAATATTCGAAAGTCCGCCTTGCCTATTCAGCACTACAAAACGGTGGGCAAAATGTATGGTTAAAATGGCGGCGAGACGTAGTGTGAGCCCTAACTGTATCGGAATATGTAGGTTGATCACTGAACCACTGATCACACGAGGAGCGAGGTTCACTCAAGAAATGTCACCGTTCAACATTTGATGACGCCCATTAACGTTCATACACGAACTGTAATATCCAGCTGGATAGGACGGCTCCCGCTCCGTTCGTAATCCACATGACTAACATCGACCGGCAGCATACCGGATTGATGCCTCCTGAACAAAGATGCACTAACACCCCAAATAACGTACGGCGACGCACTGGCGGGGAATAGCAAGACTAAGGAGGTGAAGGCTGAGAGGGCATAAGAGGTAACGCTGATGCATGAGACGGAGATATGGAACTGCAGCAAAGTTAGCGCAGGGTACCCCTGAAAAGCATATGGGGGGAATAGCGCGGCGAACAAAGTTACTGAAGCGACAAAATACGAGAGCTTAAAGAGGACGGCTCTGTTCATTGGAATCTTTATATATAGCTGCAAAGGCACCTGTGCGAAGCACCCCAGAAGAAAGTGCTAGACTACAGGGGGTAGGTGAATTGCAAGATAACATATAGCGCGGGCACTCTCTGGACGCAAAATCCCGCGGATCTCGATAACGTGGTGTGGATCGCTCAGAGCTAAACAGACTGAAGATGGTGACGCGCTGGCCAACATGGGCAAACCAGATAAACAGCAGCCCAAGCTCACGACCAGAGGACAGACCGGACAAGTAGAGGATGACCCGGAGACGGACACTGCTGCTGGGAACAATATGGAGGCCATTTTTAAGGCGATACAAAATAATTTGCAAGACATAAATGGTAAACTGGATCATATGTCGGGCCGGATGGACAGCTTGACGAATAAACTGGAGAAACATGGCGAGAGGTTAGACACAGCGGAACAACGTATTTCAACAGTTGAGGATGAGTCGCATACAACAACGGGGAAGTGCCAAGACATGGAAAAACTGCTTGAAGTCATCAACGCGAGAGCTGAGGAGTTGGAAGCTCGTTCCCGCCGAAATAACGTGAGAATAGCGGGTCTGTCGGAAACGACCAACACGGCCAAGATGGAACAATACGTTGAACAACTAATCAAGGACATCTTCGGGAAGAGCTCGCTATCGCCCATGTTTATCATTGAGAGAGCCCACAGATCGCTCGCTCCGAAACCATCACCTGGAGCCACCCCACGTCCTATTGTGGCCCGCGTCTTGAATTACAGAGACCGTGACACGATTCTTCGTCTAGCACGTGAGAAAAGACAAATTCAACACCAAGGGAACAAGCTGGAATTCTACCCAGACTTCACTGTAGCTGTTCAGCAAGCACGGCGTGAATTCAAAACAGTCCAAACAAGACTCCGGGAGATGCAAATCAACTACGCTATGCTTTACCCTGCAAGGTTACGGATTTACTGGGAGGAGAAAGTGATAATTCTTGCGAGCCCTTAGGCAGCCCAGGATTTTCTTAAGAAGATAAAGGGCAAAAGCAAATCAACAAATGATCAGGCCCAGAACCATGACACTGATTGACGGTGAGCTATGGTTGTCCTCGAGGCATTCAGGTCTCAGCACCATATCTGACAAGACACGCAAAAGGGAACAATGAAGGAGGTACCGTAAGAGGCCATTCAACTACAGGTATGAACATGATGGGAAGAGGTAGGATGATCATCTGAGTTGTGATTGAGGCCCTACTGATACTTCAAGGTAATGATACTGAATGATTAGTAATAAGCGGACAGAACTGGCAATCGGAACAAGGTTTGGGACATACGTCAGACTCTCCATTGTCTGTTTCATGCATTTAGATGTAACGTTGGGAGCAGAGGTTGTGCTCTCTTAATGCATAATAACACACCGCGCTTGAGAACTCAAGATGCCAACAAAGTGTATGTTGGGTGGTCTATCATAGAACTATATATGATCGGCACTACAATTATGCTGTCTGACATAGAACAATGGTTCATGTTGCTAGCCTGGGTTGAGCGCTTCGTTAAATCTTCAATTAACAGAACTATGTGCTGATATGGGAAGATGTTTTCGTTGCAAATATGAAATGTGCCATTGTATATTCAGGGTGCGGAGAGGTGGGGCACACTCCTGGTCGAACAGCATGACTCACTTTCAGCTTCAATGTTAAAATTTCTGCCCCCATCCATTCAGTTGGGTGGTGTAATGCGCCCACGGCGGACGTCCACATGGGTGTCCCCCGTATAAGTTATGTTACATAGGGTTGTTAATGTGGGAGAATGTCTTTAGCAGGATTGGGTTGGTGAGGGGAGGTGGAGTTGGGGTTCTGTTTTGCTCTTGAATAGGCCAAAGCATTTAAGATGCACTGCTACCCTTCTGGTTGTGATACGGGATCTGAAAGGGGCAAGGAGTTGGACACCAAGAATATGCATGAGAAACATTTGTTTAAGTTGGACTTACCAGCATATGAACAATGCCAGTTAGGAGCAATAAGATCGATAGGAAGTATCTGAGCATCATCACATGGAATGTCCGAGGTTTCAAGAATCCAAAGAAAATAAGACAAGTATTGACATCCCTAGATAGGTGGGGCATAGAGATAGCTTTATTACAGGAGACGCACATTGCGCAGCATAAACACAACTCCATTGGTGCTAGATGGGCAGAATCCATACACACAGCTCCCTATTCCTCATACTCAAGGGGGGTGATGATCTTAGTGAAGAAGGGGGTAAACTTCCAGGTGACTCGCAAGGTTCTTGACTCTAAAGGGCGCTTTATTATACTGTCTGGAATCCTGAGAGGTTAAAAGATAACGCTAGTGAATGTATACGGCCCAAACATTGACTCCCTGGAGTTCTTTCAAAATATTTGGAACCAAGTTCAAGAATTCACAGATACGACTCTATTATGGGGAGGGGACTTTAATCTAGCGTTGAGGGACCAAATAGACAGGTCACCAGCATCAATAGAAAATCATAGGAAAACCCGGGCGAAAGTGTTAGAGATCATGGAAGACACCCCTTTGAGAGACATATGGAGGGCAAAACACCCAGACTTGCCAGGTGCGACACACGTTAACATGGCACATGGGAGCTGGTCCCGTATTGACTTCTGGTTAGGGTCTGATAATATATTGTTATGGACAAATAAGCTGAAAATATTACAGAGAACACTATCCGATCATAATCCAATTCTATTGTCGCTCCAGGTGCCACACTACGCCCCGCCTCCATTTACCTGGAGATTTAACGCAAAAGCACTGATAGATGTCTATGCAGACACCATAGCCACAGCTATAAAAGATTACTTTCACTTAAACGTTTCTTCTGTTGATGATCCAGGCACTCTATGGGAGGCATTCAAAGCAACGCTGAGAGGAATATGCATGAGCACCACGGTGGGTATACTGAGGGACATCAGGGGACAGATATATAAATGTGAGGCTCGAATGAAAGACCTTGAGACTAAATATGAAAATACACAGGATACTGCTTACTTGGGCAAGTTAAGAAAGTTATGCTCTGAGCATCAAACACTTCTGGAAGACGAATTAAAATATATATACAAAAGACCAACGGCGCGACTATTTGGAGAGGGAGGGAGGCCGGGTAAAGTCTTAGCTGCTAGGATCTGCGAAGGGAAATGCACTCAGACAATTCTAAAGATTCCTGACACTAAGAGGGATCTAGTTACACGCACAGAGGATATCCTGAATTGTTTTGCCCACAACTATATTGATTTATACTAATCACAGCCCACGGCAAACATGGAGGACACACTCAGTTACCTTCAGGATGTGGCAATCGCATGGCTTTCAGATAACCATTGTGAATACCATGCCAGGCCAGTAACAGTGGAGAAAGTGTCAGAAATTATACACACACTACCTAATGGGAAAGCAACGGGCCCGGACGGCTTTACCTGTGAGTTTTACAAAATGTATGTGGACATATTGGCCCCACATCTGGTGGCTATGTATGGTAGTGCCTTTGACCAAGCGAAGCTACCTCCAACACTACGTGAGGTAATCATAATCACGCTCCTAAAGCCGCACAAAGACCCTGAAAAATGTGAGTCGTATTGTCCATTATCATTAATAAACGTGGATTCTAAAATTCTAGCCAAGATTTTAGCAGTACGCTTGCAGCCGCTGATGACGAACCTGGTCCTCCCAGACCAGGCAGGATTTATACCAACAGGAGCCACATCACACAACACCAGAACTCTTTTTGCCCTGTTGCACTACCTTGAACCCACAGCTAAAGCGGTAGCAGTTATGCTGGACGCCGCCAAAGCGTTCAATTCTATAGAATGGACGTATCTAATAACAATACTAAAACAAATGGGGTGCCCCATGAGATACGTCAACTGGGTACAACTCCTCTACACGAGTCCGCTGGCTAGAGTGCGTTTGAATGGTTACTTGTCGGAAAAGTTTCCCATTGGGAGAGGGACTCGACAAGTATGCCCACTATCACCACTATTGTTTGCTTTAGCGGTAGAACCATTAGCTTGCATAATCAGACAAAGGTATAATCACTCTGCCTTACATTTCCCAGACCGACCGCTACATATATCATTATACGCGGACGACATGCTCCTGTATGTGCGCGACCCGGTACAAAATTTGGACCCGTTACTGCGGGAATACATTAAATTTGGCTGGAACTCTGGTCTACAGATCATTGGGATAAGTCATCGATCATTCCACTAACGGACACCACACTACCACATACCACAGAATTCCCACTGGAATGGCAAACTGACCCTATATGATATCTGGGAGTTTGTTATAGTAGGCACCCAGACGAGATTATTTGTACAAATTATGGCAGAGTAATAGAAGCCCTGGAAGGGAAGATTGACAGATGGATACACTTACCACTGTCACTGGCAGATCGTATTGCCATTGTGAAAATGAACATCCTTCCCAAATTTTTATATTTATTTAATAACATTCCTATTCCACCCCCGAAAGCCGTGTTTAAAACCATTACAGCTCTAGTGATCAAACTCACATGGGCGGGCAAACAAGAATTGGTGGGCCTCAGAACATTAACGCTGCCCTATGAAAACGGAGGTTACTGTGTGCCAGATTTCTACCTCTACTATCTCTGCGCACAGGCGCAATACGCTGCTTTCTGGTTTCACAAAACGCCTTATCTGACTCATACCACAGTGGAAGAAGGGGATGCGTTCCCAATACCTCTAACAGCACTCATACCGCATAAAAGACCACCGTTACATTCGGAAGACATAAATACCGTAGACACCACGAATCACGCGTGGAGAACACTGGGTCGGCTAACGCATAAGCTACCTTTGTATGCCCCAGCATTACCGTTACACCATCACCCAGAATTGTCAGTAACGAACGATAAGGTGGGAATGGGTTTGTTGACACAAGTAGGTATAGACACGTTTGGAGACCTATACCAAGACGGGAAATCTTGCCAACTAGAGGAATTATCCTACATAAGTAATCAAACCATGCTGTTTTGATTCACATACTACAGACTACAAAGAGCTATTAAGGAATTATTTCCCAGCTATCCTTTGGAACCAGCATGTTTAGAATCACTACAACTGATATTGACATCTTCCAACACGTCAAACTTGATTTCTCGACTTTACAGGGTGGCACAAGGTGAACTACCAAATAATACTGAAAAGGCCAAGTACAGATGGAGTGAGGTGTTACAGGAACCACTGTCAGAAAAAGAGTGGTTTACATCATGTGCATTGGTTAAACTACTAACACCAAACGGCAACCTACGCATCTTACATTTTAAATATATCCACCAAACATATCATACACCATTAAAATTACACAAACATGGACTACGAGATGAGGCAACATGCAAGAGATGTAAATGGAAGGAATCAGATTTTATTCACTTAGCCTGGTTCTTTGGAAAAGTACAGGGATACTGGATTGAGATAACTGCTGCACTGTCCGATATGTTGGGTACAGAAATTGAATGTTCAATAAAAACGTGTTTATTGGGTCTTGTGATGAATGTGAAAGCACAAAAATGCAAATTCTGTGTAATCGCCCTGTTGTTAGCAAAACGTCAAATATCTCGGCACTGGGACAGCGCTAATATGCCTAGTATAAAACAGTGGATAAAGGACATGGCTCACTGTCGAGACAATTTACTAACGTATGATGAGGAGCTGCCGCGAAGGTCAAGAGCTAAAGACTACTGGGGATTCTTTACCAATTACACGCAAACTAACGATCTGGATGATATGCCTTGAGTATTATTGTATTGCATAACATTGTTAAAATGCTGTATAAGTGTGTAACACCCATTTTCCACAACCAATCGTTTTAATACACCAAAGACATGTAATTATACCGTTAATAGCCGAGGGATGAGTGCGGTAATGTAATGGCCGATGTTTCTTACTTTTGTATGTTTGTAATGTACCACTTTCTAGTGGTTTAAATTGGTTTATTAAAAAAACAATAAACAGAATTAAAAAAAAAACAACCATTGATTAAGCAAATAGTCTTGGAAGGTTTTAGATGCATTGCAGTAGTTACGTGAAAGATCTGGATGCCAAGGAAGAAACCCAAATAGTGGTCAGGTGGACGCTATGGAAGACAAAGAAATTTAGTTTACATGTTTAATCCACACCATCCACTTTAGAGACTGCCACTTTTTCATCCAATTTAAAGCCCTGTATACACATATTGGTATTTGACTGATTGCAGCCAGCACCTGTGGGTACTTCCCCAAGCCTGGCTTGAACATTTTCATCCAATGTATTCGCTGCACACAGTGCAAGACACTGGGCAAGCACACACTTTAAAGGGCCTGATGTTGTTGATCTGTACAATTTGTACACTACAGTAACTGCTGAACATATTAATTCAGTAAAATATGGGGCAGTTTTGAATGTGTTTCTATATATCAAGACTACAAATTTACAATTACTTTATAAACCTTCTTGCTTTCTCACTAAATTCCTCATTACAGTCTGCTTAAAGATGCACCATTTACCATTTTGTTTTCTAAATTGATTGGGGGAGGGCCCCTTTTTTCCCCACATTTGGCCATTGAGCTTGCTCCCTTTGCTTGCTACATAACAGTCATACACAAAACATAATAGAATCCGTAGGACTTTAAAAAGCTACTAAGAAACTACCTCTAGAGCCAAGTGTAGAGGCACTAAAACTCACTGTGATGTTAAATATACGGTAGAGCAAGAAAAGCAAAGAAAGAACAGAGAAATTATACTCTGAACCACCTAAGGATAACTGGTATCCCATCAATACACAATCATGTGCCCAGTGTAATCATCTGGGGTCCCAAACAACCCTCTCCTGACCCTCTTGATTATCAGAGGGAAAAGGGAGAAAGAGTTGTATCCTTCTGTGAAATTCTTACAAAAGGAGAAAATCAGATGGGATTTACTTAGAGGGGGACGGTGTTCAACTGGTTTACATCTTTTCTTGAGGGCCGCCGACAAACGGTCTGGGCCTCCCCGAGCTCCGCTGAGATGCCGCCTTTGGGAGTCGGAGTTCCAAAGGGTTCTGTGTTGAGCCCGACTCTTTTTAACATCTTTATGACCCCTCTGGCGGCACTGGTGGAGTCCTTTGGGGCCCAGATCGTGTCCTACGCTGATGACACTCAATTGCTCTTCACGTGTAGGAAAGATCAGGCTTTTGATGGAGACAGCATTCGGGCTGCTTGGGGATGGTCTTCAACTGGTTCCAGCGGAACAGCCTCAAAGCTAATTCCAGCAAGTCGGAGGTACTGTTCTTTGGCTGTGCCTCGGACCCTGACTGGCGGGCCTGGTGGCCAATGGATATGTGTCCCCCTGCTCAGGCATCCCAGATGGCAAAAAATCTGGGAGTTAAGATTGATAATAATCTGACGCTGAAATCACATATTCTTGGTTTGACGGGCACGTGCTTTGGCATTCTGAAGATGCTCCGGAATTTCCTACCTTTGCTCACAGAGGAGCATAGAAAGATTACTGTGCAAGCCTTAATTGGCTCCAGACTGGACTATGCCAACGTCCTTTATTTAGGTCTTCCGGATTATCTTGTTCAGCGGCTGCAGGTGGTGCAGAACTCTGCGGCCAGCGCCAGTTTCGGCCTCCATAAGCGAGCGAGGGCATCCGGGTTGGTGCAGTTGCTTCACTGGCTGCCCATCTGGAAGCGGATTATGTTTAAAGCGTTGACCCTGGCTCACAAAGCGCTTTTTGGCTCGGGAGCAAAGTACTTACAGCGCAGGCTCATCTTTTATAGCCCGGTGCGATCTCTGCGGTCGGAATCTCTGTTTTTGGCCATGGTATCTCGAGTGAGGAAGGCCCGTACCGGGGGTCGCTCCTTTCGTTTAAGGGCCCCTCAGTTGTGGAACACCTTGCCTCTGGCCTTGCGTCGCACACCTAATCTGCTCCTGTTTAGGAAGAGTCTTAAGACCTGGCTTTTTAACCTTTAAGGATGTCTTTCTTTTCCTCGTCTGTCTCTGTTTTATGGTGTTATGTTTTTACACTGAGCTGCCTAAATAAAGCGCCGGGACACTCTTACTGAGTAGCCGTGCGCTATAGAAATAAAATATAACATAACATAACATAACAGAGTAGGTGATTGAGATAATCTCTAATGTGCAGTGCAAACAAAACTGTGAAAAAATGTGACTAAAAAGGATAAACCACTGAGATGGTATACTACCCTTTCTGATGCTAATGCTAACAATCTCTCATGTGTTTACTATTTAAAATCAGTGTGGAAGTGAGAAAAGGTACAAAACAGTTGGAAATTATTCACTGCTTCAGCGGTCAACATAACAGTCATACCCAACTTCTACTCCCCACCACTTTCAAATGTCACGCGCCACCACTGATGGAGTTAATGCACATAGCCAAAGTCTATTGGCACTGCAAATGTGGCAAAGTGAACCATTTGGAAAATTGAATTCAATTAAAAAAAAATAGAGAATTATTTGCATAACAAAATGACATAAAAAATTCAACTTCAACTGGAAATATGAATTTTAGAAGATTAAAGTAAAAAGGGTGTTAAAAAGCACTAACCGCTAACTGGTGGTGGTAAACCCAGGTGTGATCCCAGGCCGACCACAATGGAGGGCAGGTCAGATACACCAATCAGGTTCAACATGGTTGGAGATTTTATCTTAGGACGTAGGGCTTGACTACGAATCTAGTGGTCCCTGGATTGCCAGGCTCGTGACGCATGGCTGAGGCATTATCCAGACCACCCTATTAAGAATAGGGTGGTCGGACCACCATCCCCCCACTGCAGCTGCCATGGAACTGTCATTCCCTGGCAGTTTGGTCCCCCCATGCATTCTCTGCATGCGCACTGTCGCACCACTACCTATAAATGGTATTATTTTCTTGTTTCAAAACTATTTACAACTATATATGTTGAACACAAATTCTTATTTTGAAATCAAACAACGCTTTTTAAATATTCGTGGTTGACAAAGAGTCCAGTCAAGTCAGTACAGGTCCTGTACTGGAATACCATTTATAGGCTGCATTACTTAGACTTTTTGTTGACAAAGGGCCTCATTGTTGTGTTTTTGTATAGTTGTGTGAGTGAAGTATGAGTGTTGTTGGTAGGATGTGTATAAATTGTAAATATGTATAAAATTGCCGGTTTGATATGTCTAACCTTATAATAGTTTGTACATGCAGATATTATCTTTGATATGGTTTAAAATTGCAATGCTAAACTAGTGAAGAAAATAAAAATTTAACTAGTGACGCAAAACGGACCGTTATGCTTCATTCATAAAGGTCACTACCAGACTAGTGTGAATCAAATACAGTATTGGCCACTGTTTTGTTTTTTAGTTGTATTCGGCTTAGCCTTACTGGACACAGCCAGGACCCTGTGTTGTTTTTTCCTGCAGATGACTTCAGTGGCCGCGGATCGGAACGGGGGGAGGCGGACTCTCTGGGTTCTTCCGGCGAGGTACGAGATGATCCACTCCAGGGCCTTGCCTTGGATTCCGGTGTTGCTGAGGCACTGTATCAGGGTGCAGTGGTAAAAGGTGTCGAAGGCTGCTGAGAGGTCCAGGAGGATGAGGGCAGCTGTTTCCCCGTTGTCGAGCAGGGACCTGATGTCGTCGGTAGCTGCGATGAGGGCGGTCTCGGTGCTGTGGTTTGCTCAGAAACCAGACTGCGAGGGGTCGAGGGATCCGTTTGTCTCGAGGAAGGCGGAGAGTTGTTTGTTGACGGTCTTCTCGATGACTTTGGCAGGAAAAGGGAGGAGCAAGATGGGGCGGAGGTTCTTGAGGTCCGTGGGTTCCGCGGTTGGTTTCTTCAGGAGGGCGCTGAGCTCGGCATGTTTCCAGCTCTCCGGGAAGGTGATGGATGAGAAGGAGCTGTTAATGATGTCCCGGAGTTGCGAGGGTTTGATGTCATTGTTGCCGGCGCTGGGGTTGGAGAGCTCTTTAATGATGCTGAAGAGTTCCTTGCTGTTGTGGCTGCTGTTGTCCAGTTGCTCTTTGAATGTTGTCCTTTTGGTGGTGCGGATCAGCTGGTGGTGTTTGCGGGTGGCGTTCTTGAGGGCTGTCATGTTTTCTGTTGTCTGGTCGTGGCATCAGGCTTTCTCGAGGGTGCGGCAGGTTTTCTTGGAGTGTTTAAGGTTGTTGGTGAACCATGAGGCTTTCTTGCTGCCGGGTCTGCTGGGAGGGTTCTTCAGTGGTGCAAGGTCATCGGCCCAGTTGGTGAGCCACTGTGTGAGGTTGAGGGCTGCTTCATTGGGGTCCGTCGTGTAGGTGGGAGGGTTCTGTCTGAGGGAGGTGGTGAGCTGGTCGGTGGTGATCTTGTGCCAGCTTCAGCGGGGAACCTGTTGCGGTGGTGGTGGGTCGTGGTTCTCCTGAAGTTGAAGTGGACGCAGCTGTGATCTGTCCAGTGTAGTCCGCTGGAGTGGCTGAAGGAGATGTGCTTGCTGGAGGAGAAGATAGAATCAAGCGTATGGCCAGCGTGGTGGGTGGGGGTGTTCACCAGTTGCTTGAGTCCGAGGTTGGCAAGGTTGTCCAGCAGGGTTGCGGTGTTGCTGTCATTGTTGTTCTCCAGGTGGAAGTTGAGGTCCCCTAGGAGGATGTAGTCTGAGGAGGTTAGGGTGTGCGGGCTGACGAAGTATGCAATGGCTTCGCTAAAGTGTGTGCGTGGTCCCGGGGGGTCTGTAGGTGAGAGTGCCTCTGAGGGTGGTCTTGGGGTCAGTGTGTATCTGGAAGTGAAGGTGTTCGGCTGTGGTGAGGGTGTTGTCAGAGTTGGTCGTGATTCTGATGGTGTTTCTGTGGACGATGGCAATGCCTCCTCCGGTTTGGTTGACGCGTCCCCTCGGGGTGATCTTATAGCCATCCGGGATGGCTATGGCGATGTTGGGTGCTGAGGAGGCGTTCATCCAGGTTTCTGTGAGGAAGGCGACGTCTGGTGATGTTGTGTCGAGGAGGTTCCAGAGTTCGACGGTGTGCCTGTGGACGGAGCGGGTGTTGAGCAGGATGCACTTGAGGTGATTGTTGCTGGTGTCTGGCTTGGTCGGTGCGGTGCAGGTTTGTAGGCAGGTGAATTTGCAGGCTTGGCAGGTGAAGGCCACAGAAATCTTAAACCAGGCTCTAAGTTTGGCTTTTGATAAATATCAAAAATAGTTGTTAAATCATTTTTTAGATAGTCCCAAACCTGATATAGCAGATTAGTTACTTAATATTGTTTCTCAGTGTTTCTCTAAGTGCCAGACAGCCTTCCTACAGTTAAAATTGCTTTTTGGTGCTAGTCATTGAAAGGACGGTAACTTTAAATTGCTTTATGTCCTACTTTTTTTAAATCATGCACCTTGTTTTAGGTGCTACGCAGCCTACAAAGGGGTTACAAACTTATATTTTAAGGAAGGTTTTCTCCTGTCAAAGAGGGTCATTTTGACTTGCCAGGCTGCAGTTTTAAAACGTATAAAGCCAGGCTGCAATGGTATGCCTGGAGTCATGTTTGTCTTGTCACAAAAGTGAGTGGCACAGTAGTGCGGTAACATTTAGGTATTCATGCCATGGGTATTTTAGGGACACCATATACTATGGACTTATGGGGAATTTAAATAGGCCAATTAGGAGTAATCCAATTTTTACATGTGTTATGGGTCAGTGCACATGCACTGGGCCTTGGTTAGCAGTGTCTCAGTGCAGAGTCAAAAAAACTAGCTGAATCAGTCCACAGACAAATGGGGTGCCCATACAGAAAGAGGCAATTTCCCAAACCTCAGCCAGTTTATTCCAGGATTTATTAACATGTAAGTATACAGGGGAGTGTACTGGCTACATTGCATATCGGCCATGACCAGTTCTCTAATAAGCATTGAAGAGCTGATTGGAATCCCTACATTAGCATATCATTTCAGGATGCTAATGGGAACGGCGGGGCTGGATGGTGCCAGAGACTGCACCTCTACTACCCTACCTTGTCGCCAGCTTACATAAGGATGATGACAATACGACAGTATTAATTTAATACCATTAGTCTCAACAAACGAGTCATAAATGGAAGAAACCAGAAGTTGGCAAATATTGAAATCAGAGAAACATTTTCAAAGTTTTTCAGGCGCTCTTATAGACAGCATTCTGCGTAAACGATGTTTTCAGTATATACTTTTTATTCCCGACCGTCTTGGTCCTAGAATTTTACATTTGAGTAGTCACTAAATTCAGTTTTACAGCTCCAGTGCATGGTGCCGCAGTCTGTTTTCCCTTCGGAGCTGAAGATTAAATACATTCAATTTGGATGTTAAATCATTTGGAAAGACCACATCAGGCAACCATTGTGGATCACCGAGCTATTCGGGACTTTAACACAAACATGGAAATATTCCTGGCAGAGGAGAGCAGGATCACTGCATACCTCTCCCGTTCTAAGCAGATTATCCTCATCGCAAGAGCAGGCTGCAGTAGTCAACATCCAGTTCACCAGGAAGCGATTTCAAAAATAAATAAGGCAATTTACGCGCGTGAACGAATTTCACAATTGTTCGATAAGCAAGCACAGCATTTGAAAAGATAATCAATTACCTCAGCGCGCGGCCTGATGCTCAATTGTGGAGTTGGAATTCAGAATGCAGAGATGCTCGGGTACTTTGGGGACAGAGCCATTACACCCAACTCACGCACACTCTCCTTCTGGTTGTATCTTATTGACATACCAGAATAAACCACGGTAAGCATGACAACATTCTTTTCCGCTCTTTCCTTAGCCACTGAAAAAGTCAGAGTATTAAAGAATAATAGAGAACATACGTTTCAGGTGGGGACGGCCTCAAACCATGGATGGAGAGAGAATAGAAATGGATTAAGAAGGGACTGCAGGCAGAGGCAGGGTATGAAAGCGTTGCATGTGGCACTGATACCCGTCACCTGCAGTGTGTATGAGAGTGCTGCAAGTGGGACGAATAATACATATGATTAATGGTGCACTAGGCGCCGAGGGAGTCAACCTACATGTGCGCCACTCCTAATTGAACAGACTTCTCCACCAGCGCTAAACCTGCAGTGCACCGTTCACTCTCTACAGGTTGCTCGATTCTCACCCTGCAGGCTAACATGCTCCAATTGTGTTCTCACACTGCAGGCTAACATGCTCCAATTGTGTTTAGTTCCATGTAAACTCAGTCGCCCTTTGTACGTCCTTTAAATCGACTTGCCAATACATTTTGAAATCCTTTTGCATTCTTAGTGGAAAATACAGATCGCATCAATCTTTAAAACCAGGAATCGACGACTCAGAGGTTGTTGCAAGGCACTGCGGGTGGAGGGGGGGGAGTGAACCCTCAGGGGAAATTGATTTAGACATGTTTGTATGTATGATGACAAAATGGCTAAGTGAGTTAATACTCCTCTCTAAATGCTGCAGTGATCTGAAGGACTCGTGTTTGATTCCTGGTAAACAAATCAGCATTCCACTCACCGAAAGTTTGCAAACTGAGTAGCATTGCATTGAGAAACATAGCATTTATACACAGCACTTAAAAGCGGAAGAAGTGCAATATAACATTTCATATAAAATGTGTGGTATTATGCACTCCCACTGTCTAAGTAAGGACGTTAGCCTTGCCTCCCCAAATGCATCCGCCTTGTACCATACTTTCTTGAACTGGGTTTGAGAAGACCACTTGGCCACAGCTCATATGATGGGATTGTGCACCAATGAGGACCTCCTGCAGCGATTAACTTTAACACACATGCATATTGATGGGCATAGGTCATTTAGCTGTACTCATATTTTTCTTCTAATTAGTCATACATAGTGTGTATGTTTAGTTCTACTCTTTCCATGAGATATTTTACCCTTTACATGAGATAGGTGAACACTAGAGAAAATCTGATGTTGGAGAATTAAAAATTTGCAAACATTCGTGACAAGAATTTTCAATTCTATTAAGGACACGGAGGCGAGGATTATGCTTTCTCTATTTCTTTACTACCAACAGCAGCCAATAGGAACATAGTAAAGAAACAAAAAACTACAACTCCCATGAGCCCTTAGGCAACCATAGAGTCTATACACTATATAAACCACCATAGAGGACAACACTTCCTCTTTCTTTGTCCAGGAAATCATAAACAGTCAAAAGTCATTGAAGAGAGTACTGCCGACCATCCTGGAGGAAAGTTCGAAGGCAACCATCAAAGATCAACCGGAAACAGGTAACTATCCAAAAGCGAAGAAGTCGCAGGAAACACAGCAGATCCAGCATCCAAGGGATCGGAAACAACGCAGGAGAGACCATGACGAAGGATCACTTCTGGTCCGAACCTGAAAGAAAAACAGAGCCGTAATATACAACCCCAAAAACCCTGTAGAGGTAGCATCACATAGGGCGGGGAAAAAATGGATGCAAGGAACATTGCAGAGTACAGTAAAGCAAATGCAACAGTAACAATGCAGTAGAATACAAATGGGTGGGATAATCCTCGCCTCCGTGTCCTTAATAGAATTGAAAATTCTTGTCACGAATGTTTGCAAATTTTTAATTCTATGGCAGGACAGGAGGCTCAGATTATGCTTGTTTAAAGCTTATCCACCACAACAGAGGCAATATCCACAATAGGTTTGAAATAATATGTCTTAAACACAGTATCAAAAGACCAATCAGCCGTCTTCACAATGTCCTGCAAACTCACACCAACATGAAAAGCCTTAGAGGCCATGGCACCCCTCGCAGAATGAGCTCCAAAAATGGAGACATCAATTCCAGCCTCCGACATAAGCCAGCGTACCCAACGAGCCAGAGTAGCTGGCGCCACAGGTTTAAAAGGCTTCTGCAAAGCAATTAACAACTGTCTAGATAAATCCTGACGAAAAGGAGCAGTTCTCACCTCATAATCTTTTATGCAACGAACTACACACAACTGTGGGTTGTGAGGAAAAGCCGGGTAAGTGACAGTGGACAGATTAGTCTTCGTACGTCTGGAAACCGTAAAAGTAACGCCTTCCGGGGAAAAAGAACGACCCGCAAGGTCCAATGCGCGGACATCCGAGACACATTTACAAGATATCAAGCATAGAAGCATTGTCAATTTCGCAGGTAATTGCTTACGAGACAGAGAAGCGTTGGGAGGCCATGCTTCCAGAAAACGTAACACAACGGAGACATCCCAAAGAGCTACATATTTCGGACATGGCGGCTTAGCCATCCGAACTCCACGAAGCAAAGTAGAAATTAAAGGATGTTCACCAATAGGCTTCCCGTCGACAAGGTCATGGCCCGCAGAAAGAGCGGAGCGAAAAGAATTGACAGTCCTGTAAGCAGAACCAGAAGAAGCGATGGAAGCAAGAAAATTAACAACTAAAGAGACATCTGCTGAAGCGGGATCCAGATTCCGTTCAGAACACCAATCACACCACCAACGCCAAGCTTGGGAAATTATTGATCAGATGGGCAAATCTTCATTCTAACATATATGGCAAGCTCAATTTGATCAAAATGATTATACTACCAAAAATAACTTTTCTTTTCAATATTATACCCCTTCCATTTGATAAGAGTGAGGTCACAAAGTTACAGGGCAAGATTGGAAGTTTTATTTGGGCATCAAAGGGGGTCAGCATTGCACGGAAAAAGCTGAGGAGAAGGTTGGAGAAGGGGGGCCATGAGCTACCAGATCTATAGATCTTTGCTCAAGTGTTTAATTTCCAAAACTTGAGGATGTTATTAAACAAGCCAGATGATTCTGTACTAGGCCGTCTTTATGGAGCAATGTTGAGTGATCTAGGGGATGAGCAGGGGCAGTTCCTTTTTAAGCTTGGGGACCCAAAGTTAAAAAAAAGGTTTGGCTTAAGATTCTGTTACAGGCTGTGTAGAATTGGGTTTATATACAAAATAAATTGGGAGTGCCCTTTTATTCTGATCACTTGCCGATTTGGGGTTCCCCAGGCACCCCAGAATGTTTGGATGACTTGCTTAGTCTACCATTGAAGCAAGCAGGTATCTCTCGGTGGGGAGATCTGAGAACAGGTGCAGAATCTTTGATGTTATGTACCTATGGACAATTAACTCGATTTAAATATTACCAACTTTCTGCTTGGTGGACTAGACAACATTGGGAGGAGCAGGAAGATGATACCTAGTTAATGCAAGCTATGAATACGGGAAAAATAAACAAAGAGGTAGCGTTGTGGTACCAAACCTTAATTGAAGCAGAAGATGATATAAATCAGGATATTCAAAAGCTTTGGCGAAGTGATCTAGAAAATATTAACTTGAGTGAGTTGTGGATGGCCTCCTCTGCCTTGCTCTGAGAGACAGTTATCCCTGCATATCTTAAGCATACTCATCTAATTACTCTCTTCCGGGTTCCCTGGTCTCCTGAGAAGTTGACAACATTTTCTGGAACTCAGTATGTATGTTCGAGATGCCAAGACCCCCTAGCAAATGACTGTTATATGTTTTTAACTTGCTCAGCGATTACTTAATTTTGGATTGACATTTGTGAATTTTAGATGGATGTCACAGGAATCAGGAAAGCCACCTGATTCTGAATTATTTTCAGTTTTCTAATGAGGCCTTTTGGAAAGGCCGGCATATAAAGAATTAGCATGGTCTAATCTTGACAGCACTAGGGGAAAACCAGCTCGAACAACAGCCTCAGAGGTAAGACATTTGGCAATTTTCTTTCTTCACCGAAGCATTAGAAAAGAAAATGATATGACTGATCCAATTTGGGGTTTCAGAGATGAATCTGAGTTAAAGGTGATTTCAAGGCTTTTTAACATTTTCTTTGACAAAGTGGAAACTCCTAGCTGGGCATGCAGATCAGAGCATCTGACAGAGGATTACAGAGATTGCTGCGGCCGCGGTTGTGAGATACCGAAACTAAAGTTTTTTCCCCCTGCTTTGCTTTTCACCGTTAAGAAGGTAAAGAAGGTGGTGGTGGCGGGGAGCGGGCACTGGTGCACAGGTGAGTGAACAAGCATTGGCAAAGGGCAGTGGGACGGTTCTGTAGTGTCTCTCTCTAGCTCCGCGTTGCAGCGGGTTGACGCGGCACGTCGGAATTAGAGCACGAACGTTGTGCGCATGCGCGAGTGCGCAAAATGCATCAGAGGCGACCGGAGCGCTACGGAGTAAGAAGCCCGACGCTCTTCTAGTGGTTTCCTTCTTTAAATAAAGTGAATCGGTTACTCCCCGTCAACCTGCCTTGGTGTCCTCATTTGGGTGTGAAGCCCCATCTTCACAGTGGCGACGAGGAGTGTGATTTCCCACAAGCACCATCCCTGAAAAGAAAAAAAAAACACGACAGCAACACCTGGACTGGCAACAAAGGTCAGCAGTCACCGGGGATACACTGCGAGAGCACAAGCAAGTTGAAAGGAGGTGGCAAACACGGCAGAAATCACAGAAAGGGTGTGGCAGTGGTGCACAAGAACAGGCCATGCCCACCACATGCCCCAGAGCCTAGAACGTGGCAAGCTGAGGAGAAGCACGGTAAGAGGGTGGCAGCGCCCCCACTAAGGCCCTGGCGGAGAAGGGGGACAGTGGTGCGGGGGGTGGAAGAGAACACCATCCCAACACATCACAAGACAGGAGCGCCAGCACAACAGGCAGCCCCAAGAGCCAGGGAGAAGGTCCAGATCAAGGTGAGTACAGCAGTGCGCCAGGCAGCCCCAGGAGCCAGGGAGAAGAACCGGGAGAACTGCCCAAGATGAGCAACCAGGCGACCTCGCTCACGGCGCCGATTCCTTTCCTACCCAAGCCAGGTGAACCTCAGATGTAATGGGAGGATTGGAGGGAATATTTCAAAAACTAAGTTGAAGCCTTGGAGGATGAAAATGGGGAGGCATTTACCAGCGTGAGGAAAAGACGGATACACCTACACAATCTTGGCCCCGAAGGGATCAGAGTGTTCACGAACATTGTGCCTGCGACTCGGGAAGCGGCGGATGATGACGTCTTCAAGCATGCGTTAGAATATCTCGACAATCACTACCGCCCAGCTGTGTGTGTCTCCATTGATCGCTTCAACTTCCAACAGAGGAAGCAAGAAGAGGGAGATTCCATAGACGACTACGTCGCGGCACTGAGGCGACTAGCGATCACTTGTAAATATGGACAACTCCAAGACGACTTCATCAAGGATCAAATAGTGATGCACACCACCAACAAATCGGAGCAAGATAAATTGTGGGCACAGGGAGAAGCAACACTTAAGGAGGTAATCGCAATGGTAAAGAAAGCCGAGCTCTCAAAGCGTTGTGCCGAAGCAGCAAAAAGTGAAAACGCTCAAAGGATTATGGTCAACAAAGTGGATGATGCTGAGTCCCCAGGCAGACACAGACTGACGCCCGGAGACGGGAGAGAAGTGAACAAATGTTCAGGAAAGCCAGGACAAACTGGGAGACAATCCATGGAGAGCAAGTTCACGTGCTACAGATGGGGGAGTGCAGCACATGCTGCCCAGGACAAACGATGCCCTGCATTCCGTGCAAAATGCATGTTCTGCGGCTTGATAGGACATTATGAAAAGGTATGTCGCAAGAAAGGGAAGAAGTCGGTGGTGAAGTACATAGCGCAGTCTCAAGCAGGAGAGCAAGCAGAGGAAGGACTAGAGGACGATGACCTAGTGCTGTGTATTGAAGAGCAAGTATTGGGAATAACAGGCAAGCGCTCCGACAAACCACGCACGGATATACTGATAGGAGGGGTGAAGATCAGGATAGCGATTGACTCAGAATCCCCATACACCATAGTGCAAAGATCGGTGTGGGAAGAGGAGTTCAAACCCAGCCTAGGACCTAAACTGGAACCACCTGACATTAGGCCAATATCGTACACGAGCAACCCGATTCCCATGGTGGGTTACTGGACCCTGAAGTTTGAATTCAGAGGGAGGTCGGAAATTTGTACGTGGCGAAGAAGGGTCCCTCGGTGTTAGGATGGAGAGATCAAGGGGACCTCGGAATAAAACTGGACCCGGGAGGCAAGGAACAAGTACTGCTGACAGACGGTGAAAGTTGTCCAGACCTGGAAAAGGTGAAAAAGGACTTCCCCAAAGTGTTCGGGGGTTCAGTTGGCAAGCTGGAAAAGTTCATGCACAAGATCCTACTCAAAGAAAACGCCCTCCCTGTATCCCACAAGGTCAGGAATATACCAATCGCGGTGAAAGATGCGGTTCAACAGGAACTGCATAGGCTGGAGGAACAAGGAATAATCAAGCCTATAGACAGCTCAGAATGGCTGGCGCCCCTAGTGTAGAAAAATTCCTGTTACCAAGGATCAAAGAGATGCTTGCAAAAACAAGAGGGGTGAAATGGTTCTCCACAGTCGACCTCACCTCCGCCTACCAGAAAATAGACTTACACCCTTCGAGCAGGAAACTCACGTCCTTCATAACGCCCTTCGGATGTTACCAGTTCCGCAGGATGCCATTCGGGGTTGGCATCTGCGGTTGCAGTATTCCAAAAATGGATGCACCGCCTATTCAAGGACGTGGAGGGTGTCCAATACTTCCAGGACGACATTCTAGTTATGGGGACGGACCGAGATGACCATGACAGGAAGCTGAACAAAGTGCTGAGTGTGTTGCAAGAGGGAGGTCTGACGGCCAAATGGGAAAAGTGTTGGCTCAGTATGACAGCAGTCACCTACCTAGGGCATGAAATAGGAGGCCAGGGGATCACCCCGAAAAAGGAAAATGTGAAAGCAATCTGTGAAGCCAGAGCACCAGCCAGTAAAGACGAAGTGAGATCCTTCCTGGGTATGGCTGAGTATTATAGCAAGTTCGTCCAGCACTTTGCCATGAAGACTCACAAGCTGAGACAACTCATAAGAGACAAGACTACGTTCCAGTGGGATGATTAAGCACAAAGTGAATTTGAGGAGTTAAAAAGGAGCATAAGCCAAGCTGTGCCGTTGCACGGACATGATCCCTTGGGACAGACCATCCTGACCACGGACGCCAGCGAAAAGGGTCTGGGAGTGGTCCTTGTACAAGAGAGGGAAGATAACACCGTAGAGACCCTCAGCTTCGCGCCCAGAGCATTGTCTCCCATGGAACAGAAATTCAGTGTAATTGAAAAGGAAATGCTAGCGGTGACATGGGCCATGGGGAAATTCCGACAGTTTCTGTGGGGTACCTGATTTAAGTTACAAACCGACCACAAACCACTGGTCAGGGTGCTCACCTCGAGCGGGCATGCCACTGCCACTCCACACATGGCCAAGATGACCCTCAAACTGCTGGAATACACATATGATGTGGAGTACATACCCGGAACGCGCAATAAAGTAGCTGACTACCTCAGTCGAGCCTCTGCCATGGAGGATGCACCCGATGCCCCATCTGAAGGTAACGAAATGGTAGCTGTGATGGAAGACTCAGAAAGGGTAATCAGCAGACAAGAATGGGCGCAAGCGTATGACGACGACGGAGACATGAAAGACGTCAAACACTACCTGATCAAAGGTTGGCCTGAAAAAAAGAGACTAAATGAGACACTCAAGAAATTTTATGAAGTGCGGGAGGAGCTATCAATAAGTGAATCTGGAATCTTTTTGTATCGCTGTGACAAAGTGGTGCCCCCCACAACATTGATCCCGCTCCTGTTGGGCCAGCTACATGAAGGCCATCTCGGCATCGTGAAAACGAAACTACGGGTAAAACAAATGTACTGGTGGCCGGGAATGGATATACAAGTGGAAAGGCATATGAGGGACTGTGTCCAGTGCCAAGGGGCGGACAAGATATTGAAACCCCTAAGACCGGCGTTGGGAAGATTCGACCAACCGTGCAACCCCTGGGAAGACGTCTCTGTAGACATCCTGGGACCAGTGTTGGACACCCAAAGTATAGCAAAGTACTTGTGTGTCTTAGTGGACAAATACTCCAAGTGGCCAGAAGTTCACATGCAAGAAGAAATGGACTCGGACACAGTGATAACATTTTTCACCTCTGTGTTCCTAAGAGAAGGGATCCCGAGAACGATCCTAAGGGACAACGGCCTGCAATTAACTTCGGAGAAGTGGAACAGATATATTGAGAGGAAAGGTATAAAATCGAAACACACTTCAGTGTACCATCCGGCGAGCAACGGACAGGTAGAAAGGTTTAATCGTGTCCTAATGGTATCCATACGGTCTGCCATAATGCAAGGTAAAGACTGGGAAGTAGAAATACAAAGTATGCTGTGGGCATATAGAATCGCCCCTGCTTCGACAGGGTACAGCCCCTTCCAGATCCTGCGAGGTAGGCACCCCTTCACGAAAGACAACATAATCTGGAGAGAAAAGACGGTCACCAGCAAATGGTCACCAGCCGTAGTCCAGCACAACCTGGAGAAGGCTCAGAAGGTATACACTGAACATTATAATAGGAGAAGACACATCAAAGAGACGGCCTTGGAGAGAGGGGAATGGGTGAGAGTCAAGCTTGCTGTACTAAGTAAGAAAGGAGAAAGCAAGTACAGCCCACCCCTGCAAGTGGAAGAGGTATATGGAAGAGCTGCGTTACTCAGTGCTAGAAAAGTGTGGTCCCAAGACCGCATGGCGAAGATCAACAAGATTATACAATGGCCCATGGGAGAAGGAAGAGACCAATGTGATCAGAGACAGGGAAATAGTGCTGAAGAGATGACCACTGGAGATGAAAGCCAGGAAAAAATGTACGTAGAGAGAGAAGATCTGGCAAAATCGTGTGAAGAAGAGACTCCTGCAGTAAGGAGCGCCGCACCTACAAGAAATGAGTCTGGCATACAAGGAGTAGTGGTGAGCCCTGCACGTGAGGATATTCGAGAAGCCTCCACACCGGTAAGACGTACACCTGCTGGGAGAATGGTGGTCAGGCCTGCTCATCTCAGAGACTTTGAGTTAGAGGACTATTGAACCTTTGGACTTTCTGCTAATTGTTGTTTGTGTAAAAAGAGGAGATATGTAGTGTCGCGCTCTAGCTCCGCGTTGCAGCATGATGACGCGACACGTCGGAATTAGAGCGCGAACGTTGTGCGCATGCGCGAGTGCGCGAAATGCATCAGAGGCGACCGGAGCGCTACGGAGTAAGACGCCCGGCGCTCTTCTAGTGGTTTCCTTCTTTAAATAAAGTGAATCGGTTACTACCCCTCAACCTGCCTTGGTGTCCTCATTTGGGTGTGAAGCCCCATCTTCACAGGTCCGTGGACTGCAACGAGTTACGGGAGAGAAGCAGAGGCACAGAAGCAGAGGTAATCAGCAAACGGCACAAGGCAACAAGAAAGTCCAGAGGAAGGAAGAGGGCAAGCATCCTCAGTTGCTTCAGCTGCGAGATTCCTTGCCCCTTGACATAAATTCTGGCCCATCCTCCAGCCTCCAGCCTCCAGCCTCTTGCTACCATTACCCACCCTGCCGCCCTGCCTTGCTGTCTGTCCTGCCTGCCCTGCATGCTCTGAGCCCGAACCTGCCCCTGCCCTGCCCCAGCCCCCTGCCCTCAGAGGTGACAGCCACAGTGGTTCAGGGGCCCAGTTTTCGCTTCTGCTCCTATTTCTGTATTCAGCGTCTGAAAACTTTGCACCCAAACCTGCTCCTGAACCCCAGAACTCCAGAGCATCGGAGGCTCGGAATCGGGGGGGGGCTCAGGAGTGAGATCAAGCCACCCAAATCATACAACTAAACAAGCAGCAAGCAACCAATAACAAACAATAACAAGCAAAGCAAATAAAAAACAAATAACAACCACCAAACAACTAATAAAACAAACAACCCAAACAAACAGTAACTAAATGCCAAACCAAAAGACAAAACAAAACAGGGGGGAAACTAAACACCAATCTCCAAAAAGGTCAGAAAAGGACATAAAAGGTGAGGAAAAAGTCAAAACTAAAAAATAAAAACCACAAAAACCAGATCAAAACGCAAAAAGCGAAAACTCAAGATTTGGAGGTGTTATCAAAAGGAGCTTTAAGGATCCATGGAAAAACGGAATAACAGAAACCACAAAATTATGGGACCAACACGGGCACAAGGGTTTCGGACGGGATGAGATCAGGCAGGGAGCGAACTGCCACATCCACAACGAATAAATGGAAAAAAAGAATAAAGGAACAACTGACTCATCCAATAACTCATTGGTGGAGGAAACCTCTAGACAGATCCTGGTAGACATTGCAGGTTCTGAACCAAAAACAAAATCCACAACAACAAAAAGTTATCAGCCAAAAATTTACACAACATTTGCATTTTTGAGAGACCCGGGGGCCGCCCTCTGAATGAATAACGAAAGCTCTCCTGCCCCGCCCCCTCCCCTGTACCCAGAGAAAATGGACCAGCAATGTCCTAAGGCAACCACTCCTGATCAAGTCAGCAAAGGTACAGAAGAGAAAAGGGGGATCTCCACTATCACAAGCACCCCCTTTAGGAATAGACAGCAAGGGGGGCTAGCGCCCCCCCAAATAACCAGCATCCCCACAAAGAGGAAAGGCATAGGATCTGGCCAACCACAAATAATGGAAAAGTAATTTGAGGCAAACCCGGCAACAAGTACAGCATCACTTTCTGCTGGAATCAAGCCCGGTACGGGCATGCACCTAGAATCAATTATTCAAATCTTCTCGGGAGAACAAATTTTGAGGACAGTACTCAACAAAATACTGAAATAGCACCAATATTTGCCCCAAAGACATCCCCATTAGCCTCATCCTACAACGAGGCACATAAAGAATTCATAGAAAGCAAAGCCTGTGGTTCCATGCCAACACAAATCGAACCTCAAGAACATCGAGGCAGACACCCGCACCAACTCTCCACTGCCACAGCGGCAGAAACCCCTCTGGCCGATGGACTCGAATCAAATCTGCCCAGAGATAGGCAGGGAAGTAAGGCACACCAAGGCCTGCCCCAGCAGAGTAACAAGTTCAGGGAGAAAGGGCAAAGGAACATCAACAGGGGACATCTCATTTGTCACCAACTGCAGCAGTACTGACAGCAACTCCCAGCTCAACCCTCAGTTAAACTTACAACTTAACAATCCTTTTAGTAATTCGGACAAACAATTTAGGGACAGGGAACAGGCCAGAAAAAGCACAACAGATGGCAATACAGCCCAAACAACTTACAACCAAGATGAGAAAGAGATTTCCCATAACTCCTCAGATGGACTGGCACATGCCAACACTCTCCTGCAATGAACAGCAAAGGACTCAACCAACTTGACCCACACAAGCTCTGGGAATCCTTACTAGACACTATCCAGCTTTCAGTGAAGTCAATGCAATATCACTCGGACAAGATGGACATCCAACTATCGATCCTCAATTCAGTTACCATCCACATCTCAAACATCGATAGCAGATTAGTCGATTCGAGAACATCATGGAGCTAGTGAGATCAGAGAACAAGTTTTGCAGGGACCTGGTCTCGCTTCCTCCATCAACCCCTCTGGTCCCTCTCCGCCATGATTTTGGGAAACACTCAATAAGGGATATAGCAAGGTTACGCCCTCTTCTATTCTGGGTACGCCTTAGAAGGACCCCAGAATTGTACAACTATGCCTCCGGCCTGACCGAACTGGTCCGCATAGATACAGGCCATAAGAAATCCTGGGTATCCAAATTGAAACAGCTGGTGGGGGCTATCAGTCTAGCAGAAGCCTGGGAAATCCAGACCCCGCCACCAAAGCAAGTAGTCAAGAAGGCCTACTAGGAGTGGGTGTCTAACAAAGCCATACGAAATTTGAAATATGGCTCTCTGACGGCGAAGTTTTTAGACCTCAAGCCTACCCCCAAATTGGAACCCTTCCTAGACTTTATTGAATCCCCAAGAGACAGGGCACTGTATCTGAAGCTGAGGTCTGGCACACTCCCTATGAACGACTTCACAGTGGGGTGGAAACACACGAGGGTGGGGGAAAGTGGGTGCCCTGGCTGTGCTTCTCCCACGGAATCCATTCCCCATTTTCTCTTTGCCTGTCCAGCGTACAGACAGGCAAGAAGAAGATGGTTGAAACCTGTGTGCTCCAATCTGGGGGCCAAGAACTACAGGGAGGCATTGCGTATTCTCATAACGGACACCTCCGTCCCCAGTGTAATTTGTGGGACAGCAAAATATTTGGGATATGCCTGGTTAACTAGATGTAACCTCCCCCAGGCCAACAAGTTGTAGACTACAGAGCTCCAGCAATGTCCCTTTATTTTTGTGGTCTTTATTGTATATAAATTGTTCTTAAATTCTGTGCAACTTTCTAATGGACTTTTTATATATTTTATACTCTGTTTTTAATTCCATTTTGTATTGTATGTATGGCAAAACTATACCCTTCTTTTTATAACATTGATGCCCTTTTAAATTGAGGAACGAATTGTGTACACTTTTATGATATTTGTATCGAATAAAGTCATACAACAACAACAAACTGAGTAGCATTGCATTGAAAAGCATAGCATTTACATACAGCACTTAAAAGTGGAAGAAGTGCAATATAACATTTCATATAAAATGTATGGTATTATGCACTCCCACTGTCTAAGTAAGGACGTTTGCCTTGCCTCCCAAAATGCATCCGCCTTGTACCATACTTTCTAGAACTGGGTTTGAGAAGACCACTTGGCCGCAACTCATATGATGGGATTGTGCACCAATGAGGACCTCCTGCAGCGATTAACTTTAACACACATGCATAGTGATGGGCATAGGTCATTTAGCTGTACTCATATTTTTATTCTAATAAGTCGTACATATTGTGTATGTTTAGTTCTACTCTTTCCATGAGATATTTTGCCCTTTACATTAGATAGGTGAACACTAGAGAAAATCTGATGTTGGAGAATTTAAGAAGACTTTCTGGCTAGTGGTGTCCTTCTTACACAGCATTTTCGCATATGTTCACCATGTATCACTTCACTTAAGACATTATAGCACAATTAGTTTATTGTCCATACGTATGCCTTTATGAGCATGGAGATTATTTTGAGATCAGCGAGACAGGGTTTTCGAATAGACTTGTGAAGCTACAGGTGAAAATTATTCTGTCACCATTAGGAGTTGTCGTGCCTAACTTTTTGTTAATGTTAGTGTGAGGAAAATGGTTAGAGTTTTAAGATCTGACTTTGTGGATTGATGATGAAGAGCAATTCAAGTTTAGCCATCTGGATTCCATAGCTTACCATATGCCCGATCTTCTTTTTAATCAATAAAATTGTAAAAAACAAATACTTTGCAGGATTTTTCAATACTTTCATCAGTTTGTGTCTGTGGTTGCTGGTTGACACCACTGGCACGTATTTCCTGCAATCAGGACTTCGTCTACTTCCTCTCTGTCTTGACCCAATCTGCAGCTACTTTAATTAACAGAGCAATGGGAGACAGGATTTAATTCCACAAAGCTCCAAAAAATGGAAGGATGGCCAATAAAATGATGCGTCAGCATTCGGCATATTGGCACCCCCTCCTTCTATTTCTATCATTAACAATGGAAGTAAAGACAGACTGCTAACCTCCCTTGATGTATGCAAACTGCCTTCTGGACATGCTGATTGTATAACAAACAGGTGGTGCGTCCGTCAGAAGAAATCGAAAGATCCAGCCGGTAAGGACATTACAGCACTAGCAAGTATGGAAGGTAAGGCTGCTCCCCAGCTTCGCTTCCTCCTTGTTCAGCAACCTAAAAATAATTTTGGGGGCCGGTACAAATGTTTTTTTTTATTGTTAGAAATTAAGAAGTAATAATTTTCTGCAATAAAATGTGAAGCGACTGGCAGGATTGCTCACATTCCTTGTTTTAGTTCTACGTCTCAGACTCCCAGGAACAGGAAAGAGTGTTCAATTTTTTTTCCCATGGTGAAATGTAAGACATTTTATGAATTTTGTCAGTCAAAAATTTTGCAGACTTTACTGATTTATTTTCACCTTCTAAGATGCAAGTTTGTTCTCCACTGCAAACTAATTTTCACGGCATTACTGCGTTTTTTAATTCTAAATAAACCCAGTCACCCGCACAAATGTTTTCATATTTTCTCCCTACAATTTATCCTGTACTGTAGTTTTTGTACCAGCAGTGACAAATGTATGCAGATTATTTTTTCGCCACACAACGTTTTTGCAGAACCTTACTATGCACAATAGTTTAGTGTAATAGAAGAATGCAAAAGGAACAGTAAAAAAAAAATCCCGAAATAAGTAGTAAGGAGTACTCTTTTACATAGGTTTCCACGCCTTTAACAATAGATCCCGAAATAGTCACCTCACCAGGGCACAAGTCCTAAAAAAAAGTGGGGGGACTTTGACGTCACGACGGGAAGTGACGTCACGAAAGGTGGCCTGCACCATCAGACTCATTGCCTACCCTCGCTCACCCCTTAGATACGATTGCATCAGAGAAGCTGGCGCGTGAGCAGCGTTCTGAATGAGATCCGATCTCGCCGCAGAGAGGCCAAAGAGTGAATGTGTGGCCCCAATTGCTTCAGTTATCAATCTCCATGTAAAATAAGCCCACTCTAGCCCTGCACCTTACTACTTATGCAAAGAGGACATAGTTATGTTATGTTGTCGGGCAACATGGCGGCTGGTTGACGCCAGTCGGGAGACAATCCTGTGCGAGAGAGGCGAGCCCGGAGCTTAGATTCACACTCGGAAAGTATGATGACGGTTATTACGGTATTGGTGGTATTTGCAGGTCTATGAGGCCGCCATGAGTCAGAGAGATACAGTGAGGCTGCGGAGGATTTATGAGACGTCGAGAAACAATTGCAGTGGTCTACAGTCCTTCACATATTTCAACAGTGCGGTAAACCTGATTGCTGGGCCATTATACTTTCATTACCGTAAGGTAAGGTTGTATGGGTCTGGATAGAATTTCTTTCATCACGGCTTATGAGAGACGTGGCTCCTCCCCTTAGGGAGTTGGGGCCGGGCAGCGGAGAGTTGGAAGAAATTTTGCGCAACCGAGCTGTTGGGGGAAGGATATAGAGAGTTTTAAGTCTCTTAAATTCAGAGCTCATAACTGGGGACTCTTTGGAGAGCTGCGAGTACCTGAGCGTGCTGTGGATACATTTAGAAGGAAAGACGCCTTTTTAGTAGGTCCAATTCAGAAGAGAGACAGAGTTAAAATTTACTTTATAGACGAGGAGGGCTGGATGGAGAGTGAACCCTATTCTCGGGTCTTACTTAGCATCTAGTACACATGACTGTGCAAGTCTACCTGAGAGGCAACCTAAGGCAGTTACACCTGATAACATTTCCACAAATGACTTAAAAGTCACCAGAGAGAATACGAGTGTCAATACGAAAGATGGAAGATCCTCGCTAATAAAGAGCAGGTATCAACTTCGATCAGACCTGGGCAGAACCAAGAAAGGGATTGCTAAAGATAAAGGTAGTGAGTCTCCACGTGCGGTTACTTCAAAGACCCGGCTTAAAAAGAACACTAAAAAAGTATCAATTAAAAAATGTGGGTCAAGAAAGTTGCAGACAGCATCTAAGCCGCCACCTTCTCTTAAGTTCTTCTTTAAAATAATGGAGCAGGTTGCAGGGTCTCAACCGGTGGAAGGAGCTACCTGAGTTAATAAAACCTCACTAAACATGGTAGAAAAAGCAATCTCCCCTGAGCTTCAGGGGGTACCACTGAGGCTTGAAAATCGTTTATCTCCCCTTATGGATGCTCAGGAGAATTTAATGGAGCCACTTCAGAATGGTGCTGAAAAGGATGTAAATGAGTCTAATGGAGAGGCCTAGAAGGGTGCTATGAGCGAGGCTATGTTGCATGCTTTTAATGAGCCTAATGGAGAGGCTTTGAATGGCACTATGAGCGTTGCTGTGTCGCATGCCCAACGTGATGAAAACGTCTCAGGGGCCGCTGGCGGCCGGCTAGTTGGCTAGCTGAATAATCTGAGACAAGAAATTTTAGTTAAATTCGAGACTTCTGAAAGTATTCAGAAAGAGATCGAGAATAGAGGGGAGATTCTTGAACAGAATATCAACGGTTTAACGTACTTAGAACCTGGAAGTGGAGTCGAACACTCTGGGTGAGACTACTGCTTCTAATCTCAGAGAGATCGATAAACTCAAACAAGGGAATAAGGAACATCAGCAGGAGATGGAAAGACTCGAGCTCCAGGCCAGGAGCAACAATATACATATCCTGGGAATAAATGAGAATGCAGAAGGGGCAGACTTAAAAGGATTTGTCTGTCAATTGTTGGGTGAGCTACTCCTAAATAGAGTGGATATTGACTGGGGGAAAGAGCTCCAGAGAGTACATAGAGACCCGTATCAATTACAGCCAGGGAGGAAAGCTCCAAGGAAGATACTTGTTTGCTTTGTTACCTATTCATTCAGGGAGCTTGAATTAGCTAGGGCACTAAAAGAACGGTTATCAACATTTGGGGATTCTACATACTCAATACGTTCTGATATGGGTAAAAGAACAGCAGAGCAGCAGTGGCTTCTAGGTTCCAAATAAGCATGGGCGAATTTTGCGAATCTCGCGTTCGTGAATTTTGCGGATTTGCGAATTCGCAATCCGCAAAATCCGCAAATTCTCACGAATTTGCGGATTTTTTTTTTGTGTTCGCAAGTGTTTCTGCCAGTTCGCGAGGATTTGGTACTAGTTCCCAATTGCGAACTTACTTGTCGGCTCGCAACGGTCGCGACTATGTTGTTTCTACATCTGGTTCATCATCACAGCCTCCCAGCACCCTCTGTTTTACCACTGGCACCCTCTCTTTGACCCATGCCACCCTCTGTTACATCAATGCCACCCTCTGGTTCATCATCACTGTAGAAGATGGGGGGGAAAAGCAAGCCCACCTGCCCTGCTTGAACTGACATGAATTAATTTGGGGTTAGTTTATTAACAACACCTGCCCTGCCCCAACTGACAATAATGAATTAGGGGCTAATTAATGTGTCACTGAAAGAATTTGAAGTTCCAGCCTGGCACCTGCTTGTCTGCTCCTTTAGCTGTAAATCAGGACCTTTGTGGCATACAGTTAAGGTCAGAGCAGGGTCACACAATAGTTGCAAGCAGGCAACCGAATTCTGGAGGGCCCCCTCAGGAAGCACTACAGGGAATCGTTACAAATCATGAGGTTGACCTTTTGCACCTGCTCATTGCTTTTGCTTTTGCTAAAATCGTTTTTCGTTTTTTTCGCGCTATTCGCGGGGCGCGGCGTCGTGCGAAACAGACCGCGGAAGCCGCCAATTCGTGCGAATGAGCTTTTTATTTTTTTTGCGGCTTGTTGTTTCGCGAGTTTTTTTGCAGTATTCGCGAGCCGCTTGCAGCGCAACACGCGAATTTACCCCAAGGTCGAGTACGGGCGCGGCCATTTTGTTTGCGTGACGTATTTCCGTTTCCGCCCGCTATGTATAATCTCGCGCAGTAAGCGCATTGCGAGTAGAGGTTCGCACGAGATCGCGAGGGAAATCTAGAGGTTCGCACGAGATCGCGAGGGAAATCTCGCGCGAACTTACTTTCGCGCTTGTGAACGGGCGCCGGCCATCTTGTTTTTCATTCATTTCCTGTGTCTGGGCATGGTGTTTAATCCTCTTGGTATCTTTGCCATCTTTTGCTTGTTTTCAGTTTTTTTTTTACGATTTTGCTTCTTATCTATCCCTCTCTTTTCCTAGCTGTATATTTTTGTCTTTTCTGCTATTTTTCTTTACTTTTAAACTACTTTTTTAAACTCTTTTCTTTTCTTCTTCCCTATCCTATTCTTTCTTAATTTTCTACTTCTTCCTACCTTACCTGCCCAGACCATGGTCAAGCCAGGCGCCGTGAAGCTGCCCAGGCACTTGAGGGCCGCAGCGGCGGCGGGGAGTAGTACTGGACCCAGTGCCAGGACAGCATGCGGGAGATTGAGGGGGGAGCAGGTGACGCGACGGGAGATATTCAGCCCGGAGGAAGTGGGCGCGCTGGTCTACTTCGTCCAGCGCCGCCTGCCCAGGACCATCGCGGGAGGCGGCAGGATCGCGGCCGGCGGCTACAACATGCGGGAGCGCCGGAAGCGGTGGGAGAAGGTGTGCTGGGCCATATCCCACCTCTACGGGGTCCAGCGCACCTACAGCCAGGTCGCCCATCGCTGGACCGACCTCCTGGACCGCGAGCGCGACCTGTTGGACCAGCTCGGCTTGGAGATCCCCGGGCTTGGTGAGTAGTAGTAGCCATTTCATCACTCACTACTATGATGTTTTCTCCTGCTCTGTGTTGTTGTATTGCAAATATTTGTTTTTTACATGGAGCAAGCCAATAATGCCGCTGATGACGATTACATTGTAGTTAAATTATATTTCAAAATCTTCTGTGCATTTCAGGTGCACTGCTCTCCTTCTCAGTGGCGTTGCTACTATGCTTATTTGTTTTCTATTTCGTGGTCTCATTGGCCTGAGTAACTATTATGTATGAGTGTACTTTACAGAACTGCGTAATGCTAGACACTAGGGGGCAGATTACATTTACAAGCCCCTTGCGCCACGTTTACGTTGCCTTGCGTGATGCAACAGCGGCGTAAACGTGCCGCATTCCTGCGAGTCATTTACAGCATGACGCATCTAGGGAGATGCGTCACGTTATAAAGCCATGGGCCTGCACCACAATGGGTGCGTTCCTAGTACGCAGGGTGGGCGGTCCAGCGGCTGTGCGCCTCGCAAAATTGCCTGCGTGAAATCTACAAGATTTAACGCAGGCACTTCTGCGATGCTGCTACGTCAATTCAATTCCTTATGCCTGCTTGAAGCAGGCGAAAGGACTGACACAGCATGTTAAGTATTGGGTGGCCCTGAGCATTACTGGAGTTGCATTGCGTTGGCGACGTGACTCCAGCGATGCGCCGCTCTTACGTGACGAGATGCGTCACGCAAGTGCCTACCCTTGCACCAGGGCGCGCCGCATTGTAAATGAGGCGCATCTGCCGTGTCGCAAGGGTAGTTTTGCGTGACGCATTTGATCTGGCGCATCTCTGGAGATGCGCCAGAACGCGTAAGTAAGTATGCCCCTAAGGGGCAGAATTGCAATTACCGTCGCATCCCTGCAAAGTAGCAGGGATGCGCCATTAATTGTGCGGCCCGCTACCACCACCAAACATGGTGCGCCGTATTTGCAATGCGGCGCACCATGGGCCCAAAACGTCACCGAAGCTTTACTGCTGGAGTTGCGTCGCAACGATGGCGCAGCTCCAGCAATGCTCTGGGGTACCCTATCTCCCCAATGCTGGGTCAAGCCGTACGTCTGCTTCAAGCAGGTGCAGGGTTTGTGTGACGCATCATTGTCCTAAAGGTGACTGATTGAAATTTTGTAGATTTCCCTCAGCCACTTTTAGGATGTGTTCCAGCGCAGGAATGCCCTCCCTTGCGCGGGAACGCCCCCTGATGGCGCAGGGCTTTATAACGGGATGCATCTCTCAAATGCGTCACATTGTTATAATATTATACGCCACACCATGGCGCCCTTTTTTGTTTAGCTGCTGCATCACAAAAGTCACGCAAGAACAGAGCAAAAGAGCCGCAAGGGGCTTAAATCTGCCCCTTCCTTTGTACCCCTGACAATAAGAAAAATAGTGGCGGTGGATTGATAGTTTGACTATTTAAATGACTGGTAATGTAGCAGGCAACTGTTAGTGTTGTCACTGATCTGACTGAAATCACAATGGAGTTTGTCTGTCACTTTGCGTCTTGCCTGCGGACTGCTGCCTGCCAGTCCTAGGTGAGCCTTTCAGTACTTTGTTTAGTGAGTTACGTGACTTTTGAAGTCACAGGTCCGCAAATAAATGAAAACTAACCCTAATCAATATAATTTCGCGGAAATATTTTGTTATTGTTCTTTTGAAATGTTTGATTTAGTTGACATTGACAAGCAACAATCATCCATGTTTTCTGTTCTTTCTTTCATGTTGTACGTCAGCTCCCCCCAGGGGCGAGAGGAGGACACAGGAGCAGCAGGCGGCGGATGCTGTTCAACAGGGCCAGGATCGGGCAGGCGAGGGCTCCTTTGCTGGCCCCAGTAAGTTTTCATTTTAGACTAGTACCTATTTTTCCTAGCGTTCCTCATTTGACTTTTTTCAAAATTGTCTTTCATCTTCTTGTAGACTGTATCTAAATTCTTATCCTGCCTCTACTATGACTCCCTGTGGTATTACTAGATTATTCTTATTAGTCTGTCTGTATAGCTAACTAAGATTGCACGGTTGGCGAAACTCCCATGATTCTAGTCCGCAATAGCTCTATCAACTTAGTGCAGTCCTCTGGGATTGTCCATAATGTCTTTTTAAGTGTTCTATCTGGACTCATGCTTGCAAAAATTGCAAAACCTTTCGCTCAGTCACTCTAGTCTGGACCAAAAAACACAGATTGTATTTAAGTTTAAAAGCTTTATTAAAAGTAAACACATTTATTAAAATGAAGTCATAATAAAACTAAACGTGTAACTGATAATGGAAAAGTGGTTAGTGCTGACGATTAATTGAAGACATTTCTTGTGGTCGAGCCGAGCTCTCACCTGGTTTCAACTTGATCTTGTTGTTAGAAGTCCATCTTCTGTCTGTGTGGAGAAAAATGGTGCGTGTTAAAAAACCAGCCTTCATCAGTTGTGCCAAAAAGTGCAGCAAGACAACCTTCCCTGGAAAAAGGGACATTTTTTTTAACTTTAAAGTAGACAGTCACAAATTACATTGTTTTCACATGTCTTCATTCCTAGACCAAAGACTAGTGAGTGCTTTATTCTAACATTCTTCAATGTACTTTGTAGGTGGAACATCTGGTGGCGGGGCCGGCGTGGAGGTGGTGGTGCTCGACATGGAGGCGGAGGGCGATTCTTCAGGGGAGGAGGCGGCGGCTGTGAGAGTTGAGACGGTGGTGGTGGCGGCCAGAGGTAAGCTCTTATATATTCCTTACTTATTGAGATTGAAGACTAGCTGGGAAGGCAAGAATATGAGATGCATGGCTGTGTGAATGATGAAGCAATGATGGGTGGAAGGACAACAGCCTGGGTGGGTGACACAGAAACTGTATGTGTCCATATACCTGGATCATGCTACTATCTGACTCTTAGATAGTATATGTGTATCTAGAGCAGGGGTACTCATAGTATGGCCCGCGGGCCGGTGGTGGCCCGGCAAGCCTTCCTTGGCGGTGCGCAGACCTTGCAGACAATCACTGCTGCCCCAGCCCCCACAGAGCAGAGGCTTTTTTGTATTTCACCTGTTAGCGCCCCTGCATCTCCACTCTGACAATCACTGCTCCCCCGGCCCCCACAGAGCAGAGTGGAGATGCAAGGCCACAAAGAGGTGAAATAGAACAAAGCCTCTGCTCTGTGGGGCCGGGCAAGCAGTGATTGTCAGGGTGGAGATGCAGGGGCGCTACAACAAACAAAGCCTCAATAATATGTTAATGGTCTTTTAAAGACCTGTTAAGTACTTTGGTGTTGTCTGTGTGTGCGCGTTGAGGAAGCGGTCTCAACCCGGGCTGAAGGCTGACACAGATAGACACACACACAGTGAGATGACAGAGGGGGAGGGAGAGGGAGGGCAGGAGGGAGAGAGAGATGGAGAGGGAGGGCAGGAGGGAGAGCAGGAGGGAGAGAGATGTATGTAAATGCTGGGTCTGGTGGCTCAGTGGATGAAGGCATCTGCTGCAGGGACCTGTGTGCAACCTCATGGTCACAAGTTTTCGTTTTGCTTTAGCCCCGCCCCCTCTGACTCCGCCCCCACCAGTGCGGCCCTCGGCCACAAACTACACTGTAAATTTAGCCCCTGAGAGAAAGTTTGTGAGTACCCATGATCTAGAGAGAGTAGACGGTCAGTGGATGAACTAAGTGTAACTTTGAAGAGCATGTAACACTGCACCCGCACGTCCGTTCCAGTGTAGGAAAGGCAAGGAAAAGAAGTTTTAATTTTGTCCAAATACTACCATCAATAGTAGCAGTAGTTTGTATTGCAAGCACAGCATAGATCCGGTTATTACGGTGGCCACTCCCTACCTCTCTTAATAAGTTTAGTAGTACTCAGTCATTCATGTGTGGATGTATCACTGGTCACTCAATAAAAAGCAAAGCACCTAAAGTCATCCCATATATAAGCAAAAACATCCCATGTGAAGTGATAGATAATCAGATTATTTATCTTCTTCAATTTTCCATTTCTAGTACTCATTTCCACTGTAGGGTGAAAGTTAAATTAATTAAGCAGTAGCCCTTGAGTTGTAACAGAGTATTCTCAGTGCCACCCGTAATAGAAAAGTAAGAGCTTCACCACCTACATGTACTGGACGGGTACAGTAACGCAACGCAAGTCTAGGTCACTCCTCATGGCGTGCGTCTCTTTTTCTCGGGTGCAAGTTTACTGCGCTGGCATTATGCCGGCTTGCAGAAGATAACGTACCAATTTTCCTAAACAAGAGACAAGAAGAAGAATAAGACTGGTGTACTTTCATAGTCGACTCCAATGGAAGTCCATAGTGCTCGTAGGATTTGTTCCTTAAACTCCCACTAATGTTAGAGCAAGGATGAAGAAGTGTGAGGTTAGATAGATACTGGCCTCAATAGTTATGTAATGCGCTTGCAATTAGCTAGTTGTAGTGCAACACAAATTTCTGCTGAATGATTGAGTTAATCTTAAAGAGCATTGGTTACAGACTATGTCTTTCTTTCTTCATATAGGTTCTCCTTCCAAACGAACAAGGAGGAAGGAGCTGGCTAGAGCGGCCCGGCAACGGAGGATCGATGCCACTGTGGCCGAATATCGGCGGCTGGTGGCCCTGGAGGACGAAGAAAGTGTGCAGTCGACCACAACAACTACGTCGTCTGCATCGGCCTCCGTGCCCCCACGGGCTGCCAGTGCCACCCAGCACAGTGGTCCACCCAGACTGAGCCGGGCTGCCAAAGCCAAACGCCACCGCCGAGTAGCAAGGACAACAGCTTCCTCTCATAGCCGTTGCACCTGCAAGGCATTGAAGGCACGCCTGCGCCGCAGTACCCTGATGGTGTCCCGCCTCCAGCAGGAGCTCCACCACATTTCCAACCAGTTGGAGGGGCTACGCGTAGAGCACGCCTTGCTCCGCCAGGAGCATGATGCCCTGGCCCAAAAAGTAGACAGCATCCACCCATAGTGTCCCTTGCCCCTTTTTTAGAGACTTTTGGGGGGTGGGAATTGGGAGTTGGGTTTTTGGGGACTTTTGAAGGACAATCGTTGGGGTTAGGGAGGGTCTTGCGGGAGATTATTTTGTTAGGGATATAAATATACTTTTTCAAACTTTATCTGAGCATACCCGTTTCTTACTGCTTGCCTGGTTGGTGGGGGTTTACAGTGACTTTGTTTTCCTGAAAGTTTAGTTCCATTTTCTTCCTTTAAGTGTAAATGCCCAAATGTTTTCAACACTAAGTGCCTCTCACAGAGTAATTGAAGTGAATCCAAGAGTCCTAGGACTTTAGTAGTACTACCGTCAGTCTCTTGTCTCTCCTACTAATACTCCATTATACCCCCAAACCACCAAACGCTTATCTTACCTGTAATTTGTGTTTGAAAGTAGGGCTAGACCCAGGGCTGGCTCCACGATAACCAGCGAATAAGGTTGGCAATCTTGGTCGGATAAAATTTCCTCATAGCGGTGGTACTAGTGGTGTGACAAAGTGGCAGTTGCATGCCTATGAAAAAAAAGAAAAATAAATCTGGTTTGTCCTCCTGAGCAATTTAACGGTACAACTGAGAATATAGCAGGTGACAGAAGTACACTAGAACAGTGCCACATTGTAGCCTAACAAATGGTAAAGTATAACTACTAATTCGGTTGCAGTTCTTTGACATTAGCCATGGGTCTTTGTCAAGCAGAGTAAGAATATATCCTCGGATTTCTTCACCAGCCTGTTGCTATCACCTTATCCTCCCCAGCAAGTGTGTGGATTTATTGCTGTAATTTAGTCACACATCAATCAAAACCACACAGCCCGGGGGAAGAGGGTTAGGGTTTGAAAAATGGATGGGTACGGGGGGTTTTGGGAAAGGTTTTGGGAGACAAGAAAAAAAGCACAGCATAGACAAACAATTGAACATAAACAATTCTTTGGGTACAAACCTATCCATCAATCTTTGAAAGTGCATGCACTACTGCATGCATGTCAGTGAAAAGTAAGTAGTACTTTCGACAACTGTGGAAGAAAGAATGCGACAGTACAGGGCCTGTGTGGAATTAATGATAACGATATTCAACATAAGGTCTCTGTACTAGCCAGATACCCGAGAGCCTTGCTGGTCACTATAAATCCATTCACAACAACACTCAATGGGGTTGGTCTGGAAGGTATAGTAGATAGAAAAGGAGAAATTGCTTTATTTCTAGGTGTCCCCTCACTCACCAGGGTTGCCCCTTGGTGACATGCTTCATCATTGGGGCCATCCCAGACCTCTATGGGCCGGGGCGTGCTGCAACTTGCGAATTACGTAGGAGCGCTTACAAATGACTATGTGTGGTGCAGATGTGATAGTGGAGTGGACTAAGTGATGTGTTAAGGGATCAATTTAGAAGCAGAGAGAGATCCAAGAAATGCAGTCACAGTCAGAGAAAAAGGCAAGGGAAGGGATACTGTATCTATGTGGTTGTAGTTGTCCTGTTGGAAGTGGTAAGTAAGTTGCCTGCAGAAAAAAAATCCTCTTATTAGCGGCACTCCTCCATTGCAGCCGACGCTTCGTCCATCGATGTTGGTCACCAGAAGACACCCTGTAAAAAAAAGCACAGCATAGACAAACAATTGAACATAAACAATTCTTTGGGTACAAACCTATCCATCAATCTTTGAAAGTGCATGCACTACTACATGCATGTCAGTGAAAAGTAAGTAGTACTTTCGACAACTGTGGAAGAAAGAATGCGACAGTACAGGGCCTGTGTGGAATTAATGATAACGATATTCAACACAAGGTCTCTGTACTAGCCAGATACCCGAGAGCCTTGCTGGTCACTATAAATCCATTCACAACAACACTCAATGGGGTTGGTCTGGAAGGTATAGTAGATAGAAAAGGAGAAATTGCTTTTTTTCTAGGTGTCCCCTCACTCAACAGGGTTGCCCCTTGGTGACATGCTTCATCATTGGGGCCATCCCAGTCCTCTATGGGCCGGGGCGTGCTGCGACTTGCGAATTACGTAGGAGCACTTACAAATGACTATGTGTGGTGCAGATGTGATAGTGGAGTGGACTAAGTGATGTGTTAAGGGATCAATTTAGAAGCAGAGAGAGATCCAAGAAATGCAGTCACAGTCAGAGAAAAAGGCAAGGGAAGGGATACTGTATCTATGTGGTTGTAGTTGTCCTGTTGGAAGTGGTAAGTAAGTTGCCTGCAGAAAAAAAATCCTCTTATTAGCGGCACTCCTCCATTGCAGCCGACGCTTCGTCCATCGATGTTGGTCACCAGAAGACACCCTGTCCACTGCCTGCCTGATGCTGAATTGTGGCTCGCTACTGTGAAGCCTGACTCCATCCTTTTTTCCCCATTGCAGAGACTGAAACCCGGCCTGTAATTATTCAACGAAAAACAGGAAGTGATATAATATTACAACACCACTGATAAATAAATATAAGGGGACGCTGTATTCTGCACGAGAAGAGGCTCACCTTTCCAAGGAGTTTTTGAGGGAAGTTCTGCTCACACGGCTTGCCGCTCCCGCTTCGCGGGAGCCGCTGCGCACAGGAGTGCGTGTCTAATCACCAGCACCTGGACACTGGGAGCAGAGGCAGGGGTAGAGGTAAGGCGTGGGCTGCGAGTGTGCAGGGACTCCGTTATCCAGGAGTCCCTGCGAAGACCACGGATTAACATCCGGTCCGCTCTCCCCGCCGGCCCTCCCCCCGCCCATCTGTCAGTTTAAAAGGCGCTTTTTCCCTCATCCCAGTGGGACGCTGTATTCTGCACGAGAAGAGGCTCACCTTTCCAAGGAGTTTTTGAGGGAAGTTCTGCTCACACGGCTTGCCGCTCCCGCTTCGCGGGAGCCGCTGCGCACAGGAGTGCGTGTCTAATCACCAGCACCTGGACACTGGGAGCAGAGGCAGGGGTAGAGGTAAGGCGTGGGCTGCGAGTGTGCAGGGACTCCGTTATCCAGGAGTCCCTGCGAAGACCACGGATTAACATCCGGTCCGCTCTCCCCGCCGGCCCTCCCCCCGCCCATCTGTCAGTTTAAAAGGCGCTTTTTCCCTCATCCCAGTGGGACGCTGTATTCTGCACGAGAAGAGGCTCACCTTTCCAAGGAGTTTTTGAGGGAAGTTCTGCTCACACGGCTTGCCGCTCCCGCTTCGCGGGAGCCGCTGCGCACAGGAGTGCGTGTCTAATCACCAGCACCTGGACACTGGGAGCAGAGGCAGGGGTAGAGGTAAGGCGTGGGCTGCGAGTGTGCAGGGACTCCGTTATCCAGGAGTCCCTGCGAAGACCACGGATTAACATCCGGTCCGCTCTCCCCGCCGGCCCTCCCCCCGCCCATCTGTCAGTTTAAAAGGCGCTTTTTCCCTCATCCCAGTGGGACGCTGTATTCTGCACGAGAAGAGGCTCACCTTTCCAAGGAGTTTTTGAGGGAAGTTCTGCTCACACGGCTTGCCGCTCCCGCTTCGCGGGAGCCGCTGCGCACAGGAGTGCGTGTCTAATCACCAGCACCTGGACACTGGGAGCAGAGGCAGGGGTAGAGGTAAGGCGTGGGCTGCGAGTGTGCAGGGACTCCGTTATCCAGGAGTCCCTGCGAAGACCACGGATTAACATCCGGTCCGCTCTCCCCGCCGGCCCTCCCCCCGCCCATCTGTCAGTTTAAAAGGCGCTTTTTCCCTCATCCCAGTGGGACGCTGTATTCTGCACGAGAAGAGGCTCACCTTTCCAAGGAGTTTTTGAGGGAAGTTCTGCTCACACGGCTTGCCGCTCCCGCTTCGCGGGAGCCGCTGCGCACAGGAGTGCGTGTCTAATCACCAGCACCTGGACACTGGGAGCAGAGGCAGGGGTAGAGGTAAGGCGTGGGCTGCGAGTGTGCAGGGACTCCGTTATCCAGGAGTCCCTGCGAAGACCACGGATTAACATCCGGTCCGCTCTCCCCGCCGGCCCTCCCCCCGCCCCTTCCGCCCCATACGGCCACTATATTTTGACTCGACTCTCCCGCAGCGCGGGACGCAGCACGGGCGAAGACAGGGCTAAGACCGGGCCGTTTGAGGCCGTTAGAGGACGGTAGAGGACTGGACTGGCCCACTCACTATCGTTCTACCTATAGATATTCATCCCCTCGCTCCACACGAAATGAGCACTAGAGCGACTCGGAGTAAGACCTCCAAGGCAGCTACACAAATTAGCGGCCCCATGGATGATTTCATCACCCGCACTAATATTGCCATTGACAATGAAATATCCAAATTGCAAACACGGGTGTCTTTGGAATTGGATGCTGCTAGACGTTTGTCGCAAGTGATAGCGCATTCAAAAAAATCCTCTTTAGGCCACATAGCAACCGCGGTTACGCCAGAACGCCCTGTTATTCCCAAAGGCATAGTCACACAGGCTGTTGTACACAAGATCGCCAACTCTACCCCTTCCCCGTCGTTAGAGCGAAATATTAACGTAGAAGAAGTTAAACCCCCACCTGCACCCACGCTTTGCGCCCAGACTATGACCCCTAACTCACAGTTACCCCCAAACCCCACCATTAGTAAACCACCCAAAAGGAAGCGTCGAGCAGGCACTGCTTATGCCCGTAAAAAGGCGAAAATTGTGCTCCCTCAAAATCTAATTTTAACGAAATCACTTAATGTATCACCAAATGCTTCCCAAGGAAATAGTATGGGGCCACAATCACCAAGGGAGGGTGGTATAGTCGCTCCTGAAGTCGTTCCTGAAGTCATCTTAACCAGTATGGCTCAAGAGACCGAGGGCTTGCAAACTGAGGGGTTAGGCAACAACGATGGGGCATTCATAGATCTAGTTTGGACAACCCTAAAGAAACTTCTTTCCCCTCTCGATCTTAGACTCTCGAGAATAGAGAACAACTTGCTCGAGATGGAAAAAAGTATCATCGCTCTGGCCACTCTTGGCTTGAAAACCCTCGAAAACCAGGGGCAGTTTGCCGCTGACACTACACCTCCAATTCCCCAAACACAATCACAGGCTGCTCCTCCTCGCAATCATGCCACACCATGTCAGGATATCCCGCCTCTAGCACCGCCCCCTCCCCGCCCGATACCCAAGCCAAGGTCTGTGGCAGTGAATGATATTCTTCCTGCCGCTAAATCTAAAGCTTCTCAACGAGCTACAGACCTTCATCCAGGTAAACCCAAATCCGATGTTCAGCCCAAATCTACTTTTGGCACTGCCCAGGATCCGCCTTCGAAGGCCAACTTCAGAGGGGGATACATTGATCTTCCCCCTGAGGCTAACGATTATGTGGTGGTCCTAACGGGTGTACCCCAACTTGGTGTAGACCAATACGAGAACCACTGGTCACTAAAAAACAAAATAATGTATTGGCTAAATAACAATAGACCTATCCCTAATGGCCAGAAAAGCCGAGTATTGATGGTTCGTAGAACTAGTTGGGTGGGCCCCACGAAGAAATCTAGTCCAGGGGACTGCATAGTGGTGACCTTTGAGGATCCGCATACGGCACAATTTATCTGCTCCTGGCCTGGTTCCGAAGGGTCACCTGTAATACCAAGACCCCTGTCTTTCTTTTACCCACCCCGTTTCCACCATACCTCGGTGGATAATTGGTCTATAGCTCATCACCAACCCTGGAAAGGCCACCCCAAAGCTTACAATCAATCCCAGCCCCTTTGGAACGGCTTTCCCATTTCTAATAGATACGGTGGTCTGGAGGAGGTGGATTGACTCTCTAGCCAATACTCCCAGCCTAATTTCGAAAAATCTTTTGCCTCGTCTGCCAGAAGCCCACTAGAGCACGTATCCCTAGATCTCGCAGTGGCCCTAGCGGGATATACCAATGGCTCAGATAATAGGGTAGGGTTGTCGTCCTCTGCCACCTCCGAATCGGTTACGACGGAAAGTGACAGAGTCCTATCCTTTATGACCCCACAACCATTAAGCCGAGGGAGTGCTGCAGAGGTGAATGGGGCTGGCTTATTTAAGACTTCTATTTCGCAGCATTCCAAATCAAGTCCAATTGTCTCCGGAAATGTTGCATTTGAAGCCGCTCCGTCTATCCTTGCCTCTTTACAGCATACCTGTGATCCATCGGTAATAAAGGTCTTGAGCTGGAATGTGGCTGGGCTTGACCGCAATCTCGACAACCAAGATTGGATTGCATTCCTAGATCCATATAGTATTTGCCTCCTTCAGGAAACTTGGTGTCAGGAACCAAGGCACAGAGTGGGGTTCACGACTCACTTTGTCCCAGCGGTACAGCTTCCTGGATCCAAAGGTCGCCCTTCAGGCGGCCTTATGATTTGGATTAGCATCGCCTTAAGACTGGATGTCACCCAAAGGTCTACCAAATCCCTTGATCTACAATGGCTGTCATTGCACTGCAAAGGAGGGAGGTCCCTTGAAATCTTCAACATCTACTTGAGGGGTACTAATGGAGGCACATCACGATTATCTTCAACAGGCCTTAGCAATGAACTAGCCTCATGTAACATTGATTCTTATGTCCTGCTGGCAGGTGATTTTAACTGTTGCTTTGAGCCACTGTCTAGGGATGACATTTTGGACACCTTCGAAGAGGATTCTAGGAGAGGTATCCCCATTTTAACCATCGATCCAATCCCCAAATGGACTCAGAGTGCAATAGAACTCAATGCCCTTTGCTTGGAACACAATTTAAGATCAGTCAATGGTCGCTCAAAATCTGACCCCAATGGAGCCCATACTTATAACAGAATTGGACGGACCTCAAGAATTGATTTTATCATGCTCAATTTTAATCTGTGGGCATTCCATCAGGACATGGAGGTCATTGTGTCTAGCGACAGCGATCACAATCCACTCTCTATTGTGTTGACTAGCCCTTGGAAAGAGGGGACCTTTGCTTCTTCAGATCGCAAGTGGAAAACCACTCGCGAAATTGTTCCCTCGAACTGTAGTAGGCGCTTGAAGTGGGCAAGAGTCTCGGCGGACGAAGAGAGGCTTTCAGAAGCTGCGTCCATTCTGTTAGAGACTGATTCCAGGCTGGATGCATTGATCCCTACGGACGGAAGGACCCTGCCCCTGTTTATAAAAACAATTGAGGCCTTGAGCGATCTTTTTCTTATTTCCAAGACAAGTTTCAAGGGCGCCCGTAATGGTGCTCATTCGTCCAGGACAGCGTGGTACTCTTCGAAATGCCGAGAAGCCAAGGGGGCCCTTATCTTGGCAGTAAAAAACGAGGAGCCTGATCAAGTAAGGGCTGCAAGGAAGAACTACAAAAAAACCATAACAGCAGCAAAAGAAGCACATGACCTAAACTTCTGGCGGGATTTGGCCGAAGCAAGCAAAAAGAAAAATGCGAAAGAGTTTTGGGACCTATTAAGAGCCAGGGAAAAACCTATCGATCAACAAATAACCTGTAACATTTCCGGTGCCGCATGGTTTGATCATTTTTCCAAGCTGTACTCCATCCCACTGGGGGTTTCTGATGACATTTTGGCTCCTTTATCCCGACTTACATTAGCTCCTATGAGTAGCGGTGACCCTTTCTCCAGGCTGGAGGTAGAAAACGCAATTAAGGGCATTGTTGCTAACAAAGCTGCAGGCCCTGACGGAATCCCGGGCGATCTGTTAAAAGCCTATCCAGCGTGGTGGAGCAGACTGATCACTTCCCTCCTAAATGAGGCATTGCTAGGAGGCGCTTTTCCCGACTCCTGGAGGGGAGCGGAAGTGGTCCCCATCTTTAAGAAAGGCTCCAGAGATGACCCGGCAAATTACCGCCCCATCAGCTTGCTGGACTCTACTCAAAAAGTGGCGGGCAAAGTTGTCCTAAATAGGATATTGCAGTGGGCGGAAGAAAACCAGATACTCTCCAACCTTCAAGCAGGCTTTCGGAAGGGGACTGGTACTATTGAACAGACATTTCGCCTCCTCATCCTTTACTGGAAAGTGGTGGTGTTGGGAGGGGGGAGTTTGTATTTGGTTTTTATTGATCTACGTACAGCTTTTGACCTGGTCCCGCGAGCATCACTTTGGAAAGTTCTCAGTGAGTTAGGCTTACCTCATTACCTACTAGCCTTACTGATAAAATTCCACGATAGCAATTTTGCCCAAATTAGATGGGGCTCACAGGGTGAAAAAACATCACGTATTCCGGTCAATAGGGGCGTCCGCCAGGGCTGTGTGCTCGCCCCCACTCTGTTTTCTTTGTATGTTAACGGAGTGGTGGGGCACCTCTTACAAGATCCATCCGATGCTCCAACCCTGGCGGGGAATAAAATACCAACGCTCCTGTTTGCGGATGACACCCTTTTAATTTCTAAGACCCCAATGGGTATCCAAAAATTGCTATCCAGTTTTAAGTCTTTTTGCGATGCAAAAGGTTTGGCCATCAACATAGCGAAAACCAAATTCCTTGTGCTTAACCCCCCAAAAAAAACAGTTGCCACTCCTGTCCTTGACTCTGTGTATTTAGAGAGAGTCAAGGAATTCGACTACCTGGGCATTCGGTTATCCGATTCCATGAGCTGGAGGTCACATCATCAGAAGGTGTTTCTGGCACACAAAAGGGTAGCTGGAGCCCTGCTTAAACAACAGCGAGCTTCGCCACTGAAACCCATCGGGGCTGTTCTAGACATTTATAGGGCAAGGGTGGTAAGCGCGGCACTATACGGCGCGGAATTGTGGGGCTTACAGAAAGTTGATACCTTAGCCTCCCTTGATAACAACTTTCACAAAGACCTTTTGAGGCTGCCCCACAGTACCCCTACAATCCCTATTATGCTTGATGCTGGGTCACGTCCGATTTGTGACCAAGCAAAACTACGCCCGCTCCTATTATGGTGTAGAATCTGGAATGTTCCAGAACTCCAGAGCTATGCAGAGGCCCTGGATGATCTTCTGTCCCATACAGGATGCCATAAAATCCCTTGGCTCAGAGATGTTAAATCCCTCCTGTTTAAATTGGGGTTAGGAGATTTTTGGGCTAGCAAAACCTCGCCCTCAAAACAAACAATAAAAAAAGCCTTCTGGACGTGGTTGGACAATGAAATGCTGTATAAGTCTAATCACTGTAAAACTGTTTCCCAGTTCCTGCTAATTAAAGAGCTCCCATTTAGGGAACCCTATCTGGACTCCATTCACAACTCTGGAGACAGAGCACTGTATGTAAAATTTAGGTTAGGTGTTCTCCCTTTGTGTCAATTCACTTCATCCTGGAAACCACCCCTACAAACTGTGCCATATTGCCCCTTTTGCGATACTAGGGTTGAATCTGTTGCACATATGTTGTTTGAATGCAAGACCTATGTTGCACCCAGGAAGTTGTGGTTGAAACCACTATGTAGAACCCTGGGAACAAGATCGCATGTAGAAGCTCTACGCATATTGTGTACTGATCCAAGACCCTTTTTTGCCTGCTGTCTGGCAAAATTTTTGGGCTGGGCCTGGCGCATACGAACTGCAAATAAACTGTTGATACAGTAGTATGCTTTTATCCCCTCTCCTCCCCTGCTTACAGTATCCCAAATGACTTTCTAGTTTTCTGCAAAAATTGTATTTTAATGTATGTGCAATTAACTGTTTTTATTATTGTAAAAATGCAGCTTTTATGATATGTTCTATATCGAAATAAAGCTTATTCATATAAATATAAGGTATGTAGGCTGTGGAGTGCAAAAAGTCACAATTTGATTTTCCTAGTAGACAATACAATATTTTTGAAAGTGCGTACTCTGTCTGAGTCACCTTTTGAAGGATAAATAAGTATGGGCAAATTAATGTAGCGGATCTTTCCCCTCAAGCTAGGTGTACTGTAAACTGTGTTTTAGAACAAAATTAGATCTTCCTAGCAGTGCTCCCACCCAGACCCTTACTAAAGCCAGTCGCAAAAATGTAGAAGACCCCCAATCAAATCTCAAAAAACGAGGCCTAGCAGAAAACTGGTGACAAAACTTACTTTGAAAGTAAAAGTAGGCCGAAGTACCCCCTTCCTAATTACCCCTTACCCACCGTGGATTGCATCCAAACCACTTGCAAGCAACCAAGCAAAAGTAGCCATAGCCAGCATCACTCCAAGACTCGAAATCCCCCCCACTCAAACACATGCAAAAGAAATACTGCTAACCCTAACGAACCCTAAGTTAAGAATAGTGGCAAAGGCTTTCTTTAACTATGCCAAATCCCCCCTTTCCCACCATGGATTTTCTTCAAATGACTTGCAACCAAAATTACACATTCTCACGAGTGCTCTAAGACCCCAGAACTCAGTTGCAAAAATCTAGAACACCCCGAAACACATGCAATCCTGCTGCTAGGGCTAACCCTAACGAACCCTAAGTTACAAAAAGTGCCAAAAGGCTTTTCCGTGAGGATTTTGTCCCAACCACTTCTACCCGGTATTAGACCTTCCCAGGAATGCCCCAAGACCCGCCAACCCAACCCACCCGCCAAGAAGCATAACACCCCCAAACAGGCCAAAAGCAAAATCTCATACTTGCAATATTTCTCGGCCTTCGGTCCAAACGCGCTGCGTAGCTAGGCCATAAGTCGGGGTTGCCACGACGGATTTCCTGAAAAGCAAATGCAATCAAGATTAGAGTGTCCCAGCAGTGCTCCCAGACCACGAAACTCACCCACAAACACCAGGAAGCCCCCCAAACAGGCCCCCGAAAACGCTACATTAAGCAAAATGTCAGAAATAGCCCAAAAAAAATCGGCCTGGATTTTGTCCCAACCACTTCTACCCGGTATTAGACCTTCCCAGGAATGCCCCAAGACACGCCAACCCACCCGCCAAGAAGCATAACACCCCCAAACAGGCCAAAAGCAAAATCTCATACTTGCAATATTTCTCGGCCTTCGGTCCAAACGCGCTGCGTAGCTAGGCCATAAGTCGGGGTTGCCACGACGGATTTCCTGAAAAGCAAATGCAATCAAGATTAGAGTGTCCCAGCAGTGCTCCCAGACCACGAAACTCACCCACAAACAACAGGAAGCCCCCCAAACAGGCCCCCGAAAACGCTACATTGAGCAAAATGTCAGAAATAGCCAAAAAAAAATCGGCCAGGATTTTGTCCCAACCACTTCTACCCGGTATTAGACCTTCCCAGGAATGCCCCAAGACACGCCAACCCACCCGCCAAGAAGCATAACACCCCCAAACAGGCCAAAAGCAAAATCTCATACTTGCAATATTTCTCGGCCTTCGGTCCAAATGCTCTGCGTAGCTAGGCCATAAGTCGGGGTTGCCACGACGGATTTCCTGAAAAGCAAATGCAATCAAGATTAGAGTGTCCCAGCAGTGCTCCCAGACCACGAAACTCACCCACAAACACCAGGAAGCCCCCCAAACAGGCCCCCGAAAACGCTACATTGAGCAAAATGTCAGAAATAGCCAAAAAAAAATCGCCCTGGATTTTGTCCCAACCACTTCTACCCGGTATTAGACCTTCCCAGGAATGCCCCAAGACACGCCAACCCACCCGCCAAGAAGCATAACACCCCCAAACAGGCCAAAAGCAAAATCTCATACTTGCAATATTTCTCGGCCTTCGGTCCAAACGCGCTGCGTAGCTAGGCCATAAGTCAGGGTTGCCACGACGGATTTCCTGAAAAGCAAATGCAATCAAGATTAGAGTGTCCCAGCAGTGCTCCCAGACCCCGAAACTCACCCACAAACAGACGGAACCCCCCCTAAGAGCACCTCAAAGGCAAGCAAGTCATCAAAAACACAAAAAAATTTCCGCCTGGGATTTGGTCCAAAACACTTTTATCCGGTATTAGAGCTTCCCAGCAATGGCCCCAGAGCCGTCAACCCAGGAGAAAACGAGTAGAATACCCCCAAACAGCCAAAGAGCAAAAGTACAAAAATGGGGACTTAGTCAATTTTTCACAAATTTCCCAAATCACTCCGCGCGCGCTCTGCAGCTAGGCCCTAACTCCCCTCTGCCACCATGGATTTGCTTCAAACCTCTTGCAAAGTAAAGTATATATAGCCAGCAGTGCGCCCAGACCCCGAAACTCACCCACAAACACCAGGAAGCCCCCCAAACAGGCCCCCGAAAACGCTACATTGAGCAAAATGTCAGAAATAGCCAAAAAAAAATCGGCCTGGATTTTGTCCCAACCACTTCTACCCGGTATTAGACCTTCCCAGGAATGCCCCAAGACACGCCAACCCACCCGCCAAGAAGCATAACACCCCCAAACAGGCCAAAAGCAAAATCTCATACTTGCAATATTTCTCGGCCTTCGGTCCAAACGCGCTGCATAGCTAGGCCATAAGTCGGGGTTGCCACGACGGATTTCCTGAAAAGCAAATGCAATCAAGATTAGAGTGTCCCAGCAGTGCTCCCAGACCACGAAACTCACCCACAAACACCAGGAAGCCCCCCAAACAGGCCCCCGAAAACGCTACATTGAGCAAAATGTGAGAAATAGCCCAAAAAAAATCGGCCTGGATTTTGTCCCAACCACTTCTACCCGGTATTAGACCTTCCCAGGAATGCCCCAAGACACGCCAACCCACCCGCCAAGAAGCATAACACCCCCAAACAGGCCAAAAGCAAAATCTCATACTTGCAATATTTCTCGGCCTTCGGTCCAAACGCGCTGCGTAGCTAGGCCATAAGTCGGGGTTGCCACGACGGATTTCCTGAAAAGCAAATGCAATCAAGATTAGAGTGTCCCAGCAGTGCTCCCAGACCACGAAACTCACCCACAAACACCAGGAAGCCCCCCAAACAGGCCCCCGAAAACGCTATATTGAGCAAAATGTCAGAAATAGCCAAAAAAAAATCGGCCTGGATTTTGTCCCAACGACTTCTACCCGGTATTAGACCTTCCCAGGAATGCCCCAAGACACGCCAACCCACCCGCCAAGAAGCATAACACCCCCAAACAGGCCAAAAGCAAAATCTCATACTTGCAATATTTCTCGGCCTTCGGTCCAAACGCGCTGCGTAGCTAGGCCATAAGTCGGGGTTGCCACGACGGATTTCCTAAAAAGCAAATGCAATCAAGATTAGAGTGTCCCAGCAGTGCTCCCAGACCCTGAAACTCACCCACAAACAGACGGAACCCCCCCTAAGAGCACCTCAAAGGCAAGCAAGTCATCAAAAACACAAAAAAAATTCCACCTGGGATTTGGTCCAAAACACTTTTATCCGGTATTAGAGCTTCCCAGCAATGGCCCCAGAGCCGTCAACCCAGGAGAAAACGAGTAGAAGATCCCCAAACAGCCAAAGAGCAAAAGTACAAAAATGGGGACTTAGTCAATTTTTCACAAATTTCCCAAATCACTCCGCGCGCGCTCTGCAGCTAGGCCCTAACTCCCCTCTGCCACCATGGATTTGCTTCAAACCTCTTGCAAAGTAAAGTATATATAGCCAGCAGTGCGCCCAGACCCCGAAACCCACCCACAAACACCAGGAAGCCCCCCAAACAGGCCCCCGAAAACGCTACATTGAGCAAAATGTCAGAAATAGCCAAAAAAAATCGGCCTGGATTTTGTCCCAACCACTTCTACCCGGTATTAGACCTTCCCAGGAATGCCCCAAGACACGCCAACCCACCCGCCAAGAAGCATAACACCCCCAAACAGGCCAAAAGCAAAATCTCATACTTGCAATATTTCTCGGCCTTCGGTCCAAACGCGCTGCGTAGCTAGGCCATAAGTCGGGGTTGCCACGACGGATTTCCTGAAAAGCAAATGCAATCAAGATTAGAGTGTCCCAGCAGTGCTCCCAGCCCCGAAACTCACCCACAAACAGACGGAACCCCCCCTAAGAGCACCTCAAAGGCAAGCAAGTCATCAAAAACACAAAAAAATTTCCGCCTGGGATTTGGTCCAAAACACTTTTATCCGGTATTAGAGCTTCCCAGCAATGGCCCCAGAGCCGTCAACCCAGGAGAAAACGAGTAGAAGACCCCCAAACAGCCAAAGAGCAAAAGTACAAAAATGGGGACTTAGTCAATTTTTCACAAATTTCCCAAATCACTCCGCGCGCGCTCTGCAGCTAGGCCCTAACTCCCCTCTGCCACCATGGATTTGCTTCAAACCTCTTGCAAAGTAAAGTATATATAGCCAGCAGTGCGCCCAGACCCCGAAACTCACCCACAAACACCAGGAAGCCCCCCAAACAGGCCCCCGAAAATGCTACATTGAGCAAAATGTCAGAAATAGCCAAAAAAAAATCGGCCTGGATTTTGTCCCAACCACTTCTACCCGGTATTAGACCTTCCCAGGAATGCCCCAAGACACGCCAACCCACCCGCCAAGAAGCATAACACCCCCAAACAGGCCAAAAGCAAAATCTCATACTTGCAATATTTCTCGGCCTTCGGTCCAAACGCGCTGCGTAGCTAGGCCATAAGTCGGGGTTGCCACAACGGATTTCCTGAAAAGCAAATGCAATCAAGATTAGAGTGTCCCAGCAGTGCTCCCAGACCACGAAACTCACCCACAAACACCAGGAAGCCCCCCAAACAGGCCCCCGAAAACGCTACATTGAGCAAAATGTCAGAAATAGCCCAAAAAAAATCGGCCTGGATTTTGTCCCAACCACTTCTACCCGGTATTAGACCTTCCCAGGAATGCCCCAAGACACGCCAACCCACCCGCCAAGAAGCATAACACCCCCAAACAGGCCAAAAGCAAAATCTCATACTTGCAATATTTCTCGGCCTTCGGTCCAAACGCGCTGCGTAGCTAGGCCATAAGTCGGGGTTGCCACGACGGATTTCCTGAAAAGCAAATGCAATCAAGATTAGAGTGTCCCAGCAGTGCTCCCAGACCACGAAACTCACCCACAAACACCAGGAAGCCCCCCAAACAGGCCCCCGAAAACGCTACATTGAGCAAAATGTCAGAAATAGCCAAAAAAAAATCGGCCTGGATTTTGTCCCAACCACTTCTACCCGGTATTAGACCTTCCCAGGAATGCCCCAAGACACGCCAACCCACCCGCCAAGAAGCATAACACCCCCAAACAGGCCAAAAGCAAAATCTCATACTTGCAATATTTCTCGGCCTTCGGTCCAAATGCGCTGCGTAGCTAGGCCATAAGTCGGGGTTGCCACGACGGATTTCCTGAAAAGCAAATGCAATCAAGATTAGAGTGTCCCAGCAGTGCTCCCAGACCACGAAACTCACCCACAAACACCAGGAAGCCCCCCAAACAGGCCCCCGAAAACGCTACATTGAGCAAAATGTCAGAAATAGCCAAAAAAAAATCGGCCTGGATTTTGTCCCAACCACTCCTACCCGGTATTAGACCTTCCCAGGAATGCCCCAAGACACGCCAACCCACCCGCCAAGAAGCATAACACCCCCAAACAGGCCAAAAGCAAAATCTCATACTTGCAATATTTCTCGGCCTTCGGTCCAAACGCGCTGCGTAGATAGGCCATAAGTCGGGGTTGCCACGACGGATTTCCTGAAAAGCAAATGCAATCAAGATTAGAGTGTCCCAGCAGTGCTCCCAGACCCCGAAACTCACCCACAAACAGACGGAACCCCCCCTAAGAGCACCTCAAAGGAAAGCAAGTCATCAAAAACACAAAAAAATTTCCGCCTGGGATTTGGTCCAAAACACTTTTATCCGGTATTAGAGCTTCCCAGCAATGGCCCCAGAGCCGTCAACCCAGGAGAAAACGAGTAGAAGACCCCCAAACAGCCAAAGAGCAAAAGTACAAAAATGGGGACTTAGTCAATTTTTCACAAATTTCCCAAATCACTCCGCGCGCGCTCTGCAGCTAGGCCCTAACTCCCCTCTGCCACCATGGATTTGCTTCAAACCTCTTGCAAAGTAAAGTATATATAGCCAGCAGTGCGCCCAGACCCCGAAACTCACCCACAAACACCAGGAAGCCCCCTAAACAGGCCCCCGAAAACGCTACATTGAGCAAAATGTCAGAAATAGCCAAAAAAAAATCGGCCTGGATTTTGTCCCAACCACTTCTACCCGGTATTAGACCTTCCCAGGAATGCCCCAAGACACGCCAACCCACCCGCCAAGAAGCATAACACCCCCAAACAGGCCAAAAGCAAAATCTCATACTTGCAATATTTCTCGGCCTTCGGTCCAAACGCGCTGCGTAGCTAGGCCATAAGTCGGGGTTGCCACGACGGATTTCCTGAAAAGCAAATGCAATCAAGATTAGAGTGTCCCAGCAGTGCTCCCAGACCACGAAACTCACCCACAAACACCAGGAAGCCCCCCAAACAGGCCCCCGAAAACGCTACATTGAGCAAAATGTGAGAAATAGCCCAAAAAAAATCGGCCTGGATTTTGTCCCAACCACTTCTACCCGGTATTAGACCTTCCCAGGAATGCCCCAAGACACGCCAACCCACCCGCCAAGAAGCATAACACCCCCAAACAGGCCAAAAGCAAAATCTCATACTTGCAATATTTCTCGGCCTTCGGTCCAAACGCGTTGCGTAGCTAGGCCATAAGTCGGGGTTGCCACGACGGATTTCCTGAAAAGCAAATGCAATCAAGATTAGAGTGTCCCAGCAGTGCTCCCAGACCACAAAACTCACCCACAAACACCAGGAAGCCCCCCAAACAGGCCCCCGAAAACGCTACATTGAGCAAAATGTCAGAAATAGCCAAAAAAACATCGGCCTGGATTTTGTCCCAACCACTTCTACCCGGTATTAGACCTTCCCAGGAATGCCCCAAGACACGCCAACCCACCCGCCAAGAAGCATAACACCCCCAAACAGGCCAAAAGCAAAATCTCATACTTGCAATATTTCTCGGCCTTCGGTCCAAATGCGCTGCGTAGCTAGGCCATAAGTCGGGGTTGCCACGACGGATTTCCTGAAAAGCAAATGCAATCAAGATTAGAGTGTCCCAGCAGTGCTCCCAGACCACGAAACTCACCCACAAACACCAGGAAGCCCCCCAAACAGGCCCCCGAAAACGCTACATTGAGCAAAATGTCAGAAATAGCCAAAAAAAAATCGGCCTGGATTTTGTCCCAACCACTTCTACCCGGTATTAGACCTTCCCAGGAATGCCCCAAGACACGCCAACCCACCAGCCAAGAAGCATAACACCCCCAAACAGGCCAAAAGCAAAATCTCATACTTGCAATATTTCTCGGCCTTCGGTCCAAACGCGCTGCGTAGCTAGGCCATAAGTCGGGGTTGCCACGACGGATTACCTGAAAAGCAAATGCAATCAAGATTAGAGTGTCCCAGCAGTGCTCCCAGACCCCGAAACTCACCCACAAACAGACGGAACCCCCCCCTAAGAGCACCTCAAAGGCAAGCAAGTCATCAAAAACACAAAAAAAATTCTGCCTGGGATTTGGTCCAAAACACTTTTATCCGGTATTAGAGCTTCCCAGCAATGGCCCCAGAGCCGTCAACCCAGGAGAAAACGAGTAGAAGACCCCCAAACAGCCAAAGAGCAAAAGTACAAAAATGGGGACTTAGTCAATTTTTCACAAATTTCCCAAATCACTCTGCGCGCGCTCTGCAGCTAGGCCCTAACTCCCCTCTGCCACCATGGATTTGCTTCAAACCTCTTGCAAAGTAAAGTATATATAGCCAGCAGTGCGCCCAGACCCCGAAACCCACCCACAAACACCAGGAAGCCCCCCAAACAGGCCCCCGAAAACGCTACATTGAGCAAAATGTCAGAAATAGCCAAAAAAATATCGGCCTGGATTTTGTCCCAACCACTTCTACCCGGTATTAGACCTTCCCAGGAATGCCCCAAGACACGCCAACCCACCCGCCAAGAAGCATAACACCCCCAAACAGGCCAAAAGCAAAATCTCATACTTGCAATATTTCTCGGCCTTCGGTCCAAACGCGCTGCGTAGCTAGGCCATAAGTCGGGGTTGCCACGACGGATTTCCTGAAAAGCAAATGCAATCAAGATTAGAGTGTCCCAGCAGTGCTCCCAGCCCCGAAACTCACCCACAAACAGACGGAACCCCCCCTAAGAGCACCTCAAAGGCAAGCAAGTCATCAAAAACACAAAAAAAATTCCGCCTGGGATTTGGTCCAAAACACTTTTATCCGGTATTAGAGCTTCCCAGCAATGGCCCCAGAGCCGTCAACCCAGGAGAAAACGAGTAGAAGACCCCCAAACAGCCAAAGAGCAAAAGTACAAAAATGGGGACTTAGTCAATTTTTCACAAATTTCCCAAATCACTCCGCGCGCGCTCTGCAGCTAGGCCCTAACTCCCCTCTGCCACCATGGATTTGCTTCAAACCTATTGCAAAGTAAAGTATATATAGCCAGCAGTGCGCCCAGACCCCGAAACTCACCCACAAACACCAGGAAGCCCCCCAAACAGGCCCCCGAAAATGCTACATTGAGCAAAATGTCAGAAATAGCCAAAAATAAATCGGCCTGGATTTTGTCCCAACCACTTCTACCCGGTATTAGACCTTCCCAGGAATGCCCCAAGACACGCCAACCCACCCGCCAAGAAGCATAACACCCCCAAACAGGCCAAAAGCAAAATCTCATACTTGCAATATTTCTCGGCCTTCGGTCCAAACGCGCTGCGTAGCTAGGCCATAAGTCGGGGTTGCCACAACGGATTTCCTGAAAAGCAAATGCAATCAAGATTAGAGTGTCCCAGCAGTGCTCCCAGACCACGAAACTCACCCACAAACACCAGGAAGCCCCCCAAACAGGCCCCCGAAAACGCTACATTGAGCAAAATGTCAGAAATAGCCCAAAAAAAATCGGCCTGGATTTTGTCCCAACCACTTCTACCCGGTATTAGACCTTCCCAGGAATGCCCCAAGACACGCCAACCCACCCGCCAAGAAGCATAACACCCCCAAACAGGCCAAAAGCAAAATCTCATACTTGCAATATTTCTCGGCCTTCGGTCCAAACGCGCTGCGTAGCTAGGCCATAAGTCGGGGTTGCCACGACGGATTTCCTGAAAAGCAAATGCAATCAAGATTAGAGTGTCCCAGCAGTGCTCCCAGACCACGAAACTCACCCACAAACACCAGGAAGCCCCCCAAACAGGCCCCCGAAAACGCTACATTGAGCAAAATGTCAGAAATAGCCAAAAAAAAATCGGCCTGGATTTTGTCCCAACCACTTCTACCCGGTATTAGACCTTCCCAGGAATGCCCCAAGACACGCCAACCCACCCGCCAAGAAGCATAACACCCCCAAACAGGCCAAAAGCAAAATCTCATACTTGCAATATTTCTCGGCCTTCGGTCCAAATGCGCTGCGTAGCTAGGCCATAAGTCGGGGTTGCCACGACGGATTTCCTTAAAAGCAAATGCAATCAAGATTAGAGTGTCCCAGCAGTGCTCCCAGACCACGAAACTCACCCACAAACACCAGGAAGCCCCCCAAACAGGCCCCCGAAAACGCTACATTGAGCAAAATGTCAGAAATAGCCAAAAAAAAATCGGCCTGGATTTTGTCCCAACCACTTCTACCCGGTATTAGACCTTCCCAGGAATGCCCCAAGACACGCCAACCCACCCGCCAAGAAGCATAACACCCCCAAACAGGCCAAAAGCAAAATCTCATACTTGCAATATTTCTCGGCCTTCGGTCCAAACGCGCTGCGTAGCTAGGCCATAAGTCGGGGTTGCCACGACGGATTTCCTGAAAAGCAAATGCAATCAAGATTAGAGTGTCCCAGCAGTGCTCCCAGACCCCGAAACTCACCCACAAACAGACGGAACCCCCCCTAAGAGCACCTCAAAGGAAAGCAAGTCATCAAAAACACAAAAAAATTTCCGCCTGGGATTTGGTCCAAAACACTTTTATCCGGTATTAGAGCTTCCCAGCAATGGCCCCAGAGCCGTCAACCCAGGAGAAAACGAGTAGAAGACCCCCAAACAGCCAAAGAGCAAAAGTACAAAAATGGGGACTTAGTCAATTTTTCACAAATTTCCCAAATCACTCCGCGCGCGCTCTGCAGCTAGGCCCTAACTCCCCTCTGCCACCATGGATTTGCTTCAAACCTCTTGCAAAGTAAAGTATATATAGCCAGCAGTGCGCCCAGACCCCAAAACTCACCCACAAACACCAGGAAGCCCCCTAAACAGGCCCCCGAAAACGCTACATTGAGCAAAATGTCAGAAATAGCCAAAAAAAAATCGGCCTGGATTTTGTCCCAACCACTTCTACCCGGTATTAGACCTTCCCAGGAATGCCCCAAGACACGCCAACCCACCCGCCAAGAAGCATAACACCCCCAAACAGGCCAAAAGCAAAATCTCATACTTGCAATATTTCTCGGCCTTCGGTCCAAACGCGCTGCGTAGCTAGGCCATAAGTCGGGGTTGCCACGACGGATTTCCTGAAAAGCAAATGCAATCAAGATTAGAGTGTCCCAGCAGTGCTCCCAGACCCCGAAACTCACCCACAAACAGACGGAACCCCCCCTAAGAGCACCTCAAAGGAAAGCAAGTCATCAAAAACACAAAAAAATTTCCGCCTGGGATTTGGTCCAAAACACTTTTATCCGGTATTAGAGCTTCCCAGCAATGGCCCCAGAGCCGTCAACCCAGGAGAAAACGAGTAGAAGACCCCCAAACAGCCAAAGAGCAAAAGTACAAAAATGGGGACTTAGTCAATTTTTCACAAATTTCCCAAATCACTCCGCGCGCGCTCTGCAGCTAGGCCCTAACTCCCCTCTGCCACCATGGATTTGCTTCAAACCTCTTGCAAAGTAAAGTATATATAGCCAGCAGTGCGCCCAGACCCCGAAACTCACCCACAAACACCAGGAAGCCCCCTAAACAGGCCCCCGAAAACGCTACATTGAGCAAAATGTCAGAAATAGCCAAAAAAAAATCGGCCTGGATTTTGTCCCAACCACTTCTACCCGGTATTAGACCTTCCCAGGAATGCCCCAAGACACGCCAACCCACCCGCCAAGAAGCATAACACCCCCAAACAGGCCAAAAGCAAAATCTCATACTTGCAATATTTCTCGGCCTTCGGTCCAAACGCGCTGCGTAGCTAGGCCATAAGTCGGGGTTGCCACGACGGATTTCCTGAAAAGCAAATGCAATCAAGATTAGAGTGTCCCAGCAGTGCTCCCAGACCACGAAACTCACCCACAAACACCAGGAAGCCCCCCAAACAGGCCCCCGAAAACGCTACATTGAGCAAAATGTGAGAAATAGCCCAAAAAAAATCGGCCTGGATTTTGTCCCAACCACTTCTACCCGGTATTAGACCTTCCCAGGAATGCCCCAAGACACGCCAACCCACCCGCCAAGAAGCATAACACCCCCAAACAGGCCAAAAGCAAAATCTCATACTTGCAATATTTCTCGGCCTTCGGTCCAAACGCGCTGCGTAGCTAGGCCATAAGTCGGGGTTGCCACGACGGATTTCCTGAAAAGCAAATGCAATCAAGATTAGAGTGTCCCAGCAGTGCTCCCAGACCACAAAACTCACCCACAAACACCAGGAAGCCCCCCAAACAGGCCCCCGAAAATGCTACATTGAGCAAAATGTCAGAAATAGCCAAAAAAACATCGGCCTGGATTTTGTCCCAACCACTTCTACCCGGTATTAGACCTTCCCAGGAATGCCCCAAGACACGCCAACCCACCCGCCAAGAAGCATAACACCCCCAAACAGGCCAAAAGCAAAATCTCATACTTGCAATATTTCTCGGCCTTCGGTCCAAATGCGCTGCGTAGCTAGGCCATAAGTCGGGGTTGCCACGACGGATTTCCTGAAAAGCAAATGCAATCAAGATTAGAGTGTCCCAGCAGTGCTCCCAGACCACGAAACTCACCCACAAACACCAGGAAGCCCCCCAAACAGGCCCCCGAAAACGCTACATTGAGCAAAATGTCAGAAATAGCCAAAAAAAAATCGGCCTGGATTTTGTCCCAACCACTTCTACCCGGTATTAGACCTTCCCAGGAATGCCCCAAGACACGCCAACCCACCAGCCAAGAAGCATAACACCCCCAAACAGGCCAAAAGCAAAATCTCATACTTGCAATATTTCTCGGCCTTCGGTCCAAACGCGCTGCGTAGCTAGGCCATAAGTCGGGGTTGCCACGACGGATTTCCTGAAAAGCAAATGCAATCAAGATTAGAGTGTCCCAGCAGTGCTCCCAGACCCCGAAACTCACCCACAAACAGACGGAACCCCCCCCCTAAGAGCACCTCAAAGGCAAGCAAGTCATCAAAAACACAAAAAAAATTCCGCCTGGGATTTGGTCCAAAACACTTTTATCCGGTATTAGAGCTTCCCAGCAATGGCCCCAGAGCCGTCAACCCAGGAGAAAACGAGTAGAAGACCCCCAAACAGCCAAAGAGCAAAAGTACAAAAATGGGCACTTAGTCAATTTTTCACAAATTTCCCAAATCACTCTGCGCGCGCTCTGCAGCTAGGCCCTAACTCCCCTCTGCCACCATGGATTTGCTTCAAACCTCTTGCAAAGTAAAGTATATATAGCCAGCAGTGCGCCCAGACCCCGAAACCCACCCACAAACACCAGGAAGCCCCCCAAACAGGCCCCCGAAAACGCTACATTGAGCAAAATGTCAGAAATAGCCAAAAAAATATCGGCCTGGATTTTGTCCCAACCACTTCTACCCGGTATTAGACCTTCCCAGGAATGCCCCAAGACACGCCAACCCACCCGCCAAGAAGCATAACACCCCCAAACAGGCCAAAAGCAAAATCTCATACTTGCAATATTTCTCGGCCTTCGGTCCAAACGCGCTGCGTAGCTAGGCCATAAGTCGGGGTTGCCACGACGGATTTCCTGAAAAGCAAATGCAATCAAGATTAGAGTGTCCCAGCAGTGCTCCCAGACCCCGAAACTCACCCACAAACAGACGGAAACCCCCCTAAGAGCACCTCAAAGGCAAGCAAGTCATCAAAAACACAAAAAAAATTCCGCCTGGGATTTGGTCCAAAACACTTTTATCCGGTATTAGAGCTTCCCAGCAATGGCCCCAGAGCCGTCAACCCAGGAGAAAACGAGTAGAAGACCCCCAAACAGCCAAAGAGCAAAAGTACAAAAATGGGGACTTAGTCAATTTTTCACAAATTTCCCAAATCACTCCGCGCGCGCTCTGCAGCTAGGCCCTAACTCCCCTCTGCCACCATGGATTTGCTTCAAACCTCTTGCAAAGTAAAGTATATATAGCCAGCAGTGCGCCCAGACCCCGAAACTCACCCACAAACACCAGGAAGCCCCCCAAACAGGCCCCCGAAAACGCTATATTGAGCAAAATGTCAGAAATAGCCAAAAAAAAATCGGCCTGGATTTTGTCCCAACCACTTCTACCCGGTATTAGACCTTCCCAGGAATGCCCAAAGACACGCCAACCCACCCGCCAAGAAGCATAACACCCCCAAACAGGTCAAAAGCAAAATCTCATACTTGCAATATTTCTCGGCCTTCGGTCCAAACGCGCTGCGTAGCTAGGCCATAAGTCGGCGTTGCCACGACGGATTTCCTGAAAAGCAAATGCAATCAAGATTAGAGTGTCCCAGCAGTGCTCCCAGACCCCGAAACTCACCCACAAACAGACGGAACCCCCCCTAAGAGCTCCTCAAAGGCAAGCAAGTCATCAAAAACACACAAAAAATTCCGCCTGGGATTTGGTCCAAAACACTTTTATCCGGTATTAGAGCTTCCCAGCAATGGCCCCAGAGCCGTCAACTCACCTGCAAAGAGGTACAACAACACCCCCACAAGTGCTGAGTCTTTCTTCATTGGGCGTAAACCAGCCCTCTGGTTTGATGGAAATAGGAGTCTGGAGGAGGAGGATAGAGGAGCATGTTCTTCTGAACTTGTGAACCTGAGGAATGCAGACTGCGGCAACTTCAAATCAATTAGCAAACCAGTGAAGACAGTTCTGCTGATGGGCTTGATTTTGTGATTATCTGATTAAAGTTTGAAATATATTAACTGTGCACAACAAAGAAAGACAGACACACAGGAATAAAAGTGAATAAGGATGAAAAAGAAAGTTATTGATTCGTTGTCTCATTTTCAGGGCTCGGTATCATGGTCCAGGAATAAGAATAAGGCTTCGTCATCATACTCTGCGAATTCAGGCAGGGTGAGCTCAGTGTCACCTGACAGAGTAGAAATTCCCTCATCTATGTTGCTGGCCACCTCCTCTTCATCCGGCACGCTTTCTCGTACTCTGAAATCTGGTGGTATGAGGTGCTGATTCATCTTGATCATTGTTAACCTCTCCACATTTTTGGGCGAGAGGCGGCTCCGTTTGGGAGTTACAATGCCACCAGCAGCACTGAAAACCCGTTCAGAAGACACACTTGCGAGTGGGCAAGACAAGTAGTTTAAAGCCAGGTTGGTGAGCTGTGGCCACAATTCTTTTTTCCCATGCCAATACGCCAATGGGTCAGAATTAACATAGACCTCTGTTGAGTCATTCAGATAGTCCTTCACCATCGACTCAAGGTCCTCATCAAAGGTTCCTCCACTTTGCTTAGCTCTTGCTGTGCCTCTGACCTTTTGAGAACCAAACCCACGCAGAGCTAGCCAATCCTCTTCAGCCTCCAATGTTTCTGTTGTGTCTCGTGCAGATGATCCGGTTGCCGGTGTCTTTAACGGCTGAGAGGTCACTTGTGCCACAGCCACAGGTGCAGAAGTGGATTGTTTTGTCTGGGGATGGCCTGCTGATGTACTGCCATTTCCTTCAATTTTCAGCCGTTCTGTTTCAAACCTCTTGGCTGACAAGGCTAGCCAACGTTTGTACTTTGGAACATGTTCAACATCAAAAGGAAAGAATGCTTGGCCTGCCAGCGCCTTTTTGTAGCGTGGATCCAGAATAGTAGCACAAATGTAATGCTGTTCTGAGTGGATCTTTTTAAGACGTTCATCACCTTGTAGGAGCTCTAATAATTTCTCAGCCAGAAGCAAAGAGTCTTGGTTTTTGTCATCTTTTTCAAACACAGAACACACCTCCTTCAGTTGGTCCTCCAGCATGTACAACAATGGGATAGCTTTTCCCAAATTAGAGTCCTCCTTGCTGACTGCACGCGTGAAGAACTCAAAAGGACGAAGCATGCGTGTCAGGCTTTGAACTATGTTCCATTGCGCCGCACCCATCCTCAGCTCCTCTGTACCCTCTGTAAGGAAATATTGATCGAGTTCCGTATACTGCTCATACAGACGCTCAAGCATGTAGAAGGTTGAGTTCCAACGTGTTACCACCTCCTGGATGAGTGCTTTCACTGGCATTTTACGTTGATATAGCAGGCTCCTCAGCTGCTTCCGGGCCTTAAAAGAATGGCTGAAATGGTTGCACATTTTTCGGCAGGTGTCCAATACACTGTACGCTGCACTGCCTTTATTACCCAAGAATTTTTGGACAACCAGGTTTATACAGTGCGCCAAACACGGCACTCTGAAATAGTAACCGTCCCTCATGGCCTTAACTATATTGGCGCCATTGTCCGTGGAAACATAACCAACCTGGCGTTTTAGTGGGGACAGCCAGTTAAGGACCTTTGTGTTAAAGACATCCAAAATGTTTTCTGCTGTGTGACGTTTCTCCAAACCAAACATGGCTAGTGTTGCATGTTTCCGAGCAGCTTTAAAAACAATGTCCGCGTCAACACCTGCGTTTAGCTTTGCTTTAGCCCCTGAAAAAGAGACCCAGTGTGCGGTGATGCACATGTAATCAGCGCCTGCGCCACTGGTCCACATGTCTGTTGTCAGATGTATAGTGTGAACAGCACTCTTCTGCAAAGCTACCCCAATCACCTTCAGAACATCTTCATGTAGTGCTGGAACCGCAACTCGGGCAAAATAGAACCGGCTAGGAACCTTCCATTTAGGGCAGAGCGCTGCCACTAATTCTAGAAAACCAACCCCTTCTACAAAAGAAAAAGGGAGAAGGTCCAGAGCTAGCATTTTAGCCAGCTTAGTGTTATACAGACGCGTCAGTGGGTGGTTGCGTTCATATTGCGCTTCTGTAAACAACATCTTTTTAATGTTGCCCTGGACCAAGGATTTACGGGATGATGATGATATCTTCGACCCAGTTACGCTCGCTGATGAACTTTTCCGCATTGATGTCTCACTCTCTCCCACACTCTTAGTGTGCCTCACATGGGGTGTGCTGCTGACAGGGGTACTGGTTGTAAGTGAAGTGTTTGAATCATCTTCTTCCTCCTCGTCATCATCAGATGAAAAATCAACGTTTTCATTACGTGCAATTCGGGCTTCCTTGATCACCTGTAGGTGCGCAAACCATTGGACAGCGTGCTTTCTTTCAAGATGACCTCTCTGGCCTCCGGTACCATAGTTGGAACCAAACTTACCACGACTAACTGCCAACTTACAAATGCTACAAATGGCGAGGTTTTCCTTTTTTGTGGAAACACTAAAGAAGTCCCAAACTGTGGACTTGAAATGTCTTTGGGGGCCGGAGGAGGCGGCGATACTGGTGGTGGTGGTCCTGCTGCTAATGCCAGATGAAGTGGAGGATGTGGATTGCCGAACTTCAGTACGTTTTGCACTTTCACCACCACGAATTGAGGTCGAGGTGGGTACCTTCTTGCGAAGAAATATGGAAGCGGTAGGTTTTGGTGTACTACTTAACTCCAAATCTAATGATTGTTGTGTTTCCATTTCCATTGCCTCCTCGTCGACATCATCATCACGCTCAGCAGCTTCTCGGGATAGGGTCAAAATGTCTCTTTGCTGCATGCCCGGTGGGGCTGCAGTGACCTTTGTGATGACTGGCTCGTCGTCATCGTGAGAGGCTTCATCACCAGCAGTATCTGTCACTTCTTGTTGAGCCTCATCACACTCCATAGGTATGAGTTTTTCGACGACCTTCCTTTTACGCTTAGGTATCTTTGTCAGATCATGGTGTGCCTCACTCTCAGGCTGCCGTTGTGGTACCCATTCGTCATCCAGATCATCAGTAGGAGGTGAGCTTGAAGAAGATGTAGACACACCCCTTGATCTTTTCCTTGCAGGAGGAGTGGCTTCCTCAAATGATACCTCGGTCTGATTGTCAATTTCCTGATGTGCCCCTACTTCGGGAGGAACAACTATTGTGGGCACTTGTGACCCTCCATGCACCTCTGCTTGCGCATCTCCTTGCGCTGCCTCTCCTTCCACATGTACTTGGGCTTGTACTACTTGCACATGTTGTTGTTGCGGCTGTGGTTGTTCAACACTTGTCAGATGAGTTACAACAACCTGTGTTGATTCAGGGACATTGCTGCTACTTTCTTGCGATGAGCCAACATCACTGGTCGATGGTGATTGGAGAAGTACACTGACTGCCTCTGAAGCACTCAAGGGCTTTGACTTAAGTTGGCGTGGTGGTGGAGGCACTGAACCCAATGGAGCAGGGGTGCTGCTCCCAGCTTGGTCCCCAGCAGATCCTGCTGCTGCAGGCGTAATTTTTTTTTTGCTCCCAAAAAACGTGGCGGTTGGCACACCAGCCTCCTTGGTAACTTGCTTCTTCTGCTCCTTACTAGCAACTTTCTTGCTAGAGGAGCTACGGAGACCTTTTTTTGGGGCCATCTTCTTCAGAGCAGGTCAGACAGCAGGCCGCAGTTGCACGAATTGTAGAGTTGTCTGAGGCCAGACGTGACGTCGCGTGACGTTATGCTGCACACACACACCGCTGCAGGACTTCTTCCTGGCACTGGTAGTTCTCTTGAGTCTTGTGCACCTAAAAACAATGGAAGACAGAGGAACATCAGTTCAGTTATACAGCACAAAAAAATCGAAAAACACTGCAAAATCAGCACAATCCCATTCCATCCATGCCCTCCATGATGTTTAAGTTCAAGACAACCCACAGAAAGACTAGGCCCATGCAAGACTCACTACCCCTGGGCATAAATAAAGGTTGAAAAGTAGGCAAAATGGTTGCAGGCCTAACAACAAAGCCTGCATTCAAAATGGCCACTTGCCTGCCAGCACATGGCCAGTGCCTGTAGCTGCACTCAAAATGGCCACCAGCCACATGGCCTGTCCCTCCCCATGAACACCCCCAAAAATCGAAAAACACTGCAAAATCAGCACAATCCCATTCCATCCATGCCCTCCATGATGTTTAAGTTCAAGACAGCCCACAGAAAGACTAGGCCCATGCTAGACTCAAATACCCCTGGTGAAAAGGCCACAAGTACAGCCCCAAAAAACGAAAATGACTGAAAAATCAGCACAATCCCAATCCATCCATGCCCTCCATGATGTTTAAATTCAAGACAACCTACAGAAAGACTAGGCCCATGCTAGACTCAAATACCCCTGGTGAAAAGGCCACAAGTACAGGCCCAAAAAACGAAAATCACTGAAAAATCAGCACAATCCCAATCCATCCATGCCCTCCATGATGTTTAAATTCAAGACAACCCACAGAAAGACTAGGCCCATGCAAGACTCACTACCCCTGTGCATAAATAAAGGTTGAAAAGTAGGCAAAATGGTTGCAGGCCTAACAACAAAGCCTGCATTCAAAATGGCCACTTGCCTGCCAGCACATGGCCAGTGCCTGTAGCTGCACTCAAAATGGCCACCAGCCACATGGCCTGTCCCTCCCCATGAACACCCCCAAAAATCGAAAAACACTGCAAAATCAGCACAATCCCATTCCATCCATGCCCTCCATGATGTTTAAGTTCAAGACAGCCCACAGAAAGACTAGGCCCATGCTAGACTCAAATACCCCTGGTGTAAAGGCCACAAGTACAGCCCAAAAAAACGAAAATGACTGAAAAATCAGCACAATCCCAATCCATCCATGCCCTCCATGATGTTTAAATTCAAGACAACCTACAGAAAGACTAGGCCCATGCTAGACTCAAATACCCCTGGTGAAAAGGCCACAAGTACAGGCCCAAAAAACGAAAATCACTGAAAAATCAGCACAATCCCAATCCATCCATGCCCTCCATGATGTTTAAATTCAAGACAACCCACAGAAAGACTAGGCCCATGCAAGACTCACTACCCCTGGGCATAAATAAAGGTTGAAAAGTAGGCAAAATGGTTGCAGGCCTAACAACAAAGCCTGCATTCAAAATGGCCACTTGCCTGCCAGCACATGGCCAGTGCCTGTAGCTGCACTCAAAATGGCCACCAGCCACATGGCCTGTCCCTCCCCATGAACACCCCCAAAAATCGAAAAACACTGCAAACTCAGCACAATCCCAATCCATCCATGCCCTCCATGATGTTTAAATTCAAGACAACCCACAGAAAGACTAGGCCCATGCAAGACTCACTACCCCTGGGCATAAATAAAGGTTGAAAAGTAGGCAAAATGGTTGCAGGCCTAACAACAAAGCCTGCATTCAAAATGGCCACTTGCCTGCCAGCACATGGCCAGTGCCTGTAGCTGCACTCAAAATGGCCACCAGCCACATGGCCTGTCCCTCCCCATGAACACCCCCAAAAATCGAAAAACACTGCAAAATCAGCACAATCCCATTCCATCCATGCCCTCCATGATGTTTAAGTTCAAGACAGCCCACAGAAAGACTAGGCCCATGCTAGACTCAAATACCCCTGGTGAAAAGGCCACAAGTACAGCCCCAAAAAACGAAAATCACTGAAAAATCAGCACAATCCCAATCCATCCATGCCCTCCATGATGTTTAAATTCAAGACAACCTACAGAAAGACTAGGCCCATGCTAGACTCAAATACCCCTGGTGAAAAGGCCACAAGTACAGGCCCAAAAAACGAAAATCACTGCAAAATCAGCACAATCCCAATCCATCCATGCCCTCCATGATGTTTAAATTCAAGACAACCCACAGAAAGACTAGGCCCATGCAAGACTCACTACCCCTGGGCATAAATAAAGGATGAAAAGTAGGCAAAATGGTTGCAGGCCTAACAACAAAGCCTGCATTCAAAATGGCCACTTGCCTGCCAGCACATGGCCAGTGCCTGTAGCTGCACTCAAAATGGCCACTAGCCACATGGCCTGTCCCTCCCCATGAACACCCCCAAAAATCGAAAAACACTGCAAAATCAGCACAATCCCATTCCATCCATGCCCTCCATGATGTTTAAGTTCAAGACAGCCCACAGAAAGACTAGGCCCATGCTAGACTCAAATACCCCTGGTGAAAAGGCCACAAGTACAGCCCCAAAAAACGAAAATGACTGAAAAATCAGCACAATCCCAATCCATCCATGCCCTCCATGATGTTTAAATTCAAGACAACCTACAGAAAGACTAGGCCCATGCTAGACTCAAATACCCCTGGTGAAAAGGCCACAAGTACAGGCCCAAAAAACGAAAATCACTGAAAAATCTGCACAATCCCAATCCATCCATGCCCTCCATGATGTTTAAATTCAAGACAACCCACAGAAAGACTAGGCCCATGCAAGACTCACTACCCCTGGGCATAAATAAAGGTTGAAAAGTAGGCAAAATGGTTGCAGGCCTAACAACAAAGCCTGCATTCAAAATGGCCACTTGCCTGCCAGCACATGGCCAGTGCCTGTAGCTGCACTCAAAATGGCCACCAGCCACATGGCCTGTCCCTCCCCATGAACACCCCCAAAAATCGAAAAACACTGCAAAATCAGCACAATCCCATTCCATCCATGCCCTCCATGATGTTTAAGTTCAAGACAGCCCACAGAAAGACTAGGCCCATGCTAGACTCAAATACCCCTGGTGAAAAGGCCACAAGTACAGCCCCAAAAAACGAAAATCACTGAAAAATCAGCACAATCCCAATCCATCCATGCCCTCCATGATGTTTAAATTCAAGACAACCTACAGAAAGACTAGGCCCATGCTAGACTCAAATACCCCTGGTGAAAAGGCCACAAGTACAGGCCCAAAAAACGAAAATCACTGAAAAATCAGCACAATCCCAATCCATCCATGCCCTCCATGATGTTTAAATTCAAGACAACCCACAGAAAGACTAGGCCCATGCAAGACTCACTACCCCTGGGCATTAATAAAGGTTGAAAAGTAGGCAAAATGGTTGCAGGCCTAACAACAAAGCCTGCATTCAAAATGGCCACTTGCCTGCCAGCACGTGGCCAGTGCCTGTAGCTGCACTCAAAATGGCCACCAGCCACATGGCCTGTCCCTCCCCATGAACACCCCCAAAAATCGAAAAACACTGCAAAAACAGCACAATCCCAATCCATCCATGCCCTCCATGATGTTTAAATTCAAGACAACCCACAGAAAGACTAGGCCCATGCAAGACTCACTACCCCTGGGCATAAATAAAGGTTGAAAAGTAGGCAAAATGGTTGCAGGCCTAACAACAAAGCCTGCATTCAAAATGGCCACTTGCCTGCCAGCACATGGCCAGTGCCTGTAGCTGCACTCAAAATGGCCACCAGCCACATGGCCTGTCCCTCCCCATGAACACCCCCAAAAATCGAAAAACACTGCAAAATCAGCACAATCCCATTCCATCCATGCCCTCCATGATGTTTAAATTCAAGACAACCTACAGAAAGACTAGGCCCATGCTAGACTCAAATACCCCTGGTGAAAAGGCCACAAGTACAGCCCCAAAAAACGAAAATCACTGAAAAATCAGCACAATCCCAATCCATCCATGGCCTCCATGATGATTAAGTTCAAGACAACCCACAGAAAGACTCAGTCCACCCACCACTGAGTACCCCTGGGCAAAAGGCCCCAAAACAGCCCAAAAATCGAAAATTCCAAAATTTTAGTTGCAGCAACTGTAATGCCCCAATCAAACTTACTTGTAAAATTTCTAATCCAACAGTGATCCAAAGAAAGTCAAAAAGGCCTCAAATCCAAATATCCAGCAGCATCCACAAAAAGTAATCCTTCCAGCTCCAGATCCAAATGAAAAGTGACCAGGAGATGGACAAAGCACTGGTAGGAGCCTGCTGAACAGGAACAGGAAGTTGAAGACTGTGGGGCACTTCCTTCCTCCCACCCCCCTCCCCAAAATGTACTCCTCGCTAAAAAAGTGCAGGCAAATGTCAACCTAAGGAGTTATTCAGATAAAAATCATCATTTCAAGAAGGTTTATGCTGCTTGCTGGTGGATTTCTTGTGCAGAAATGCAAATTTCATATTTTCGCTTGTGCGAGATTCTTGCTGCTCGCCGCATCTCAAATCTCGCAATTGCGAAGTACCGCGAGACGTGATCTCGCCGTACTCGCGTTGACAAACTATCGCTGGCAAGCCGCGATGACGTAATCGCGCTCGCCAATTCCCGCGGGATCACACAGCAAGATTCAAAATGGCGCAGCACTCGCAAACTATCGAGAAAAACAACCTGGCAAACGATGATAAACGCCGCGCGCCGCAAAAATTGTATCACCAACGCCGCGCGCCGCAAAAAAAATCCGCTGCGTGCGAATTTGCGGATTTTGCGGGAAATTCGCAAATCTCGCGGATTGCGGATTTCCCGAAAATCCGCAAAATCCGCGAGCGTAACGGATTTTCCCCCCATGCTTAGTTCCAAAATGAATGAACTTAGGCTCAAGGTGCACAAGTACATATGAAGTTCCCCAATATGTTGAAGATCATGTGGAATAATAAAATGTATAATTTTCGTGAGCCAGAGGAAGTGGATGCCCTGTTGAAGCAGATAGAACAGGATAGAGTGTAGACCGGTTTTAGGTCGCTCTGAAAGAAGATAATTTGTAACTTGGAAAGAATTCGTAGATAAGATAGATGGAGCCGAGCCTAGCGGGCATTGATAAAGTCAGGATAAGGAGTCAAAGAGTTAAGGAAATATGTAATTTGTACTGAATGCTGTAATTCACAATAACATGTTAGAATAGTAACAATATCTATCTGTGTAAATATGTGGATATATTAGTGTTACTTTTGAGCTAGATATTTGGTCTTGCCTTGTTAGCATGGGGGTATCTCGAAGGCGCTTGCGCCCTAAGAGATAGTAGGGGGGTTCCCGGGGGGGGGGAGGGGGGCTAGGGCACAGGGTGTAGGGAGCATGTGGGAGAAAAGAGAAAAAAATAGTGTCCTCAACCTGCCATTTAGAGTAGTTTTTTCATGTCAAATTTCTTGGCCTTTTTTGTATATTATGAGTTATATTACAGATTGGAACGGTGGGAGTTTCTTCAGTTAATACATGAGTAAGAATTCAGTATATCTCACCTCATGGAATGTGAATGGGGTGAGGTCTATGAAGAAATTGGCCCGTGCTATGGAGTCTCTTAAAAACCCTCAGGCTAATGTTATCCTTTTACAGGAGACACATTTAGAAGAGAGAGAATGTTTGAATAACATTAAAAAATGGTCTTGAGTTCTGGACATTGTTAGCTCAAATCAGAAGTGTAGCACGAGAGGGGTCGCTATAATCATAAGATCAAATAGTGCTATTAGTTTTGAAAGTAATTCTACACACTCCTCAGGGGGTGGATAATAGCTGATATTAAAATTCAGAATAGGGCAATGGTATGCATGAGTTACTATGACCCAAATCAGGATAATCCAGACCCCCTGATTACATTGGAGGGTGCCCTTTTGTTAGCTAATGCCCCAGTGGTCATCTGAGGTGATTTTAATTTAGTCCAAAGACCAGAGTTGGATAGGACTTCAAAAATAAAATATAATACTCCTTTACACTCAAAACATTGATGCAAGAATTAAACTTACTTGATGTATGGAGAGTTAAAAGGGGGAATGATAAGGGATACACTTTTTACAGCAAAAAATATGGCCATCATTCTCACATAGACTACTTTTTAATTGATCAATGTCTATATGAGGAACTTGAAAGGGTTGAATATCTGCCCGCTATCCTTTCCGACCACTCTGCTGTATCTCTTTCACTGAGATTACAAAAGAAGAGAGGTGTTACAAGATGGACCCTGGATCGGACAATTCTACTGGATGGGGATGTTCAATCAAAGTTGAGAGAAGAGGTCATGTTTTTTTTCAAAAATAATATGGGATCAGCAAAGATTTAGGGTATTTGGGATGCTTTTAGCATTTCTAAGTGCTGAGGCTACGTCTATAATGATTGGAAAGAACCGTAGCTCTAGAAAGAGAGAGAAAGATCTTTTGGAAAATATTCAAACCAAGGAGCAGGAATTATAAAGGGCTTTTCTAGAGTCTTTTTGCAGGGTCTCACTCCTTACTAAGGAACTGAAGAGTCTCCAATTAGAATATAAAAGTGTTTTGGATAATATCTTAATAAGTAGATTGTAGGTTAGTAAACTCCAGAATTTCTCATATGGGGAGAAGAGTGGTAGACTTCTGGCATGGAAGGCCAAATCTAAAGAGTTCGAAATCAAATCAGCAGTTTAAAAGAGAGCTCCACTGGTCAGATTTTGGATACCAATGTAAAAATTGGAGCTGAAGTGCGGGGATATATGGCTAAATTATATAGCGAAGAAATCATGCCTAGGGTGGAAAAGATTAGGGATTTTTTGGAAAGTGTGGAGCTCCCATCCCTTAATGATCAGCAGATTGAATATCTAGCTTCTGGAATAATTGAGGAAGAAATACGCGCACAGATGAGAAGGATGGTAAAAGGAAAGGCGGCGGGCCCAGACGGCCTTGCGATAGAATTATTTGTATCTTTAGAGGACACTATAATATTAGTATTTAAAGAGCTTTTTGATAATATTCTGTGGGATAGGGAGGAACCTCTGCATCTAGGGCTGAGGCTACGATAGTTTTAATTTTAAAACAAAACAAGGACCCACTAGCAGCTGAATCTTACAGGCCCATATCCCTTCTGAATATGGAATACAAGGTGTTTATGGAGATATTGGCGGCAAGGGTAGCTAAAATTATAAAAAGTGTGGTCCATACTGATCAGAGGGGGTTTATTACCTGAAGGCAGCTTAATGAGCTCACTGGAACAATGTTGGGGATAGTGGATTTGGCAGAATGCTATAACCTTCCAGTAACTTTGGTGGCAGTGGATGCTGCTAAAGCATTCAATCAAGTCCACTGGCCGAATCTTTGGGACTTTGAGAAATTTTGGATTTCCTAATAGCTCAATCAAAGCAGTTCAGGCACTCTATAGAGTACCCAGAGCTAGAGTACTAGTTAATGTGGAACTAACTGTTTGGTTATATATTATGCGGGGTACAAGGCAGGGATGCCCGCTGTCCTCTTTGTTATTTAATATTTATATTGAACCTCTGGCGGCATTAATTAGACAAGATCCTACTATCTTCCTATTTAGATATAACAACTTCGAGGCTAAGCTAGCATTATATGCAGATGATTTAATTTTATATGCACAGAATCCTGTCATTTCTATTCCTAGTCTGCTGGCAAAAGCAAAGCTCTTTGGGAAGGTCTTGGGTTATAGTGTGAATAGAGATAAAACGGAAGTGATGGAGTGGAATCAATTATCTCAGACCTCTGGGGTTAAATCTCAGATGCCATACCTTGGTATCATAATCAGTCCGAAGTTAGCGGATGTTCCCACTGTTAACTGGAGAAAGATCAGTCAGGAAGTTGGGAAATTATTGATCAGATGGGCAAATCTTCATCCTAACATATATGGTAAGCTCAATTTTATCAAAATGATTATACTACCAAAAATTACTTTTCTTTTCAATATTATACCCCTTCCATTTGATAAGAGTGAGGTCACAAAGTTACAGGGCAAGATTGGAAGTTTTATTTGGGCATCAAAGGGTGTCAGCATTGCATGGAAAAAGCTGAGGAGAAGGTTGGAGAAGGGGGGCCATGCGCTACCAGATCTATAGATCTTTGCTCAAGTGTTTAATTTCCAAAATTTTAGGATGTTATTAAACTAGCCAGATGATTCTGTACTAGGCCGTCTTTATGGAGCAATGTTGAGTGATCTAGGGGATGAGCAGGGGCAGTTCCTTTTTAAGCTTGGGGACCCAAAGTTTAAAAAAAAGGTTTGGCTTAAGATTCTGTTACAGGCTGTGAAGAATTGGGTTTATATACAAAATAAATTGAGTGTTCCCTTTTATTCTGATCACTCGCCGATTTGGGGTTCCCCAGGCACCCCAGAATGTTTGGATGACTTGCTTAGTCTACCATTGAAGCACAAGCAGGTATCTCTCGGTGGGGAGATCTGAGAACAGGTGCAGAATCTTTGATGTTATGTACTTATTGACAATTAACTCAATTTAAATATTACCAACTTTCTGCTTGGTGGGCTAGACAACATTGGGAGGAGCAGGAAGATGATACCTAGTTAATACAAGCTATGAATACGGGAAAAATAAATAAAGAGGTAGCGTTGTGGTACCAAACCCTAATTGAAGCAGAAGATGATATAAATCAGGATATTCAAAAGCTTTGGCGAAGTGATCTAGAAAATACTAACTAGAGCAAGTTGTGGTTGGCCTCCTCTGCCTTGCTCTGAGAGACAGTTATCCCTGCATATCTTAAGAATAATCATCTAATTACTCTCTTCCGGGTTTACTGGTCTCCTGAGAAGTTGACAACATTTTCTGGAACTCAGTATGTATGTTCGAGATGCTAAGACCCCCTAGCAAATGACTGTCATATGTTTTTAACTTGCCCAGCGATTACTTAATTTTGGATTGACATTTGTGAATTTTTGATGGATGTCACAGGAATCAGGAAAGCCACCTGATTCTGAATTATTTTCAGTTTTCTAATGAGGCCTTTTGGAAGGGCCGGCAAATAAAGAATCAGCATGGTCTAATCTTGACAGCACTAGGGCAAAACCAGCTCGAACAACAGCCTCAGAGGTAAGACATTTGGCAATTTTCTTTCTTCTCCGAAGCATTAGAAAAGAAAATGATATGACTGATCCAATTTGGGGTTTCAGAGATGAATCTGAGTTAATAGTGATTTCAAGGCTTTTTAACATTTTCTTCGGCAAAGTGGAAACTCCTAGCTGGGCATGCAGATCAGAGCATCTGAAAGAGGATTACAGAGATTGCTGCGGCCGCGGTTGTGAGATACCGAAACTGAAGTTCTTTCCCCCCGCTTTGCTTTTCACCGTTAGGAAGGTAAATAAGGTAAAGAAGGTGGTGGTGGCGGGGAGCGGATACTGGTGCACAAGTGAGTGAACAAGCATTGGCAAAGGGCAGTGGGACGGTTCTGTAGTGTCTCTCTCTAGCTCCGCGTCGCAGCGGGTTGACGCGGCACGTCAGAATTAGAGCGCGAACGTTGTGTGCATGCACGAGTGCGCGAAATGCATCAGAGGCGACCGGAGTGCTACGGAGTAAGACGCCCGGCGCTCTTCTAGTGGTTTCCTTCCTTAAATAAAGTGAATCGGTTACTAACCCTCAACCTGCCTTGGTGTCCTCATTTGGGTGTGAAGCCCCATCTTCACAGTGGCGACGAGGAGTGGGATTTCCCACAAGCACCATCCCTTAAAAGAAAAAAAAAACACGACAGCAACACCTGGACTGGCAACAAAGGTCAGCAGTCACCGGGGATACACTGCGAGAGCACAAGCAAGTTGAAAGGAGGTGGCAAACACGGCAGAAATCACAGAAAGAGTGCGGCAGTGGTGCACAAGAACAGGCCACGCCCACCACGTGCCCCAGAGCCTAGAACGTGGCAAGCTGAGGAGAAGCACGGTAAGAGGGTGGCAGCGCCCCCACTGAGGCCCTGGCGGAGAAGAGGGTCAGCGGTGCGGGGGGTGGAAGAGAACGCCATCCCAACACATCACAAGACAGGAGCGCCAGCACACCAGGCAGCCCCAAGAGCCAGGGAGAAGGTCCAGATCAAGGCGAGTACAGCAGTGCGCCAGGCAGCCCCCAGGAGCCAGGGAGAAGAACCGGGAGAACTGCCCAAGATGAGCAACCAGGCGACCTCGCTCACGGCGCCGATTCCTTTCCTACCCAAGCCAGGTGAACCTCAGATGAAATGGGAGGATTGGAGGGAATATTTCAAAAACTACGTTGAGGCCTTGGAGGATGAAAATGGGGAGGCATTTACCAGCGTTAGGAAAAGACGGATACTCCTACACAATCTTGGCCCCGAAGGGATCAGAGTGTTCACGAACATTGTGCCTGCAACTCGGGAAGCGGCGGATGATGACATCTTCAAGCATGCGTTAGAAGATCTCGACAATCACTACTGCCCAGCTGTGTGTGTCTCCATGGATCGCTTCAACTTCCAACAGAGGAAGCAAGAAGAGGGAGAATCCATAGACGACTACGTCACGGCACTGAGGCGACTAGCGATCACTTGTAAATATGGACAACTCCAAGACTACTTCATCAAGGATCAAATAGTGATGCACACCACCAACAAATCGGAGCAAGATAAGTTGTGGGCACACGGAGAAGCAACACTTAAGGAGGTAATCGCAATGGTAAAGAAAGCGGAGCTCTCAAAGCGTTGTGCCGAAGCAGCAAAAAGGGAAAACGGTCAAAGGATTATGGTCAACAAAGTGGATGATGCTGAGTCCCCAGGCAGACACAGACTGACGCCCGGAGACGGGAGAGGAGTGAACAAATGGTCAGAAAAGCCAGGACAAACTGGGAGACGATCCATGGAGAGCAAGTTCACGTGCTACAGATGCGGGAGTGCAGCACATGCTGCCCAGGACAAACGATGCCCTGCATTCCACGCAAAATGCATGTTTTGCGGCTTGATAGGACATTATGAAAAGGTATGTCGCAAGAAAGGGAAGAAGTCAGTGGTGAAGTACATAGTGCAGTCTCAAGCAGGAGAGCAAGCAGAGGAAGGACTAGAGGACGATGACCTAGTGCTGTGTATTGAAGAGCAAGTATTGGGAATAACAGGCAAGCGCTCCGACAAACCACGTGCAGATATACTGATAGGAGGGGTGAAGATCAGGATAGCGATTGACTCAGAATCCCCATACACCATAGTGCAAAGATCGGTGTGGGAAGAGGAGTTCAAACCCAGCCTAGGCCCTAAACTGGAACCACCTGACATTAGGCCAATATCGTACACGAGCAACCCGATTCCCATGGTGGGTTACTGGACCCTGAAGTTTGAATTCAGAGGGAGGTCGGCAATTTGCAAACTGTACGTGGCGGAGAAGGGTCCCTCAGTGTTAGGATAGAGAGATCAAGGGGACCTCGGAATAAAACTGGACCCGGGAGGCAAGGAACAAGTACTGCTGACAGACGGTGAAAGTTGTCCAGACCTGGAAAAGGTGAAAAAGGACTTCCCCAAAGTGTTCGGGGGTACAGTTGGCAAGCTGGAAAAGTTCATGCACAAGATCCTACTCAAAGAAAATGCCCTCCCTGTATCCCACAAGGTCAGGAATATACCAATCGCGGTGAAAGATGCGGTTCAACAGGAACCGCATAGGCTGGAGGAACAAGGAATAATCGAGCCTATAGACAGCTCAGAATGGCTGGCGCCCCTGGTGGTAGTCAGAAAACCTAATGGTAAGGTGCGTTTATGTGTGGACCTCCGCAAACTCAACAAATGCCTGATTGTAGAAAAATTTCTGTTACCAAGGATCAAAGAAATGCTTGCCAAAACAAGAGGGGTGAAATGGTTCTGCACAGTCGACCTCACCTCCGCCTACCATCAAATAGACTTACACCCTTCGAGCAGGAAACTCACGTCCTTCATAACGCCCTTCGGATGTTACCAGTTCCGCAGGATGCCATTTGGGTTGGCATCTGCGGCTGCCGTATTCCAAAAATTGATGCACTGCCTGTTCAACGACGTGGAGGGCATCCAATACTTCCAGGACGACATTCTAGTTATGGGGACGGACCGAGATGACCATGACAGGAAGCTGAACAAAGTGCTGAGTGTGTTGCAAGAGGAAGGTCTGACGGCCGATTGGGAAAAGTGTCGGCTCAGCATGACAGCAGTCACCTACCTAGGGCATGAAATAGGAGGCCAGGGGATCACCCCGAAAAGGGAAAATGTGAAAGCAATCTGTGAAGCCAAAGCACCAGCCAGTAAAGACGAAGTGAGATCCTTCCTGGGTATGGCTGAGTATTATAGCAAGTTCGTCCAGCACTTTGCCATGAAGACTCACAAGCTGAGACAACTCATAAGAGACAAGACTGCGTTCCAGTGGGATGATGAAGCACAAAGTGAATTTGAGGAATTAAAAAGGAACATAAGCCAAGCTCTGCCGTTGCACGGACATGATCCTTTGGGACAGACCATCCTGACCATGGACGCCAGCGAAAAGGGTCTGGGAGTGGTCCTTGCACAAGAGAGGGAAGATAACACTGTAGAGACCTCAGCTTCGCGTCCAGAGCATTGTCTCCCACGGAACAGAAATTCAGTGTAATTGAAAAGGAAATGCTAGCGGTGACATGGGCCATGGGGAAATTCCGACAGTTTCTGTGGGGTACCTGATTTAAGTTACAAACCGACCACAAACCACTGGTCAGGGTGCTCACCTCGAGCGGGCATGCCACCGCCACTCCACGCATAGCCAAGATGACCCTCAAACTGCTGGAATACACATATGATGTGGAGTACATACCCTGAACGCGCAATAAAGTAACTGACTACCTCAGTCAAGCCTCTGCCTTGGAGGATGCACCCAATGCCCCATCTGAAGGTGACGAAATGGTAGCTGTGATGGAAGACTCAGAAAGGGTAATCAGCAGACAAGAATGGGCGCAAGCGTATGACGATGACGGAGACATGAAAGAGGTCAAACACTACCTGATCAAAGGTTGGCCTGAAAAAAAGAGACTAAATGAGACACTCAAGAAATTTTATGAAGTGCGGGAGGAGCTATCAATAAGTGATTCTGGAATCTTTTTGTATTGCTGTGACAAAGTGGTGCCCCCCATGACATTGATCCCGCTCCTGTTGGGCCAGCTACATGAAGGCCATCTCGGCATCGCGAAAACGAAACTATGGGTAAAACAAATGTACTGGTGGCCGGGAATGGATATACAAGTGGAAAGGCATGTGAGGGACTGTGCCCAGTGCCAAGGGGCGGACAAGATATTGAAACCCCTAAGACCGGCGTTGGGAAGATTCGACCAACCGTGCAACCCTTGGGAAGACGTCTCTGTAGACATCATGGGACCAGTGTTGGATACCCAAGGTATAGCAAAGTACTTGTGTGTCTTAGTGGACAAATACTCCAAATAGCCAGAAGTTCACATGCAAGAAGAAATGGACTCGGACACAGTGATAACATTTCTCACCTCTGTGTTCCTAAGAGAAGGGATCCCGAGAACGATCCCAAGCGACAACGGCCCGCAATTTACTTCGGAGAAGTGGAACAGATATATTGAGAGGAATGGTATAAAATCGAAACACCCTTCAGTGTACCATCCGGCGAGCAACGGACAGGTAGAAAGGTTTAATCGTGTCCTAATGGGATCCATACAGTCTGCCATAATGCAAGGTAAAGACTGGTAAGTAGAAATACAAAGTATGCTGTGGGCATATAGAATCACCCCCACTTCGACAGGGTACAGCCCCTTTCAGATCCTGCGAGGTAGGCACCCCTTCACGAAAGACAACATAATCTGGAGAGAAAAGACGGTCACCAGCAAATGGTCACCAGCCGTAGTCCAGCACAACCTGGAGAAGGCTCAGGAGGTGTACACTGAACATTATAATAGGAGAAGACACGTCAAAGAGACGGCCTTGGAGAGAGGGGAATGGGTGAGAGTCAAGCTCGCTGTACTAAAAAAGAATGGAGAAAGCAAGTACAGCCCACTCCTGCAAGTGGAAGAGGTGTATGGAAGAGCTGCGTTACTCAGTGCTAGAAAAGTGTGGTCCCAAGACCGTATGGCGAAGATCAACAAGATTATACAATGGCCCATGGGAGAAGGAAGAGACCAATGTGATCAGAGACAGGGAAAAAGTGCTGAAGAGATGACCACTGGAGATGAAAGCCAGGAAAAAATGCACGTAGAGAGGGAAAATCTGGCAAAATCGTGTGAAGAGGAGACTCCTGCAGTAAGGAGCGCCGTACCTACAAGAAATGAGTCTGGCATACAAGGAGTAGTGGTGAGCCCTGCACGTGAGGATATTCGAGAAGCCTCCACACCGGTAAGACGTACACCTGCTGGGAGAATGGTGGTCAGGCCTGCTCATCTCAGAGACTTTGAGTTAGAGGACTATTGAACCTTTGGACTTTTAGCTAATTGTTGTTTGTGTAAAAAGAGGAGATATGTAGTGTCGCGCTCTAGCTCTGCGTTGCAGCATGATGACGCGGCACGTCGGAATTAGAGCGCGAACGTTGTGCGCATGCGCGAGTGCGCGAAATGCATCAGAGGCGACCGGAGCACTACGGAGTAAGACGCCCGGCACTCTTCTAGTGGTTTCCTCATTTGGGTGTGAAGCCCCATCTTCACAGGTCCGTGGACTGCAATGAGTTACGGGAGAGAAGCAGAGGCACAGAAGCAGAGGTAATCTGCAAACGGCACAAGGCAACAAGAGAGAAGTCCAGAAGAAGGAAGAGGGTAAGCATCCTCAGTTGCTTCAGCTGCGAGATTCCTTGCCCCTTGACATCAATTCTGGCCCATCCTCCAGCCTCTTGCTACCATTACCCAGCCTGCCGCCTTGCCTTGCTGTCTGTCCTGCCTGCCCTGAGTGCTCTGAGCCCGAACCTGTCCCTGCCCTGCCCCTGCCCCCAGCGCAGACAGCCGCAGTGGTTCAGGGGCCCAGTTTTCGCTTCTGCTCCTATTTCTGTATTCAGCGTCTGAAAACTGCAACCAAACCTGCTCCTGAACCCCAGAACTCCAGAGCATCGGAGGCTCGGAATCGGGGGGGGGGCTCAGGAATGAGATCAAGCCACCCAAATCATACAACTAAACAAGCAGCAAGCAACCAATAACAAACAATAACAAGCAAAGCAAGCAAAGCAAATAAAAAACAAATAACAACCACCAAACAACTAATAAAACAAACAACTCAAACAAACAGTAACTAACTGCCAAACCAAAAGACAAAACAAAACAGGGGGGAAACTAAACACCAATCTCCAAAAAGGTCAGAAAGGGACATAAAAGGTGAGGAAAAAGTCAAAACTAAAAAAAAAAAAACTCAAAAACCGGATCAAAATACAAAAAGCAAAAACTCAAGATTTGGAGGTGTTATCAAAAAGAGCTTTAAGGATCCAAGGAAAAATGGAATAACAGAAATCACAAAATTATGGGACCAACATGGGCACAAGGGTTTCGGACGGGATGAGATGAGGCAGGGAGCGAACTGCCACATCCACACAGAATAAACGGAAAAAAAGAATAAAGGAACAACTGACTCATCCAATAACTCATTGGTGGAGGAAACCTCTAGACAGATCCTGGTAGACATTGCAGGTTCTGAACTAAAAATAAAATCCACAACAACAAAAAGTTATCAGCCAAAGATGTACACAAAATTTGCATTTTTGAGAGACCCGGGGGCCGCCCTCTGAATGAATAACGAAAGCTCTCATGGCCCCCCCTCCACTGTACCCGGAGAAAATGGACCAGCAATGTCCTAAGGCAACCACTCCTGATCAAGTCAGCAAAGGTACAGAAGAGAAAAGGGGATCTCCACTATCACAAGCACCCCCTTTAGGAATAGACAGCAAGGGGAGCTAGCGCCCCCCCCCCCCCCAAATAACCAGCATCCCCACAAAGAGGAAATGCATAGGATCTGGCCAACCACAAATAATGGAAAACTAATTTGAGGCAAACCTGGCAACAAGAACAGCATCACTTTCTGCTGGAATCAAGCCCGGTACGGGCATGCCCCTAGAATCAATTATTCAAATCTTCTCAGGAGAACAAATGTTGAGGACAGTACTCAACAAAATACTGAAATAGCACCAATATTTGCCCCAAAGACATCCAAATTAGCCTCATCCTACAACAAGGCACATAAAGAATTCATAGAAAGCACAGCCTGTGGTTCCATGCCAACACAAATCGAACCTCAAGAACATCGAGGCAGACACCCGCACCAACTCTCCAGTGCCACAGCGGCAGAAACCCCTCTGGCCCATGGACTTGAATCAAATCTGCCCAGAGATAGGCAGGGAAGTAAGGCACACCAAGGCCAGCCCCAGCGGAGTAACAAGTTCAGGGAGAAAGGGCAAAAGAACATCAACAGGGGACATCTCATTTGTCACCAACTGCAGCAGTACTGACAGCAACTCCCAGCTAAACCCTCAGTTTAATTTACAACTTAACAATCCTTTTAGCAATTCGGACAAACAATTTAGGGACAGGGAACCTAGGATCACACAGGCCAGAAAAAGCACAACAGATGGCAATACAGCCCAAACAACTTACAACCAAGATGAGAAAGAGATTTCCCATAACTCCTCAGATGGGCTGGCACATGCCAACACTCTCCTGCAATGAACAGCAAAGGACTCAACCAACCTGACCCACACAAGCTCTGGGAATCCTTACTAGACACTATGCAGCTTTCAGTGAAGTCAATGCAATATCACTCGGACAAGATGGACGTCTAACTATCGATCCTCAATTCAGTAGCCATCCACATCTCAAACATCGATAGCACATTAGTCGATTCGAGAACATCATGGAGCTAGTGAGATCAGAGAACAAGTTTTGCAGGGACCTGGTCTCGCTTCCTCCATCGACCCCTCTGGTCCCTCTCCGCCATGATTTTGGGAAACACTCAGTAAGGGATATAGCAAGGCTACGCCCTCTTCTATTCTGGGTACGCCTTAGAAGGACCCCAGAATTGTACAACTATGCCTCCGGCCTGACTGAACTGGTCCGCATAGATACAGGCCATAAGGTATCCTGGGTATCCAAATTGAAACAGCTGGTGGGGGCTATCGGTCTAGCAGAAGCCTGGGAAAGCCAGACCCCGCCACCAAAGCAAGTAGTCAAGAAGGCCTACTGGGAGTGGGTGTCTAACAAAGCCATATGAAATTTGAAATATGGCTCTCTGATGGAGAAGTTTTTAGACCTCAATACTACCCCCAAATTGGAACCCTTCCTAGATTTTATTGAATCCCCACGAGACAGTGCACTGTATCTGAAGCTGAGGTCTGGCACACTCCCTCTGAATGACTTCACAGTGGGGTGGAAACACACGAGGGTGGGGGAAAGTGGGTGCCCTTGCTGTGCTTCTCCCACGGAATCCATTTCCCATTTTCTCTTTGCCAGTCCAACGTACAGACAGGCGAGAAGAAGATGGTTGAAACCTGTGTGCTCCAATCTGGGGGCCGAGAACTACAGGGAGGCATTGCGTATTCTCATAATGGACACCTCCCTCCCCAGTGTAATTTGTGAGACAGCAAAATATTTGGCATGTGCCTGGTTAACTTGATGTAAGCTCCCCCAGGCGAACAAGTTGTAGACTACGGAGCTCCAGCAATGTCCCTTTATTTTTGTGGTCTTTATTGTATATAAATTGTTCTTAAATTCTGTGCAACTTTCTAATGGACTTTTTATATCTTTTATACTCTGTTTTTAATTCCATTTTGTATTGTATGTATGGCAAAACTATACCCTTCTTTTTATAACATTGATGCCCTTTTAAATTGAGGAACGAATTGTGTACACTTTTATGATATTTGTATCGAATAAAGTCATACAACAACAACAAACTGAGTAGCAAGGCATTGAGAAGCATAGCATTTATATACAGCACTTAAAAGTGGAAGAAGTGCAATATAACATTTCATATAAAATGTGTGGTATTATGCACTCCCACTGTCTAAGTAAGGACGTTAGCCTTGCCTCTCAAAATGCATCCGCCTTGTACCATACTTTCTTGAACTGGGTTTGAGAAGACCACTTGGCCACAGCTCATATGATTTGATTGTGCACCAATGAGGACCTCCTGCAGCGATTAACTTTAACATACATGCATAGTGATGGGCATAGGTCATTTAGCTGAACTCATATTTTTCTTCTAATAAGTCGTACATATTGAGTATGTTTAGTTCTACTCTTTCCATGAGATATTTTGCCCTTTACATGAGATAGGTGAACACTAGAGAAAATCTGATGTTGGAGAATTTAAGAAGACTTTCTGGCTAGTGGTGTACTTCTTACACAGCACTTTCGCATATGTTCACCATGTATCACTTCACTTAAGACATTATAGCACACTTAGTTTATTGTCCATACGTATGCCTTTATGAGCATAGAGATTATTTTGAGATCAGCGAGACAGGGTTTTCGTATAGACTTGTGAAGCTACAGGTGAAAATTATTCTGTCACCATTAGGAGTTGTCGTGCCTAACTTTTTGTTAATGTTAGTGTGAGGAAAATGGTTAGAGTTTTAAGATCTGACTTTGTGGATTGGTGATCAAGCGCAATTCAAGTTTAGCCATCTGGATTCCATCGCTTACCATATGCCCAATATGCTTTTTTAATCAATAAAATTGTAAAATAAAAAGTTTGCAGGATTTTTCAATACTGTTCAGCAGTTTGTGTCTGTTGTTGTTGGTTGGCACCACTGGCACGTATTTCATGCAATCAGGACTTCGTCTACTTCCTCTCTGTCTTGACCCAATCTGCAGCTACTTTAATTAACAGAGCAATGCGAGGCAGAATTTAATTCCACAAAGCTCCAAAAAATGGAAGGATGGTCAATAGAATGATGCGTCAGCATTCGGAATATTGGCACCCCTCCTTCTATTTCTATAATTAACAATGGAAGTAAAGACAGACTGCTAACCTCCCTTGATGCATGCAAACTGCCTTCTGGCCATGCTGATTGTATAACAAACAGGTGGTGCGTCCGTCAGCAGAAATCGAAAGATCCAGCCGGTAAGGACATTACAGCACTAGCAAGTAGGAAAGGTAAGGCTGCTCCCCAGCTTCGCCTCCTCCTTGTTCAGCATCTTAAAAATAATTTTAGGGGCCGGAACAAATGTTTTTTTTTATTGTTAGAAATTAAGAAGTAATAATTTTCTGCAATAAAATGTGAAGCGACTGGCAGGATCGCTCACATTCCTTGTTTTAGTTCTACTTCTCAGACTCCCAGGAACAGGAAAGAGTGTTCAATTTTTTTCCCATGGCGAAATGTAGGACATTTTATGAATTTTGTCAGTCAAAAACTTTGCAGAGTTTACTGATTTATATTCACCTTCTAAGATGCAAGTTTGTTCTCCACAGCAAACTACTTTTCACGGCATTACTGCGTTTTTTAATTCTAAATAAACCCAGTCACCCGCACAAATGTTTTCATATTTTCTCCGTACAATTTATCCTGTACTGTAGTTTTTGTACCAGCAGTGACAAATGTATGCAGATTATTTTTTCGGCACACGACGTTTTTGCAGAACCTTACTATGCACAATAGTTTAGTGTAATAGAAGAATGCAAAAGGAATAGTAAAAAATAATACCGAAACAAGTAGTAAGGAGTATTCTTTTACATAGGTTTCCACGCCTTTAACAATAGATCCCGAAATAGTCCCCTCACCAGGGCACAAGTCCTAAAAAAAGAAGTGGGGGGACGCTGACGTCACGACGGGAAGTGATGTCATGAAAGGTGGCCTGCACCATCAGACTCATTGCCTCCCCTCCCTCACCTCTGAGATACGATTGCATCAGAGAAGCTGGCGCGTGAGCAGCGTTCTGAATTAGCTCCGATCTCGCCGCAGAGAGGCCAAAGAGTGAATGTGTGGCACCAATTACTCCAGTTATCGAGCTCCCGGTAAAATAAGTGGGGGGACACCGTCCACCCGCGAGGTACCCCGACTCGAGCCCTGCACCCCACTACTTATGCAAAGAGGACACAGTTATGTTATGTTGTCGGGGAACATGGCGGCCGGTTAATGCCAGTCGGGAGACACCCTGTGCGAGAGAGGCGAGCCCGGAGCTTAGATTCACACTCGGAAAGGATGATGACGGTTATTATGGTATTGGTGGTATTTGTGGGTCTATGAGGCCGCCGTGAGTCAGAGAGATACAGTACGGCTGCGGAGGATTTATGAGACGTCGAGAAACAATTCCAGTGGTCTACAGTCCTTCACATATTTCAACAGTGCTGTAAACCTGATTGCTGGGCCAATATACTTTCATTACCGTAAGGTAAGGTTGTATGGGTCTGGATAGCATTTCTTTCATAACGTGCTGCCGAGAGACGTGGCTCCGTCCCCTTAGGGAGTTGGGGCCGGTCAGCGGAGAGTTGAAAGAAGTTTCGCGCAACCGAGCTGTTGGGGAAGGATATAGAGAGTTTTAAGTCTCTTAAATTCAGAGCTCATAACTGGGGACTGTTTGGAGAGCTGCGAGTCCCTGAGCGTGCTGTGGATACATTTAGAAGGAAAGACGCCTTTTTAGTAGGTTTAATTCAGAAGAGAGACAGAGTTAAAATTCACTTTATAGGCGAGGAGCGCTGGATGGAGAGTGAACCCTATTCTCGGGTCTTACTTAGCATCTAGTACACATGACTGTGCAAGTCTATCTGAGAGGCAACCTAAGGCAGTTACACCTGATAACATTTCCACAAATGACTTAAAACTCACCAGAGAGAATACGAGTGTCAATACGAAAGATGGAAGATCCTCGCTAATAAATAGCAGGTATCAACTTCGATCAGACCCGGGCAGAACCAAGAAAGGGATTGCTAAAGATAAAGGTAGTGAGTCTCCATGTGTGGTTACTCCAAATACCCGGCTTAAAAAGAACACTAAAAAAGTATCAATTAAAAAGTGTGGGTCAAGAAAGTTGCCGAAAGCATCTAAGCCGCCACCTTCTCTTAAGTCCTTCTTTAAAATAATGGAGCAGGTTGCAGGGTCTCAACCGGTGGAAGGAGCTACCTGAGTTAATGAAACCTCACTAAATATGGTAGAAAAAGCAATCTCCCCTGAGCTTCAGAGGGTTTCATTGAGGCTTGAAAATCGTTTCTCTCCCCTTATGGAGGCTCAGGAGAATTTAATGGAGCCACTTCAGAATGGTGCTGAAAAGGATGTAAATGAGTCTAATGGAGAGGCCTTGAATGGTGCTATGAGCGAGGCTATGTTGCATGCTTTTAATGAGCCTAATGGAGAGCTTTGAATGGCGCTATGAGCGTTGTTGTGTCGCATGCCCAACGTGATGAAGACGTCTCAGGGGCCGCTGGCGATCGGCTAGTCGGCTTGCTGAATATTCTGAGACTAGAAATTTTAGCTAAATTCGAGACTTCTGAAAGTAATCAGAAAGAGATCGAGAATAGAGGGGAGATTCTTGAACAGAAGATCGATGGTTTAGCGCTACGTACTGAGAACCTGGAAGTGGAGTTGAACACTCTGGGTGAGACTACTGCTTCTAATCTCAGAGAGATCGAGAAACTCAAACAAGGGAATAAGGAACTTCAGCAGGAGATGGAAAGACTCGAGCTCAAGGCCAGGAGCAACCATATACGTATCGTGGGAATAAATGAAAATGCAGAAGGGGCAGACTTAAAAGGATTTGTCTGTAAATTGTTGGGTGAGCTACTCCCAGATAGAGTGGATATTGACTGGGGGAAAGAGCTCCAGAGAGTACATAGAGACCCGTATCAGTTACAGCCAGGGAGGAAAGCTCCAAGGAAGATACTTGTTTGCTTTGTTACCTATTCAATTAAGGAGCTTGAATTAGCTAGGGCACTAAAAGAACGGTTATCGACATTTGGGGATTCTACATACTCAATACGTTCTGATATGGGTAAAAGAACAGCAGAGAGACAGTGGCTTCTAGGTTTCAAAATGAATGAACTTAGGCACAAGGTGCGCAAGTACATATGAAGCTCCCCACTATGTTGAAGATCAAAATGATATAAAATGTATAATTTTCGTGAGCCAGAGGAAGTGGATGCCCTGTTGAAGCAGATGGGAGGAACAGGATAGAGTGTAGACCGGTTTTAGGTCGCTCTGAAAGAAGATACTTTGTAACTTGTAAAGAATTCGTAGATAGGATAGATGGAGCCGAGCCTAGCGGGCATTGATAAAGTCAGGACAAGGAGTCAAGGAGTTAAGGAAATATGTAATTTGTACTGAATGCTGTAATTCACAATAACACGTTAGAATAGTAACAGTATCTATCTGTGTAAATATGTGGATATATTAGTGTTACTTTTGAGCTAGATATTTGGTCTTGCATTGTTAGCATGGGGATATCTCGAAGGCGCTTGTGCCCTAAGAAATAGTAGGGGGGGTTCCCTGGGGGGAGGGGGGCTAGGACACAGGGTGATGGGAGCATGTGGGAGAAAAGAGAAAAAAAGTAGTGTCCTGAACCTGCCATTTAGGGTAGTGTTTTCTTGTCAAATTTCTTGGCCTTTTTTGTATATTATGAGTTATATTACAGATTGGGAGGGTGGGAGTTTCTTCAGTTAATACATGAGTAATAATTCAGTATATCTCACCTCATGGAATGTGAATGGGGTGAGGTCTATGAAGAAATTGGCCTGTGCTATGGAGTCTCTTAAAAAACCTCAGGCTAATGTTATCCTTTTACAGGAGACACATTTAGAAGAGAGAGAATGTTTGAATAAGTTTAAAAAATGGTCCTAAGTTCAGGACATTGTTAGCTCAAATCAGAGGTGTAGCGCGAGAGGGGTCGCTATAATCTTAAGATCAAATAGTGCTATTAGTTTGGAAGGTCATTGTACACACTCCTGGGGGGGGGGGGTGGATAATAGCTGATATTAAAAATCAGAATAGGGCAATGGTATGTGTGAGTTACTATGACCCAAATCAGGATAAACAGACCCCCTGATTAAATTGGAAGGTGCCCTTTTGTTAACTATTGCCCCAGTGGTCATCTGAGGTGATTTTAAATTAGTCCAAAGACCAGAGTTGGATAGGAATTCAAAAATAAAATATAATACTCCTCAACATTCAATGGCGGCACTCAAAACATTGATGCAAGAATTAAACTTACTTGAAGTATGGAGAGTTAAAAGGGGGAATGGTAAGGGATAGACTTTTTACAGCAAAAAATATGGCCATCATTCTCAAATAGACTACGTTTTAATCGCTCAATGTCAATATGAGGAACTTGAAAGGGTTGAACATCTGCCCACTATCCTTTCCGACCAATCTGCTGTATCTCTTTCTCTGAGATTACAAAAGAAGAGAGGTGTTACAAGATGGACCCTGGATCAGACAATTCTACTGGATGGGGATGTTCAATCAAAGTTGAGAGAAGAGTTCAGGTTAAAAAAAAAGTTAATATGGGATCAGCAAAGATTTAGGGTATTTGGGATGCTTTTAAGGCATTTCTAATGGCTGGGCTACGTATATAATGATTGGGAAGAACCGTAGCTCTAGAAAGAGAGAAAAAGATCTTTTGGAAAATATTCAAACCAAGGAGCAGGAATTACAAAGGGCTTTTCTAGAGTCTTTTTGCAGGGTGCCACTCCTTACTAAGGAACTGAAGAGTCTCCAATTAGAATATAAGAGTGTTTTGGATAATATCTTAATAAGTAGATGGTAGGTTAGTAAACTCCAGAATTTCTCATATGGGGAGAAGAGTTGTAGACTTCTGGAATGGAAGGCCAAATCTGACAGAGTTCGAAATCAAATCAGCAGTTTAAAAGAGAGCTCTACTGGTCAGATTTTGGATACCAATGTAAAAATTGGAGCTGAAGTGCGGAGATATATGGCCAAATTATATAGCAAAGAAATCATGCCTGGGGTGGAAAAGATTAGGGATTTTTTGGAAAGTGTGGAGCTCCCGTCCTTTAATGATCAGCAGATTGAATATCTAGCTTCTGGAATCACTGAGGAAGAAATCCGCCCACAGATGAGAAGGATGGTAAAAGGAAAGGCGGCGGGCCCAGACGGCCTTCCGATAGAATTATTTGTATCTTTAGAGGACAATATAATATCAGTACTTAAAGAGCTTTTTGATAATATTCTGTGGGATGGGGAGGAACCTCCTCATCTTGGGCTGAGGCTACGATAGTTTTAATTTTAAAACCAAACAAGGACCCACTAGCAGCTGAACCTTACAGGCCCATATCGCTTCTGAATACAGAATACAAGGTGTTTATGGAGATATTGGCGGCAAGGGTAGCTAAAATTATAAAAAGTGTAGTCCATAATGATCAGAGGGGGTTTATTACCTGAAGGCAGCTTAATGAGCTCACTGGCACAATGTTGGGGAGAGTGGATTTGGCAGAATGCTATAACCATCCAGTAACTTTGGTGGCAGTGGATGCCGCTAAAGCATTCAATCAAGTCCACTGGCCGTATCTTTGGGAGTCTTTGAGAAATGTTGGATTTCCTAAGAGCTTAATCAAAGCAGTTCAGGCACTCTATAGAGTACCCAGAGCTAGAGTACTAGTTAATGGGGAACTAACTGATTGGTTCAATATTATGCCGGGTACAAGGCCGGGATTCCCGCTGTCCTCTTTGTTATTTAATATATATATTGAACCTCTAGCGGCATTAATTAGACAAGATCCTACTATCCTCCCATTTAGATATTACAACTTTGAGGCTAAGCTAGCATTATATGCAGAGGATTTAATTTTATATGCACAGAATCCTGTCATTTCTGTTCCTAGTCTGCTGGCAAAAGCAGAGCTCTATGGGAAGGTCTCGGGGTATAGTGTGAATAGAGATAAAACGGAAGTGATGGAGTGGAACCAATTATCTCAGAACTCTGGGTTTAAATCTCAGATGCGATACCTTGTTATCATAATCAGTCAGAAGTTAGCGGATGTTCCCACTGTTAACTGGAGAAAGATCAGTCAGGAAGTTGGGAAATTATTGATCAGAGGGGCAAATCTTCATCTTAACATATATGGTAGGGTCAATTTGATCAAAACGATTATCCTACCAAAAAGAACTTTTCTTTTCAATATTATACCCCTCCCATTTGATAAGAGTGAGATCCCAAAGTTACAGGGCAAGATTGGAAGTTATATTTGGGCATTAAAGGGTGTCCGCATTGCATGGAAAAAGCTGAGGACAAGGTTGGAGAAGGGGGGCCATGCGCTACCAGATCTATGGATCTATGCGCATGTGCTTCATTTCCAAAACTTTAGGATGTTATTAAACAAGCCAGATGATTCTGTACTAGGCAGTCTTTATGGAGCAATGTTGAGTGATCTAGGGGATTAGCAGGGGCAGTTCCTTTTTACGTTTGGGGACCCAAAGTTTAAAAAAAAGGTTTGGCTTAAGATTCTGTTACAGGCTGTGAAGAATTGGGTTTATATACAAAATAAATTGGGAGTGCCCTTTTATTCTGATCACTCGCCGATTTGGGGTTCCCCAGGCACCCCAGAATGTTTGGATGACTTGCTTAGTCTACCATTGAAGCAAGCAGGTATCTCTCGGTGGGGAGATCTGAGAACAGGTGCAGATCTGATTTCGTGGGAATCTTCGATGTTATGTACTTATGGACAATTAACTCGATTTAAATATTACCAACTTTCTGCTTGGTGGGCTAGACAACATTGGGAGGAGCAAGAAGATGATACCTAGTTAATACAAGCTATGAATACGGGAAAAATAAACAAAGAAGTAGCGTTGTGGTACCGAACCTTAATTGAAGCAGAAGATGATATAAATCAGGATATTCAAAAGCTTTGGCGAAGTGATCTAGAAAATACTAATTTGAGCGAGTTTTGGTTGGCCTCCTTTGCCTTGCTTCGACAGACAGTTAAACCTGCATATCTCAAGCGTAATCATCTAATTACTCTCTACCGGGTTTACTGGTCTCCTGTGAAGTTGACAACATTTTCTGGAACTCAGTATGTATGTTCGAGATGCCAAGACCCCTAGCAAAAGACTGTCATATGTTTTTAACTTGCCCAGCGATTACTACATTTTGGATTGACATTTGTGAATTTTTGATGGATGTCACAGGAATCCAGTTAGAAATCACACCGCTACTTATATTTTTTGGACTAGGCCAAGATAGTATTTTTGCTTCAAATAAAAGGGCCTCTAGATTTATTTTGTATGTTATTTTATGGGGTAGGCAAGAGATTTGTAAAGTTTGGAAATCAGTTGTTCCATCCCTCTTCTCTGAGTGCAAAAACAACATTATGAGTATAAGTCAATCAGATATGGCGTGTGACCCTAGAAGTCAGGAAAAGGTTTGGGCCATGCTGGTTGTCTGGTGTCAGAGGAATGCGGTCCGATAATTAAGTCTATTAATAGCTGGTGGATCCGGTCCCCCTCATGTTTGTGAGGAGTGGGAGTTGGAGTGGAAGCAGCTATGTCTTGTGTGGAAAGACTCTATTTCCATCTGGCCCTCAGAAAGGGAAACAGAGTTTCGCCTACAAGTTATTTGGCAGAATGAGTACCAAACCCCCTCCCCCCAAAAAAAACAGTTATGTTATGTTACTGTAATTTATATAGCACATCAATGGTGACATGCCGCATAGAGGTACCCAAGGAAACATCAACTAGCCAGAACCTAATTGGTATAAGCTAGCCAGAATAGCCAGGTTTTAAGTACCTTCCTAAAAGATGGATAGCTGTTGGCAGATCTTATCTCATAGGAAAAGGTGTTCCATAATTTTAGATAAACTACTGACAATATGACACAACCCAAGTGCTTGAATTTGGGAACTGATAGCAAGCTCAGCTTGGCAGAATATGGGGACATAGAGGGGTATACTTCTGAATCCAAGAATGTGTAAAGGATGGGCAATTACAAAACTAATATTTAAAAATGATGCAACCAACCATGAAAGTTAGTCTTCGTTTAATTGGTAACCAATGAAGATTTTTCAATGTGGAGGTCATATGACAATATATAGGTTGTTTATAGATCAGGAAAGCCACCTGATTCTGGATTATTTGCAGTTTTCTAATGAGGCCTTTTGGAGGCCGGCATATAAAGAATTAGCATGGTCTAATCTTGACAGCACTAGGGCAAAACCAGCTCGAACAACAGCCTTAGAGGTAAGACATTTGGCAATTTTCTTTCTTCTCCGAAGCATTAGAAAAGAAAATGATATGACTGATCCAATTTGGGGTTTCAGAGATGAATTTGAGTTAATAGTGATTTCAAGGCTTTTTAACATTTTCTTCGGCAAAGTTGAAACTCCTAACTGGGCATGCAGATCAGAGCAACTAACAGAGTATTACAGAGATTGCTGCGGCCGCGGTTTTGAGATACCGAAACTGAAGTTCTTTCCCCCCGCTTTGCTTTTCACCGGTAAGAAGGTAAATAAGGTAAAGAAGGTGGTGGTGGCGTGGAGCAGGCACTGGTGCACAGGTGAGTGAACAAGCATTGGCAAAGAGCAGTGGGATGGTCCGTGGTCTACAATGAGTTACGGGAGAGAAGCAGAGGCACAGAAGCAGAGGTAATCAGCAAACGGCACAAGGCAACAAGAGAGAAGTCCAGAGGAAGGAAGAGGGTAAGCCTCCTCAGTTGATTCAGCTGAGAGATTCCTTGCCCCTCAACATCAATTCTGGCCCATCCTCCAGCCTCCAGCCTCTTGCTACCATTACCCAGCCTGCCGCCCTGACCTGCCTTGCTGCCGGTCCTGCCTGCCCTGCGTGCTCTGAGCCCGAAACTGACCCTGCCCTGCCCCTGCCCCCTGGCCCTCAGCGCAGGCAGCTGCGGTGGCTCAGGGGCCCAGTTTTCGCTTTTGCTCCTATTTCTGTTTTCAGTATCTGAAAACTTTGCACCCAAACCTGCTCATGAACCCCAGACCTCCGGAGCATCGGAGGCTCGGAATCGGGGGGGGGGGGCTCAGTGGTGAGATCAAGCCACCCAAATCATACAACTAAACAAGCAGCAAGCAACCAATAACAAACAATAACAAGCAAAGCAAATAAAAAACAAACAACAATCACCAAACAACTAATAAAACAAACAACCCAAACAAACAGTAACCAACTACCAAACCAAAAGACAAAACAAAACAGGGGGGAAACGAAACACCAATCTCCAAAAAGGTCAGAAAAGGGCATAAAAGGTGAGGAAAAACTCAAAACAAAAAAAAAACTCAAAAAAACGGATCAAAATGCAAAAAGCAAAAACTCAAGATTTGGAGGTGTTATCAAAAAGAGCTTTAAGGATCCAATGAAAATGGAATAACAGAAACCACAAAATTATTGGACCAACACGGGCACAAGGGTTTCCGACGGGATGAGATCAGGCAGGGAGCGAATTGCCACATCCACACAGAATAAACGGAAAAAAAAGAATAAAGGAACAACTGACTCATCCAGCAACAATAACTCATTGGTGGAGGAAACCTCTAGACAGATCCTGGTAGACATTGCAGGTTCCGAACCAAAAAAAAACCAACAACAAAAAGTTATCAGCCAAAAATTTACACAAAATTCGCATTTTTGAGAGACCAGGGGGCCACCCTCTGAATGAATAACGAAAGCTCTCACGCCCCCCCCTCCCCTGTACCCGGAGAAAATGGACCAGCAATGTCCTAAGGTAACCACTCCTGATCATGTCAGCAAAGGTACAGAAGAGAAAAGGGGGAACTCCACTATCACAAGCACCCCCTATAGGAAACATCGAGGCAGACACCCGCACAAACTCTTCAGTGCCACAGCGGCAGAAACCCCTTAGACCCATGGACTCAAATCAAATCTACCCAGAGATAGGCAGGGAAGTAAGGCACACCAAGGCCTGCCCCAGCGGAGTAACAAGTTCAGGGAGAAAGGGCAAAGGAACATCAACAGGGGACATCTCATTTGTCACCAACTGCAGCAGTACTGACAGCAACTCCCAGCTCAACCCCCAGTTTAACTTACAACTTAACAATCCTTTTAGTAATTCGGACAAACAATTTAGGGATAGGTAACCTAGGGTCACAGAGGCCAGAAAAAGCACAACAGATGGCAATACAGCCCAAACAACTTACAACCAAGATGAGAAAGAGATTTCCCATGACTCCCCAGATGGGCAGGCACATGCCACCACTCTCCAGCAATGAACAGCAAAGGACTCAATCAACTGGACCCAAACAAGCTCTGCAAATCCTTCTAGACACTATGCAGCTTTCAGTGAAGTCAATGCAATATCACTCGGACAAGATGGACGTCCAACTATCGATCCTCAATTCAGTAGCCATCCAAAACTCAAACATCGATAGCAGATTAGTCGACATGAACAACTTGATAAAAAGGGCCCAGGCAAACACGCAGTTACTTCCAACACACTGCACCTGCTCTGCCATAGTTGACAAATTATCCACCCTCCCAGAGGCAATGGGGGATATCTTGGCAGAAATCAGAACAATGCCAAATAAAAACTGCACCCTACCGGAAAAGACCCCAACAGTATGGCCCTCAATAGGCCCATCCCGTAGACAGGACGCTACATCAAAAATTGAAGGGGCAAAAGGTTCCCCAAAGGACACCAGCAAGGAGACAAGTTCAGCTCAGGACCAAAGCGTCAAATCACTCAGTACTTCTGTAGAGCCAGCTAAGGAAAGAAACAAGGAGCTCGACTGTTCCAATAGACCAGCACACTTATGGGTCCCAGAACATAGCCACATCTTTAATCTGGCAGACCCAACACAAACAAAGTGCGAATTAGAAACTTGAGGAAAGCCGCCCGCCGGGGAGACCAAGTACACAGCTGCAAGCAAAAAAGGAAGGCTAGAAAGAAGAAAAAGAACATAGTGGATTACTTCCAATCAGGTAGTACTCAATCTGGGACAAAAGAACAAGACACTAGCAAATTATTGGAACTATTGCCCCAAGAAAGAGTTAACAAATCGAGCCACGTGAACACTTCAGAATTAGGGGACTCAGAAACAAAGCAGGATACGACAGAGGACGAACCATCAAGGCCATTGAACAAAGCAATAGATGGAAGCAGAAAAAACCTAGTCAGCAGGGCTTCCACATTTTTCAAGGAAAAAAGATCTGTAGAGGCAGATACTTCTGGGAGAACAGAAGGAGACAAAAAACCAAGCCCTTTGATCACTTCATCACTAGAGGATTCAAATATTAAACTGGTCAAGATTGAGAACTACTCAATATAGCCATCCACAACCAGATCGGATCAAACTAGCAAACAAGAAAATACGAGGGCTCCAGAAGGATCCATCAAGAAAAATCCTGGCGAGCCAACTACCTCAACGAATGTAATTACCACCACCAGTGAAAATTGCAGACTTCGAATGGAGCTCTTGAACCCTCCACTCAAAGAGTATCTGCTAAAACTGGCAAAACCTCCAACTGCCAGCCAATCACAACCCAAAAACATCTCAAGGACAGTAATCACCACCACCAGTGAAAATTGCAGACTTTGAATGGATCTCTTGAACCCTCTAATCAAAGAGGAACTGCCAAAACTGGCAAAACTTCCAACTGCTAGTCAATCCCAACCTAAAAACAACTTGATTCTTTTCATTCCTGAAAATAAATCCAGAGATTGTGGTGACATCTTTAACAGAGGGAATATTCTACATCTAATTCAAGCAATTAGAAGCTTGGAGGACATAAGAACACAAGATCTGGAAAGAATCGTATTCAAAAACATCAAATAAATCTCTGATAGAGAAATAACAAAGACAACCTGGTCTTCAGAAGAAATAGTGAAAAGAATCCTGGATGAGGAACCCCAACTAAAAGTATGGGGAATAAAACTACAACTCTATCAAAGGTCCGGCTACCCAGAGCCACTGACTCTAAACAAAAGTAAAGACAAAAATACAGCCACCTCATTAGCAGGTTTGCAACCACACTCAGTCCTTAAAGGAGCACAAAGCATTGACGATCTGACACCAGGAAGGAAAGATCAATGTCGAGCAATCAGATCGGAAGATTGGTCATGGCTAGCAAGGACAATAAACCGTCAAAAGAAGAGCACTTGACTCAAGATAAAAAAAACACCCACAAGCAACCATCTCCTACGAATTTGCTCCTGGAATATAAACGGCTTGGCCAACAAAACATCGGATAAAGACCTCCTGGAATATTTTCAAGGCTTTGATCTTATCATTCTTCAAGAAACTTGTTTAGAGGATCCCTTTCATCTGTTTGGCTTCAGAACCCACCAAACTCCAGCAGTGAAAGGCTCAAAATTTGGACATCCAAAGGGAGGTCTAACTATCTACACATCAATAAAAACAGTAACTGCGACGGAAGACGTCAATACCTTCACTTCTTCCACCAATGCAACTATAGCACAAAGAGTGAGCATACGGGATGGGAACACCATACAACAAATAACACTCTTAAACTCCTATATAGATCCCGCGACAAAACAAAAGGTGACAAAATGGTGGAGAAAGAAATAATCAGGCTCCTCTCGGAAGAATCAACTCCAAAGCTACTGCTGACAGGTGATTTCAACATGCATCTATTGGGGCCACAGTTCAGGGACGACCTACTCGAGGAACAACACTCTGGAATATCCCTTACCAGGAGCCGAGCATCAAGAGGCAACAGTTAGGTCTCGCCAGGAACTTCGTAAAAGATCTGGAACATCTAGGCTTTGTGACCATAAATGGGCATTTTACAGGAGATCAAACCCCAGCAGTAACATTCCACAGCCCAACCTCAAGCACGCTAATAGATTACACTTTGGTATCCCTATCATTTTTTAGTTGGATCACAGGCTTCCGGGTAGGGATCCAAGATCAAAGCGACCACCTACCACAAGAAATTTCCACAAGAATAACTGGTTCACTACCTGACCAACCTGCTGAGGACCCCAAGTCTATTTATATGGACAATTTTAAAAGAATCAAATTCAAAACTAACCAACTGGAGGATCTACTGGCCTCAGCGAAGTTAATATGGGAACAAAGGGAGAAGAACGCCAGAGATGAGATAACGCACTTGGGAAGAATTTGCAAAAACACTTGGAGCAAAGCACACGGCTCATGCTCCTCCAGCTCCAACGACAAACAGGACCTCAGACTATCAAGACAAACACCTCTACACAATAAAAATTCCACATCTGCGGAAACATAAAAAAGCAATAAATAAAACTTTGCTGGAGATTAAGTGCATGGGTCACGACCAAAGTTTACAGAGGGAGTTAGCGAAACTCAAAATGGAAAAAAATAATTGGCAGGCAAAAAGAGTTTTGGATGAAAACCTGTGGACTAGACTGTTATATGACTCAAAATCAAACAGCGCAAGATTCTGGCGCACAATAAACAGTCTAGCTAACCCGAACGCCTTAAGAATCAACTTGCATGTAACAGAGGATGCTTAGGCCACTTATTTGCTTCAACACTATAACTGATCAGAATCAGGGCACATGCCAATCTTCAGAGGGAACCCTCATCTATCTGACAGTTATCCCAGGAAACAAGCCTTCTTCGTTTACAATCGACCAGGTAAAGGCCAGGATAGCCAAAGGCAAACGGGAGGGCACACCGGGTCCCAATTGGATTCCGCCAAGTCTTTTTAAAAAAGATTTGTAGTTCTGGGCTATTAAACTGTCACTGCTGTTTGCACAAATCGCATAAGGAAACATCATCCCGTACTCCTGGAGGGGGTCAATCATATCCCCAATATTTAAGAAAGGGGATAAGAACTCAGCAAACAGCTACAGGCTGGTGGCTCTAATCGATATTGAAGCGAAATATTACGCTGGACTAATTCTGGAAGATCTTACCACCTGGACAGAGGATAAATCCATCATTCCCTCAATCAAACAAGCTTTTGTAAGGGCATGGAAACAACCACAAACATTCTAGCCCTGTCCCTATTGATAGACAGGATGAAATTAGCAAAACAACCTCTATTCATATGTTTCATCGATTATTTGTCAGCATTCAACAAAATTGACACGAGTAAACTCTGGCATAAGCTAATGGGGAAAAAATACCATCTGCTCTCCTAAACCAGCTAATACTCCTCCACACAAAAACATGGGTTCAAGTCAAACTAGGAGATGGCAGGTTCGTGTCCTGGAAAATACCAACGACTATGGGGCTCAAACAGGGGTGCGTACTGACGCCAACACTATTTAACCTGCACATGTCCGATCTGACGTCGGAACTAGACAAATGTAATTTGCATGCACCAAAAATAGGCGAGCTGCCACTTTCCAATCTCCTGTATGTAGATAATCTAGTGCTGCTGAGCCAGATTGCCATTGGTCTACAACATCTATTAGATACAACCAGCAGTTATTCAGCAAAGAATGGTCTATCTATCAACTATGATAAAACAAAGGTAATGAGGATTCATCCAAGAAAGGACACCTCCAAGTTCCGCTGGCCTCTGGCCAATTTGACAATCGCTGTGGTAGAACAATACAAATACTTAGGAGTGATTTTAGATAATAAAGGCACATTCAACACACAAAAAGATGTCATCAAATGAAGAGGCAACTCTATCTCTGCAGCAATGAAATCCATCAAGCATACAATAACCAGTACAACTCTTACTCCACTCCTACAAGTTTGGCAAGCAAAGCTCATTCCGGCAATTACTTATGGGAGCGAGTGTATGAAGGGAAGAGACGCAGCCACATTAGACGGTATTGTCTTAAGAGCACCCAGAATGATTTTCAGCCTACCTAAGTACATTTCACCGGCACAAATAAGGCTGGAATTTGGCCTGCAAAGCCAAGAATTAGCCCGGAAATGACCCTATGCCAAGAGTTGGTACTAAATCAAAAGAGCGGAAGCAGGAACATTGAATTCTTACCTATAGACCAAAATACAGCAAAAGAAGGACTGTGCAGCCATGAGCTATCTGATCGTATCAAAAGACCGCCTAGACCTAGAGGAACTTTGGGCAGCATCAGGGTCCTATCATTGTTTAAAACAGATTGTAAATAAGACAGTGAAAAAACTATCATTACTAGAAGACAAGGTGGCCCTCACAGAAAGAACCCATGGATGGTTCGCTGTGCAAAGCTACGTCAAGCCCTCCCCACAATCCTATCTAGGTGTAGCCTTTAACCGGAGAAAGAAAGAAAGATATCTTTGTCTCCGAATGGGCATTTTAACAACATTGCAGCACCTTCCCCCTTGGAAAAGACCATAGGGTCAGACAACATGCCGTTTATGCAAGGAAGATAACGAAATAATAATACACACCTTTTGTGCATCTACAGAGAATTACAAGCAGAACAACAATATTTTCTGAAGCCACACTTCATAAACGTGAGGATAAGAACATGTAGGCAAGCAGTAATGGCATGTCTTGGAGGAGGGAACGTCCAGCTGGCGTGTCGCTTCGTACAATTCATGGGAGCAGCTGGGGTGAAACACGGCTGATAAACCACTAGTATCATCCACCACTGCATCATTCTTCAGTTTTGCTTTCCCAACAAACATGATACCCCTAGATTGCCCCTCTTCCGGACAACAGATACTCCAGCATGACTGTTAATTGCAAGTTACTTCTACCATAGGCAGCAAGCAATTGGTATATCGTATTACCACTTCTCTAATCGAACTGCGGATGTGTTTTATTATAACTTTTAGTCCTTTAGTCTTATTTCTCTCATAAAAATGCTTAGGATCTAAAAATCTGCCAAGAAACAGAACGATTAAATCTCTTATCAATGTACTGTCACTGACACAACTGCGGACATTTGCACTAAAAATGTAAATAAAATGCATGGATGTTTTATGAATTGACATTATTGAGAAGTTTTAAATCATGAACCTTGCTGCTGTAATTTTTGCCACTTTCTTTTAAAGAGAAATTGAAAAGGTTTTATTTGACCGGACAATAAACTAAACTATAAACTAACTGGGCAGGCCAAAATAACTCAGTTCAGTATTGAAGCCTATTTTTGGTTATCATAACCTCAGTTTTATCCATATTTGATTTCAATTGGTTACCATTCATCCACTCCTGAATGAACATCATAGTAGTTTGAAAATGCTCCTTGGACTCAGGCTAATTATCCAGTTTAACAAGAAATTGTATATCGTCCACGTAGTTATACATTTACAATGAACTTTAGAGAGTGCATACATGAGAGAAGGAATGTAGACATTAAAGAGATGAGGGGATAGTGCAGATCCCTGAGGTATTATGCAGCATAGATGAACCTGGGAAGAGATGAGCAGAGTTAGGCGGATTGCCTGAGTTTAATCTCTTAAAAGGAAACAATCCTGTCAAGAGCTGTGCTCCTTAATAAAGAGTATGATCCACCATGTCAAAAGCCACTGATAGGTCAAGTAACACCTGGGCATAAATATTGTTATGATCAATTTCTTCTTGCATATCATCTATTACAGATAGAATACTACCTCAGTTTAATGAACTGAATGAAAACGGGCGTGACATGGAACCAGAAAAAGAGTTTCCTCTAAGAAGGAGCAGACATTTTGTACCACGTTTTTCAAGTACTTTGGCAGATAGGGCAAAAATAGGGTGATAGTGTTTTAAATTAAGAGGGTCTTTGCCTTGTTGTTTTTAAAGTGGTACAACTATTGCAGATTTGAAAGCACTATGTACTTTCCCTAACTTTAGGGATTGTTTAAGGAGTGACAGTGCTTGCTCTGGAATATCAGACAAAACTGTTTTCAAATTTCTTTGAGGACAAGGATTTCTCGGGGAACCTCTAATAATGATGGTCCACAGCAGCCTGAGAAGAGTTGGTAGATTTATTCAAGGAAATACATCTCTTCATGAAGGGGCACTGGAGCAACTGCTCACCGTCAGAATGCAGAGCTTCAGTGACTTCATGACACATTCTAACTACTAGACATTCTAAGCCTTTGGCCAAAGGCTTACATTGCTACAGAACCCGATTCTACTTTGGTCAATAAGTTAGAGAGAATGTCTTTGCCAATTTCTCGAAATAAGAACAGAGTGTTTGGTTTCATCTCATTCACATTGTTTTCAACAGGAGAAGAACTAGAGGGGATATTGGTTTTAATGATTTTAATTTTCCCAACAAAGTATGCATTCCATTTGTTACAAAGTGCTTGAGAAGGAGTAAAGGATAATGTCATTTGACCTGGACTGGAGAGTACAGATATTATATGAAAGATCTCTTTAGATTTATTAGTAGAGGAGACAATTATATTTGTAAAATAAGCCCATTTAGATTTCTAAATCTCTAATTTATATTGCTTGAGGTGAGATACATAAAATAACTTAGCTTCTGGAGCATAGTTCTTTCACCATTTATGTTCCTGATTGTCAGTGAACCACTTAGAGGCTTCATGATGTATAGATTGTTTTAAACTGGGCTGAGGTGCAAACGTTTCACTAGTATTAATAAGCAAGTCAGATATTTCCTCTTCATGATGATCAATGTTAATGACTGTATCAGGTGAAGAAAAGACTAGTGACTGACAAAAGGAATTCAAATCTGCACATGACCAGGTTCTGGATAGGAGACTAGGCAAAGAAATGGGTCTATGGGAGGATAAGTCAGTCAACAAAAAATGTATTTGATAATGGTCCAACCATGCACTGAGAATAACTGAGAGGTCAGATAGCTTCGGATGCTTGGACCCAACTTAATTTAATGTATGGCATTTGGTATGTGCAGGGCCAGAAACATGTTGCTCAAGGTTTAAATTATGAAGATTGTCAGAAAAATCCGCTGATAGTTGTCCTTTCTGCTCGCTTTTTGCCCAACAATTAAAATCATCAACAAGTGGGATATTGACATGATCTACCAAAAAAAGGAAGATGAGTTCTAGAAAAGAATGAGGAAAGTGCTGCCTAAAGTTTTGGGGACAGTAAGTAAGAAAAAAAATAAGAGAGTTCAAAGGAGATTCCAATTTGAGTATAAGATTACCCACCACGGAATAGTTGTAGAAGTAAATTTTGAAAATATCAGCTGTTTCTTTATTATAGCAGCAACACCACCCCCTCCCCCCCCCCCGCTTTCCTGGGGGATGATTGGCTATAAGATAGTGCTTCAAAGATATCTGGTGTAGAATCCTCAATTAGCCACATTTCCATTAATAACAGAGTATATGGGGAGTCAGACTCGAGAAGATGGAGGATCTCCAATTTGTGTTTCATCATTGAATGGGTATTTAAATAATAGATTTTAATGCAGTCAAAATACTATTCACATTATTCATTACCTCATAGGATTTTATAAGACAAGGATTTACCATTCCTTCCACCACTTGTGTAGTGGGGAATGCTGTACCAATGCCCAATTCATGTAATGTCTGTAGAATCTTAGGGTCACGTTTAAAATAGTACAAATAAAGGTTTTCAATTTCCGCAGCTGAGTGCACATTTAAAGTTTATAAGATCTCCTCCCACGAGCTAAGAACAGGTCATCGATTGGTTCCCCACTAACCATTAGTTGTTTTACCCCAAGCAAACAACGCAGTGAACAAGATTAACAAATGCAGATGAGAAGCTTTTTTTTTTAAAGTATTGAAGTTTCAGACAAAGTATCAGTTTAAGTTTCCAATTTGAATGATATCTTAATAGAAACGCAAGCAGTTCAACATTTGGCTGTTACTTTGTGCTGGATAAACTGTCTCCAACTTTCTTCTGCTGTGCATTAGTGGCTTAGAGTACATTTAAAGTTTACTGTTGCTTCTCCCACTAGCAAAGGGCAGGATGCCAATTGGTTTCTAACTAACCATTAGCTGGTTCCCCCCAAGCAAATGATGCAGTGATCAGAGATTAACAAGTGCAGATTAAAAGCTTGTTTCTAAATGGTATTGAAGTCTCAGACAAAGTATCAGGGTAAGTTTCTTAATACAAAGACAAGCAGTTCAACATTTAGATGTTCTTGCCAGCTAAACAGTCTCATACACACTTCCACTGCCCGTCTGTGGCCAAGATTATTGTTACTCTTCCCAATAGCTAGGAGTAGGTTGTCGATTGGTTCACCACTAACCAATAGTTGTTTCCCTCCAAGCAAACAACACGGTGAACAAAGATTAACAAGTCCAGATTAAAAGCTTTTTTCTAAAAAGTATGGAAGTTTCTGAGGAAGTATCAGGTTAAGAGCTAGATGTAGGTAAATGAAATTTACAGATTCGAAAATACCGAAATTTACCGATTCAGTATTTTCGAATCGGTAAATGCTATGTACCTAGAAAATCGGTAAAAATTACCGAATCGTTAAGATTCGGTATTTACCGAATCGGTATTTACCGATTCGGTAATTGCCATTCATTCCTATGGGCCTGGAAGCCCATAGGAATGAATGGCAATTACCGAATCGGTAAATACCGATTCGGTAAAATGGGGAAAGAGTCAAAGGTGGCAGGGTGTCACATTGACATCCTGTTGCACCCCTGAATAGTGCTTGTGTGCACATGTGGCACACATACATGCCCAAAGGGCATGTATGTCTGCCACATGGCACTGGTGTAAATGCACATATTTGCATTTACAGAGGTATTCGTTATTTACCACCAACCAGTAATTAGTGGTAAATAACGAATCCTTAAAGCACAGAAGCACTCATTAAAGTGCTTCCTACATGTCATTTACAGATTCGGTATATACCGAATCGGTAAATGATGATTTGGTAAATACCGATTCGGTATTTACTGAATCTGTAAATTGGCCACCTACATCAGAAAAGCCTATTACCGGTCGTTAACGGCCGAAATTCATTAATTTTGGCCGTTACCGACCGGTAATAGCCTTCCTACATCTGGCCCTAAGTTTCTAATTTTAATGATAACGTAGTACAAACGCAAACAGTTCACCCTTTGATAGTTTGCACTAGCTAAACAGTCTTCAACTCACTCTCTTTGCTCGTTTGCAGCCGTATTTACATTTAAAATTTACTGTTGCTCCTCCCATTAACAAAGAGCAGGTCGTAGATTGGTTCCCAACCAACCAATAGTGGTACCCCCAAGCAAACGAAGCAGTGAACAAAGTTTAACAAGTGCAGAAAAAAGTCAGTTTCTAAAAAGTTTCTGATGAAGTAGCAAGGTAAGTTTCCAATCTTAACGATATCTAAGTACAAACACAAGCAGTTCAACATTTGGCATTTCGCGCTAGTTAAACATTCTCCTACTCGCTTCTGTGAGTGTGTATTTCTTCAAAATCAGGCTTTCTTTTTGATCTGTGTATGAGAATTCCTTTAACATTCAAATATTATTTACATTTTGATTGTTTTGTGGCTGATTCACAAATGCATGTAGGAGTACCTAAAAGACTATTTATTACAGGTGTTCTATCTGCGTGTTTAACAAGCTTCATGAATAGATCCCTAGCGGTTTTCTGAGGAGTATGCTTCATGTAAAGCCATATTTTGTGGAAAATAAGGACACGTGCAACATGGAAAGGGGCGACCACTCGGTCCCCCCGAACGTATGGCAGAGTGCCTCGATCCCCCCGGGAAGCCATTTTGGGCGGGAGGCGCGTCTCGGCTGGTATGCCCGAAGCGGCGTAGCCGGGGCGCGCTTTTTCCCGCCCTAGAATGGGCTGGCCTAGACACTGACGCGGCTGGCCACGCCCTCGGGGCAGGCAGGGGCGGGTTTACGCCCGCCCTGAAGACGGATAAAAAGAGACGCAAGACCTGAAGGCATCCTCTTGTTCCTGTGCTCTGAAGCTGCACCTCCTCGCTGTACGAGAGCTCGAGACGGAACAAAGAGCCAATTTTGAGCGTTTTAATCGTTCTTGTTTGTTTTACAGTTACTCTGTTGGAGAATGCCGAAGAAGGCGGGAAAACGCATGACTACTGAACAGATGCTGCGTGTTCTCATGAAGGAGATGTCCGAACTAAAGAAGCGGGTGGATAAGAACGAGGATGGGGGACCAAAACGTCCTTTGGCGGGAGCAGCCCCGGGAGGGAAAAACAAGAGGCCCAGGAGGGGAGCAGCGGGAGAAGACATCCCGGGTCCCAGTGCCCCGCTCGAGGCACCAACTCCCGTGCCGGAGGAGGGGAATCCGATACCCGTTGTGGTCACCCCCGTGTCCGAGGACGATATGCCGCCCGAGCTGGCAGCACAATTGGCAGCGTGGTTGGGTAAAGGTAACGAGGGCGCCACGGCTGTCGACGCGCAGGCGCTGATGAAGCAACTGCGTGAGAAACGGGAGGCAGCCAAGGTGTCCGTGCCGGCTGCAGTAGTGGACAGGACACCAGGGACGGGTGCGACCGCAGAGGCAGCGTCCGGTGCAGGTAAGCGGCCATTGCCGATTGCGAGGGATGAGTCAGCACCCTCTCGTAGAGAAAGATTGGGTCAACATGTTCCTTTGACGATTAAGGAAAAAATTTGGGCAGGGGAATATGTGAACATCTTCTCGTTGCTTGTTGATCATTATGAGGTGGAGCATGTTAAGGGTCAGAAGGATCTCATGCACCGAGTGTTTGGCGCGCGAAAATGGCCGCCTTTAAAGTGAACGAGAATATTGGCAATTGGGGCAAGGCATGGGGAATTTTTACGTCGATCTTAGGGGAACGTAGGCCTGAGTTGCTTTCCGAGTTGCCAACCTATCAGTCGCGAATCATGGGGTACTCGACATCACACCAGGGTAACCATTGGTTCTGCTACGATAATCTGTTTAGAAAGGCGAAGGAGCATAACAAAAGCTTAACCTGGGATTGTTACGATTCTTTGACATGGGATAAAATGAAGGAGACGGGTATGTTGAAAATACCATTGGTAGGAAGTAATGTTGGCGAATCCTCCCGCCATTATGGGGGGACGCCCTTTCGTTCAGGTACGGGTACCGAGGATCCCTCGAGACCTGCCGGCAATGCAGGAAAAAGGGGGTTCTGCTTTAATTTCAACAGAGGTAAATGTACTAGGCCACAGGGATCGTGTAAATTTAAACATGAGTGTAGTGGATGCGGGTCGTCCCATCCTGAGTCCACGTGCAGAGCCAAAACGGGTGATAATGGGGGGAGAGGAGGCGCCAAACAGGTCTAATATAGTCCGAGGGGCGCCTTTACCTACCCCGATTGATACCTTGGCGATGATTCCCTGGCTCAGTGAATACCCGGATCGTACTTCTGCTGGGGTGCTGCGGAACGGTTTTTCCTATGGTTTCCGCATCCCGGTAGGGGACTTTCAGGGTGTGGAAAAGTGTAAAAATCAACTTTCCGTCCTGCAGCATACGACCGTAGTACAGGATAAGATCCGGAAAGAGGTGACTCGAGGTCGGGTCGCCGGCCCGTTTAGTGTACCCCCGGTCCAGAATTTTGTTTGTTCCCCTTTAGGGGTGGTCCCCAAGAAGGATCCAGGCGAGTTCCGACTGATTCATAATTTATCAGCTCCACGTGGTCTTTCTGTAAACGATGCAATAGATCCAGAAGTGTGTTCGGTGCGGTACGCATCCTTCGATGAGGCCGTAGCCATTTTGAATCGCCTGGGGCCCGGGGCGCTGATGGCGAACTCAGATATCGAATCAGCGTTCCGACTGCTCCCGGTACACCCAGACGACCAGCGTCTCCTGGGATTCATGTTTCAGGGTTGTTATTACATGGATAGGTGTATGCCGATGGGGTGCTCTATATCTTGTGCCTATTTCGAGAAATTTAGTAGTTTCCTACAATGGGTCTTCACACAGAAGACGGGTTTCCAACATGTAATGCATTACCTTGATGATTTTTTGTTCCTTGGGGCAGCCGAGGATCTCGAATGTGGCCAGGCCTTGGCCGAATTTTGTGTGTTAATGAAACAGTTTGGTGTGCCATTGGCACCAGGTAAGACGGTGGGTCCCGCGACTTGCCTTGAGTTTCTGGGGATCGAGTTAGATTCCAGTGAGGGTTGTTTTCGATTGCCAGCTGACAAAGTTGGGAAGTTCAGGGCAACTCTGCAAGTATGTATAAATGCATCTAAAGTTACGCTGCATCAACTACAGCAGTTGGTGGGACAGTTGAATTTTGCCCTGAGGGTGATACCAATGGCCCGCCCCTTTTCCCGGTCAATTTCCCAAGCTATGGGCGGCCTAAAGGAGGGCCATCATCACACGAGACTATCGGCTGAGGTCCGCCAGGACATGCGTATTTGGTTAGCATTTCTGGCGGATTTTAATGGTCGAGTGGTCTGGAACAAACCAGCCGTGTCCTCTGACGAGCTGGGGCTGTGGACAGATTCAGCAGGAAGCATGGGTTTTGGTGCCATCTTTGGCACAAAATGGTCGGCACAGAGATGGCCGACATGGTGGCATGACAGTGGTCTGACAACTAATATTGCTTTCCTGGAACTTTTTCCCATTTTGGTGGCCCTGAGAACCTGGCCCGAAGGGTTCAAAGATCACTCTGTCATATTTTGGTCTGACAATATGACCGTGGTTGAGTGCATCAATAGTCAGGCAGCACGTTGTAAACTGATTTTAAGACTGCTCAAAGAAATTGTTTTACTGTGTATGCAACTGAATGTGCTATTCAGAGCAAAACATGTCCCAGGGGTAATGAATCAGGCGGCTGATGCACTGTCTCGTTTTCAAATGCAGGCTTTCTCGGGTTTCCTTCCCTCAGCGGACCCAGAGCCGGCACCCTTTCCCGAAGCTCTCTGGTCTCTCGGTGCCCCGAACTTCGTCACCTCGTGGGAGAGAGTCTAGCACCAAGGACGAGGAAGGCATACGAAGGGGCGTTTCGGTCCTATTTAGCCTTTTTGGGGACTGATAGAGAGCGGCTTTGGGGTCACGAGGAATGGGTAGTGAATTTTCTGATGTCATTACGTAGGGCTGGGAAACCGGTGGCTACGGCCCAGAGGCATCGTGCTGCCATTTCCTTTGTTGCCAGAGCACACGCTATCCAGGACCCGACAGCGTCTTTCGTTGTACAGAAAGCGCTGCGTGGGTGGCAACGCCTTGAGGGTCGCAGATTAGATGAAAGGCGCCCGATAGGTTTGGATAGATTGTCCCAGTTGTTGGCCACACTCCCGGCCACATGTTCATCTCAGTTTGAGGCGGTGCTGTTCCGAGCCGCTTTTTCGCTAGCATTTCACGGGGCGATGCGGGTAAGCGAACTGGTTGCAAGGAACAAACTGGATGTGGCAGGGGGTTTGTGCCAGGGACACGTTCAGATCAGGGGAGAAACAATGACAGTCTCCTTTGTAAGGTCCAAGACTGATCAAGATGGGATGGGTGACTGCGTAATCATACGCAGGATTCCCGGGTCCTCCATGTGTCCGGTAAAGTGTTTAGAAGATTACCTAGCACGAAGGGTGGCATCATGGGGGGGGACTTTGTTAAGGCACGCAGACGCCACCCCACTGACGAAATTTCAGTTTCAGCGGGTGCTTGCGATGTCAATTGCCGCTGCGGGCTTGAACCCGGGCGAATTTGGGACCCATTCCTTTCGGATAGGGGCTGCTACGGAAGCTACAGCCAGGGGTCTTAATGTTGAACAAGTGAAACGAGTGGGGCGTTGGTCCTCCAATTGTTATAAGAGATACGTGCGGTTGCACATGTTGTGAAGCTGTAATAATGTACTCACGCTTCTTGTTTTTGTTTGGTTTTCAGTTACGCAAGCCTACGAGGCGGGGCGGACTATGCAGTCGACCCAACACCGGGCCAGCGGTCAGACATCACCGGCTGTGAAAAAGGAGGTGTGGGTCGTGGGCCACTCATACGTGAGGCGTGCCGCGGACGTATTCAAAGCAGGTGATATGATTCACGTAGCTGGGGAATACGGGTACAGGGTGTCCTTCCACAGAAGAGGCGGTCTCTGTATTGACCAGCTTCAGTCATTTTTCGAGGGTCTGTTAGGGCGGACGAGGTCACCGCCGGCTATAGTTATAGTGCATTTAGGGGGCAATGATTTGGTCACCACCGGTAGACGACTTCTCCTGGAGGCAATGCTTTCCACTGTAAGTTGGTTGGCGAGGAGAGTTCCGGGGTGCACAATTGCGTGGTCCCATATGATCCCACGAAAGGTGTGGCGGGGGGCTATTTCTATTTCCGCTTTGAATCATTCTGTTAGAAAACTTAATAACAAAGTGAGTAGGTTGTTCCGTTCCAGGACATTGCATTCTATTTCGCATGGCTGTATTAATGATGACAGTATGTATTTGGGGGATGGTGTGCATTTGTCTCGGGTGGGGAATGAGTTACTCATAGGAGACTTCTTAGCATGGTTAAAAACGTTACAACATGACCTTTAGGTAGGAGCTTTGTGGGGGGGTCCGGATAGCCGGTCAACTATCCGGCCTGTGGCGGTAAGGTCATGATCGGTGAGCACTAATTGGAAGATCCCTATGAGTGGGCGTCACCCAACACGGATGGGAGCGCTCGGGAGAGGTGGCCTTTGGCCCCTCAACGGGGAGGCGGTCCCTTCTAAGGATGGGTCGCCGAAAGAAAAGGAAAGGCGGTCAAGGCCCCTTCCTGTGTAGGAGGGGTTACAGCCCCCTCCTGGGGAATTTCCCGGGGCCAGTAACGTCTGCGACGGCAGATGTGGTAAGTTGTGCGGGGTTTGGGGGGAGGTCTACGATACCTTCTAGATAACCTCACACGAGTCCTCGAACGACCTTTAACTGGCGTCGAGTTTATTGGTGCCCCCGTCAAGTCAAGGGAAATTGGTAGTTTGCACTTGAGGTACGCCTCAGTGCTGTCGCCCCTCCCAAGTGGGGGGGGTATTTCTGGTTAGGGATCTTGACACCGGTTACGACATGTTGTAATATCGCAGATTTCAAGCAGACTGGGCAGATTTCCTCTTTGCATACCAAAATAACAGGGCATTTTCAAATGTTTTCCAATATCTAAAAAATAGCCATATTTGTAAGGGTTATAAAGCCAGTGTTCTTTTTAACCCCTCCACTGCCAGGCCTTTCCATCTCCTGTGCCACACCACACCCTTTTTTGGGCTATTTGGTGAATTTTGCGCTTAGTCCCCCATAACATTTGTACACATAATGGCCCACATGCATCATTGTGTCATTTTGCATTTCTTCATTTGCGAAAAATAAGGAATCGCAAATTAAGAAGTGCAAAATGCTATGCATCATTTTTTTCGGTATTTCTTTGTGATTCGGTAAAAATCGCAATTTTTACCGAATCCCAAAGAAATACCGAATTCTTAAGTTAATTTTCGCAATTCCCATTGATTCCCATGGGCCAAAAGGCCCATAGGAGTCAATGCAAATTGCGAGTGGCACTTAGAAAATTTCATGGGTGCAGGGGGGGGTCCAAAGGACCCCCCATGCACCCCTGAAATGTATTTTTTGCATCATGTTGCACACACACATGTCCTAAGGACATGTGTGTCCGTAACATGAATGTTGAAAAAAAAGCATTTTCAACATTTTAAACACTTTTTCCAAATTTACCGAGTGGTTCAACCACTCGGTAAATTTGGCACCCTATTTGCGAATTTTCACTTTTAAAAATAATGATGCATTGCTTTTAAGAAGTCGCACATCTGCGACTTCTTAAAAGCACCCGCAATTTTAGAACTCGCAACAATGTTACGAATTCTAAAATTGCTTCATGCATCCCAAAAAGCACTTTTGCATTCGCAAACGGACGATTTTAAGTAATCGCACCGTTTGCGACTACAAAAATGCTTGATGCATGTGGGCCAAGGTATCAGTGCCAAATTTGCGACTTTTCTTCCATCATCCGGAGGATTCTTAGGGGCCCAGGGGTTGTAGATTCCCCTGGAGGGCACTGAGATATAAGGCAAACAAACAGCAAAATCATGGCTTTTTGGGGAAAAAAGTGCTGCAAAAGACAGCCAATGTTTTTTTCCCTACAATGGGTTTGTTGTGCTGAAATTGCTGTCTTCCCAGCTTTAAGGAATAGGCAGACGTTTGTCAGACAACTAAAATCTTCCACACAGTTTTGGCATTTTACTGGGACTGTTTTTCCTATTTTTTTGTGCTTTCAAACTCTTTTCAGTTATTGGTAGAAATGGGTATGAAATCAATAATGATTCCCAGAAAGCTATACATTTCTGAAAAGAAGACAACACTCTGAATTCAAAAAGGGGTTCTTTGTGTAGAACTTTCAAGGTTTTTCTATAGAGAGTAACAGTTGAAATAAAAACATATTGAAATTGAATGGAAAAAAACAGCCATTTATGCCTACATTTTCACATGTACCTTCTTTTACCTTTGCTAAAAAAATTTAAAGCAATGTACTGTAGTGGGGATACATCCAGCTTGTAGGTTCACCAAGAACCTGAGTTAGCCAGAGCCAATAACTGTGCTGCCTCTTGCAATGGTTTTTCCTTGTGTACTGCGTATGCAGTAATTCATTAGCTAAAATATAAAGAGTGTAAAATAGGTATCAAGGAAACCTATGTATTTCCGAAATGAAAACAAGGTATGAAGTTTAGAAGCAGCAGTGGTTATTTGCACATTTCTGAATTTCTGTGTATCCATACTAGCATCTGAATTAGGGAGCTGTTGCAGGTTTAAGGAATGCACGAGGCACGTAGGTAGATTGCAAGGGATTTTATTCTAACAACAGAGTTCGGGGTAAAGAAAATGTCAATCAAATAGCAATGTCCACACTCTTTTGGATGGGGAATCAGCTCTTTGCTCTTCTGAGGTCATGTCTACTTCACAGACTTCCCAAGAGGCAGCCTGAACAAAAGGAAAAAAAACAAGCCTTTACTATCAGGTGGTTTTGCAGCGATGGGGGGGGGGGGATAGTGAGGGAGCACCAGTAGGCCGGTGACGTGAAAGGGGTAGAGGAACCAACACCGAGACACAGGACTCAATCCCGGTAAACAAGGATATGGATGCCACCCCCCTTAAGTTCCACCCGGGTATGAGGTAACAGCCCGTCTCCCAGACCCCCGGAGTCTGTCACGAACCTGTTGGAGCCACAAACCTCTAGGTCCATGGCTGGGCGCTTAGAGGTGATTGCCTCCTGACTCCTCGTTGCGTTGTTCGGCATCAGGACCCGGTTCCTCCGCAGCAGCGCTTCATCCTCTGGGTTCTGCTCATCTCAGAAGTAGTGGATTGTCTTTCTCACCGCTCTGCTCGAAGACGGCCTGACTTGCTGTCCAGCTTTTAAATGTCAGGGAATCCAGTCCCGCATAGCCTTCAGGGGCGGGGCCTTGTTTCAGGTTAGCCCCAGAATTAAAGGGCCAGAAATCCAGGACATCCGAAGTCCCAGAATCACCAATGGCAACATCAGCATCCGAAAGCTGTAAACAAGAAAAGGGATTCGCGAGAGGTGAGTCTCTGGGTTGCTCCACGGGAGTGGGAAGGGTCGAATCACAACACACCCCTCCCCAAGAGAAGTCCTGTTCGGGGACACATGGCATCGGAGAGAGAAAGTCCGCATTTCAGTTGGCCGAGCCCTTCCTATGATAGACATCAAATGCAAATGGGTGGAGGGAAAGGAACCCACGCATGAAGCGCGGGTTGATGCATTTCTTCCAGCTCATCCATACCAAAGGGGCATGGTCCATGTATAGAAGGAAATGTCTGCCCTCCAGATAATACCATAGTTTTTCCATGGCCCATTTCACTGCCAGACATTCCTTCTCCATAACCGGATATCTTTGCTCCTAGGAAATAGTTTCCGGCTAACGAAGAGGATGGCTCTCTCGGTACCATCCGGTGCCTTTTGGGACAGAACAGCTCCAATGCCTAGATCAGAGGCATCTGTTTGTAGAATATAAGGAAGACTAAAGTCAGGAGATACTAAAAGAGGTCCACTAGTTACCACCGTTTTCAGTCTCTTTATGGCCTCTAATACCTGAGGAGAGGAGTGCAGTAGGGCGTCTTTGGGACAGATTTCTTTAGGAGGTCCGTCAACGGCGCTGCTATCTCAGAATACTGCGATATAAAACGTCTGTAGTACCCAAGGAGAATCAGAAAAGCATGGACGTCCTCCTTAGTAGTAGGAACTGGTGCATCGGTAATGGCTTTGACTTTTTCTTTTTGTGGTTCGATACAACAGTTTTCCAGCAGGTACCCGAAGTATTTCACACAGTGAAATCCTACACAAGACTTCCTGCCATTGATGTGTAGGCCTGCGGTGTGCAACTCCTGCAATACCAGACGACAGTGTTCAAGATGTTTATACCAAGTGGGACTGTAGATCACTATATTGCCTAGATAGTCAGAGGAGTATGCCTGATGGGATCCCAAGACCTTGTTCATCAAGCGCTGAAAGGTTGCCAGGGGCACTGTGTAAACCAAAAGGCAAAACAGTGAACTCGAACAGACCGTCAGGGGTGGAAAAGGCATTTTTTCTTTCTTGATTACTACTTCGCAGGGGTACCTGCCAGTATCCCTTAGTCAAGTCCAGAGAGGTGATATACCAGGCATTCTCTAGTTTCTCTGTTAGCTCCTCCACTTGAGGCAAGGGATGCACGTCCAATTTGGAGATGGCATTGATGTTTCTAAAATCAATACAAAAATGGATAGAGCCGTCCGGCTTGGGTACTAGGATGATGGGGGATGTCCACTCGCTCTGTGATGGCCTAATCACACCCATTTGCAGCATTTTACGTACTTCGCCAGAAACGGCCTCCTGACGAGCCGCTGGGATTCTATAAGGTTTTTGTTTTATTACCTCATCTGGGGCAGATGTAGGTCGCCAATTACCGGTCGGTAACGGCCGAATTCGGCCGTTACCGACCGGTAATTGGATTTTGAGATGTAGGGCCCTTAATTTTACAGATTCTGTAAATTTACCGAATCGGTAAATTTACCGATTCTGTAAAATACCGAATCGGTAATTTTACTGATTCGGTAGAACCCAAATGTAGGTAGCACTGTTCACAGTGCTACAGGCCTTCAGGATTCGGTATTTTACCACCAAATCCAATTGGGTGGTAAAATACCGAATTCAGGTGTACATGCACATCTGTGCATGTACACCTGTGCCATGTGACACACAGACATGCCGTTAGGACATGTATGTGTGCCACATGTCACACAAGCCTGTACTTGGGGTGCTAGAGGGTGTCAAAGTGACACCCCCTGCACCCTTGCAGGTTTCGGTATTTACCGAATCGGTAAATACCGAATCGATATTTTCCATTGACTCCTATGGGCTTCATGGCCCATAGGAATCAATGGGCAATACCGATTCAGTATTTACCGAATTGGTAAATACCATATCATACCGATTCGGTAATTCTAAAAATAGAATTACCTGCATCTGCCCATTCCTATTTACCGACTCTTAAATACCGAATCGGTAAAATTCGGTATTTAAGAGTCGGTAAATTGGAATTACCTACATCTGTCCAAAGGTCTTGTCTCTATTTGGTGTTCCACGAGGCGAATTCTCCCGGGACTGTCTGTAAAAAGGTCTTTGTGGGGAATGAAAAGATCTAGCAGTTTAGCTAGCTTATTGCTGGGAAAGTCCTCATTTACCACTAGATGTTCATGGGTACAGGGGTTTTCTTCCCCGGGAATGGATAACTAGATATTCTGTGGAGGGGCTCCTATCCATTTTTCAGTAAGTTGATGTGGTATGATTGTGTCTTACGGGGGTTCATCTGAAGTCGATAGGTGGTTCGTCCAATGATCCCTACTACTTTATAGGGACCCTTCCACTCGCTCTTTACCTTGGACAGAGAAGATGGCAACAGGACCAAGGTCCCGTCGTTTAATTTGTAAGTAACGGCATTTTATTTCCTTTGACATATTGAAATCTCCCAAAAAAATGCATCAAAAGACACAAAATACATAAAAATAATAAGAATTATAAAAATGATTTGGCTAGTTATGGTGGTCATATAGATAGGGATTTCTATCATTTGAAATGCATCGTATAAAATGGTTGGTTTGGAATGTTTCAGGTTTAAATATTAGAACAAAGAGGAGCTTAGTGTATGAAGAGCTGAAGATGTATAATCCTCAAATTGTGGTAATAACTGAAACCCATATACCCTCTAAAGATAAGCATTTGCTGAAACAATTAGGATATGATATAATAGTTTCTACTAAATTTAATGCTTCAATTCGAGGAGTGGCGATTTTAAAGCAAAAAGGTTTGAAATGCGAGATACTTAAGACACTAACTGACAAGGCTGGTAGATGGGCTATAGCTCAGATAAAACTAGAAGGTCGGAAATACACAATATGTGGAATTTATGCATCAAATCAAGATGAACCATATACTTTTGATCAGATTAATATAGAATTGCTTGGATGGGAAGGGGAATATATTGTTTTGGGCAATTTCAATTGTATTATGAATTATGATTTGGACACAACTAGGAAAAATTCCTTCCAGAGAATGGGGAAAACTAGAGCTGCAATCTTGGATCTAGCAACTACTCACTTTCTGGAAGACTCTTGGAGATGTTTAAATCATAAACTTGCAGGGTATTCAAATTACTCGGCCGCCCATAAATTATGCTCACATATGATCTGGGTTTCAGACTCTATCCTCAACCTTAATAATTGCTCAATGGCCATTTACCCAAGGGTAACTTCAGATCATAATCCAATTTCTATAACTTTTGAGATTACAACCGAAGAATTTTCTCCACGCCTTTTCTCATTTCCAAGATATTTATTCCCTGACAATGGGTTTGTGAGTCAACTTAAAGAACACTTAAAACAATTCATTGATATAAATATTCAATCCAGTCAACTCCTGATAGTATGGGATGCCTGTAAAGCTAGCATACGTGGTTTTACACAGCAATATATATGGCGTCAAAATAAAGAACATCGAATCTTAAATGAGAAAAGGCTTGGTGAAATACGTGATATTGAACTTCAGTTATCAGCAGCTTTGTCTGATAAGGTACCGATAAGGTACCGATCTCAGATATACTTAATCTTAAACTAATCGAACTTAAAGTTGCACTAAAAGACCTTCTTAGAATTAAAAGCATTAACAAATTAAAAAAATATCAGCTTGATCAATATGAAAACGCAGATAAAATTGGTAAACTTTTGGCTTATAGAGTTGCTGAGGATCGTGCACAGAATATAGTTAAGGAAATCAAAGGAGACAATTATCAACTGGTTAGCGACTTGAGGTTCTGTGAAATCTGAACCTGTGTTTAAAATATCATTATTCTGCTATGATTTTGATATCAGAGAAACGAAAATGGCAAGTTTAATATGTGTGTGTATTTTCATCACAATACAATGATGCATGCAGGAGTTATTGGCAAATTCATTCTGAGCCCACAGGCCCCAGGTTGTGAACAAGCGTCCATTTTAGTTGTTGCCCTTTACATAGGCATATACATGAGCCAATGATTCTTAAAGGACACGTATTCCTTAGCTTGAGTTCTTCCTGACTCCCATTTGACCTGAACAGGCTGAATCTGCCTACGTGATGTTGGCCTCACCAAACCAGTCCATGCCCTCTAGTCAATCTATATTAAAGATCTGAGCAACTTGTTGTGTACATTGGCCTGAGCAAGATTAGAAGGCCGAATACAGTAGCCATGCCTGTTTATGACCCACAAGCATCCCTTATCCTACATTTCTATCTTCCACACCTGGCTCTGTTTCTCTGCTTCTGGGCTTTTACAATGGGGAGGTGACTGTTTATATGATGGGGAGGAAACCAGTTCTATTGTGAGCTTCTTCGGCCTGCACAGGAAAATATGTGAAGCTTGACATATGTTCATGATGGAAGATGGGTTGGTCAGTTTGGGCAAGTAGAATGGAATTCATAATTATAGCCTGCTTTGTTATGGTACCATGGGAGCGACCTACAATGATGTGTGACACAGCAAGAATGTGAGCCTAGGGGCAAACTTTTTGTATAAAAAGCCTGCCTGAGAAAGCTCAGGCAGGCTCCCTCTTTCAATTGTAAAACTACGGTTGGACGACGAAGCCTCATAATTAATTATAATAAAGATGTCTTTTAATTTTACAGATTGGCTGTCAATTCCTTTGCTGCTTTATTATGCAAACTGCTGGATAGATCCCTGGTGGGGAGACTGAGTCATTTTCTACTTTTCCTCAATTGGCGCCCCACGTGGGGCCTTATCATGGAGTGGTTATCTGCAGGAGTGTTTTGGCAAAGGATGGAAAAACTGCTGGGGACAAGACAGAATTCTACCAAAAAGAGGTACTCTGGGCACAGGGTTTTCTGGGGGATTATCTGTCTCTGTGGCCCAGTATGTTTTTTGATTTTTCTGACTTAAGACTCTCCTAAAGATGTCACTCCTGACTAAGGAACCCATTCTTTTTTTTGCTGTAAGTATTTTTTTAACAGACTGTTAGTGCAGTGGGGAATTGACAGTTATAATCTGGACAAATATTTGTGTATATGCAAATTGCAATTTGTATAGGCAGTTAATGAAGAGATATTTTCTCCATCTGCTTTAGTTGAAGAATAAAAGTGGGTCGCTCCCAGTTCGTTGTGGTTCTGAGTCCTTAGTTATTTATTGGTCGCAGAAATGTGACGCGGTCCTTAGTATTTATTGATACTCTTGGTTGCTTTTGTAGATTATCACTGGTTGCTTTTGTTAAGATAATCTTTGGTTTGGGTACCGGTACATTTGGTTCATTTGGTAGGCCTTTGGTTGCTGTGGTTCAGATTATCGTTGGATAATCTTCCTCAGTATTGGTTCCTTAGTTTTATTTGAACACTGCAGTATTCAAAAACTGTGGGTCACGTACATTTGCGTGTATATCGTTGGAGATAGCCCCATGAAGTTTGAAACCCGACTAGTGAGCGCAGATGCCTGGTCGCGGTATTTTGTTTTGTATTAGTATTGACTAGGTTGTAACAAAGGATTCCCGGTTGGAGGATTCGCGTCTGATACCTCCGGTTGGAACTCCAATTTATGAGCTCTCTCTAAAAGGTCTGTGAGGCTGTCCCTTTTGCAGCCTTCTGGAAATCTGTTGAAGAATTTAAAAAAAAAGAGAAAAATAGGAACTAAAACGTTTTTGTTGTAAATATGGTTTACAACTAGTATTGGCAGGTTATTTTTTAACACAATCTGTAGGCTGTTCCTTGTTCCTGTCCTAAGTGTTGACCTACGGGTTAAAATGTGTGTTTAAATGTCTATGTTGTTTGTGGGTTTTGTTGTAAATTGCGACGGCGCTATGTACAAGAACGGCGCTATGTACAAGAAATGGTTAGAGCGCGCTGTTTTGTGTGTCCTGAGTGTTTGACCCCCCCTTCTGTTTTGTGTCTGGAATGAGCTCAATGTATGTATGTGTATGGGTCACGTTCAATAGATGTAAATAAGGCTCCAAAGAAAAAAAAATGAAAAAACGAAATTGCCTGTTCAGTAATCTCACGCATTCCCAGTTAGGCAGCTGCACCTAGGCTTGTGTGTTAAGATATATCTAAATAATAGGCTAGGGATGTAGTGAGCGTTTTATATGTAGAACAGTCACAAATAGCAATAATTAGGCTTCATTAGGAGAAAATAATTATTAATTATGAAAAATCGTTTTTTAATATTTGTGAAGCTTAACACTCATACTATGACCCCCTAGCATTAAAATGTTTGATTTAAGTTATGTTGTACCACGAAAATGACCAAACACTTCTGTGCGCAATTTCCCTTACCCTAGGCGCAAACAAGCTCATTTCTATAAGGTATAACTTAGCATTTTCAAAAATATGACTCATAATTCAGGTATTAGACATACTAGTAATACCAATTATGCAATAAAATTATAGAATATTTTTTTCTTAGTATCCAGAATACAAAAGTCGATTTTCACATAAATAGACTGTTTTAAATGGTTTCAGGGCCCCTGTTTTAAGTGTCTCTTTAGTAAATACATACATTTAGATCTTAATATATATATTTGCAGGTTGTGCCTTCTTAGGATTCAGCGAGGCAATGTGTCATAGAAATTGTTTTAAATATAGTGAAATATTGCAGGTTATGTGGAAATGGTTAAACCTATTGGCCTTGTCAGCTTCAGTTACCACGAGCAGGGGACTGGCAGAACCTGTATAACGTGTTCCAGCAGTAGCGGCCGAGATGTTATCTTGTAAGGCTGTCTTGTTGACATTTGTGACCTTTCAATTAGGGCCTCGCCTGTGGAATGCAGCATGACATGGTTAAACATGCATCTGATGCTAACTTCAGCTGCGTCTTTGTATTTAAATCCCTGCCCCTGCCACGGTCCTGACCTGAGGTCACTTGAATAGCCTGACTTGCTCCGATAAATTTAATTCCTGCTCATGTTCATAATTTAAAAGTGTCTTCTTAAAGCGTTACAAATTTGACATTAGCTGGGATGGGGTTTTTGTTTTTGAACTAAAATGAGCAGAGGATGCAGGGCACATGTACAGCAAATGATGATTGCATTTTAGCCAAAGAATAAATAATAGCTCCAGCATGTTCCCACAAAACGCTTGTTGTTCGGTAAATTATGTCATCAACACATTTGTCTCAAATTAGAAATACGGCAGGGCTGACACAGCATTACATCCCGCTAATAATAATAAAAGGAACACTATTTAATTTGTAAAACTGCAGCCTCATTTGTCAATACCCTGAAGGAATGTAGAGCCCACACGTGGTTTGCATAGCTCCCAGTTGCTTTCAAAATGCTGCACACAAGCGCTTTATATGAGATGTAGTTGATTGTATATGATTTAAATCTGTAACCTTCATTCATTGCAGGCTGGCTTGTTCTCATTTGCCGCATTCACATTACATCTGCGTTAAAAGCGCACATCTGAGATAATAAACAAATAGGAAAGGTATTCCTCATGCAAAATTGTAGCACCTGCACTTCATGTCTTACAAATTAAGCACTGTGTAAAATGAGGGAACATGATTTCAAAAGGGCAAATGCAAAAGTGATTTCTTTGAAAAAAATCAAACATTCTGCTAAATGATCTGTAGAACTGGTATATGTGTGTCTCCATGCTAGGAACTAATTTTTTTTAGTTAAGTTTATTTGACAAAAAGAAAAACGAAGTGTTACATTAAGTTTTAGATAGGCAATAAGTAGAAGCCCTTCCCCAAAATTCTGCAACTTAAAGGCCTTAGGCCTGAGTGAGAATGGGTGTTTTTGCAAGGTACATGGAAAAAAGTTACAGGTAAGTAATGAAAAGTTTTTGTATGTCACGTTGTGTCATGTTTTGTAGTCTGATAAAAAGGGTTTATAATTGATGTTGTGTTATGAGAAATGTGTGTGTTGTGTATCTTTTCTGCTTCTTCCTACAGATAATTCATGGATTAATTCACAAGACACGTGAGTTGGCTGGTTGGAGAGAAATGTTTTTTTTGCGTAATTTCTTTAAGGAAAAAATGTGTGTGTTTATGTTTCATTTATACATTTGGTCCACTGAAACGCGTTATTTGACACAGGGACACTATATTTTACAGCAGAGTATCAATTACCTGATGCCCTGCTGTCAAAAGGACGGTATAGGATTTTAGACTTGACAATTGAGATTGGGCTGCAGGTTTATAGTGTAAAGTACATATGCCATAATATTGTGCATGACCGCTTATTCATATATGCTGTTTGTTTGTCTGGGCTGTTTTTTTCCTTGTGCTTGATATACAGCAAGTATATCTTATAGCTTGAGATGGCTTGATATGTGTATTTATTTTTTTAATTTTTTTTGTGTATGTTCTGTTCTATGGTGCTACTTTGAATTACAAGTTCCCCTGTGTTGTGAAGGAACGCATATGACGATATGCATTGTTTCACAATAAATTGGATGAATTTGTATTAAGATAAATTTCACAGATATGGACCTCATACTGTGAGCGAGTAAGGCAGCAGTTTTTCCAGTGCATGCCTAAATTTGGCTGTAATGATTTTTTTAAGAAAACTAAAATGATTTACTGGATTAAAGTGTGCTATCCGTTCTTAGTCACTTACTGCCTTTTTCCTTAAGGACAGGCAGCTCTGCATTTATGTATCCTTGATTGGGCCTAAGGATGGAATTATAGATCCGTGACTAAAGGTGGCCTAATTTCGATATCGCATTTTTTTTGATCGCACTTTTTGATTCCTGAATAAGCCTATGGATTCATTTTTTCCCTGAAGAGACAACTGAACATTAGTTAGAATTACCGTGTAGGGTATAGATTGTCAGCGGTAGAGTTAAATTTCTGTAACATTGGTCTTTCATGTATCCCTGTGCTCTTGGTGCTGTGTCACACGCCTTAGGCCACCCAAGCAAACTCTTGTCCTTCCTATAGATTTTCCTTTTGTTTGCTCCTTCCCTGACCAATGTTGCATCATGTTTAGTTATTGAAGATTTTAGTTGTGTCCTACTTCCATTTTCCCTTCTCCATCTTCCTTTCACCAGTCAGCCCATTTATTATTATGGGTGTATTGTTCATGTTCACACTTTTAGACTGCAGTGATGTATTAGGAACCCCCCTTATGCTACATACCATTCCCTTTTGTGTGACCAGACTAGTTTTCGAGAATTTTCTTTAGGCCCACTTCAAATGTCTTTTTCAGACTGACTGTCAGGATAGTGATAGCCTGGTTAATTGACCCAATACAAGTTTTCCATCTCAATAGGAGATTTTCCATCTCAATAGGAGATATCTCAAGTTTACATTTTTTTTAGTACGGCATATTTTTATGTCTATTTTTAATTTTTCAGTTCCCTTTTGTTTCTGCTGTTTCAATTTTTTATAAGATGTGTTCTAATCATGCAGATACCAGGACTCTCTAGTTCTTGTCCTCTTTACTGCACAGTTGATCATTAGCCTTTGTATTACATAGCGCATTTGATGCACATTGTTTAAAGAAGGGACTTCTTCATGTCCTTGATAATGTGTATTATGTCATTTCTCTATTTGAGATGTTCTAGATAAAGATGTAGGAACACCTAGGCTTCATCATTAAGGAGAATATGTATTTACCCCATTAGACAATGCCACTGTGTGAGGGCATCCATTTAGCTTCCCATGACGTATTGCCACTCCTTTACAGATTGCAGGCCACTTGCTTGCAGCTCTCTTGTCAAAAAACCAACCCATTACCTGTTTTTATATCTGACTTGAAGGAAACTAACAATTGTGTTACACTTCCTATATCACTAGGTTCTGCGGGAATCTTCCAGAGTCAAAAAGGAAGAATGTTACCCTTCAGACCGGTGATCAAAAAAGCGTGGTCCCCATCAGTAAACATGGCAGACGACTACAGACTTCTTGGCCTTGCAATTCCTGACAGCAATCAGCAGCATGAACAGCAATCAGCAGCGTGACAGCAATCAGCAGCGTGAACAGCAATCAGCAGCGTGAACAGCAATCAGCAGCGTGGGCAGAGGTCATCAGCATGGACAGCGATCATCAGCGTGCCTCCAGTGGTACCTCCTAAGCAAGCCATTTGTTTCATCAGAAGGCGTTGTGAAAAGAAAAGAAAAAAGGAGCTGATTTTCTGTTTTGCCTCAGAAGTTCAGTGCAAAGATGCGAAGGATCCCTGCTTTTGATGGCAGGACTGTCATCCACTTTGTGCAATTTGTTCAAACTGTCATGTGCTTGAACCTCTGGCAGCGCGCGGTCCCCTGACCCCCTTGGCCTGAGTTTTTGGCCTTTCCCCACACACACCTCTTTTCCCTTTGCACCAGCGGAATGGCAGTGCACCCAAGGATCCACGTTTGGAAAAAGGCACTACCTTCTGGTGCCCATGAGAGAGCAGCTTGAGCGTCTTCTGACACTAAATGACGAGTGTTGGAGTCTGGAAAGTGCTGCTGATCTTGAAGAGGTTGTTTCTCAGTGGTGCTTGTTTCTGCACGAGATGTTTTGTGCCCTTGATCTATGAAGAGCACATTTCCTGAGGTGTCACAGAGAAGAGACACTGGTGCATTTGTTTTGAGACATTGAGACTTTGAATGAACTGTGGGTGTTCCAGGAGGGCACTCCTACTGAGCATGAAAAGGCCTGGATCGAGAGGCCCAACGCGGAAGAAGATGATGGAAGCGGATTTGATGGACAATAGAAGCCTTCCAAGAGGCTTATAACGGATTTTGGACACAGCTGCTAACATAGACTGAGTAATTGCCTATGTAAGGGCAAAAGGGGCGTCTGAGGTTCTGTGAAATCTGAACCTGTGTTTAAAATATCATTATTCTGCTATGATTTTGATATCAGAGAAACGAAAATGGCAAGTTTAATATGTGTGTGTATTTTCATCACAATACAATGATGCATGCAGGAGTTATTGGCAAATTCATTCTGAGCCCACAGGCCCCAGGTTGTGAACAAGCGTCCATTTTAGTTGTTGCCCTTTACATAGGCATATACATGAGCCAATGATTCTTAAAGGACACGTATTCCTTAGCTTGAGTTCTTCCTGACTCCCATTTGACCTGAACAGGCTGAATCTGCCTACGTGATGTTGGCCTCACCAAACCAGTCCATGCCCTCTAGTCAATCTATATTAAAGATCTGAGCAACTTGTTGTGTACATTGGCCTGAGCAAGATTAGAAGGCCGAATACAGTAGCCATGCCTGTTTATGACCCACAAGCATCCCTTATCCTACATTTCTATCTTCCACACCTGGCTCTGTTTCTCTGCTTCTGGGCTTTTACAATGGGGAGGTGACTGTTTATATGATGGGGAGGAAACCAGTTCTATTGTGAGCTTCTTCGGCCTGCACAGGAAAATATGTGAAGCTTGACATATGTTCATGATGGAAGATGGGTTGGTCAGTTTGGGCAAGTAGAATGGAATTCATAATTATAGCCTGCTTTGTTATGGTACCATGGGAGCGACCTACAATGATGTGTGACACAGCAAGAATGTGAGCCTAGGGGCAAACTTTTTGTATAAAAAGCCTGCCTGAGAAAGCTCAGGCAGGCTCCCTCTTTCAATTGTAAAACTACGGTTGGACGACGAAGCCTCATAATTAATTATAATAAAGATGTCTTTTAATTTTACAGATTGGCTGTCAATTCCTTTGCTGCTTTATTATGCAAACTGCTGGATAGATCCCTGGTGGGGAGACTGAGTCATTTTCTACTTTTCCTCAGACTCTAAATCAATACTGCTACAATTTGCTTCTTACTATCAAGCTTTATATACACCAGAAAATGCAACATCGGAAGATAGTATTAAAAATTATATAGAACTTAACATAGTGAATGTCTTAAAATTAGAACAAACAATACAACTAGAGGAAGACATTACAGCAATGGAAATTAGGGAGGCTATTAACTCCTTAGCAACAGGGAAAGCAGTAGGGGAGGATTCTATTCCTCTGGAACTATATAAATGCTGCGCTGAGGAACTGATACCTTTATTAATGGAAGTGATCCGGGCTATTGGCAATGGACAACAAGCACCTAAATCTTGGAATTTAACTCAAATCATCTTTTTCCTAAAAAAGGGTAAAGTACCTCAAGAGAGGGGATCAAATACACCAATCTCACTTATTAATAGCGATGCCAAAATCTTTGCTAAAATATTGGCTATTAGGCTTGCCCCAGTTATGTCTCAGCTTGTCCCTTTCCAGCAACACGGATTCATACCAAAACGCGATACAACTGCGCATATTAATATGGCCATCTCTGCTTTCGATGCTGCACGGATTCAGTCCGCCCCACTCGGTATGATCTTACTAGATGCAGAAAAAGCATTTGACCGAGTGGGGTGGGGCTTTTTATGGGCAGCTCTACAGGCATTTGGCATTAACTGTCAATTTCTGAGATGGATTCAATCCTTTATGATAATCCAATAGCTAAAGTATCTTATATGGGGAAATACTCTCCTATGTTTCCAATTAAGAGGGGGACAAGACAGGGGTGTCCTTTATCACCCCTGCTTTTTGCTTTGGGTATGGAACCTTTTTTAATTGCACTCCAACATCAGACTTTAATCAATCCATTCTTTAATGGTTTAAATAAGTTGGACATTACTGTATATGCGGACGACGTAGCTGTGTTTTCCTCGGATGTGCCCCAAGCTTTGAAAGGCATCTTAATTGAAGCAGGTATATATGGTTCAGTCTGTGGATACAAACTTAATACCACTAAAACTCAAATTGTTGCGAACCACCATCTTCCTGCCTCTATTCCAGGCATTTGTGGGGTCGCAACATATCTAGGTGTTAAAATCTCTTCAGATATTGATTCTGTTGTGGCTTTAAATTATGAAATATTATTAAAAGAGACTGCAATGCAATTTAAGAAATGGCACAAACTTCCCCTTAATATCATTGGGCGTATAAATTTAATTAAAATGAAAATTCTGCCTAAATATTTATATTTATTTCGTGCAATTCCTTTACGTGTTAACAACTCTTACTTTGTCAGATTAGAAGGAATCATTAGCAGCTTTATATGGGGATATAAAAAAGCCCGAGGTGCAGTCTCTTCACTTAAATTTCCTTTTAGTCAAGGAGGCCTGACTCTTCCAGATTTCAAACTCTATTACTGGTCGGCTTTTTTAACCCGTTTTCGTAGCTTAACAATCCTGGATAAATGTTTGTATTTTCATAAATTTCTGCTCGGACAAGATGCCAATATGTTTATTTACAGATTAAATGACCCTAATTATTTCAAAAGAGTTAAATTCAAGACAATACGAGACACTGTTAATATCTGCCGTTCCATCATGATGAAATGTAATCTTTCTCATCTTCATTATAAAACACCTCTTTGGGGTAATCCAGGATTTCCTCCAATCTTTCAGGAGTCAATATGCAGAATATATTTAGAATCTGGTATTAGACTACTTGGAGACCTGTATGACCATCAAGGATTAATGACATTTGAAAAACTAAAGCAATGCTATAACTTATCAGAACTGGCTAGGTTTAAATATTATCAAATTAAGGATTATTTAGTGAAGAAATTAGAACTTAATCTGGTAATAGATCCGGACTTTTGGAATTATATTCACAGAGAATCAGACCAAGCTCTGATTAGTATAGGAAATAAACTATTCTCGGACTTCAATACTAGTGATATTATAAAATTAACTGAGAAATGGAATAGAAGGTTAACCGCAAATGTACCACCCGATTTATTTACCGTATCTTTTAAGAGCTTAGATATGTCAGTTCACTCTTCTAGCCTTAAATTGCAAATGTTTAAAACTATATGCCAACTATATCACACCCCAGAGAGAATTCTCAAATGGGCAAGGAACAATAACTTTAGTGAACGTACGAAATGCCCTAAATGCGATCTAAGCTGGGCTGATATCGCTCATATGTTTCTATTTTGCCCTATGCTTAAAGATTATTGGAATGGTATACTTAAGGTGGTCTCGGATAGACTTAATCAACCAATTTCTTTTTCTTCAATTGATGTACTGATTGCATTTAATGATTTGTTGAACATTTTAATTACGTGTGCAAGACTTATTATTGCTAGAGCTTGGATCCAGAAAAACACGCCAACTGTTATGGAATTGTGGAGCTTTGTTAAAGAAATTTATGCTATGGAGACCACTCTTGCTACCTCAAAGGGCCTCCGGGTTAAACAAAAAACTGACAAAATCTGGGGAACATTTATGTCTTAATTACTGGCATCTTTTCTTTCTTTTTCTTTTCTCTCTTTTCTTTTTATATGACCGTATTTTTGCTTGTGATTAATGTAATGTTTAAATGTGATTTTTGTATATTATGACTTTTTTTTCTTTGTGTACATTTGATGCAAATAAAAAATATAAAAAAAAAAAAAAGACATAATGAAATCTTTGTTTTCCTGACTCTTCTCTAGGTTTTCATGGGCAAGATCTTGTAGCCTACTGATCCTAGACTTTAAATGTAGGGAGTATTTTAGAAGGCTCTGGGTGTTATTTTCCTCCTTCTCTCAGTTCTCTCTGTCATCTCTAGCAGAGTTCGTGTTTGTCGACCATAGAGGAGCTCGAACGAAGAACACCCCAAGCTGCTCTGGGTCTGCCCTCAGATAACAAAGAGAGACAGGGGAAGGAGACGGTCCCACTCCTTCCCTTCACTTACTAACATTTTTTTAGGGTTAGTTTTAAGAGGCCGTTGTATCTCTCCAATAAGCCATCGGTTTGAGGATAGTAAACTAAAGTCTTAATGTGCTTAACATCCAACAGTTTAAATACCGGGGACATTAGTTTAGAGACAAACGGTGTTGCTCGGCCGGGTAGTATCTGTTGGGGAAAGCCAACCTGGGAGTAGTACTCCAGGAGTTTGACCGCAATATTTGAGGTAGTAGAGGCCCTGAGGGGAAATGCCTCCAGGAAGCGGGTACAATAATCAACCAATACTAGGACGTGCTGATACCCTTTTTAGGACTGGGGTAGGGGGCCTATGAGATCCATGCCTACCCGCTCAGAGGGTTTGCCTATGATGGGCATTGGTTGTAGGGGCACAGGAGGAGGACGGTAGGGGTTCTTTAACTGACACACAGAACACTCCTGGCAATACTTCTTTATCTGTGCATATATACCCGGCCATTAGAAGTACTGCAATATGTTTTCTGTTGTTTTCCTGGCACCAATGGGAACAGCTAACAAGTGTGAATGAGAAAAAAATAGTATCTGTTCCCTAAATTCACGGGGTACCAAGAGTTAGGCACACAGTAGGACCAGCGTACCTGTAGAGGAGGCGATTCTGTATCTGGATTGGGATACATCGGGTTTTGGCCTGCAAGAGCATTTGAGGGTCTCTTGTCAGGCATAGGACAGGGTGGCATCATTTGTTTGAGCCCAGTGAAAGTTTTGTCTATCTTCCAGGGTACCTTAGACAACAGGGCATGGACGCTGCCCATGTCAATTTATTTATTGACAGTGTTCAAAAAGAGGGAAAGAAAGTCAGGATTTTCCGTACCCAGTATTATGTCTTCAGGGAGGTTGGACATGAGACCTACGGTGACAGTTTATGGACCCATTTTCCTTGGCAGTGTATGGGTACACGAGCTGTGGGATAGATGCAAACATCTTCATGGATGCACCGTATTGCTATCCGACACCCGAGGATCATCTGTTCTGGCCTGACTAAATGGCTTTTAATCACTGACTGCCGACAACCTAAATCTAAGAGGGCAGTGACAGGGTGGGTGTTGACAGTAACACTTACATAAAAGCATATCCCCATCTCTGCAGTGCAAATAAGGTTCCGTGGGACATAACTAACATCCATTGGTTCTGTTATGTATCATTTTAGGACCTTATTGTAAGTCTCCCGATTCATGCCCTTATAAATCACCATATCCTTATATAGGCATAGAAATAATAACCATATTTAGGCAGAGCTCATGCAGTCCAAATACGCCAGAGCTACTTCCACTAGTTCTGAAAATCTACAACGATTTCTTGGAAAACTCGGCTTCAGCAGGTAAGGACTTTCCCTTGCTCGAGAACTGACTTGTCCAAGAACTCATGGAGTTTTCAAAGAACCAAGAGTCTTTAATGACATTATTATGTCCACCTTTATGTAAAACTTGGCACCTTCAAGGTATAAATATGTCCACACTCGCCCAAGCAAACACACAGTGGTTTGGAGCAGTTCGACTAACTACTTTCCCGACGCGCCCTGCTACATCAAGTGCCGAAGGAAGCCGACCCTCCAGCAGATGCACTAGGAGAGATGCTGTCTTTTCTCCTGCCAAGAAATCCAGCTCCAGTGTTTCCAAGCTACCCTTGTGGGTTGGTGGGAAATTGAGTCCCGAGACTGATCTTCTCCATTTTAAACTAAGGTACGGAGCTGAATAGACTCTTAGAGAAATCTAGAGCAGATTCTTGGCAAAATAATACTACATTTATGCTACACCTCACTTACTTCTTCTCTCGTACTAAGCTTAGGTTAGGTACACTGGGGTAGGCGTATTTTAGAAGCACCAGTTGAGTTATTTTAGCCTCTGGTATTTATGTATGTATTTATATATGGTGTAGGTACCATTCAATGCTTTTACAGTATTATTTTATTCTACTATTTATACTGTACGCATTATATTTTACAAATAGGTTTACTATTGTAGCAGTTCATTTCTTATGCTTGAGAAAGAAGTCTGTTCAATAAATCCTTTTATTGAAAACGCTTGTCTTTCTACTTTCTCTGCACCTCTAGTGAAATGAAGCATGTTCGATTGACTGAGTGAAATATCTATCTATTGTTTCCATGACTCTGAAGATACGTTTTATCTTGGGGAAACAAAGTTGTCATGTTTATGCGGTTGTCAGAGACTAATCCCTTCTTGTGAATTTGAGAAAGTGTCTAGTGATCTCTGAGCTAGCTGGCACACACAATTAAGTCTAGCATATTCGATAGAGACCTAGTCGACCTCAGTCCTACGTCTAATCTATAGGATATATTATTCTAATGCGCAGAGCCTATTGGGAATATAGAAACTACAGTACATGGCGCCCAACGTTTGGTAAGGCACTAATTTAACGCTCGATACTAGAGTAACTCAGTCGTGCTTTTTACGGAGACCCCTTTTTCCCGTAAATACTCCAATGGACGTCTGGAGTGGGTGAAAGGATAAAATATCCGCCATAAGTGAGTAGGACAAAAATCCTATGTATTAGTTTTTGGTTTGTTCAACGTTGAAGGATACAGTGTTCCAAAATATTGTGCACCTTATCTTTATTTCCTTGAAATTTACTCTGCAAACCTTCATAAAAAATTACGGAGAGTGATGAAGAGTTGGCTAGAGCTGCAGGAGCAGCACTTGCTCAAAACCCAGATACTACAGGTTTTAATGAAAATGACCCGGATGTTATACAAATCCCGGCAAATGTAAGAAAAATGATAATTTACAAACTCATAAATAATGGAGTATCATCGAGAGGTGGTAAGGTAATATTTGTAATAGAGGCACATGAATATCGGCAGACAGAGGTATTCTATTCATGGATTGTCTTTCCACAAGCAAATCCAGTAACACTTGAGTTCCACTTCTACAAGATGGAGGAACATCCATCGGAATACGTTCCTTTCGAGGACGTTGAAATTCCACTAACTTACCAAGAGCATCAGCTCTGGTTTACTGGTGCCCTACAACATCAAAATCACATTACCAGGCTCGGTCCACTAGGTAGACCAGGAGCTATATGGCAGGTACTAGCCAGATATACACCACATCCTAACATTGAAAGAATATCAGATGTAGAACTGCTAGCTCAGCTAAAACAATTCATTAAAATACATAGACAATTGGTATAATATGTCATGAGGACTTTAACAGTTCAACCTGCTATTAGAATCCACAGCAGACCCCTCATCAGGGGAACACAAACAAAATCACACCACAGACTATACAGTCAGTAATCGGTAAGTTACCCGCAAAAAGGGAACAAATTCCATTCTGGTTAGCCCAGGAAATTACTCAAATAGAGGCAGTATTTCCTGGTAGTACACCTCATGAGAAACACAGGATTCTAACAATCTGTTTACCAATGGGGATTGCACCACATGTAGAGGACTGTGACACTTGAGGTACAGTCTTTGCTTCAATCTACACAAAAACACATGGTGTACCGTCTATTGCGGTAGTACCATACGTTCTGAGACAGATTCAAAATGAATACGGTCAGAACCGGCCTTGAATCTAGGTATGAAATTACTGAAAGATTTCAAACAGGTCTTAGATATCTTATTAGCTAACATTAAAGGTGAAGCAGCATCAGTGGCAATGCGCCAAAAATTAAAAGAACTTGCTATTACTGAGCAACCGTATGAACTTGCCAGAATTATTGAAAAATCCTATGAAGAACTAGGAAGAGATTGCTTGGGAGGGAAACCTGTAAAGCCTGAACTAACAGAAAATCCTGAAAAGGTTTTTTCAAAAACAATCTAACTACTCCTAAAAAGAAATGGGAAAATAGTAGACAGTCACTTCCTAAAGAGAAGCGTTCTCAATCCAGAGGTAGATCTCCTCAAAAGGAGCACTCTGAAAAGAGATATAACCTTAGAAATAGAGATAATTTGAGAAAACCTGATAGATATCAAGATACTGATACACGATCTTCTCGTACCTTTCAGACTTCCTCGCAGAAATCCGAAAGAAGAGGACGATCAGAACACAAAGAAGAACGGGTGAAGTCCAAAGACAAACAACACGTTCCAAAAAATAAGAAAAGCCAATTCTCCAAAAAGAAGGTAGCAAGAATTAAAATCCGACATGCTGAGGATCTTGAGGACACAACTCAAGAACGGGGAGTGGGCCCAGACAATGCTGGACAGCGCAGCAGAGGTCACCATAGCTCACGGGATCCTCAAATATTCTCTGGAGACAGTGGATCTGAATGAATGCATTCAGGTTGAAACTGCTGATACCAGGGTTAGTGTTCCCCATAAGTTATATGAAGTAACACTCCGAATAGAAGGGGACATAACTAGAAAAATAAAAGCACTCTTTTGGGAAAAATTATCTAAAGGTTATGACATCCTTCTAGCTGAAAAAGACTGGCCACCTGAATTTGTCAGGGAGTGCCCACATGGCGAAGAGATCATTATGCCAGCCTTCTCTAATCATATTCATATTCATAAAAAATACACCTATGCCAGAAAATGGGCTGTTGCCCAGGCTCCAGCATTATATAAAAATCATGTGGGATCACATTCTCCTCACCACAAAATCCAGTTAAAAAATCAACCTACTGCTCAGAGGCAGTGTCCAGTAAAGCAGGAAGCTAAAAAGCAAGTCAGGGGATCTTAGATCAACTTGAATACCAGGGGGTGATTGAAACATGCACCTCATCAATGAACAATCATTTGTTTCCTGTCTCCAAACCAGACGATACATATTGTCTAGTTTTGAATTACAGACATTTAAACTCTTAACAAAATTCACACAGTGCAGCACTGATGAATAATATAGTTCAGAAGAAATATAAAACTACTTTAGATATTTCAAACGGCTTTTTCTGTCAAAACATTGCACCAGAAAGCAGGTACTTGGCCGCTTTCTCAATAATGGGGACACAACGACACTTCTGTCGTCTCCCCAGGGATTCAAGAACAGTCCTGGGTTATTTTTAGCCAGAGAGTAACAGAGTTACATAAAATGTACGATGATGAGGCATTATCCTATGTCGATGACATCTATCTTACAGATGATGATTTGGACAGGCACTTGAACAGGGTGAACACCATAATACTTGGATTCGCCTCTGAAGGGTATAAATTCAACTTTAAAAAATCAAGAATTGCCCACCTCAACATCCTATTCTTAGGATACAAACTTTCAAGTGAAGGCAAGAGCCTGGCAGCAAACTGTTTAGAAAAATGTGCGCTGCTCCAAACTCCAAAAACGTTGAAAACTTGCAGTCAATTCTAGGATTCCTAAATTTTGGAAGAACTTACATTCTGAATTACGCAGAAATGGTTAAACCTCTCTACTAATTAATCAAACCTGATTTCAAAACAACTAATTGGACTCAAAAACACACAGAAATTCAGCGTTCAGTACACACAGACATGTTGGCAACAATACACTTACAAACATGCGACAATGTACTCAACCTTGTTATCTGAATCATCCCAGGGAGATGCGGGTTCACATACCTAACCTTTAATGAAGGTGAAAAGGTACCAATAGCTTACAAATCACACTTGTACACACAAGCTGAAATGAAATTCACTTCAACAGAAAAAATTCTGACAGCGGTTCAGACATCTGTAACAAAGGAGAGAGCCCTCGCACAGGGTAAACACATTAAAATCTTTAACCCTGTACCTGCCTTAAAGGCAGTGACAAAGGCAAGCATTCTAAATGCAAAAGCTCTACATCCAAGATGGATGCAATGGGTTAATTCTCTTGCTGCAACAGATGTTGAATACGTTTTTGACCCTTACTTGAAGACACAAGAATTTCTCCAATACATACAAGAATGTCCTCTGACTACTGAAATTCTACCTCTAGAACATTACAGCTGTATAATATATACAGACGGATCAGCACAGCCCACGATTGGTTGTAAACAAGCTTAGAATGCTGCGTGGGTGATTGTTTAAGGTCGCTGGCACGATGATAAATTCAGATCTATGGTAACAAAAATTCAGTCACTAGGAGACTGTACAGCTCAGCGAGCCGAGCTACAGGCATTTAAGATGGCACTTGAAAATACCGATCGTGAATTCCCCACACTCATAGTGTACGATTCATATTACTACATCCAGTCTACAATTAATACTTGCAGACCTGGGTTCAAAATGGTTTAAAAGACGCAAAAGGTGGCACAATTGAGCATAAAATGCTTTGGGAACAAGTAGTTCTTTTACAGAAAGAACTACAAAAGGCTCACGTGATTCATACACCGAGTCATCAGCATAATGGCGTTCATGTTGCAGGAAATTCATTGGCTGATGAAGCCGCAAAGGCAGCTGTGCAAATAGCTTCCGTAACTACAATCAATCGTTCGAAAACAACGATAAACGGTGAAACCATGCTCGCTGTCAATGCCACGAGCAAAGGCAGCGGAGCCGCGTTACTTCTAAATTATTCACTCGAATAAAAATACATATTTGATGCAAACTCTGTTCCTTTTGCTCAAATCCCTGGAGTGGGGGATAGGGTAATTCAAAACAGGAACAGGAGAGGTGCTCTCATTTTTGAAGCACATATGGGAGAGGGTCTGATACATCAGGGGATCTCTAAATCTCCACTACAATTAGAAGAGATGTACTAGTGGCCAGGGATGAAAGCTCACGTACACGAATTCGGAATTAATTGCGATGACTGTTACAAATACCACAACTTTGAAAGCCACCAGATTCCTGACTACAGCATAGCCAGCCCAGTACAGACACCACTGTTAGACAGCATTAGGCTTTCTACACGCAGACGTCACCATGGACGAATGCGGTCCCACAAATATTAAGACAAGATTCATTTGGATGTGGCCTCAGCACTCAGCGGACGCCCGAACAGTTATAAAAGATTTGTCTTTATCGGCATATACGCAATCGGCACGCTACATTCTGACCAGGGTCCTGCGTTTAGCTCTAGGGCTTACAAGGAGGCCATGGCCAGCTTGGGCGTTGCATTGCAATTTTCGAGTCCATTCCATCCTGAGGGAAATTTGGTTGTGGAGAGGAAAAACTGTGACATAAAGCAATCTATAGCAGCTAGGGTATTATTTTCGGGTGATGGGTGGGTCAAACATCTAATAAATGTCCAACGTAGTCTTAATAACCTGCCAAGAAATTCTCTGGGTGGAATCACTCCATATGAAATCCTTTTTGGTTGAAGACCTCGATCCTCACACTTTTTTAATTTTTCTTTTTTTATTTATTTACTTATAAAGCGCCTGAATCGACTCCCGGAGGAGTATCTCCGCGCTGGGAAATGTATTATCAGATGGAATTATTGCTCAGGCGCTGAAAAGAAACGTTTTCACTTGTTTCCTAAAGGCAGAATGCTCCGCACTTAAGCGGAGCTGAGCGGTTAGCTTTTTCCAATTACTGGGGCCAGGCACAGACAGGGCTTTACCACCCTGTCTGGTCCGTTTTATTCTTGGTACATTGAGTAGGTGTTTGGCTACCGACCGCGAAGACCATGTGGGGACATATATATGAAATTTATCTTTCATATATTTTGGGCCTTGGTTCAACAATGCCTTGTGAATGATGCAATGGATTTTAAACTGCACCTGTTTCCGAATTGGCAGCCAATGTAATTGCTGGAGCAATGGCTTGGAGGCTGATCTTACAGGGGCATTCAGAATCAGCCTGGCCGCTGTGTTCTGCATGACCTGTAGTCTGTCTAAGGCTGATTTATTGGCTGCTAGTAATAAACCATTGCAGTAATCCAGTCGATTCAATACAAGTGCCTGGGTTATCGTCTTACGTGCAGAGTCCGGTAATAAGGACAACATTCGACGAAACATCCTTAATATATGGAAACAGGCTCCAGCAGTTTGGGCAGCATCGGCTTTCATTGTCAGAGTCTGTTCCAAGCGGACCCCTAGGTTTTTAATGTCTGTTTTAGGAGCAGGCGATATACCCATATCCGATGGCCACCAATCCGGTGACCACAATAACTTGGCCTCTCCAAACAGCATGATCTCGGTCTTTCCTACGTTACACTGAAGATAATTATTCTTCATCCACTTGTAAATTTTTCCCATTCCAATGGAGAATGCCCTTTTCACCTCCTGCGTGAATTTTTCGAATGGAAACAGCAGTTGGGTATCATCCACATATGAAACAGGGATAAATCCGCTGCTTCTAAATAGTTCTGCCAAGGGAGCCACATAGATATTAAAAAGACTATTTCTGCTTACAAAGTGAACTAGGATACCAAGCGTTGTGCCTGGCTATACTTAACACAGGGGTGTGTTTTAAAGGGGCTATGGAGTTTACCACCTCTAAAATGGCAGTGTTATACTTGTTCAATGCTGCTACCATGTGATCTGATTCTGAGATACATGGTTCAATAAAAGTAGTGCTAAAATTATCTGGGTTGATCTTGTTCCAGCATCTAGTCCAACCCTCTTTATTAGTACTGGCTACAGGACTTTCCTGAGCTGTTTGAATACTGAATTCAATAAGACTATGATCAGTCCATGATAGGGTTTGAGGGGCCTTGCACTGAAGGGTGGGGTAGTTTGAAAAAATAATGTCTAGAGTATGCCCTGCTAAATGGGTGGGGCCCTCATTTAACTTTGTTAATCCAAGAGTTGATAGTTCTTCTATTAGCCATTCTGTGCCTTTATTCATTTCACTTCAGTGGTAGAACAAAAACTCTTTGATATCAAAGATCATTTGGCTGTTTTGCAGGACTTAAATGAAACAAGAAGAAGTCTAAGCAATACCAGCGAAAAGCCAACGACCACTGAAGAAAAACCACCTGTCCCAGCAAGACCTGCCTGGATTCTGGGGATCTGGTCAGGGAGAAAATAGTGGACAAGAAGGAATTTGGGCCTTCTTACAGAAAACCAGTACCTGTACTAGCAATCCATGGATCAAGAACAGTAATACTGCCGCCCCTTGCTGGAAAAAAGGAGAACCGGTCTGTATCAATTGAACTGGTAAAACCACACCATGTGGCCAATAATAAGTAGTAGGCCCAGTGGACTCCCAAGATGTAGCAGATGACCAAGTCCTGCTACTATCCAAGAGGTTCAAACTGAAAGACTTATCACCTTTGATAAACCTGCAGTGAGAAAAGTAGGACTATGCAACAAAGCCATGGAACTTGTACCTCTTGAAACCCAAATAACAGTTCGGCAAGAAACTCCTGTCTACAATGAGGTAGCATCTGACTATACAAACATGTCAAGGGAACAAGCAACTCCAGCGATTTCAACAAATCTGGGTGCAATACCAACAATTGACAGAACTGCCTCTGGCTATTTTATCAACTTCAATAACTTTTCTGAGGATCCAACTGAACCTGAAACTACGCCAGCAGAGAAATCTTTCAAGGAAAAAGTAAAGGAACTTGGTCAAGAGCTTACAAATACATATCTGGTTTCACCATGGGTTGTTGAACTTTGGATTGTGTTAGGTGTACTTTATCTACTGCTAAGGCTCATTCTTGTTTTAAGTTTGGGAAAGCTGATAGATGGAAAGCACATTAAAATCGACACAGCAAGTAAGAACATCAACTTGCTCCTGAAGCCAAACAAATCATCTCATCGTAAATAACGAGACCTGTCATCAGTGAACATCACAGCGGTCCCACTACCTGGTGGAATAGCATGGGATACAAAATGTATGGCCCTGTTGAGCTGCTAAAGATTCCTCATCAATTTAAGGTTTTCTTGATTGATTTCGTCTCACCAAGCACATTTTCTGATGATTGGGACTTTGAGACTGGTAATAACATTATGGCAGACTTAGAAATGTCAGCAACATTTACAAAACATGAATACTTAGAAGGTTCATCAAATTATGAAGAAATGTATTGTTTTAATCATTTTGGCCATCATTACTTGCTTAAAGCTGCGGACCCTAGAAATGTTTTAACTTATAATCAATGGGAACATTGTCCAACAGCTCCAAAACGTAGTTCTAAAACGTTTCTTAGAAAATTTCCATATTTCACAGGTTTTAATGTTACAAACCCAGAAATTTTGTACTTTAAAAATGTGAATAAGACAGGCATGAAAAGTATGTTGACAAATACTAAAAAAGCTGCCTTTTATACTGAATTGTCCACCTTAGGCTTTGAATTTTGGAAAGACAACATTGAGACAAAAACAGTTTGGGGCACAAAAGACTTGCAGGTACAAGGTTTAGAAGCATTGTTCAGAGCCTGCATCATCCTGACAGTAATTTTACTTCAGATGGGGTAGACGTAAGTTATATTTTACAACAGAACAGAACACATCCTGAATGAAAAAATGGTTAAAATGGCCCACAGACACGAATAACTGTCAAGATAGATTCCTGAACAAGACACAAGGGTTCACAGTAACTCAGCCAGATCCAAGATATATCCAAAGACAACATCCAGGGATAATAACAACTTATAGCATAGGAAAACTATGCCTTGAGTGGCTACAGAGATCCCCCGAAAATCCTACACTCTGCTGACGAGGAACAATAATTCCGAAACACCGGTGTCCAGAGTTGGTGCTGCAACCTTGCTGAAACACACGAATCTTCGAATTAGCGCACACGCTACAAATACTGCATCTACCGTGATGCTCCTGGGGTTCACCCGCTGGTGGGTGGAGTCGGAGTGCGACCCTAGACTTTTCAGTTAAATTGGCTCCCTCGAGCTAGAGCTGACGAGCTCGGATCAAGCACCCACGCGCCTTGAGAGGTATCAACCTGAGAACACTTGGCAGCCTGCACAGCAAACCCCCGAAAATCCTACACTCTGCTGACGAGGAACAATAATTCCGAAACACCGGTGTCCAGAGTTGGTGCTGCAACCTTGCTGAAACACACGAATCTTCGAATTAGCGCACACGCTACAAAGACTGCATCTACCGTGATGCTCCTGGGGTTCACCCGCTGGTGGGTGGAGTCGGAGTGCGACCCTAGACTTTTCAGTTAAATTGGCTCCCTCGAGCTAGAGCTGACGAGCTCGGATCACGCACCCACGCGCCTTGAGAGGTATCAACCTGAGAACACTTGGCAGCCTGCACAGCAAACCCCCGAAAATCCTACACTCTGCTGACGAGGAACAATAATTCCGAAACACCGGTGTCCAGAGTTGGTGCTGAAACCTTGCTGAAACACACGAATCTTCGAATTAGCGCACGCGCTACAAAGACTGCATCTACCGTGATGCTCCTGGGGTTCACCCGCTGGTGGGTGGAGTCGGAGTGCGACCCTAGACTTTTCAGTTAAATTGGCTCCCTCGAGCTAGAGCTGACAAGCTCGGATCAAGCACCCACGCGCCTTGAGAGGTATCAACATGAGAGCACTTGGCAGCCTGCACAGCAAACCCCCGAAAATCCTACACTCTGCTGACGAGGAACAATAATTCCGAAACACCGGTGTCCAGAGTTGGTGCTGCAACCTTGCTGAAACACACGAATCTTCGAATTAGCGCACACGCTACAAAGACTGCATCTACCGTGATGCTCCTGGGGTTCACCCGCTGGTGGGTGGAGTCGGAGTGCGACCCTAGACTTTTCAGTTAAATTGGCTCCCTCGAGCTAGAGCTGACGAGCTCGGATCACGCACCCACGCGCCTTGAGAGGTATCAACCTGAGAACACTTGGCAGCCTGCACAGCAAACCCCCGAAAATCCTACACTCTGCTGACGAGGAACAATAATTCCGAAACACCGGTGTCCAGAGTTGGTGCTGCAACCTTGCTGAAACACACGAATCTTCAAATTAGCGCACACGCTACAAAGACTGCATCTACCGTGATGCTCCTGGGGTTCACCCGCTGGTGGGTGGAGTCGGAGTGCGACCCTAGACTTTTCAGTTAAATTGGCTCCCTCGAGCTAGAGCTGACGAGCTCGGATCACGCACCCACGCGCCTTGAGAGGTATCAACCTGAGAACACTTGGCAGCCTGCACAGCAAACCCCCGAAAATCCTACACTCTGCTGACGAGGAACAATAATTCCGAAACACCGGTGTCCAGAGTTGGTGCTACAACCTTGCTGAAACACACGAATCTTCGAATTAGCGCACACGCTACAAAGACTGCATCTACCGTGATGCTCCTGGGGTTCACCCGCTGGTGGGTGGAGTCGGAGTGCGACCCTAGACTTTTCAGTTAAATTGGCTCCCTCGAGCTAGAGCTGACGAGCTCGGATCACGCACCCACGCGCCTTGAGAGGTATCAACCTGAGAACACTTGGCAGCCTGCACAGCAAACCCCCGAAAATCCTACACTCTGCTGACGAGGAACAATAATTCCGAAACACCGGTGTCCAGAGTTGGTGCTGCAACCTTGCTGAAACACACGAATCTTTGAATTAGCGCACACGCTACAAAGACTGCATCTACCGTGATGCTCCTGGGGTTCACCCGCTGGTGGGTGGAGTCGGAGTGCGACCCTAGACTTTTCAGTTAAATTGGCTCCCTCGAGCTAGAGCTGACGAGCTCGGATCACGCACCCACGCGCCTTGAGAGGTATCAACCTGAGAACACTGGGCAGCCTGCACAGCAAACCCCCGAAAATCCTACACTCTGCTGACGAGGAACAATAATTCCGAAACACCGGTTTCCAGAGTTGGTGCTGCAACCTTGCTGAAACACACGAATCTTCGAATTAGCGCACATGCTACAAAGACTGCATCTACCATGATGCTCCTGGGGTTCACCTGCTGGTGGGTGGAGTCGGAGTGCGACCCTAGACTTTTCAGTTAAATTGGCTCCCTCGAGCTAGAGCTGACGAGCTCGGATCACGCACCGACGCGCCTTGAGAGGTATCAACCTGAGAACACTTTGCAGCCTGCACAGCAAACCCCCGAAAATCCTACACTCTGCTGACGAGGAACAATAATTCCGAAACACCGGTGTCCAGAGTTGGTGCTGCAACCTTGCTGAAACACACGAATCTTCGAATTAGCGCACACGCTACAAAGACTGCATCTACCGTGATGCTCCTGGGGTTCACCCGCTGTAGGGTGGAGTCGGAGTGCGACCCTAGACTTTTCAGTTAAATTGGCTCCCTCGAGCTAGAGCTGACGAGCTTGGATCACGCACCCACGCGCCTTGAGAGGTATCAACCTGAGAACACTTGGCAGCCTGCACAGCAAACCCCCGAAAATCCTACACTCTGCTGACGAGGAACAATAATTCCGAAACACCGGTGTCCAGAGTTGGTGCTGCAACATTGCTGAAACACACGAATCTTCGAATTAGCGCACACGCTACAAAGACTGCATCTACCGTGATGCTCCTGGGGTTCACCCGCTGGTGGGTGGAGTCGGAGTGCGACCCTAGACTTTTCAGTTAAATTGGCTCCCTCGAGCTAGAGCTGACGGCCTCGGATCACGCACCCACGCGCCTTGAGAGGTATCAACCTGAGAACACTTGGCAGCCTGCACAGCAAACCCCCGAAAATCCTACACTCTGCTGACGAGGAACAATAATTCCGAAACACCGGTGTCCAGAGTTGGTGCTGCAACCTTGCTGAAACACACGAATCTTCAAATTAGCGCACACGCTACAAAGTCTGCATCTACCGTGATGCTCCTGGGGTTCACCCGCTGGTGGGTGGAGTCGGAGTGCGACTCTAGACTTTTCAGTTAAATTAGCTCCCTCGAGCTAGAGCTGACGAGCTCAGATCACGCACCCACGCGCCTTGAGAGGTATCAACCTGAGAACACTTGGCAGCCTGCACAGCAAACCCCCGAAAATCCTACACTCTGCTGACGAGGAACAATAATTCCAAAACACCGGTGTCCAGAGTTGGTGCTGCAACCTTGCTGAAACACACGAATCTTCGAATTAGCGCACACGCTACAAAGACTGCATCTACCGTGATGCTCCTGGGGTTCACCCGCTGGTGGGTGGAGTCGGAGTGCGACCCTAGACTTTTCAGTTAAATTGGCTCCCTCGAGCTAGAGCTGACGAGCTCGGATCACGCCCCCACGCGCCTTGAGAGGTATCAACCTGAGAACACTTGGCAGCCTGCACAGCAAACCCCCGAAAATCCTCCACTCTGCTGACGAGGAACAATAATTCCGAAACACCGGTGTCCAGAGTTGGTGCTGCAACCTTGCTGAAACACACGAATCTTCGAATTAGCGCACACGCTACAAAGACTGCATCTACCGTGATGCTCCTGGGGTTCACCCGCTGGTGGGTGGAGTCGGAGTGCGACCCTAGACTTTTCAGTTAAATTGGCTCCCTCGAGCTAGAGCTGACGAGCTCGGATCACGCACCCACGCGCCTTGAGAGGTATCAACCTGAGAACACTTGGCAGCCTGCACAGCAAACCCCCGAAAATCCTACACTCTGCTGACGAGGAACAATAATTCCGAAACACCGGTGTCCAGAGTTGGTGCTGCAACCTTTCTGAAACACACGAATCTTTGAATTAGCGCACACGCTACAAAGACTGCATCTACCATGATGCTCCTGGGGTTCACCCGCTGGTGGGTGGAGTCGGAGTGCGACCCTAGACTTTTCAGTTAAATTGGCTCCCTCGAGCTAGAGCTGACGGGCTCGGATCACGCACCCACGCGCCTTGAGAGGTATCAACCTGAGAACACTTGGCAGCCTGCACAGCAAACCCCCGAAAATCCTACACTCTGCTGACGAGGAACAATAATGCCGAAACACTGGTGTCCAGAGTTGGTGCTGCAACTTTGCTGAAACACACGAATCTTCGAATTAGCGCACACGCTACAAAGACGGCATCTACCGTGATGCTCCTGGGGTTCACCCGCTGGTGGGTGGAGTCGGAGTGCGACCCTAGACTTTTCAGTTAAATTGGCTCCCTCGAGCTAGAGCTGACGAGCTCGGATCACGCACCCACGCGCCTTGAGAGGTATCAACCTGAGAACACTTGGCAGCCTGCACAGCAAACCCCCGAAAATCCTACACTCTGCTGACGAGGAACAATAATTCCGAAACACAGGTGTCCAGAGTTGGTGCTGCAACATTGCTGAAACACACGAATCTTCGAATTAGCGCACACGCTACAAAGACTGCATCTACCGTGATGCTCCTGGGGTTCACCCGCTGGTGGGTGGAGTCGGAGTGCGACCCTAGACTTTTCAGTTAAATTGGCTCCCTCGAGCTAGAGCTGACGAGCTCGGATCACGCACCCACGCGCCTTGAGAGGTATCAACCTGAGAACACTTGGCAGCCTGCACAGCAAACCCCTGAAAATCCTACACTCTGCTGACGAGGAACAATAATTCCGAAACACTGGTGTCCAGAGTTGGTGCTGCAACCTTGCTGAAACACACGAATCTTCAAATTAGCGCACACGCTACAAAGACTTCATCTACCGTGATGCTCCTGGGGTTCACCCACTGGTGGGTGGAGTCGGAGTGCGACCCTAGACTTTTCAGTTAAATTGGCTCCCTCGAGCTAGAGCTGACGAGCTCGGATCACGCACCCACGCGCCTTGAGAGGTATCAACCTGAGAACACTTGGCAGCCTGCACAGCAAACCCCCGAAAATCCTACACTCTGCTGACGAGGAACAATAATTCCGAAACACCGGTGTCCAGAGTTGGTGCTGCAACCTTGCTGAAACACACGAATCTTCGAATTAGCGCACACGCTACAAAGACTGCATCTACCGTGATGCTCCTGGGGTTCACCCGCTGGTGGGTGGAGTCAGAGTGCGACCCTAGACTTTTCAGTTAAATTGGCTCCCTCGAGCTAGAGCTGACGAGCTCGGATCACGCACCCACGCGCCTTGAGAGGTATCAACCTGAGAACACTTGGCAGCCTGCACAGCAAACCCCCGAAAATCCTACACTCTGCTGACGAGGAACAATAATTCCGAAACACCGGTGTCCAGAGTTGGTGCTGCAACCTTGCTGAAACACACGAATCTTCGAATTAGCGCACACGCTACAAAGACTGCATCTACCGTGATGCTCCTGGGGTTCACCCGCTGGTGGGTGGAGTCGGAGTGCGACCCTAGACTTTTCAGTTAAATTGGCTCCCTCGAGCTAGAGCTGACGAGCTCGGATCACGCACCCACGCGCCTTGAGAGGTATCAACCTGAGAACACTTGGCAGCCTGCACAGCAAACCCCCGAAAATCCTACACTCTGTTGACGAGGAACAATAATTCCGAAACACCGGTGTCCAGAGTTGGTGCTGCAACCTTGCTGAAACACACGAATCTTTGAATTAGCGCACACGCTACAAAGACTGCATCTACCGTGATGCTCCTGGGGTTCACCCGCTGGTGGGTGGAGTCGGAGTGCGACCCTAGACTTTTCAGTTAAATTGGCTCCCTCGAGCTAGAGCTGACGAGCTCGGATCACGCACCCATGCGCCTTGAGAGGTATCAACCTGAGAACACTTGGCAGCCTGCACAGCAACCCCCCGAAAATCCTACACTCTGCTGACGAGGAACAATAATTCCGAAACACCGGTGTCCAGAGTTGGTGCTGCAACCTTGCTGAAACACACGAATCTTCGAATTAGCGCACACGCTACAAAGACTGCATCTACCGTGATGCTCCTGGGGTTCACCCGCTGGTGGGTGGAGTCGGAGTGCGACCCTAGACTTTTCAGTTAAATTGGCTCCCTCGAGCTAGAGCTGACGAGCTCGGATCACGCACCCACGCGCCTTGAGAGGTATCAACCTGAGAACACTTGGCAGCCTGCACAGCAAACCCCAGAAAATCCTACACTCTGCTGACGAGGAACAATAATTCCGAAACACCGGTTTCCAGAGTTGGTGCTGCAACCGTGCTGAAACACACAAATCTTCGAATTAGCGCACACGCTACAAAGACTGCATCTACCGTGATGCTCCTGGGGTTCACCCGCTGGTGGGTGGAGTCGGAGTGCGACCCTAGACTTTTCAGTTAAATTGGCTCCCTCGAGCTAGAGCTGACGAGCTCGGATCACGCACCCACGCGCCTTGAGAGGTATCAACCTGAGAACACTTGGCAGCCTGCACAGCAAACCCCCGAAAATCCTACACTCTGCTGACGAGGAACAATAATTCCGAAACACCGGTGTCCAGAGTTGGTGCTGCAACCTTGCTGAAACACACGAATCTTTGAATTAGCGCACACGCTACAAAGACTGCATCTACCGTGATGCTCCTGGGGTTCACCCGCTGGTGGGTGGAGTCGGAGTGCGACCCTAGACTTTTCAGTTAAATTGGCTCCCTCGAGCTAGAGCTGACGAGCTCGGATCACGCACCCACGCGCCTTGAGAGGTATCAACCTGAGAACACTTGGCAGCCTGCACAGCAAACCCCCGAAAATCCTACACTCTGCTGACGAGGAACAATAATTCCGAAACACCGGTGTCCAGAGTTGGTGCTGCAACCTTGCTGAAACACACAAATCTTCGAATTAGCGCACACGCTACAAAGACTGCATCTACCGTGATGCTCCTGGGGTTCACCCGCTGGTGGGTGGAGTCGGAGTGCGACCCTAGACTTTTCAGTTAAATTGGCTCCCTCGAGCTAGAGCTGACGAGCTCGGATCACGCACCCACGCGCCTTGAGAGGTATCAACCTAAGAACACTTTGCAGCCTGCACAGCAAACCCCCGAAAATCCTACACTCTGCTGAGGAGGAACAATATTTCCGAAACACCGGTGTCCAGAGTTGGTGCTGCAACCTTGCTGAAACACACGAATCTTCGAATTAGCGCACACGCTACAAAGACTGCATCTACCGTGATGCTCCTGGGGTTCACCCGCTGTAGGGTGGAGTCGGAGTGCGACCCTAGACTTTTCAGTTAAATTGGCTCCCTCGAGCTAGAGCTGACGAGCTCGGATCACGCACCCACGCGCCTTGAGAGGTATCAACCTAAGAACACTTTGCAGCCTGCACAGCAAACCCCCGAAAATCCTACACTCTGCTGAGGAGGAACAATATTTCCGAAACACCGGTGTCCAGAGTTGGTGCTGCAACCTTGCTGAAACACACGAATCTTCGAATTAGCGCACACGCTACAAAGACTGCATCTACCGTGATGCTCCTGGGGTTCACCCGCTGTAGGGTGGAGTCGGAGTGCGACCCTAGACTTTTCAGTTAAATTGGCTCCCTCGAGCTAGAGCTGACGAGCTCGGATCACGCACCCACGTGCCTTGAGAGGTATCAACCTGAGAACACTTGGCAGCCTGCACAGCAAACCCCCGAAAATCCTACACTCTGCTGACGAGGAACAATATTTCCGAAACACCGGTGTCCAGAGTTGGTGCTGCAACCTTGCTGAAACACACGAATCTTCGAATTAGCGCACACGCTACAAAGACTGCATCTACCGTGATGCTCCTGGGGTTCACCCGCTGGTGGGTGGAGTCGGAGTGCGACCCTAGACTTTTCAGTTAAATTGGCTCCCTCGAGCTAGAGCTGACGAGCTCGGATCACGCACCCACGCGCCTTGAGAGGTATCAACCTGAGAACACTTGGCAGCCTGCACAGCAAACCCCCGAAAATCCTACACTCTGCTGACGAGGAACAATAATTCCGAAACACCGGTGTCCAGAGTTGGTGCTGCAACCTTGCTGAAACACACGAATCTTTGAATTAGCGCACACGCTACAAAGACTGCATCTACCGTGATGCTCCTGGGGTTCACCCGCTGGTGGGTGGAGTCGGAGTGCGACCCTAGACTTTTCAGTTAAATTGGCTCCCTCGAGCTAGAGCTGACGAGCTCGGATCACGCACCCACGCGCCTTGAGAGGTATCAACCTGAGAACACTTGGCAGCCTGCACAGCAAACCCCCGAAAATCCTACACTCTGCTGACGAGGAACAATAATTCCGAAACACCGGTGTCCAGAGTTGGTGCTGCAACCTTGCTGAAACACACGAATCTTCGAATTAGCGCACACGCTACAAAGACTGCATCTACCGTGATGCTCCTGGGGTTCACCCGCTGGTGGGTGGAGTCGGAGTGCGACCCTAGACTTTTCAGTTAAATTGGCTCCCTCGAGCTAGACCTGAAGAGCTCGGATCACGCACCCACGCGCCTTGAGAGGTATCAACCTAAGAACACTTTGCAGCCTGCACAGCAAACCCCCGAAAATCCTACACTCTGCTGACGAGGAACAATATTTCCGAAACACCGGTGTCCAGAGTTGGTGCTGCAACCTTGCTGAAACACACGAATCTTCGAATTAGCGCACACGCTACAAAGACTGCATCTACCGTGATGCTCCTGGGGTTCACCCGCTGTAGGGTGGAGTCGGAGTGCGACCCTAGACTTTTCAGTTAAATTGGCTCCCTCGAGCTAGAGCTGACGAGCTCGGATCACGCACCCACGCGCCTTGAGAGGTATCAACCTGAGAACACTTGGCAGCCTGCACAGCAAACCCCCGAAAATCCTACACTCTGCTGACGAGGAACAATAATTCCGAAACACAGGTGTCCAGAGTTGGTGCTGCAACCGTGCTGAAACACACGAATCTTCGAATTAGCGCACACGCTACAAAGACTGCATCTACCGTGATGCTCCTGGGGTTCACCTGCTGGTGGGTGGAGTCGGAGTGCGACCCTAGACTTTTCAGTTAAATTGGCTCCCTCGAGCTAGAGCTGACGAGCTCGGATCACGCACCCACGCGCCTTGAGAGGTATCAACCTGAGAACACTTGGCAGCCTGCACAGCAAACCCCCGAAAATCCTACACTCTGCTGACGAGGAACAATAATTCCGAAACACCGGTGTCCAGAGTTGGTGCTGCAACCTTGCTGAAACACACGAATCTTCAAATTAGCGCACACGCTACAAAGACTGCATCTACCGTGATGCTCCTGGGGTTCACCCGCTGGTGGGTGGAGTCGGAGTGCGACCCTAGACTTTTCAGTTAAATTGGCTCCCTCGAGCTAGAGCTGACGAGCTCGGATCACGCACCCACGCGCCTTGAGAGGTATCAACCTGAGAACACTTGGCAGCCTGCACAGCAAACCCCCGAAAATCCTACACTCTGCTGACGAGGAACAATAATTCCGAAACACCGGTGTCCAGAGTTGGTGCTGCAACCTTGCTGAAACACACGAATCTTCGAATTAGCGCACACGCTACAAAGACTGCATCTACTGTGATGCTCCTGGGGTTCACCCGCTGGTGGGTGGAGTCGGAGTGCGACCCTAGACTTTTCAGTTAAATTGGCTCCCTCGAGCTAGAGCTGACGAGCTCGGATCACGCACCCACGCGCCTTGAGAGGTATCAACCTGAGAACACTTGGCAGCCTGCACAGCAAACCCCCGAAAATCCTACACTCTGCTGACGAGGAACAATAATTCCGAAACACCGGTGTCCAGAGTTGGTGCTGCAACCTTGCTGAAACACACAAATCTTCGAATTAGCGCACACGCTACAAAGACTGCATCTACCGTGATGCTCCTGGGGTTCACCCGCTGGTGGGTGGAGTCGGAGTGCGACCCTAGACTTTTCAGTTAAATTGGCTCCCTCGAGCTAGAGCTGACGAGCTCGGATCACGCACCCACGCGCCTTGAGAGGTATCAACCTAAGAACACTTTGCAGCCTGCACAGCAAACCCCCGAAAATCCTACACTCTGCTGACGAGGAACAATATTTCCGAAACACCGGTGTCCAGAGTTGGTGCTGCAACCTTGCTGAAACACACGAATCTTCAAATTAGCGCACACGCTACAAAGACTGCATCTACCGTGATGCTCCTGGGGTTCACCCGCTGGTGGGTGGAGTCGGAGTGCGACCCTAGACTTTTCAGTTAAATTGGCTCCCTCGAGCTAGAGCTGACAAGCTCGGATCACGCACCCACGCGCCTTGAGAGGTATCAACCTGAGAACACTTGGCAGCCTGCACAGCAAACCCCCGAAAATCCTACACTCTGCTGACGAGGAACAATAATTCCGAAACACCGGTGTCCAGAGTTGGTGCTGCAACCTTGCTGAAACACACGAATCTTCGAATTAGCGCACACGCTACAAAGACTGCATCTACCGTGATGCTCCTGGGGTTCACCCGCTGGTGGGTGGAGTCGGTGTGCGACCCTAGACTTTTCAGTTAAATTGGCTCCCTCGAGCTAGAGCTGACGAGCTCGGATCACGCACCCACGCGCCTTGAGAGGTATCAACCTGAGAACACTTGGCAGCCTGCACAGCAAACCCCCGAAAATCCTACACTCTGCTGACGAGGAACAATAATTCCGAAACACCGGTGTCCAGAGTTGGTGCTGCAACCTTGCTGAAACACACGAATCTTTGAATTAGCGCACACGCTACAAAGACTGCATCTACCGTGATGCTCCTGGGGTTCACCCGCTGGTGGGTGGAGTCGGAGTGCGACCCTAGACTTTTCAGTTAAATTGGCTCCCTCGAGCTAGAGCTGACGAGCTCGGATCACGCACCCATGCGCCTTGAGAGGTATCAACCTGAAAACACTTGGCAGCCTGCACAGCAACCCCCCGAAAATCCTACACTCTGCTGACGAGGAACAATAATTCCGAAACACCGGTGTCCAGAGTTGGTGCTGCAACCTTGCTGAAACACACGAATCTTCGAATTAGCGCACACGCTACAAAGACTGCATCTACCGTGATGCTCCTGGGGTTCACCCGCTGGTGGGTGGAGTCGGAGTGCGACCCTAGACTTTTCAGTTAAATTGGCTCCCTCGAGCTAGAGCTGACGAGCTCGGATCACGCACCCACGCGCCTTGAGAGGTATCAACCTGAGAACACTTGGCAGCCTGCACAGCAAACCCCCGAAAATCCTACACTCTGCTGACGAGGAACAATATTTCCGAAACACCGGTGTCCAGAGTTGGTGCTGCAACCTTGCTGAAACACACGAATCTTCGAATTAGCGCACACGCTACAAAGACTGCATCTACCGTGATGCTCCTGGGGTTCACCCGCTGGTGGGTGGAGTCGGAGTGCGACCCTAGACTTTTCAGTTAAATTGGCTCCCTCGAGCTAGAGCTGACGAGCTCGGATCACGCACCCACGTGCCTTGAGAGGTATCAACCTGAGAACACTTGGCAGCCTGCACAGCAAACCCCCGAAAATCCTACACTCTGCTGACGAGGAACAATATTTCCGAAACACCGGTGTCCAGAGTTGGTGCTGCAACCTTGCTGAAACACACGAATCTTCGAATTAGCGCACACGCTACAAAGACTGCATCTACCGTGATGCTCCTGGGGTTCACCCGCTGGTGGGTGGAGTCGGAGTGCGACCCTAGACTTTTCAGTTAAATTGGCTCCCTCGAGCTAGAGCTGACGAGCTCGGATCACGCACCCACGCGCCTTGAGAGGTATCAACCTGAGAACACTTGGCAGCCTGCACAGCAAACCCCCGAAAATCCTACACTCTGCTGACGAGGAACAATAATTCCGAAACACCGGTGTCCAGAGTTGGTGCTGCAACCTTGCTGAAACACACAAATCTTCGAATTAGCGCACACGCTACAAAGACTGCATCTACCGTGATGCTCCTGGGGTTCACCCGCTGGTGGGTGGAGTCGGAGTGCGACCCTAGACTTTTCAGTTAAATTGGCTCCCTCGAGCTAGACCTGACGAGCTCGGATCACGCACCCACGCGCCTTGAGAGGTATCAACCTAAGAACACTTTGCAGCCTGCACAGCAAACCCCCGAAAATCCTACACTCTGCTGACGAGGAACAATATTTCCGAAACACCGGTGTCCAGAGTTGGTGCTGCAACCTTGCTGAAACACACGAATCTTCGAATTAGCGCACACGCTACAAAGACTGCATCTACCGTGATGCTCCTGGGGTTCACCCGCTGTAGGGTGGAGTCGGAGTGCGACCCTAGACTTTTCAGTTAAATTGGCTCCCTCGAGCTAGAGCTGACGAGCTCGGATCACGCACCCACGCGCCTTGAGAGGTATCAACCTGAGAACACTTGGCAGCCTGCACAGCAAACCCCCGAAAATCCTACACTCTGCTGACGAGGAACAATAATTCCGAAACACAGGTGTTCAGAGTTGGTGCTGCAACCGTGCTGAAACACACGAATCTTCGAATTAGCGCACACGCTACAAAGACTGCATCTACCGTGATGCTCCTGGGGTTCACCTGCTGGTGGGTGGAGTCGGAGTGCGACCCTAGACTTTTCAGTTAAATTGGCTCCCTCGAGCTAGAGCTGACGAGCTCGGATCACGCACCCACGCGCCTTGAGAGGTATCAACCTGAGAACACTTGGCAGCCTGCACAGCAAACCCCCGAAAATCCTACACTCTGCTGACGAGGAACAATAATTCCGAAACACCGGTGTCCAGAGTTGGTGCTGCAACCTTGCTGAAACACACGAATCTTCAAATTAGCGCACACGCTACAAAGACTGCATCTACCGTGATGCTCCTGGGGTTCACCCGCTGGTGGGTGGAGTCGGAGTGCGACCCTAGACTTTTCAGTTAAATTGGCTCCCTCGAGCTAGAGCTGACGAGCTCGGATCACGCACCCACGCGCCTTGAGAGGTATCAACCTGAGAACACTTGGCAGCCTGCACAGCAAACCCCCGAAAATCCTACACTCTGCTGACGAGGAACAATAATTCCGAAACACCGGTGTCCAGAGTTGGTGCTGCAACCTTGCTGAAACACACGAATCTTCGAATTAGCGCACACGCTACAAAGACTGCATCTACTGTGATGCTCCTGGGGTTCACCCGCTGGTGGGTGGAGTCGGAGTGCGACCCTAGACTTTTCAGTTAAATTGGCTCCCTCGAGCTAGAGCTGACGAGCTCGGATCACGCACCCACGCGCCTTGAGAGGTATCAACCTGAGAACACTTGGCAGCCTGCACAGCAAACCCCCGAAAATCCTCCACTCTGTTGACGACGAACAATAATTCCGAAACACCGGTGTCCAGAGTTGGTGCTGCAACCTTGCTGAAACACACGAATCTTCGAATTAGCGCACACGCTACAAAGACTGCATCTACCGTGATGCTCCTGGGGTTCACCCGCTGGTGGGTGGAGTCGGAGTGCGACCCTAGACTTTTCAGTTAAATTGGCTCCCTCGAGCTAGAGCTGACGAGCTCGGATCACGCACCCACGCGCCTTGAGAGGTATCAACCTGAGAACACTTGGCAGCCTGCACAGCAAACCCTCGAAAATCCTACACTCTGCTGACGAGGAACAATAATTCCGAAATACCGGTGTCCAGAGTTGGTGCTGCAACCTTGCTGAAACACACGAATCTTCGAATTAGCGCACACGCTACAAAGACTGCATCTACCGTGATGCTCCTGGGGTTCACCCGCTGGTGGGTGGAGTCGGAGTGCGACCCTAGACTTTTCAGTTAAATTGGCTCCCTCAAGCTAGAGCTGACGAGCTCGGATCACGCACCCACGCGCCTTGAGAGGTATCAACCTAAGAACACTTTGCAGCCTGCACAGCAAACCCCCGAAAATCCTACACTCTGCTGACGAGGAACAATATTTCCGAAACACCGGTGTCCAGAGTTGGTGCTGCAACCTTGCTGAAACACACGAATCTTCAAATTAGCGCACACGCTACAAAGACTGCATCTACCGTGATGCTCCTGGGGTTCACCCGCTGTAGGGTGGAGTCGGAGTGCGACCCTAGACTTTTCAGTTAAATTGGCTCCCTCGAGCTAGAGCTGACGAGCTCGGATCACGCACCCATGCGCCTTGAGAGGTATCAACCTGAGAACACTTGGCAGCCTGCACAGCAAACCCCCGAAAATCCTACACTCTGCTGACGAGGAACAATAATTCCGAAACACCGGTGTCCAGAGTTGGTGCTGCAACCTTGCTGAAACACACAAATCTTCGAATTAGCGCACACGCTACAAAGACTGCATCTACCGTGATGCTCCTGGGGTTCACCCGCTGGTGGGTGGAGTCGGAGTGCGACCCTAGACTTTTCAGTTAAATTGGCTCCCTCGAGCTAGACCTGACGAGCTCGGATCACGCACCCACGCGCCTTGAGAGGTATCAACCTAAGAACACTTTGCAGCCTGCACAGCAAACCCCCGAAAATCCTACACTCTACTGACGAGGAACAATATTTCCGAAACACCGGTGTCCAGAGTTGGTGCTGCAACCTTGCTGAAACACACGAATCTTCGAATTAGCGCACACGCTACAAAGACTGCATCTACCGTGATGCTCCTGGGGTTCACCCGCTGTAGGGTGGAGTCGGAGTGCGACCCTAGACTTTTCAGTTAAATTGGCTCCCTCGAGCTAGAGCTGACGAGCTCGGATCACGCACCCACGCGCCTTGAGAGGTATCAACCTGAGAACACTTGGCAGCCTGCACAGCAAACCCCCGAAAATCCTACACTCTGCTGACGGGGAACAATAATTCCGAAACACAGGTGTTCAGAGTTGGTGCTGCAACCGTGCTGAAACACACGAATCTTCGAATTAGCGCACACGCTACAAAGACTGCATCTACCGTGATGCTCCTGGGGTTCACCTGCTGGTGGGTGGAGTCGGAGTGCGACCCTAGACTTTTCAGTTAAATTGGCTCCCTCGAGCTAGAGCTGACGAGCTCGGATCACGCACCCACGCGCCTTGAGAGGTATCAACCTGAGAACACTTGGCAGCCTGCACAGCAAACCCCCGAAAATCCTACACTCTGCTGACGAGGAACAATAATTCCGAAACACCGGTGTCCAGAGTTGGTGCTGCAACCTTGCTGAAACACACGAATCTTCAAATTAGCGCACACGCTACAAAGACTGCATCTACCGTGATGCTCCTGGGGTTCACCCGCTGGTGGGTGGAGTCGGAGTGCGACCCTAGACTTTTCAGTTAAATTGGCTCCCTCGAGCTAGAGCTGACGAGCTCGGATCACGCACCCACGCGCCTTGAGAGGTATCAACCTGAGAACACTTGGCAGCCTGCACAGCAAACCCCCGAAAATCCTACACTCTGCTGACGAGGAACAATAATTCCGAAACACCGGTGTCCAGAGTTGGTGCTGCAACCTTGCTGAAACACACGAATCTTCGAATTAGCGCACACGCTACAAAGACTGCATCTACTGTGATGCTCCTGGGGTTCACCCGCTGGTGGGTGGAGTCGGAGTGCGACCCTAGACTTTTCAGTTAAATTGGCTCCCTCGAGCTAGAGCTGACGAGCTCGGATCACGCACCCACGCGCCTTGAGAGGTATCAACCTGAGAACACTTGGCAGCCTGCACAGCAAACCCCCGAAAATCCTCCACTCTGCTGACGACGAACAATAATTCCGAAACACCGGTGTCCAGAGTTGGTGCTGCAACCTTGCTGAAACACACGAATCTTCGAATTAGCGCACACGCTACAAAGACTGCATCTACCGTGATGCTCCTGGGGTTCACCCGCTGGTGGGTGGAGTCGGAGTGCGACCCTAGACTTTTCAGTTAAATTGGCTCCCTCGAGCTAGAGCTGACGAGCTCGGATCACGCACCCACGCGCCTTGAGAGGTATCAACCTGAGAACACTTGGCAGCCTGCACAGCAAACCCTCGAAAATCCTACACTCTGCTGACGAGGAACAATAATTCCGAAATACCGGTGTCCAGAGTTGGTGCTGCAACCTTGCTGAAACACACGAATCTTCGAATTAGCGCACACGCTACAAAGACTGCATCTACCGTGATGCTCCTGGGGTTCACCCGCTGGTGGGTGGAGTCGGAGTGCGACCCTAGACTTTTCAGTTAAATTGGCTCCCTCGAGCTAGAGCTGACGAGCTCGGATCACGCACCCACGCGCCTTGAGAGGTATCAACCTAAGAACACTTTGCAGCCTGCACAGCAAACCCCCGAAAATCCTACACTCTGCTGACGAGGAACAATATTTCCGAAACACCGGTGTCCAGAGTTGGTGCTGCAACCTTGCTGAAACACACGAATCTTCAAATTAGCGCACACGCTACAAAGACTGCATCTACCGTGATGCTCCTGGGGTTCACCCGCTGTAGGGTGGAGTCGGAGTGCGACCCTAGACTTTTCAGTTAAATTGGCTCCCTCGAGCTAGAGCTGACGAGCTCGGATCACGCACCCACGCGCCTTGAGAGGTATCAACCTGAGAACACTTGGCAGCCTGCACAGCAAACCCCCGAAAATCCTACACTCTGCTGACGAGGAACAATAATTCCGAAACACAGGTGTCCAGAGTTGGTGCTGCAACCGTGCTGAAACACACAAATCTTCGAATTAGCGCACACGCTACAAAGACTGCATCTACCGTGATGCTCCTGGGGTTCACCTGCTGGTGGGTGGAGTCGGAGTGCGACCCTAGACTTTTCAGTTAAATTGGCTCCCTCGAGCTAGAGCTGACGAGCTCGGATCACGCACCCACGCGCCTTGAGAGGTATCAACCTGAGAACACTTGGCAGCCTGCACAGCAAACCCCCGAAAATCCTACACTCTGCTGACGAGGAACAATAATTCCGAAACACCGGTGTCCAGAGTTGGTGCTGCAACCTTGCTGAAACACACGAATCTTCAAATTAGCGCACACGCTACAAAGACTGCATCTACCGTGATGCTCCTGGGGTTCACCCGCTGGTGGGTGGAGTCAGAGTGCGACCCTAGACTTTTCAGTTAAATTGGCTCCCTCGAGCTAGAGCTGACGAGCTCGGATCACGCACCCACGCGCCTTGAGAGGTATCAACCTGAGAACACTTGGCAGCCTGCACAGCAAACCCCCGAAAATCCTACACTCTGCTGACGAGGAACAATAATTCCGAAACACCGGTGTCCAGAGTTGGTGCTGCAACCTTGCTGAAACACACGAATCTTCGAATTAGCGCACACGCTACAAAGACTGCATCTACTGTGATGTTACTGGGGTTCACCCGCTGGTGGGTGGAGTCGGAGTGCGACCCTAGACTTTTCAGTTAAATTGGCTCCCTCGAGCTAGAGCTGACGAGCTCGGATCACGCACCCACGCGCCTTGAGAGGTATCAACCTGAGAACACTTGGCAGCCTGCACAGCAAACCCCCGAAAATCCTCCACTCTGCTGACGATGAACAATAATTCCGAAACACCGGTGGCCAGAGTTGGTGCTGCAACCTTGCTGAAACACACGAATCTTCGAATTAGCGCACACGCTGCAAAGACTGCATCTACCGTGATGCTCCTGGGGTTCACCCGCTGGTGGGTGGAGTCGGAGTGCGACCCTAGACTTTTCAGTTAAATTGGCTCCCTCGAGCTAGAGCTGACGAGCTCGGATCACGCACCCACGCGCCTTGAGAGGTATCAACCTGAGAACACTTGGCAGCCTGCACAGCAAACCCCCGAAAATCCTACACTCTGCTGACGAGGAACAATAATTCCGAAACACCGGTGTCCAGAGTTGGTGCTGCAACCTTGCTGAAACACACGAATCTTCGAATTAGCGCACACGCTACAAAGACTGCATCTACCGTGATGCTCCTGGGGTTCACCCGCTGGTGGGTGGAGTCGGAGTGCGACCCTAGACTTTTCAGTTAAATTGGCTCCCTCGAGCTAGAGCTGACGAGCTCGGATCACGCACCCACGCGCCTTGAGAGGTATCAACCTAAGAACACTTTGCAGCCTGCACAGCAAACCCCCGAAAATCCTACACTCTGCTGACGAGGAACAATATTTCCGAAACACCGGTGTCCAGAGTTGGTGCTGCAACCTTGCTGAAACACACAAATCTTCAAATTAGCGCACACGCTACAAAGACTGCATCTACCGTGATGCTCCTGGGGTTCACCCACTGGTGGGTGGAGTCGGAGTGCGACCCTAGACTTTTCAGTTAAATTGGCTCCCTCGAGCTAGAGCTGACGAGCTCGGATCACGCACCCACGCGCCTTGAGAGGTATCAACCTGAGAACACTTGGCAGCCTGCACAGCAAACCCCCGAAAATCCTACACTCTGCTGACGAGGAACAATAATTCCGAAACACCGGTGTCCAGAGTTGGTGCTGCAACCTTGCTGAAACACACGAATCTTCGAATTAGCGCACACGCTACAAAGACTGCATCTACCGTGATGCTCCTGGGGTTCACCCGCTGGTGGGTGGAGTCGGAGTGCGACCCTAGACTTTTCAGTTAAATTGGCTCCCTCGAGCTAGAGCTGACGAGCTCGGATCACGCACCCACGCGCCTTGAGAGGTATCAACCTGAGAACACTTGGCAGCCTGCACAGCAAACCCCCGAAAATCCTACACTCTGCTGACGAGGAACAATAATTCCGAAACACCGGTGTCCAGAGTTGGTGCTGCAACCTTGCTGAAACACACGAATCTTCGAATTAGCGCACACGCTACAAAGACTGCATCTACCGTGATGCTCCTGGGGTTCACCCGCTGGTGGGTGGAGTCGGTGTGCGACCCTAGACTTTTCAGTTAAATTGGCTCCCTCGAGCTAGAGCTGACGAGCTCGGATCACGCACCCACGCGCCTTGAGAGGTATCAACCTGAGAACACTTGGCAGCCTGCACAGCAAACCCCCCAAAATCCTACACTCTGCTGACGAGGAACAATAATTCCGAAACACCGGTGTCCAGAGTTGGTGCTGCAACCTTGCTGAAACACACGAATCTTTGAATTAGCGCACACGCTACAAAGACTGCATCTACCGTGATGCTCCTGGGGTTCACCCGCTGGTGGGTGGAGTCGGAGTGCGACCCTAGACTTTTCAGTTAAATTGGCTCCCTCGAGCTAGAGCTGACGAGCTCGGATCACGCACCCATGCGCCTTGAGAGGTATCAACCTGAGAACACTTGGCAGCCTGCACAGCAACCCCCCGAAAATCCTACACTCTGCTGACGAGGAACAATAATTCCGAAACACCGGTGTCCAGAGTTGGTGCTGCAACCTTGCTGAAACACACGAATCTTCGAATTAGCGCACACGCTACAAAGACTGCATCTACCGTGATGCTCCTGGGGTTCACCGGCTGGTGGGTGGAGTCGGAGTGCGACCGTAGACTTTTCAGTTAAATTGGCTCCCTCGAGCTAGAGCTGACGAGCTCGGATCACGCACCCACGCGCCTTGAGAGGTATCAACCTGAGAACACTTGGCAGCCTGCACAGCAAACCCCCGAAAATCCTACACTCTGCTGACGAGGAACAATAATTCCGAAACACCGGTGTCCAGAGTTGGTGCTGCATCCGTGCTGAAACACACAAATCTTCGAATTAGCGCACACGCTACAAAGACTGCATCTACCGTGATGCTCCTGGGGTTCACCCGCTGGTGGGTGGAGTCGGAGTGCGACCCTAGACTTTTCAGTTAAATTGGCTCCCTCGAGCTAGAGCTGACGAGCTCGGATCACGCACCCACGCGCCTTGAGAGGTATCAACCTGAGAACACTTGGCAGCCTGCACAGCAAACCCCCGAAAATCCTACACTCTGCTGACGAGGAACAATAATTCCGAAACACCGGTGTCCAGAGTTGGTGCTGCAACCTTGCTGAAACACACGAATCTTTGAATTAGCGCACACGCTACAAAGACTGCATCTACCGTGATGCTCCTGGGGTTCACCCGCTGGTGGGTGGAGTCGGAGTGCGACCCTAGACTTTTCAGTTAAATTGGCTCCCTAGAGCTAGAGCTGACGAGCTCGGATCACGCACCCACGCGCCTTGAGAGGTATCAACCTGAGAACACTTGGCAGCCTGCACAGCAAACCCCCGAAAATCCTACACTCTGCTGACGAGGAACAATAATTCCGAAACACCGGTGTCCAGAGTTGGTGCTGCAACCTTGCTGAAACACACGAATCTTCGAATTAGCGCACACGCTACAAAGACTGCATCTACCGTGATGCTCCTGGGGTTCACCCGCTGGTGGGTGGAGTCGGAGTGCGACCCTAGACTTTTCAGTTAAATTGGCTCCCTCGAGCTAGAGCTGACGAGCTCGGATCACGCACCCACGCGCCTTGAGAGGTATCAACCTAAGAACACTTTGCAGCCTGCACAGCAAACCCCCGAAAATCCTACACTCTGCTGAGGAGGAACAATATTTCCGAAACACCGGTGTCCAGAGTTGGTGCTGCAACCTTGCTGAAACACACGAATCTTCGAATTAGCGCACACGCTACAAAGACTGCATCTACCGTGATGCTCCTGGGGTTCACCCGCTGTAGGGTGGAGTCGGAGTGCGACCCTAGACTTTTCAGTTAAATTGGCTCCCTCGAGCTAGAGCTGACGAGCTCGGATCACGCACCCACGTGCCTTGAGAGGTATCAACCTGAGAACACTTGGCAGCCTGCACAGCAAACCCCCGAAAATCCTACACTCTGCTGACGAGGAACAATATTTCCGAAACACCGGTGTCAGGAGTTGGTGCTGCAACCTTGCTGAAACACACGAATCTTCGAATTAGCGCACACGCTACAAAGACTGCATCTACCGTGATGCTCCTGGGGTTCACCCGCTGGTGGGTGGAGTCGGAGTGCGACCCTAGACTTTTCAGTTAAATTGGCTCCCTCGAGCTAGAGCTGACGAGCTCGGATCACGCACCCACGCGCCTTGAGAGGTATCAACCTGAGAACACTTGGCAGCCTGCACAGCAAACCCCCGAAAATCCTACACTCTGCTGACGAGGAACAATAATTCCGAAACACCGGTGTCCAGAGTTGGTGCTGCAACCTTGCTGAAACACACGAATCTTTGAATTAGCGCACACGCTACAAAGACTGCATCTACCGTGATGCTCCTGGGGTTCACCCGCTGGTGGGTGGAGTCGGAGTGCGACCCTAGACTTTTCAGTTAAATTGGCTCCCTCGAGCTAGAGCTGACGAGCTCGGATCACGCACCCACGCGCCTTGAGAGGTATCAACCTGAGAACACTTGGCAGCCTGCACAGCAAACCCCCGAAAATCCTACACTCTGCTGACGAGGAACAATAATTCCGAAACACCGGTGTCCAGAGTTGGTGCTGCAACCTTGCTGAAACACACGAATCTTCGAATTAGCGCACACGCTACAAAGACTGCATCTACCGTGATGCTCCTGGGGTTCACCCGCTGGTGGGTGGAGTCAGAGTGCGACCCTAGACTTTTCAGTTAAATTGGCTCCCTCGAGCTAGAGCTGACGAGCTCGGATCACGCACCCACGCGCCTTGAGAGGTATCAACCTAAGAACACTTTGCAGCCTGCACAGCAAACCCCCGAAAATCCTACACTCTGCTGACGAGGAACAATATTTCCGAAACACCGGTGTCCAGAGTTGGTGCTGCAACCTTGCTGAAACACACGAATCTTCGAATTAGCGCACACGCTACAAAGACTGCATCTACCGTGATGCTCCTGGGGTTCACCCGCTGTAGGGTGGAGTCGGAGTGCGACCCTAGACTTTTCAGTTAAATTGGCTCCCTCGAGCTAGAGCTGACGAGCTCGGATCACGCACCCGCGCGCCTTGAGAGGTATCAACCTGAGAACACTTGGCAGCCTGCAAAGCAAACCCCCGAAAATCCTACACTCTGCTGACAAGGAACAATAATTCCGAAACACAGGTGTCCAGAGTTGGTGCGGCAACCGTGCTGAAACACACGAATCTTCGAATTAGCGCACACGCTACAAAGACTGCATCTACCGTGATGCTCCTGGGGTTCACCTGCTGGTGGGTGGAGTCGGAGTGCGACCCTAGACTTTTCAGTTAAATTGGCTCCCTCGAGCTAGAGCTGACGAGCTCGGATCACGCACCCACGCGCCTTGAGAGGTATCAACCTGAGAACACTTGGCAGCCTGCACAGCAAACCCCCGAAAATCCTACACTCTGCTGACGAGGAACAATAATTCCGAAACACCGGTGTCCAGAGTGGGTGCTGCAACCTTGCTGAAACACACGAATCTTCAAATTAGCGCACACGCTACAAAGACTGCATCTACCGTGATGCTCCTGGGGTTCACCCGCTGGTGGGTGGAGTCGGAGTGCGACCCTAGACTTTTCAGTTAAATTGGCTCCCTCGAGCTAGAGCTGACGAGCTCGGATCACGCACCCACGCGCCTTGAGAGGTATCAACCTGAGAACACTTGGCAGCCTGCACAGCAAACCCCCGAAAATCCTACACTCTGCTGACGAGGAACAATAATTCCGAAACACCGGTGTCCAGAGTTGGTGCTGCAACCTTGCTGAAACACACGAATCTTCGAATTAGCGCACACGCTACAAAGACTGCATCTACTGTGATGCTCCTGGGGTTCACCCGCTGGTGGGTGGAGTCGGAGTGCGACCCTAGACTTTTCAGTTAAATTGGCTCCCTCGAGCTAGAGCTGACGAGCTCGGATCACGCACCCACGCGCCTTGAGAGGTATCAACCTGAGAACACTTGGCAGCCTGCACAGCAAACCCCCGAAAATCCTCCACTCTGCTGACGAGGAACAATAATTCCGAAACACCGGTGTCCAGAGTTGGTGCTGCAACCTTGCTGAAACACACGAATCTTCGAATTAGCGCACACGCTACAAAGACTGCATCTACCGTGATGCTCCTGGGGTTCACCCGCTGGTGGGTGGAGTCGGAGTGCGACCCTAGACTTTTCAGTTAAATTGGCTCCCTCGAGCTAGAGCTGACGAGCTCGGATCACGCACCCACGCGCCTTGAGAGGTATCAACCTGAGAACACTTGGCAGCCTGCACAGCAAACCCCCGAAAATCCTACACTCTGCTGACGAGGAACAATAATTCCGAAACACCGGTGTCCAGAGTTGGTGCTGCAACCTTGCTGAAACACACGAATCTTCGAATTAGCGCACACGCTACAAAGACTGCATCTACCGTGATGCTCCTGGGGTTCACCCGCTGGTGGGTGGAGTCGGAGTGCGACCCTAGACTTTTCAGTTAAATTGGCTCCCTCGAGCTAGAGCTGACGAGCTCGGATCACGCACCCATGCGCCTTGAGAGGTATCAACCTGAGAACACTTGGCAGCCTGCACAGCAACCCCCCGAAAATCCTACACTCTGCTGACGAGGAACAATAATTCCGAAACACCGGTGTCCAGAGTTGGTGCTGCAACCTTGCTGAAACACACGAATCTTCGAATTAGCGCACACGCTACAAAGACTGCATCTACCGTGATGCTCCTGGGGTTCACCGGCTGGTGGGTGGAGTCGGAGTGCGACCCTAGACTTTTCAGTTAAATTGGCTCCCTCGAGCTAGAGCTGACGAGCTCGGATCACGCACCCACGCGCCTTGAGTGGTATCAACCTGAGAACACTTGGCAGCCTGCACAGCAAACCCCCGAAAATCCTACACTCTGCTGACGAGGAACAATAATTCCGAAACACCGGTGTCCAGAGTTGGTGCTGCATCCGTGCTGAAACACACAAATCTTCGAATTAGCGCACACGCTACAAAGACTGCATCTACCGTGATGCTCCTGGGGTTCACCCGCTGGTGGGTGGAGTCGGAGTGCGACCCTAGACTTTTCAGTTAAATTGGCTCCCTCGAGCTAGAGCTGACGAGCTCGGATCACGCACCCACGCGCCTTGAGAGGTATCAACCTGAGAACACTTGGCAGCCTGCACAGCAAACCCCCGAAAATCCTACACTCTGTTGACGAGGAACAATAATTCCGAAACACCGGTGTCCAGAGTTGGTGCTGCAACCTTGCTGAAACACACGAATCTTTGAATTAGCGCACACGCTACAAAGACTGCATCTACCGTGATGCTCCTGGGGTTCACCCGCTGGTGGGTGGAGTCGGAGTGCGACCCTAGACTTTTCAGTTAAATTGGCTCCCTAGAGCTAGAGCTGACGAGCTCAGATCACGCACCCACGCGCCTTGAGAGGTATCAACCTGAGAACACTTGGCAGCCTGCACAGCAAACCCCCGAAAATCCTACACTCTGCTGACGAGGAACAATAATTCCGAAACACCGGTGTCCAGAGTTGGTGCTGCAACCTTGCTGAAACACACGAATCTTCGAATTAGCGCACACGCTACAAAGACTGCATCTACCGTGATGCTCCTGGGGTTCACCCGCTGGTGGGTGGAGTCGGAGTGCGACCCTAGACTTTTCAGTTAAATTGGCTCCCTCGAGCTAGAGCTGACGAGCTCGGATCACGCACCCACGCGCCTTGAGAGGTATCAACCTAAGAACACTTTGCAGCCTGCACAGCAAACCCCCGAAAATCCTACACTCTGCTGAGGAGGAACAATATTTCCGAAACACCGGTGTCCAGAGTTGGTGCTGCAACCTTGCTGAAACACACGAATCTTCGAATTAGCGCACACGCTACAAAGACTGCATCTACCGTGATGCTCCTGGGGTTCACCCGCTGTAGGGTGGAGTCGGAGTGCGACCCTAGACTTTTCAGTTAAATTGGCTCCCTCGAGCTAGAGCTGACGAGCTCGGATCACGCACCCACGTGCCTTGAGAGGTATCAACCTGAGAACACTTGGCAGCCTGCACAGCAAACCCCCGAAAATCCTACACTCTGCTGACGAGGAACAATATTTCCGAAACACCGGTGTCAGGAGTTGGTGCTGCAACCTTGCTGAAACACACGAATCTTCGAATTAGCGCACACGCTACAAAGACTGCATCTACCGTGATGCTCCTGGGGTTCACCCGCTGGTGGGTGGAGTCGGAGTGCGACCCTAGACTTTTCAGTTAAATTGGCTCCCTCGAGCTAGAGCTGACGAGCTCGGATCACGCACCCACGCGCCTTGAGAGGTATCAACCTGAGAACACTTGGCAGCCTGCACAGCAAACCCCCGAAAATCCTACACTCTGCTGACGAGGAACAATAATTCCGAAACACCGGTGTCCAGAGTTGGTGCTGCAACCTTGCTGAAACACACGAATCTTTGAATTAGCGCACACGCTACAAAGACTGCATCTACCGTGATGCTCCTGGGGTTCACCCGCTGGTGGGTGGAGTCGGAGTGCGACCCTAGACTTTTCAGTTAAATTGGCTCCCTCGAGCTAGAGCTGACGAGCTCGGATCACGCACCCACGCGCCTTGAGAGGTATCAACCTGAGAACACTTGGCAGCCTGCACAGCAAACCCCCGAAAATCCTACACTCTGCTGACGAGGAACAATAATTCCGAAACACCGGTGTCCAGAGTTGGTGCTGCAACCTTGCTGAAACACACGAATCTTCGAATTAGCGCACACGCTACAAAGACTGCATCTACCGTGATGCTCCTGGGGTTCACCCGCTGGTGGGTGGAGTCAGAGTGCGACCCTAGACTTTTCAGTTAAATTGGCTCCCTCGAGCTAGAGCTGACGAGCTCGGATCACGCACCCACGCGCCTTGAGAGGTATCAACCTAAGAACACTTTGCAGCCTGCACAGCAAACCCCCGAAAATCCTACACTCTGCTAACGAGGAACAATATTTCCGAAACACCGGTGTCCAGAGTTGGTGCTGCAACCTTGCTGAAACACACGAATCTTCGAATTAGCGCACACGCTACAAAGACTGCATCTACCGTGATGCTCCTGGGGTTCACCCGCTGTAGGGTGGAGTCGGAGTGCGACCCTAGACTTTTCAGTTAAATTGGCTCCCTCGAGCTAGAGCTGACGAGCTCGGATCACGCACCCGCGCGCCTTGAGAGGTATCAACCTGAGAACACTTGGCAGCCTGCAAAGCAAACCCCCGAAAATCCTACACTCTGCTGACAAGGAACAATAATTCCGAAACACAGGTGTCCAGAGTTGGTGCGGCAACCGTGCTGAAACACACGAATCTTCGAATTAGCGCACACGCTACAAAGACTGCATCTACCGTGATGCTCCTGGGGTTCACCTGCTGGTGGGTGGAGTCGGAGTGCGACCCTAGACTTTTCAGTTAAATTGGCTCCCTCGAGCTAGAGCTGACGAGCTCGGATCACGCACCCACGCGCCTTGAGAGGTATCAACCTGAGAACACTTGGCAGCCTGCACAGCAAACCCCCGAAAATCCTACACTCTGCTGACGAGGAACAATAATTCCGAAACACCGGTGTCCAGAGTGGGTGCTGCAACCTTGCTGAAACACACGAATCTTCAAATTAGCGCACACGCTACAAAGACTGCATCTACCGTGATGCTCCTGGGGTTCACCCGCTGGTGGGTGGAGTCGGAGTGCGACCCTAGACTTTTCAGTTAAATTGGCTCCCTCGAGCTAGAGCTGACGAGCTCGGATCACGCACCCACGCGCCTTGAGAGGTATCAACCTGAGAACACTTGGCAGCCTGCACAGCAAACCCCCGAAAATCCTACACTCTGCTGACGAGGAACAATAATTCCGAAACACCGGTGTCCAGAGTTGGTGCTGCAACCTTGCTGAAACACACGAATCTTCGAATTAGCGCACACGCTACAAAGACTGCATCTACTGTGATGCTCCTGGGGTTCACCCGCTGGTGGGTGGAGTCGGAGTGCGACCCTAGACTTTTCAGTTAAATTGGCTCCCTCGAGCTAGAGCTGACGAGCTCGGATCACGCACCCACGCGCCTTGAGAGGTATCAACCTGAGAACACTTGGCAGCCTGCACAGCAAACCCCCGAAAATCCTCCACTCTGCTGACGAGGAACAATAATTCCGAAACACCGGTGTCCAGAGTTGGTGCTGCAACCTTGCTGAAACACACGAATCTTCGAATTAGCGCACACGCTACAAAGACTGCATCTACCGTGATGCTCCTGGGGTTCACCCGCTGGTGGGTGGAGTCGGAGTGCGACCCTAGACTTTTCAGTTAAATTGGCTCCCTCGAGCTAGAGCTGACGAGCTCGGATCACGCACCCACGCGCCTTGAGAGGTATCAACCTGAGAACACTTGGCAGCCTGCACAGCAAACCCCCGAAAATCCTACACTCTGCTGACGAGGAACAATAATTCCGAAACACCGGTGTCCAGAGTTGGTGCTGCAACCTTGCTGAAACACACGAATCTTCGAATTAGCGCACACGCTACAAAGACTGCATCTACCGTGATGCTCCTGGGGTTCACCCGCTGGTGGGTGGAGTCGGAGTGCGACCCTAGACTTTTCAGTTAAATTGGCTCCCTCGAGCTAGAGCTGACGAGCTCGGATCACGCACCCACGCGCCTTGAGAGGTATCAACCTAAGAACACTTTGCAGCCTGCACAGCAAACCCCCGAAAATCCTACACTCTGCTGACGAGGAACAATATTTCCGAAACACCGGTGTCCAGAGTTGGTGCTGCAACCTTGCTGAAACACACGAATCTTCGAATTAGCGCACACGCTACAAAGACTGCATCTACCGTGATGCTCCTGGGGTTCACCCACTGGTGGGTGGAGTCGGAGTGCGACCCTAGACTTTTCAGTTAAATTGGCTCCCTCGAGCTAGAGCTGACGAGCTCGGATCACGCACCCACGCGCCTTGAGAGGTATCAACCTGAGAACACTTGGCAGCCTGCACAGCAAACCCCCGAAAATCCTACACTCTGCTGACGAGGAACAATAATTCCGAAACACCGGTGTCCAGAGTTGGTGCTGCAACCTTGCTGAAACACACGAATCTTCGAATTAGCGCACACGCTACAAAGACTGCATCTACCGTGATGCTCCTGGGGTTCACCCGCTGGTGGGTGGAGTCGGAGTGCGACCCTAGACTTTTCAGTTAAATTGGCTCCCTCGAGCTAGAGCTGACGAGCTCGGATCACGCACCCACGCGCCTTGAGAGGTATCAACCTGAGAACACTTGGCAGCCTGCACAGCAAACCCCCGAAAATCCTACACTCTGCTGACGAGGAACAATAATTCCGAAACACCGGTGTCCAGAGTTGGTGCTGCAACCTTGCTGAAACACACGAATCTTCGAATTAGCGCACACGCTACAAAGACTGCATCTACCGTGATGCTCCTGGGGTTCACCCGCTGGTGGGTGGAGTCGGAGTGCGACCCTAGACTTTTCAGTTAAATTGGCTCCCTCGAGCTAGAGCTGACGAGGTCGGATCACGCACCCACGCGCCTTGAGAGGTATCAACCTGAGAACACTTGGCAGCCTGCACAGCAAACCCCCGAAAATCCTACACTCTGCTGACGAGGAACAATAATTCCGAAACACCGGTGTCCAGAGTTGGTGCTGCAACCTTGCTGAAACACACGAATCTTCGAATTAGCGCACACGCTACAAAGACTGCATCTACCGTGATGCTCCTGGGGTTCACCCACTGGTGGGTGGAGTCGGAGTGCGACCCTAGACTTTTCAGTTAAATTGGCTCCCTCGAGCTAGAGCTGACGAGCTCGGATCACGCACCCACGCGCCTTGAGAGGTATCAACCTGAGAACACTTGGCAGCCTGCACAGCAAACCCCCGAAAATCCTACACTCTGCTGACGAGGAACAATAATTCCGAAACACCGGTGTCCAGAGTTGGTGCTGCAACCTTGCTGAAACACACGAATCTTCGAATTAGCGCACACGCTACAAAGACTGCATCTACCGTGATGCTCCTGGGGTTCACCCGCTGGTGGGTGGAGTCGGAGTGCGACCCTAGACTTTTCAGTTAAATTGGCTCCCTCGAGCTAGAGCTGACGAGCTCGGATCACGCACCCACGCGCCTTGAGAGGTATCAACCTGAGAACACTTGGCAGCCTGCACAGCAAACCCCCGAAAATCCTACACTCTGCTGACGAGGAACAATAATTCCGAAACACCGGTGTCCAGAGTTGGTGCTGCAACCTTGCTGAAACACACGAATCTTCGAATTAGCGCACACGCTACAAAGACTGCATCTACCGTGATGCTCCTGGGGTTCACCCGCTGGTGGGTGGAGTCGGAGTGCGACCCTAGACTTTTCAGTTAAATTGGCTCCCTCGAGCTAGAGCTGACGAGCTCGGATCACGCACCCACGCGCCTTGAGAGGTATCAACCTGAGAACACTTGGCAGCCTGCACAGCAAACCCCCGAAAATCCTACACTCTGCTGACGAGGAACAATAATTCCGAAACACCGGTGTCCAGAGTTGGTGCTGCAACCTTGCTGAAACACACGAATCTTTGAATTAGCGCACACGCTACAAAGACTGCATCTACCGTGATGCTCCTGGGGTTCACCCGCTGGTGGGTGGAGTCGGAGTGCGACCCTAGACTTTTCAGTTAAATTGGCTCCCTCGAGCTAGAGCTGACGAGCTCGGATCACGCACCCATGCGCCTTGAGAGGTATCAACCTGAGAACACTTGGCAGCCTGCACAGCAACACCCCGAAAATCCGACACTCTGCTGACGAGGAACAATAATTCCGAAACACCGGTGTCCAGAGTTGGTGCTGCAACCTTGCTGAAACACACGAATCTTCGAATTAGCGCACACGCTACAAAGACTGCATCTACCGTGATGCTCCTGGGGTTCACCCGCTGGTGGGTGGAGTCGGAGTGCGACCCTAGACTTTTCAGTTAAATTGGCTCCCTCGAGCTAGAGCTGACGAGCTCGGATCACGCACCCACGCGCCTTGAGAGGTATCAACCTGAGAACACTTGGCAGCCTGCACAGCAAACCCCCGAAAATCCTACACTCTGCTGACGAGGAACAATAATTCCGAAACACCGGTTTCCAGAGTTGGTGCTGCAACCGTGCTGAAACACACAAATCTTCGAATTAGCGCACACGCTACAAAGACTGCATCTACCGTGATGCTCCTGGGGTTCACCCGCTGGTGGGTGGAGTCGGAGTGCGACCCTAGACTTTTCAGTTAAATTGGCTCCCTCGAGCTAGAGCTGACGAGCTCGGATCACGCACCCACGCGCCTTGAGAGGTATCAACCTGGGAACACTTGGCAGCCTGCACAGCAAACCCCCGAAAATCCTACACTCTGCTGACGAGGAACAATAATTCCGAAACACCGGTGTCCAGAGTTGGTGCTGCAACCTTGCTGAAACACACGAATCTTTGAATTAGCGCACACGCTACAAAGACTGCATCTACCGTGATGCTCCTGGGGTTCACCCGCTGGTGGGTGGAGTCGGAGTGCGACCCTAGACTTTTCAGTTAAATTGGCTCCCTCGAGCTAGAGCTGACGAGCTCGGATCACGCACCCACGCGCCTTGAGAGGTATCAACCTGAGAACACTTGGCAGCCTGCACAGCAAACCCCCGAAAATCCTACACTCTGCTGACGAGGAACAATAATTCCGAAACACCGGTGTCCAGAGTTGGTGTTGCAACCTTGCTGAAACACACGAATCTTCGAATTAGCGCACACGCTACAAAGACTGCATCTACCGTGATGCTCCTGGGGTTCACCCGCTGGTGGGTGGAGTCGGAGTGCGACCCTAGACTTTTCAGTTAAATTGGCTCCCTCGAGCTAGAGCTGACGAGCTCGGATCACGCACCCACGCGCCTTGAGAGGTATCAACCTAAGAACACTTTGCAGCCTGCACAGCAAACCCCCGAAAATCCTACACTCTGCTGAGGAGGAACAATATTTCCGAAACACCGGTGTCCAGAGTTGGTGCTGCAACCTTGCTGAAACACACGAATCTTCGAATTAGCGCACACGCTACAAAGACTGCATCTACCGTGATGCTCCTGGGGTTCACCCGCTGTAGGGTGGAGTCGGAGTGCGACCCTAGACTTTTCAGTTAAATTGGCTCCCTCGAGCTAGAGCTGACGAGCTCGGATCACGCACCCACGTGCCTTGAGAGGTATCAACCTGAGAACACTTGGCAGCCTGCACAGCAAACCCCCGAAAATCCTACACTCTGCTGACGAGGAACAATATTTCCGAAACACCGGTGTCCAGAGTTGGTGCTGCAACCTTGCTGAAACACACGAATCTTCGAATTAGCGCACACGCTACAAAGACTGCATCTACCGTGATGCTCCTGGGGTTCACCCGCTGGTGGGTGGAGTCGGAGTGCGACCCTAGACTTTTCAGTTAAATTGGCTCCCGCGAGCTAGAGCTGACGAGCTCGGATCACGCACCCATGCGCCTTGAGAGGTATCAACCTGAGAACACTTGGCAGCCTGCACAGCAAACCCCCGAAAATCCTACACTCTGCTGACGAGGAACAATAATTCCGAAACACCGGTGTCCAGAGTTGGTGCTGCAACCTTGCTGAAACACACAAATCTTTGAATTAGCGCACACGCTACAAAGACTGCATCTACCGTGATGCTCCTGGGGTTCACCCGCTGGTGGGTGGAGTCGGAGTGCGACCCTAGACTTTTCAGTTAAATTGGCTCCCTCGAGCTAGAGCTGACGAGCTCGGATCACGCACCCACGCGCCTTGAGAGGTATCAACCTGAGAACACTTGGCAGCCTGCACAGCAAACCCCCGAAAATCCTACACTCTGCTGATGAGGAACAATAATTCCGAAACACCGGTGTCCAGAGTTGGTGCTGCAACCTTGCTGAAACACACGAATCTTCGAATTAGCGCACACGCTACAAAGACTGCATCTACCGTGATGCTCCTGGGGTTCACCCGCTGGTGGGTGGAGTCGGAGTGCGACCCTAGACTTTTCAGTTAAATTGGCTCCCTCGAGCTAGACCTGACGAGCTCGGATCACGCACCCACGCGCCTTGAGAGGTATCAACCTAAGAACACTTTGCAGCCTGCACAGCAAACCCCCGAAAATCCTACACTCTGCTGACGAGGAACAATATTTCCGAAACACCGGTGTCCAGAGTTGGTGCTGCAACCTTGCTGAAACACACGAATCTTCGAATTAGCGCACACGCTACAAAGACTGCATCTACCGTGATGCTGCTGGGGTTCACCCGCTGTAGGGTGGAGTCGGAGTGCGACCCTAGACTTTTCAGTTAAATTGGCTCCCTCGAGCTAGAGCTGACGAGCTCGGATCACGCACCCAAGCGCCTTGAGAGGTATCAACCTGAGAACACTTGGCAGCCTGCACAGCAAACCCCCGAAAATCCTACACTCTGCTGACGAGGAACAATAATTCAGAAACACAGGTGTCCAGAGTTGGTGCTGCAACCGTGCTGAAACACACGAATCTTCGAATTAGCGCACACGCTACAAAGACTGCATCTACCGTGATGCTCCTGGGGTTCACCTGCTGGTGGGTGGAGTCGGAGTGCGACCCTAGACTTTTCAGTTAAATTGGCTCCCTCGAGCTAGAGCTGACGAGCTCGGATCACGCACCCACGCGCCTTGAGAGGTATCAACCTGAGAACACTTGGCAGCCTGCACAGCAAACCCCCGAAAATCCTACACTCTGCTGACGAGGAACAATAATTCCGAAACACCGGTGTCCAGAGTTGGTGCTGCAACCTTGCTGAAACACACGAATCTTCGAATTAGCGCACACGCTACAAAGACTGCATCTACTGTGATGCTCCTGGGGTTCACCCGCTGGTGGGTGGAGTCGGAGTGCGACCCTAGACTTTTCAGTTAAATTGGCTCCCTCGAGCTAGAGCTGACGAGCTCGGATCACGCACCCACGCGCCTTGAGAGGTATCAACCTGAGAACACTTGGCAGCCTGCACAGCAAACCCCCGAAAATCCTCCACTCTGCTGACGACGAACAATAATTCCGAAACACCGGTGTCCAGAGTTGGTGCTGCAACCTTGCTGAAACACACGAATCTTCGAATTAGCGCACACGCTACAAAGACTGCATCTACCGTGATGCTCCTGGGGTTCACCCGCTGGTGGGTGGAGTCGGAGTGCGACCCTAGACTTTTCAGTTAAATTGGCTCCCTCGAGCTACAGCTGAGGAACTCGGATCACGCACCCACGCGCCTTGAGAGGTATCAACCTGAGAACACTTGGCAGCCTGCACAGCAAACCCCCGAAAATCCTACACTCTGCTGACGAGGAACAATAATTCCGAAACACCGGTGTCCAGAGTTGGTGCTGCAACCTTGCTGAAACACACGATTCTTCGAATTAGCGCACACGCTACAAAGACTGCATCTACCGTGATGCTCCTGGGGTTCACCCGCTGGTGGGTGGAGTCGGAGTGCGACCCTAGACTTTACAGTTAAATTGGCTCCCTCGAGCTAGAGCTGACGAGCTCGGATCACGCACCCACGCGCCTTGAGAGGTATCAACCTAAGAACACTTTGCAGCCTGCACAGCAAACCCCCGAAAATCCTACACTCTGCTGACGAGGAACAATATTTCCGAAACACCGGTGTCCAGAGTTGGTGCTGCAACCTTGCTGAAACACACGAATCTTCAAATTAGCGCACACGCTACAAAGACTGCATCTACCGTGATGCTCCTGGGGTTCACCCACTGGTGGGTGGAGTCGGAGTGCGACCCTAGACTTTTCAGTTAAATTGGCTCCCTCGAGCTAGAGCTGACGAGCTCGGATCACGCACCCACGCGCCTTGAGAGGTATCAACCTGAGAACACTTGGCAGCCTGCACAGCAAACCCCCGAAAATCCTACACTCTGCTGACGAGGAACAATAATTCCGAAACACCGGTGTCCAGAGTTGGTGCTGCAACCTTGCTGAAACACACGAATCTTCGAATTAGCGCACACGCTACAAAGACTGCATCTACCGTGATGCTCCTGGGGTTCACCCGCTGGTGGGTGGAGTCGGAGTGCGACCCTAGACTTTTCAGTTAAATTGGCTCCCTCGAGCTAGAGCTGACGAGCTCGGATCACGCACCCACGCGCCTTGAGAGGTATCAACCTGAGAACACTTGGCAGCCTGCACAGCAAACCCCCGAAAATCCTACACTCTGCTGACGAGGAACAATAATTCCGAAACACCGGTGTCCAGAGTTGGTGCTGCAACCTTGCTGAAACACACGAATCTTCGAATTAGCGCACACGCTACAAAGACTGCATCTACCGTGATGCTCCTGGGGTTCACCCGCTGGTGGGTGGAGTCGGTGTGCGACCCTAGACTTTTCAGTTAAATTGGCTCCCTCGAGCTAGAGCTGACGAGCTCGGATCACGCACCCATGCGCCTTGAGAGGTATCAACCTGAGAACACTTGGCAGCCTGCACAGCAAACCCCCGAAAATCCTACACTCTGCTGACGAGGAACAATAATTCCGAAACACCGGTGTCCAGAGTTGGTGCTGCAACCTTGCTGAAACACACGAATCTTTGAATTAGCGCACACGCTACAAAGACTGCATCTACCGTGATGCTCCTGGGGTTCACCCGCTGGTGGGTGGAGTCGGAGTGCGACCCTAGACTTTTCAGTTAAATTGGCTCCCTCGAGCTAGAGCTGACGAGCTCGGATCACGCACCCATGCGCCTTGAGAGGTATCAACCTGAGAACACTTGGCAGCCTGCACAGCAACCCCCCGAAAATCCTACACTCTGCTGAGGAGGAACAATAATTCCGAAACACCGGTGTCCAGAGTTGGTGCTGCAACCTTGCTGAAACACACGAATCTTCGAATTAGCGCACACGCTACAAAGACTGCATCTACCGTGATGCTCCTGGGGTTCACCCGCTGGTGGGTGGAGCCGGAGTGCGACCCTAGACTTTTCAGTTAAATTGGCTCCCTCGAGCTAGAGCTGAGGAGCTCGGATCACGCACCCACGCGCCTTGAGAGGTATCAACCTGAGAACACTTGGCAGCCTGCACAGCAAACCCCCGAAAATCCTACACTCTGCTGACGAGGAACAATAATTCCGAAACACCGGTGTCCAGAGTTGGTGCTGCAACCGTGCTGAAACACACAAATCTTCGAATTAGCGCACACGCTACAAAGACTGCATCTACCGTGATGCTCCTGGGGTTCACCCGCTGGTGGGTGGAGTCGGAGTGCGACCCTAGACTTTTCAGTTAAATTGGCTCCCTCGAGCTAGAGCTGACGAGCTCGGATCACGCACCCACGCGCCTTGAGAGGTATCAACCTGAGAACACTTGGCAGCCTGCACAGCAAACCCCCGAAAATCCTACACTCTGCTGACGAGGAACAATAATTCCGAAACACCGGTGTCCAGAGTTGGTGCTGCAACCTTGCTGAAACACACGAATCTTTGAATTAGCGCACACGCTACAAAGACTGCATCTACCGTGATGCTCCTGGGGTTCACCCGCTGGTGGGTGGAGTCGGAGTGCGACCCTAGACTTTTCAGTTAAATTGGCTCCCTAGAGCTAGAGCTGACGAGCTCGGATCACGCACCCACGCGCCTTGAGAGGTATCAACCTGAGAACACTTGGCAGCCTGCACAGCAAACCCCCGAAAATCCTACACTCTGCTGACGAGGAACAATAATTCCGAAACACCGGTGTCCAGAGTTGGTGCTGCAACCTTGCTGAAACACACGAATCTTCGAATTAGCGCACACGCTACAAAGACTGCATCTACCGTGATGCTCCTGGTGTTCACCCGCTGGTGGGTGGAGTCGGAGTGCGACCCTAGACTTTTCAGTTAAATTGGCTCCCTCGAGCTAGAGCTGACGAGCTCGGATCACGCACCCACGCGCCTTGAGAGGTATCAACCTAAGAACACTTTGCAGCCTGCACAGCAAACCCCCGAAAATCCTATACTCTGCTGAGGAGGAACAATATTTCCGAAACACCGGTGTCCAGAGTTGGTGCTGCAACCTTGCTGAAACACACGAATCTTCGAATTAGCGCACACGCTACAAAGACTGCATCTACCGTGATGCTCCTGGGGTTCACCCGCTGTAGGGTGGAGTCGGAGTGCGACCCTAGACTTTTCAGTTAAATTGGCTCCCTCGAGCTAGAGCTGACGAGCTCGGATCACGCACCCACGTGCCTTGAGAGGTATCAACCTGAGAACACTTGGCAGCCTGCACAGCAAACCCCCGAAAATCCTACACTCTGCTGACGAGGAACAATATTTCCGAAACACCGGTGTCCAGAGTTGGTGCTGCAACCTTGCTGAAACACACGAATCTTCGAATTAGCGCACACGCTACAAAGACTGCATCTACCGTGATGCTCCTGGGGTTCACCCGCTGGTGGGTGGAGTCGGAGTGCGACCCTAGACTTTTCAGTTAAATTGGCTCCCTCGAGCTAGAGCTGACGAGCTCGGATCACGCACCCACGTGCCTTGAGAGCTATCAACCTGAGAACACTTGGCAGCCTGCACAGCAAACCCCCGAAAATCCTACTCTCTGCTGACGAGGAACAATAATTCCGAAACACCGGTGTCCAGAGTTGGTGCTGCAACCTTGCTGAAACACACGAATCTTTGAATTAGCGCACACGCTACAAAGACTGCATCTACCGTGATGCTCCTGGGGTTCACCCGCTGGTGGGTAGAGTCGGAGTGCGACCCTAGACTTTTCAGTTAAATTGGCTCCCTCGAGCTAGAGCTGACGAGCTCGGATCACGCACCCACGCGCCTTGAGAGGTATCAACCTGAGAACACTTGGCAGCCTGCACAGCAAACCCCCGAAAATCCTACACTCTGCTGACGAGGAACAATAATTCCGAAACACCGGTGTACAGAGTTGGTGCTGCAACCTTGCTGAAACACACGAATCTTCGATATAAGCGCACACGCTACAAAGACTGCATCTACCGTGATGCTCCTGGGGTTCACCCGCTGGTGGGTGGAGTCAGAGTGCGACCCTAGACTTTTCAGTTAAATTGGCTCCCTCGAGCTAGAGCTGACGAGCTCGGATCACGCACCCACGCGCCTTGAGAGGTATCAACCTAAGAACACTTTGCAGCCTGCACAGCAAACCCCCAAAAATCCTACACTCTGCTGACGAGGAACAATATTTCCGAAACACCGGTGTCCAGAGTTGGTGCTGCAACCTTGCTGAAACACACGAATCTTCGAATTAGCGCACACGCTACAAAGACTGCATCTACCGTGATGCTCCTGGGGTTCACCCGCTGTAGGGTGGAGTCGGAGTGCGACCCTAGACTTTTCAGTTAAATTGGCTCCCTCGAGCTAGAGCTGACGAGCTCGGATCACGCACCCACGCGCTTTGATAGGTATCAACCTGAGAACACTTGGCAGCCTGCACAGCAAACCCCCGAAAATCCTACACTCTGCTGACGAGGAACAATAATTCCGAAACACAGGTGTCCAGAGTTGGTGCGGCAACCATGCTGAAACACACGAATCTTCGAATTAGCGCACACGCTACAAAGACTGCATCTACCGTGATGCTCCTGGGGTTCACCTGCTGGTGGGTGGAGTCGGAGTGCGACCCTAGACTTTTCAGTTAAATTGGCTCCCTCGAGCTAGAGCTGACGAGCTCGGATCACGCACCCACGCGCCTTGAGAGGTATCAACCTGAGAACACTTGGCAGCCTGCACAGCAAACCCCCGAAAATCCTACACTCTGCTGACGAGGAACAATAATTCCGAAACACCGGTGTCCAGAGTTTGTGCTGCAACCTTGCTGAAACACACGAATCTTCAAATTAGCGCACACGCTACAAAGACTGCATCTACCGTGATGCTCCTGGGGTTCACCCGCTGGTGGGTGGAGTCGGAGTGCGACCCTAGACTTTTCAGTTAAATTGGCTCCCTCGAGCTAGAGCTGACGAGCTCGGATCACGCACCCACGCGCCTTGAGAGGTATCAACCTGAGAACACTTGGCAGCCTGCACAGCAAACCCCCGAAAATCCTACACTCTGCTGACGAGGAACAATAATTCCGAAACACCGGTGTCCAGAGTTGGTGCTGCAACCTTGCTGAAACACACGAATCTTCGAATTAGCGCACACGCTACAAAGACTGCATCTACTGTGATGCTCCTGGGGTTCACCCGCTGGTGGGTGGAGTCGGAGTGCGACCCTAGACTTTTCTGTTAAATTGGCTCCCTCGAGCTAGAGCTGACGAGCTCGGATCACGCACCCACGCGCCTTGAGAGGTATCAACCTGAGAACACTTGGCAGCCTGCACAGCAAACCCCCGAAAATCCTCCACTATGCTGACGAGGAACAATAATTCCGAAACACCGGTGTCCAGAGTTGGTGCTGCAACCTTGCTGAAACACACGAATCTTCGAATTAGCGCACACGCTACAAAGACTGCATCTACCGTGATGCTCCTGGGGTTCACCCGCTGGTGGGTGGAGTCGGAGTGCGACCCTAGACTTTTCAGTTAAATTGGCTCCCTCGAGCTAGAGCTGACGAGCTCGGATCACGCACCCACGCGCCTTGAGAGGTATCAACCTGAGAACACTTGGCAGCCTGCACAGCAAACCCCCGAAAATCCTACACTCTGCTGACGAGGAACAATAATTCCGAAACACCGGTGTCCAGAGTTGGTGCTGCAACCTTGCTGAAACACACGAATCTTCGAATTAGCGCACACGCTACAAAGACTGCATCTACCGTGATGCTCCTGGGGTTCACCCGCTGGTGGGTGGAGTCGGAGTGCGACCCTAGACTTTTCAGTTAAATTGGCTCCCTCGAGCTAGAGCTGACGAGCTCGGATCACGCACCCACGCGCCTTGAGAGGTATCAACCTAAGAACACTTTGCAGCCTGCACAGCAAACCCCCGAAAATCCTACACTCTGCTGACGAGGAACAATATTTCCGAAACACCGGTGTCCAGAGTTGGTGCTGCAACCTTGCTGAAACACACGAATCTTCGAATTAGCGCACACGCTACAAAGACTGCATCTACCGTGATGCTCCTGGGGTTCACCCGCTGTAGGGTGGAGTCGGAGTGCGACCCTAGACTTTTCAGTTAAATTGGCTCCCTCGAGCTAGAGCTGACGAGCTCGGATCACGCACCCACGCGCCTCGAGAGGTATCAACCTGAGAACACTTGGCAGCCTGCACAGCAAACCCCCGAAAATCCTACACTCTGCTGACGAGGAACAATAATTCCGAAACACAGGTGTCCAGAGTTGGTGCTGCAACCGTGCTGAAACACACAAATCTTCGAATTAGCGCACACGCTACAAAGACTGCATCTACCGTGATGCTCCTGGGGTTCACCTGCTGGTGGGTGGAGTCGGAGTGCGACCCTAGACTTTTCAGTTAAATTGGCTCCCTCGAGCTAGAGCTGACGAGCTCGGATCACGCACCCACGCGCCTTGAGAGGTATCAACCTGAGAACACTTGGCAGCCTGCACAGCAAACCCCCGAAAATCCTACACTCTGCTGACGAGGAACAATAATTCCGAAACACCGGTGTCCAGAGTTGGTGCTGCAACCTTGCTGAAACACACGAATCTTCAAATTAGCGCACACGCTACAAAGACTGCATCTACCGTGATACTCCTGGGGTTCACCCGCTGGTGGGTGGAGTCGGAGTGCGACCCTAGACTTTTCAGGTAAATTGGCTCCCTCGAGCTAGAGCTGACGAGCTCGGATCACGCACCCACGCGCCTTGAGAGGTATCAACCTGAGAACACTTGGCAGCCTGCACAGCAAACCCCCGAAAATCCTACACTCTGCTGACGAGGAACAATAATTCCGAAACACCGGTGTCCAGAGTTGGTGCTGCAACCTTGCTGAAACACACGAATCTTCAAATTAGCGCACACGCTACAAAGACTGCATCTACCGTGATGCTCCTGGGGTTCACCCGCTGGTGGGTGGAGTCGGAGTGCGACCCTAGACTTTTCAGTTAAATTGGCTCCCTCGAGCTAGAGCTGACGAGCTAGGATCACGCACCCACGCGCCTTGAGAGGTATCAACCTGAGAACACTTGGCAGCCTGCACAGCAAACCCCCGAAAATCCTCCACTCTGCTGACGAGGAACAATAATTCCGAAACACCGGTGTCCAGAGTTGGTGCTGCAACCTTGCTGAAACACACGAATCTTCGAATTAGCGCACACGCTACAAAGACTGCATCTACCGTGATGCTCCTGGGGTTCACCCGCTGGTGGGTGGAGTCGGAGTGCGACCCTAGACTTTTCAGTTAAATTGGCTCCCTCGAGCTAGAGCTGACGAGCTCGGATCACGCACCCACGCGCCTTGAGAGGTATCAACCTGAGAACACTTGGCAGCCTGCACAGCAAACCCCCGAAAATCCTACACTCTGCTGACGAGGAACAATAATTCCGAAACACCGGTGTCCAGAGTTGGTGCTGCAACCTTGCTGAAACACACGAATCTTTGAATTAGCGCACACGCTACAAAGACTGCATCTACCGTGATGCTCCTGGGGTTCACCCGCTGGTGGGTGGAGTCGGAGTGCGACCCTAGACTTTTCAGTTAAATTGGCTCCCTCGAGCTAGAGCTGACGAGCTCGGATCACGCACCCATGCGCCTTGAGAGGTATCAACCTGAGAACACTTGGCAGCCTGCACAGCAACCCCCCGAAAATCCTACACTCTGCTGACGAGGAACAATAATTCCGAAACACCGGTGTCCAGAGTTGGTGCTGCAACCTTGCTGAAACACACGAATCTTCGAATTAGCGCACACGCTACAAAGACTGCATCTACCGTGATGCTCCTGGGGTTCACCCGCTGGTGGGTAGAGTCGGAGTGCGACCCTAGAATTTTCAGTTAAATTGGCTCCCTCGAGCTAGAGCTGACGAGCTCGGATCACGCACCCACGCGCCTTGAGAGGTATCAACCTGAGAACACTTGGCAGCCTGCACAGCAAACCCCCGAAAATCCTACACTCTGCTGACGAGGAACAATAATTCCGAAACACCGGTGTCCAGAGTTGGTGCTGCAACCGTGCTGAAACACACGAATCTTCGAATTAGCGCACACGCTACAAAGACTGCATCTACCGTGATGCTCCTGGGGTTCACCCGCTGGTGGGTGGAGTCGGAGTGCGACCCTAGACTTTTCAGTTAAATTGGCTCCCTCGAGCTAGAGCTGACGAGCTCGGATCACGCACCCACGCGCCTTGAGAGGTATCAACCTGAGAACACTTGGCAGCCTGCACAGCAAACCCCCGAAAATCCTACACTCTGCTGACGAGGAACAATAATTCCGAAACACCGGTGTCCAGAGTTGGTGCTGCAACCTTGCTGAAACACACGAATCTTCGAATTAGCGCACACGCTACAAAGACTGCATCTACCGTGATGCTCCTGGGGTTCACCCGCTGGTGGGTGGAGTCGGAGTGCGACCCTAGACTTTTCAGTTAAATTGGCTCCCTCGAGCTAGAGCTGACGAGCTCGGATCACGCACCCACGCGCCTTGAGAGGTATCAACCTAAGAACACTTTGCAGCCTGCACAGCAAACCCCCGAAAATCCTACACTCTGCTGACGAGGAACAATATTTCCGAAACACCGGTGTCCAGAGTTGGTGCTGCAACCTTGCTGAAACACACGAATCTTCGAATTAGCGCACACGCTACAAAGACTGCATCTACCGTGATGCTCCTGGGGTTCACCCGCTGTAGGGTGGAGTCGGAGTGCGACCCTAGACTTTTCAGTTAAATTGGCTCCCTCGAGCTAGAGCTGACGAGCTCGGATCACGCACCCACGCGCCTCGAGAGGTATCAACCTGAGAACACTTGGCAGCCTGCACAGCAAACCCCCGAAAATCCTACACTCTGCTGACGAGGAACAATAATTCCGAAACACAGGTGTCCAGAGTTGGTGCTGCAACCGTGCTGAAACACACAAATCTTCGAATTAGCGCACACGCTACAAAGACTGCATCTACCGTGATGCTCCTGGGGTTCACCTGCTGGTGGGTGGAGTCGGAGTGCGACCCTAGACTTTTCAGTTAAATTGGCTCCCTCGAGCTAGAGCTGACGAGCTCGGATCACGCACCCACGCGCCTTGAGAGGTATCAACCTGAGAACACTTGGCAGCCTGCACAGCAAACCCCCGAAAATCCTACACTCTGCTGACGAGGAACAATAATTCCGAAACACCGGTGTCCAGAGTTGGTGCTGCAACCTTGCTGAAACACACGAATCTTCAAATTAGCGCACACGCTACAAAGACTGCATCTACCGTGATACTCCTGGGGTTCACCCGCTGGTGGGTGGAGTCGGAGTGCGACCCTAGACTTTTCAGGTAAATTGGCTCCCTCGAGCTAGAGCTGACGAGCTCGGATCACGCACCCACGCGCCTTGAGAGGTATCAACCTGAGAACACTTGGCAGCCTGCACAGCAAACCCCCGAAAATCCTACACTCTGCTGACGAGGAACAATAATTCCGAAACACCGGTGTCCAGAGTTGGTGCTGCAACCTTGCTGAAACACACGAATCTTCAAATTAGCGCACACGCTACAAAGACTGCATCTACCGTGATGCTCCTGGGGTTCACCCGCTGGTGGGTGGAGTCGGAGTGCGACCCTAGACTTTTCAGTTAAATTGGCTCCCTCGAGCTAGAGCTGACGAGCTAGGATCACACACCCACGCGCCTTGAGAGGTATCAACCTGAGAACACTTGGCAGCCTGCACAGCAAACCCCCGAAAATCCTCCACTCTGCTGACGAGGAACAATAATTCCGAAACACCGGTGTCCAGAGTTGGTGCTGCAACCTTGCTGAAACACACGAATCTTCGAATTAGCGCACACACTACAAAGACTGCATCTACCGTGATGCTCCTGGGGTTCACCCGCTGGTGGGTGGAGTCGGAGTGCGACCCTAGACTTTTCAGTTAAATTGGCTCCCTCGAGCTAGAGCTGACGAGCTCGGATCACGCACCCACGCGCCTTGAGAGGTATCAACCTGAGAACACTTGGCAGCCTGCACAGCAAACCCCCGAAAATCCTACACTCTGCTGACGAGGAACAATAATTCCGAAACACCGGTGTCCAGAGTTGGTTCTGCAACCTTGCTGAAACACACGAATCTTTGAATTAGCGCACACGCTACAAAGACTGCATCTACCGTGATGCTCCTGGGGTTCACCCGCTGGTGGGTGGAGTCGGAGTGCGACCCTAGACTTTTCAGTTAAATTGGCTCCCTCGAGCTAGAGCTGACGAGCTCGGATCACGCACCCATGCGCCTTGAGAGGTATCAACCTGAGAACACTTGGCAGCCTGCACAGCAACCCCCCGAAAATCCTACACTCTGCTGACGAGGAACAATAATTCCGAAACACCGGTGTCCAGAGTTGGTGCTGCAACCTTGCTGAAACACACGAATCTTCGAATTAGCGCACACGCTACAAAGACTGCATCTACCGTGATGCTCCTGGGGTTAACCCGCTGGTGGGTAGAGTCGGAGTGCGACCCTAGAATTTTCAGTTAAATTGGCTCCCTCGAGCTAGAGCTGACGAGCTCGGATCACGCACCCACGCGCCTTGAGAGGTATCAACCTGAGAACACTTGGCAGCCTGCACAGCAAACCCCCGAAAATCCTACACTCTGCTGACGAGGAACAATAATTCCGAAACACCGGTGTCCAGAGTTGGTGCTGCAACCGTGCTGAAACACACGAATCTTCGAATTAGCGCACACGCTACAAAGACTGCATCTACCGTGATGCTCCTGGGGTTCACCCGCTGGTGGGTGGAGTCGGAGTGCGACCCTAGACTTTTCAGTTAAATTGGCTCCCTCGAGCTAGAGCTGACGAGCTCGGATCACGCACCCACGCGCCTTGAGAGGTATCAACCTGAGAACACTTGGCAGCCTGCACAGCAAACCCCCGAAAATCCTACACTCTGCTGACGAGGAACAATAATTCCGAAACACCGGTGTGCAGAGTTGGTGCTGCAACCTTGCTGAAACACACGAATCTTCGAATTAGCGCACACGCTACAAAGACTGCATCTACCGTGATGCTCCTGGGGTTCACCCGCTGGTGGGTGGAGTCGGAGTGCGACCCTAGACTTTTCAGTTAAATTGGCTCCCTCTAGCTAGAGCTGACGAGCTCGGATCACGCACCCACGCGCCTTGAGAGGTATCAACCTGAGAACACTTGGCAGCCTGCACAGCAAACCCCCGAAAATCCTACACTCTGCTGACGAGGAACAATAATTTCGAAACACCGGTGTCCAGAGTTGGTGCTGCAACCTTGCTGAAACACACGAATCTTCGAATTAGCGCACACGCTACAAAGACTGCATCTACCGTGATGCTCCTGGGGTTCACCCGCTGGTGGGTGGAGTCGGAGTGCGACCCTAGACTTTTCAGTTAAATTGGCTCCCTCGAGCTAGAGCTGACGAGCTCGGATCACGCACCCACGCGCCTTGAGAGGTATCAACCTGAGAACACTTGGCAGCCTGCACAGCAAACCCCCGAAAATCCTACACTCTGCTGACGAGGAACAATAATTCCGAAACACCGGTGTCCAGAGTTGGTGCTGCAACCTTGCTGAAACACACGAATCTTTGAATTAGCGCACACGCTACAAAGACTGCATCTACCGTGATGCTCCTGGGGTTCACCCGCTGGTGGGTAGAGTCGGAGTGCGACCCTAGACTTTTCAGTTAAATTGGCTCCCTCGAGCTAGAGCTGACGAGCTCGGATCACGCACCCACGCGCCTTGAGAGGTATCAACCTGAGAACACTTGGCAGCCTGCACAGCAAACCCCCGAAAATCCTACACTCTGCTGACGAGGAACAATAATTCCGAAACACCGGTGTCCAGAGTTGGTGCTGCAACCTTGCTGAAACACACGAATCTTCGAATTAGCGCACACGCTACAAAGACTGCATCTACCGTGATGCTCCTGGGGTTCACCCGCTGGTGGGTGGAGTCAGAGTGCGACCCTAGACTTTTCAGTTAAATTGGCTCCCTCGAGCTAGAGCTGACGAGCTCGGATCACGCACCCACGCGCCTTGAGAGGTATCAACCTAAGAACACTTTGCAGCCTGCACAGCAAACCCCCAAAAATCCTACACTCTGCTGACGAGGAACAATATTTCCGAAACACCGGTGTCCAGAGTTGGTGCTGCAACCTTGCTGAAACACACGAATCTTCGAATTAGCGCACACGCTACAAAGACTGCATCTACCGTGATGCTCCTGGGGTTCACCCGCTGTAGGGTGGAGTCGGAGTGCGACCCTAGACTTTTCAGTTAAATTGGCTCCCTCGAGCTAGAGCTGACGAGCTCGGATCACGCACCCACGCGCCTTGAGAGGTATCAACCTGAGAACACTTGGCAGCCTGCACAGCAAACCCCCGAAAATCCTACACTCTGCTGACGAGGAACAATAATTCCGAAACACAGGTGTCCAGAGTTGGTGCGGCAACCATGCTGAAACACACGAATCTTCGAATTAGCGCACACGCTACAAAGACTGCATCTACCGTGATGCTCCTGGGGTTCACCTGCTGGTGGGTGGAGTCGGAGTGCGACCCTAGACTTTTCAGTTAAATTGGCTCCCTCGAGCTAGAGCTGACGAGCTCGGATCACGCACCCACGCGCCTTGAGAGGTATCAACCTGAGAACACTTGGCAGCCTGCACAGCAAACCCCCGAAAATCCTACACTCTGCTGACGAGGAACAATAATTCCGAAACACCGGTGTCCAGAGTTGGTGCTGCAACCTTGCTGAAACACACGAATCTTCAAATTAGCGCACACGCTACAAAGACTGCATCTACCGTGATGCTCCTGGGGTTCACCCGCTGGTGGGTGGAGTCGGAGTGCGACCCTAGACTTTTCAGTTAAATTGGCTCCCTCGAGCTAGAGCTGACGAGCTCGGATCACGCACCCACGCGCCTTGAGAGGTATCAACCTGAGAACACTTGGCAGCCTGCACAGCAAACCCCCGAAAATCCTACACTCTGCTGACGAGGAACAATAATTCCGAAACACCGGTGTCCAGAGTTGGTGCTGCAACCTTGCTGAAACACACGAATCTTCGAATTAGCGCACACGCTACAAAGACTGCATCTACTGTGATGCTCCTGGGGTTCACCCGCTGGTGGGTGGAGTCGGAGTGCGACCCTAGACTTTTCAGTTAAATTGGCTCCCTCGAGCTAGAGCTGACGAGCTCGGATCACGCACCCACGCGCCTTGAGAGGTATCAACCTGAGAACACTTGGCAGCCTGCACAGCAAACCCCCGAAAATCCTCCACTCTGCTGACGAGGAACAATAATTCCGAAACACCGGTGTCCAGAGTTGGTGCTGCAACCTTGCTGAAACACACGAATCTTCGAATTAGCGCACACGCTACAAAGACTGCATCTACCGTGATGCTCCTGGGGTTCACCCGCTGGTGGGTGGAGTCGGAGTGCGACCCTAGACTTTTCAGTTAAATTGGCTCCCTCGAGCTAGAGCTGACGAGCTCGGATCACGCACCCACGCGCCTTGAGAGGTATCAACCTGAGAACACTTGGCAGCCTGCACAGCAAACCCCCGAAAATCCTACACTCTGCTGACGAGGAACAATAATTCCGAAACACCGGTGTCCAGAGTTGGTGCTGCAACCTTGCTGAAACACACGAATCTTCGAATTAGCGCACACGCTACAAAGACTGCATCTACCGTGATGCTCCTGGGGTTCACCCGCTGGTGGGTGGAGTCGGAGTGCGACCCTAGACTTTTCAGTTAAATTGGCTCCCTCGAGCTAGAGCTGACGAGCTCGGATCACGCACCCACGCGCCTTGAGAGGTATCAACCTAAGAACACTTTGCAGCCTGCACAGCAAACCCCCGAAAATCCTACACTCTGCTGACGAGGAACAATATTTCCGAAACACCGGTGTCCAGAGTTGGTGCTGCAACCTTGCTGAAACACACGAATCTTCGAATTAGCGCACACGCTACAAAGACTGCATCTACCGTGATGCTCCTGGGGTTCACCCGCTGTAGGGTGGAGTCGGAGTGCGACCCTAGACTTTTCAGTTAAATTGGCTCCCTCGAGCTAGAGCTGACGAGCTCGGATCACGCACCCACGCGCCTCGAGAGGTATCAACCTGAGAACACTTGGCAGCCTGCACAGCAAACCCCCGAAAATCCTACACTCTGCTGACGAGGAACAATAATTCCGAAACACAGGTGTCCAGAGTTGGTGCTGCAACCGTGCTGAAACACACAAATCTTCGAATTAGCGCACACGCTACAAAGACTGCATCTACCGTGATGCTCCTGGGGTTCACCTGCTGGTGGGTGGTGTCGGAGTGCGACCCTAGACTTTTCAGTTAAATTGGCTCCCTCGAGCTAGAGCTGACGAGCTCCGATCACGCACCCACGCGCCTTGAGAGGTATCAACCTGAGAACACTTGGCAGCCTGCACAGCAAACCCCCGAAAATCCTACACTCTGCTGACGAGGAACAATAATTCCGAAACACCGGTGTCCAGAGTTGGTGCTGCAACCTTGCTGAAACACACGAATCTTCAAATTAGCGCACACGCTACAAAGACTGCATCTACCGTGATACTCCTGGGGTTCACCCGCTGGTGGGTGGAGTCGGAGTGCGACCCTAGACTTTTCAGTTAAATTGGCTCCCTCGAGCTAGAGCTGACGAGCTCGGAGCACGCACCCACGCGCCTTGAGAGGTATCAACCTGAGAACACTTGGCAGCCTGCACAGCAAACCCCCGAAAATCCTACACTCTGCTGACGAGGAACAATAATTCCGAAACACCGGTGTCCAGAGTTGGTGCTGCAACCTTGCTGAAACACACAAATCTTCAAATTAGCGCACACGCTACAAAGACTGCATCTACCGTGATGCTCCTGGGGTTCACCCGCTGGTGGGTGGAGTCGGAGTGCGACCCTAGACTTTTCAGTTAAATTGGCTCCCTCGAGCTAGAGCTGACGAGCTAGGATCACGCACCCACGCGCCTTGAGAGGTATCAACCTGAGAACACTTGGCAGCCTGCACAGCAAACCCCCGAAAATCCTCCACTCTGCTGACGAGGAACAATAATTCCGAAACACCGGTGTCCAGAGTTGGTGCTGCAACCTTGCTGAAACACACGAATCTTCGAATTAGCGCACACGCTACAAAGACTGCATCTACCGTGATGCTCCTGGGGTTCACCCGCTGGTGGGTGGAGTCGGAGTGCGACCCTAGACTTTTCAGTTAAATTGGCTCCCTCGAGCTAGAGCTGACGAGCTCGGATCACGCACCCACGCGCCTTGAGAGGTATCAACCTGAGAACACTTGGCAGCCTGCACAGCAAACCCCCGAAAATCCTACACTCTGCTGACGAGGAACAATAATTCCGAAACACCGGTGTCCAGAGTTGGTGCTGCAACCTTGCTGAAACACACGAATCTTTGAATTAGCGCACACGCTACAAAGACTGCATCTACCGTGATGCTCCTGGGGTTCACCCGCTGGTGGGTGGAGTCGGAGTGCGACCCTAGACTTTTCAGTTAAATTGGCTCCCTCGAGCTAGAGCTGACGAGCTCGGATCACGCACCCATGCGCCTTGAGAGGTATCAACCTGAGAACACTTGGCAGCCTGCACAGCAACCCCCCGAAAATCCTACACTCTGCTGACGAGGAACAATAATTCCGAAACACCGGTGTCCAGAGTTGGTGCTGCAACCTTGCTGAAACACACGAATCTTCGAATTAGCGCACACGCTACAAAGACTGCATCTACCGTGATGCTCCTGGGGTTCACCCGCTGGTGGGTAGAGTCGGAGTGCGACCCTAGAATTTTCAGTTAAATTGGCTCCCTCGAGCTAAAGCTGACGAGCTCGGATCACGCACCCACGCGCCTTGAGAGGTATCAACCTGAGAACACTTGGCAGCCTGCACAGCAAACCCCCGAAAATCCTACACTCTGCTGACGAGGAACAATAATTCCGAAACACCGGTGTCCAGAGTTGGTGCTGCAACCGTGCTGAAACACACGAATCTTCGAATTAGCGCACACGCTACAAAGACTGCATCTACCGTGATGCTCCTGGGGTTCACCCGCTGGTGGGTGGAGTCGGAGTGCGACCCTAGACTTTTCAGTTAAATTGGCTCCCTCGAGCTAGAGCTGACGAGCTCGGATCACGCACCCACGCGCCTTGAGAGGTATCAACCTGAGAACACTTGGCAGCCTGCACAGCAAACCCCCGAAAATCCTACACTCTGCTGACGAGGAACAATAATTCCGAAACACCGGTGTGCAGAGTTGGTGCTGCAACCTTGCTGAAACACACGAATCTTCGAATTAGCGCACACGCTACAAAGACTGCATCTACCGTGATGCTCCTGGGGTTCACCCGCTGGTGGGTGGAGTCGGAGTGCGACCCTAGACTTTTCAGTTAAATTGGCTCCCTCTAGCTAGAGCTGACGAGCTCGGATCACGCACCCACGCGCCTTGAGAGGTATCAACCTGAGAACACTTGGCAGCCTGCACAGCAAACCCCCGAAAATCCTACACTCTGCTGACGAGGAACAATAATTTCGAAACACCGGTGTCCAGAGTTGGTGCTGCAACCTTGCTGAAACACACGAATCTTCGAATTAGCGCACACGCTACAAAGACTATATCTACCGTGATGCTCCTGGGGTTCACCCGCTGGTGGGTGGAGTCGGAGTGCGACCCTAGACTTTTCACAAGGGTTCACAGTAACTCAGCCAGATCCAAGATATATCCAAAGACAACATCCAGGGATATTAACAACTTATAGCATAGGAAAACTATGCCTTGAGTGGCTACAGAGTTCCACACTTCCAGACATAAAACAACACTTATCTGTGCTTAAAGATGGCGTTGATTTACAAGAATTCTTACTTGGACCTCGTAATCCATGCCATAAACAATTCATATACGCCGGTATATACGCTGTTAATATACGCTGCTTACAATGAAGCTTGGAAAGTCACGCAAATGGAAACAACTGAAAGAATACGAGAAATTGATCCTCTTCATTTAGAGAAATCACTCTCTGTAGTTGACAATGGGTTAACAACTCTGTCGTCCAGAATTTATTCTTTGGACAGCATTGTAGATTGTAGACATAATGGAACAGGACTTGCTAATGCTACAACATGGCCAGTCTCAATTACGTTATATAATGCCATTAGGCTGGACGTTGCAAAACCTTCGTTCAGGCTATGTGCCTTGGCGTCTAATCAACACTACGTCACTGTTTACTGTATTTAACCTTACAGATAAACAAATCTCGTTGGCACAAAGGGGAGCAGACTATACGGTGCTGAGCATAGAAAAACTGGAGAGATTACCATTGACCGTTTCTGAGAAACCATCAGTTGAATGGATAATACATGGCACCATCACAATACTAGTTTCAGTATTGCTTAAAACACATACCAGCAGGCCTGTAATTTACCATACACACACAAATGTTGTAGTAGGGGAAAGGAAGAATTTCTTAGTGGTAAAAATTGTGAAAACTCACTAAGCGGTACATTGTTGTGTCAAGGTATTAATTTACACGGAGCCTGCAAAGGTTCTTCCAATAACCTTTCTTGCCACCTGCAGGGTTCGCCCACAGTGGTGATAGATCCAATTTTCAGCCAGCTTTCCAATGGTAGCTACATTATGTTGAATGATCACAGCTGTTGTGGAATGAAGCCAGGAATAAGCTATCTCGTTACTGTGTCAGCCAGGGTCACTTGCTGTATGCAAGTATTGTTTCTTAAAACCAAGACAGATGGGGAGTAGCCACTATGGCCTTCACTGAACATCTCTTCTATACAAATTGATACTTTAAGCAGAATGAAAGCCATTCTTTTGCAAAAAAATGGTGCCACTGACCTCGTCCAGAGAGACGTATGATCTGCAAGTTGCAAGGACTTCTGCAGAGATACATGCATTATTATCAACAAACTGCCCAATACATTTCGCAGAAATGCTAGGTCGTATCTTTAACATGTCTGATACCAGCGGTATTGCACATGTATTTAAGACAATTATTTCTGGACTGTTAGCACCCTTTGAAGCAGTCCTGGGCATTTTTCCTAACTTCGTCCACTCTGTGTTCGACGGCCTGCCTCTCATTTTGGGACTTGTAGCAGGGATCTTATTTTTATTCCTCCTGCTCCGTTATGGCAAATCCGGCCACCAGCGATACCCAGTCAGCATGGAAAATGCGCTCCAGGCGATGAGGTATCGTGAGAGAATAACACAGATCCTTGGCTTGGCTCGTTTGAGAGATCTGAATACCACATGGTTACTTTAATTCAGACCAATGTGGCAAGATTGCATCTTACCTGTTCTATGATTCCTGCTTTGTGGAAAGGAATACGTGTTAGATGTCTGTCTAACACTACCATCGGTTATGCCAACGGATGCTGAGGTATTACTGGGTCCAGTAACGGCTCATGTGTTGTGTTGCCCCCAACGGCTACCAATCCTGATGACGGCATTCATTGAGATCTCACCGGAAAATCCAACTGGCGGTGAGATATGCAGATCAACAGGCACACAGGTATCATCTGCTATGAACATTGCTAACGCTGCAACTGACGCTGACGGCGATACTTCACATATGTGCACAATTGGCCTTCTTAATGATATAGTCGAACGTTCATCTACTGTGGTAGATGATTTCTTTGCCATTCTTGATGACTTAATGTTTTCTCTTGACACCGAGAATAACTTTTAAACTTAGCACACAGCGTTCTTTCGAACTCTGAAATTCGACCTTCACTGTTTTTCAAAACAAAGACTCTATTTTTACGACTGATTTATTTGACTTTTTCCAAAAAACAAAGTGAACTTTGGCACAAAAAGTAATCTTCTTAAAGTAGCACTATTCTTAGAGAACAAGAATTCCTTGAACACTTCGTAGAAACAATATCAGCCTAATCCACAAACCAAAACAGTTTGTATATTCTGCTATGGATGGTCTCGACCTTTTTCTTCTGTAACTAAGAGCCATTTCATAAATGTAATTTTCGTGAGTTATTAAGTTAGCATTGCTAATATCATATCATATGCTTACAATGAAGTCATTTCCCTTAAATGTGTACTATACAAAATGCTAATTTTTTTGTGTGCAACCATTTCAAATGCTTTTATTATGATTTTTTGGGGGTTGTAAACATATGCTCTAGATTATATGTTTTTAGTGCTTGAACTTAGATGAACATGATAACGTGGAGTGGGTGTTATGTATCATTTTAGGACACTATTGTAAGTTTCCAGATTCATGCCCTTATATAGGTATATATCACCATATCCTTATATAGGCATAGAAATCACAACCATATTTAGGCAGAGCTTATGCAGTCCAAATACGGCAGGGCTACTTCCACTAGTTCCGAAAATCTACAAAGATTTCTTAGAAAACTCGTCTTCAGCAGCTAGGGACTTTCCCTTGCTCGAGAACTGACTTGTCCAACAACTCATGGAGTTTTCAAAGAACAAAGAGTCTTTAATGATGTTATTATGTCCATCTTTAAGTCAAACTTGGCACCTTCAAGGTATAAATATGCCCACACTCGCCCAAGCAGACACACAGTGGTTTGGAGCAGTTCGACTATCTACTTGCTCAACGCGCCCTGCCACAGCAAGTGCAGAAGGTAGCTGACCTTCCAGCAGACGCACTGAGGGAGACGCTGTCTTTTCTCCTGCTGAGAAATCCAGCTCCAGGGTTTCTAAGCTACCCTTGCGGGTTGTTGGTAAATCAAGTCCCGCAACTGACCTTATCTATTCTAAACTAAGGTACGGAGCTGATTATACCCATAGAGAAATTTTGAGCAGATTCTTGGCAAAAGAATACTACATTAATGCAACACCTCACTTACTTCTTCCCTTGAACTAAACGTAGGTTAGGTACACCGGGTAGGTGTATTTTAGAAGCACCAGTTGAGTACTTTTAGCCTCTGTTTTTTATGTATGTATTTATATATTGTTTAGGAACAATACAATACTCCTACAGTATTATTTTATTCTACTATTTTTTACAAACAGTTTTACTATTGTAGCAGTTCATTTGTTATGCTTCAGAAAGAAGACTGTTCAATAAATCCTTTTATTGAAAACGCCAGTCTTTCTACTTTCCCTGTTCCTCTAGTGAAACGAAGCATGCACGATTGACTGAGTGAAATATCTATCTATTGTTTCCACGACTCTGAGATATGTTTTATCTTGGGGAAACAAACTTGTCATGTTTATGCGGTTGTCAGAGACTAATCCCTTCTTGTTAATTCGAGAAAGTTTCTAGTGACCTCTGATCTAGCTGGCACACACAGTTAAGTCTAGTACATTCGATAGAGACCTAGTCGACCTCAGTCCTACGTCTAATCTATAGGATATATCTTTCCAATGCGCAGAGCCAATTGGAAATGTAGGAACTACACTACATTTCGTCCACTTTTCTCCGGGGACAGACCCTTGCTATGTGGCCCCAATCACCACATTAAAGGCACTGGAGCTGTCGGGGAATGAGTGGGTCCGGTTTCAATGCTTTAACGCTCTCTGGTTCCTTGATAGGTCTGAGTGGTTTCTTTGTTAGTGGATTGGTTCTCATCCCTTTCTCTGGTTCCCAAGGAATGGCTCGGGGTTGTGCCCTGACAAAGGAAGTAGCCATCTCCACTGCTTTCTCCATGGTCAGACCGACATGTTGCCTCAGCCACCTTTGCGTGGCATATAGGAGAGCTTCCAGGAATTGTTCCAGTATGAAAGAGCTCATAATGTCCTCTTTTGTCTGTTCACTAGGCTTCAACCATTTCTCAGTAGCCAATTTAAGTTTGAAATATAGGGTCTTTGGGCTATCGTCGGGGTCCTCTTTTCGCGGCAGAACCTGAGACGATATGCCTCCGCATCCATAACTAAATGATCAAGTATTACTGCTTTCACATCTTCATAGGGGGCTACCCTGCCCGCATTGGCCACTTGGTAGGCTGCTTGGGCCTCCCCTGTCAAGAGGGGGGCCCAGAAAGAATGGCCATTTCAATAGCAGGCCAGCCTGAGGTTCGAGCCGCTCGCTCAAAATTTACCAAAAAAGGCATCCGGGTCTTCACCCGGGAGATATTTCTATAATGCTACCGTAGGTGCGGTCCCTGAGGATCTCGTCAGTTTATGCGTAACTCCGGTCGTGGGAGTTTCTTCAGCAATGCGTAGGAGAGTGTCCAGCTGGGTCTTCATCTGGTCCTTGAAGGTATCCCAGTCTGCTTGGGCTCTATTGAGCTGGCGCTGTACGGCCCACTCAAGCTTCTTTTGCCCTTCCACCAAATGTTTAATGAGTGCCTCCACTTGTGTGCTTCAATGGGGTCTAGTTTGCCTGCATTTTCGACCACGTGTTGCGGGTTTAAGGAATGCACAAGGCACACAGCTAGATTACAAGGGATTGTATTCTACCAACAGAGTTCAGGGTAAAGAAAATGTCAATCAAATGTCCACACTCTCTTGGATGGGGAATCAGCTCTTCACTCTTCTGAGGTCACGTCTACTTCATGGACTTCCCAAGAGGCGGAATGAAAAAAAGGAAAAAAAACAAGCCGGTTTTGCAGCGATGAGGGGGGGATAGTAAGGGAGCACCAGTAGGCTGTGAATGTGTGAAGGGTAGGGCAACCAACACCGAGACACAGGACTCAACCCCGGTAAACAAGGGTAAGGATGCCACCCGCCTTAAGTTCCACCTGGGTACGAGGTAACCGCCCATCTCCCAGACCCCCGGAGTCTGTCATGAACCTGTTGGAGCCACTTACCTCCAGGTCCATGGCTGGGCGCTTGGCGGGAAATGCCTCCTGGCTCCTTGTTGTGTTGCTGGGCATCGGGGCTCGGTTCTTTCACAGCAGCGCTTTGTCTTCTTGATTCCGCTCGTCTCGGGAGTAGTGAATCGTCTTCCTCACCGCTCTGCTTGACGACCGCCTGACTGGCTTTCCAGCTTTTAAATGTCGGGGAATCTGGTCCCGCGTAGCCTTCAGTGGTGGGGCCTTGTTTCAGGTTAGCCCTGGAATTAAAGGGCCAGAAGCCCGTAATGTGCGAAGTCCCAGAATCACCAATGGCAACGTCAGCATACGGAAGCTGTAAACAAGAAAATGGATTCGCGAGAGGTGAGTCTCTGGGTTGCTCCACAGGAGCCGGAAGGGTCGAATCCGGACCGGAGCCTTTTTCAAAATGTCTTTTTTTTTACACTGTCTTACATTTGGAAGGCACAAACGTCAACACACCCAGCATTCCTTCAAACCGCTCAATAAAAATGGTACCTCACTTATGTGGGTAGGACTAGTTCCTGTGACAGGAAATGTCCCAAAATGCAACATGGACACATCAAATTTTTCCACAGAAAACTGACCTTTCTTTTGCAATATGCCTAGCTGTGAATTCTGGGGCCTAGCGTGGCTGGTACCTAAGAAAACCTAAAGAACCTGTACATTTTTTAAAACTAGACACCCAGTGGAATCCAGGATAGTGTGGCTCTCACCAGGTTCTGTTACCCAGAACAACTTGCAAACATCAAACTATGTAAAAAAAAAACACTTTCCTCACATTTCTGTGATGGAAAGTTCTGGATTCTGTGGGGAGCCACAAATCTCCTCCCATCCAACATTCCCCATCTTTTCCAATAAAAATGGTATCTCACTTGTGTGGGTAGGCATAGTGCCTGCAACAGGAAATAAATGAAAAAGTACTAAGGAGACTTCAAAACTATCGATCACAAAAAGACATGAGGGCATATTATCAAGAACAGGCGATAAAATTATCGCCGCTTTATCGGCAGGAGTCTGCAGCTAAAGCAACAATATTGGGCTTGATAATATGCCCTTGTGAATTCCCATAGCAGCCCAATTTAACCCCAGAACCTGGGCTGCTATGGAAATTCACAAGGACATATTATCAAGCCCATTATCGCCGCTTTAGCAGCAGTTCCTGCTGATAAAGCGGCAATGATTTTATCGCCTGTTCTTGATAATATGGCCCATGGTTTTGAGAGAGAGTCACCTGCGCTTTTGATCCCGAACTTGATGGCCATCTTGGGAAACCTACCAAACCCAAACATTTCCGAAAACTAGACACCCATGGAATTCTAGGGAGGTGTGGCTTGCATGGATCCCTCAATGTTTTCTTACCCAGAATCCCCTGTAAAACTCAAATTTTGCTCAAATAAATTGTATTTTCGACACATTTCTGTGTGAAAAAGTTGTGGGATCACTGGGCCAACACAAATTTCTTACCAACCAGTATTCCTCAAGGTCTCAAGATAAAAATGGTGCCTCACTTGTTTGGGTGGGCCCAGACAGGAAACGGCCCAAAATGCACCTGTGGAGTCTTCAAATGTATCGATCACACAAAGACATGGTTTTGTGAGGGAGTCACCAAGACATTTCTGATAACTAGACACCCAGTGGAGTCTAGGGATGTGTGGCGTGCGAGGCTCTACCACATTTTTCTTATCCAGAATCCCCTGCAAACCTTAAATTTAGCTAAAAAGTCACATTTTTCACACATTTCTGTGTGGCAAGTATGTGAGATCACTGCACCGGCACCAAATTCCCAGCACCCAGCATTCCCTTCAGTCTCCAGATAAAAATGATACCTCACTTCCGTGGGTGCCCAAAGCAGAGGCAGCCTACAAACATTAAACCTGCCCTTTTGCACCCCAGCAATAGACCACGCACACCAACAGCCAAGCAACAGTCCACACACACTGTCAGACATGTGCCATCCACACAGCTGCAAGCCAAGGGACAATTCACGCACACTGCCAGCCAAGCGCAAGTCCACGCACACTGCCAGCTAAGCACAAGTTCACATACACCACCAGCAAAATGCAGGATCACACGCAGCCATTCAAATGCAATTACACACACCATCAGCTAAACCCCATTTCACACACACAGAAAATGTTGCTAGTGTCTAGTGGTTTTCTTCCCCCCTTGGGGGCCGATGAGTCTAAAAATATCACTGTTATGCCCCAAGGGAAGGCAGAAGCAGTAAACATTTGTTCACAAAAGAAAAGGAAGCAACCCTTGCCTAAGGGGTCACTCCCTGACAGGCCCATAAACATTTCTCTGGTGCCTAGTGGGCTTTCAGACTGGGGCGATTTTGTTGGAAGAAGAGCATTAGTATCACCCGTTAGGACCAGCCCACACCTCTCTTTTATAAAAAAAAATACCCTGGTGTCTAATGGGATTTCTGCCGCCGGGAGCAGATCACAGGTGATAGCCCCATTCTACCCCCTCAAGGTGGACAGAAGGACTGTCCCTTTTTTGTTTGGGGGTTGGGGCATTAACATGCCTATTTTGGCAGCTCCCAACCAGACATTTTAAGAAAACATCCTTGGTGCATAGTGGGCTTTCTGCCCCACGTGTGGGCCAGTACCTTAAACTGCCCCCCATGGGAAGCCAAAAACATCTGTTGTTATCATTGCGGGCAGCCCATCCCTCTTTTATAATAAGAAAAAGATCCCTGATGTTTAGTGGGCTTTCTGCTTCTACCCATGGGGGGCAGATCATGGGTAATCACCCATATCTACCCCTTTGGGAGGCTGGAGACTGTCTATTTTGTTTTGGGGCAAGGGGACATTTGCTTGCCCATTGTGGGCAGGCCCCATCCCTCTTTCATAATAAGAAGACAATCCCTGGTGGCTAGTGGGCTTTCTGCCCCACCGGGCAGATCAGGGGATATTTCCCTCATATGTGCCCCAGGGGTGGCAGAAAGACTGTGCCAATATTTGGGAGGGGTGGGGGCATTATTATGCCCATTTAGAGCAGCACCCACTCCTACGTTTGCACACAAACAAAATCCCTGGTGTCTAGTGTGCTTTCAACCCCTGGGAGGCAGATTGGGGGCTATTGCCCCAATCTGCACTTCAGGGGGGCATACAGACTGTGCCAATATTTGAGAGGGGTGGGGCATTATAACGCCCTATATTTGCGCGCAAAACAAACTGGTGTCTAGTGTGTTTTCTGTCCCCGAGGGTCAGAAATATTGATAACTGCCAAATTTTAATGGAGGGAGAAAATGCTCTTTCCCAAGGGGCTCCTCCCCCCTGGTGTCTAGTGGATGGATCCCTGCTCGGGGATCACCCTCCTGTGGCAATCTCCTAGCAGGGATTCACTAGGAAAGGGGGACATTGGAAAAGGGAGCTTCTCACCTTTCCAATGGTACCTATCCTATCTGCCTACGTGCTCGGAAGCTGAGATACCACCAGGAGCACGTAGGCAGTGTAAGTGAAATGAGCCGATCGGCTCATTCATTTTCAGTTTCAGTGTAATACCATAGGCACACCATGCGTGCCGATCATCATTACACTGAAAAAATGCCTCAGGCAGCTGGGGAAGCTCTTCCCCAGGTCCCGAGCCTGAAAGAAAAAAAAAGAAATCCCTCTGCTGCTAACAGCAGAGGGATTTCTGACTGCAGTGCTGAGGATGTAATGATTACTTCCTCTGCACTGCAGCACCACAGCCAAGGATGTGACCATTACGTCATTGGCATGCAAGTGGTAATTGATTCTCCATCCTCTTTGTCCTCCCACTTTTATTTCTGAAGTGTTTATAAAATACAAAGAGGTAAGGACCATCTGAGCCATTAACAGAAACTAGGATGGCAAAAAGCCTATACAAGTTTATGGCCTGATTTAGATCTTGGCGATAACTACAGTAGTCCTGCCGCAGCTGCGTTTCCAAGTCCTCAGTCGAGTTGTTGGCAATCAACCTGCTGTATTTAGGTATTGCAACAACATACAGTTGACTGCTGCTGTGGCAATCTTCTCTGCTGGCTAACAGTAATCAATTACATTTAGGCCAGTGGGCATGCACCAAAGCAATTTAGATGTTCCTGTTGTGCTGGTGCTGTCCTTCCATAAAAGTCCTGACAGAGTAAGGCCATGGTGGTGTGGAGACAGGTAAGTACTCCTCATATTATCTTACTACACATATATTTTGTGAATGTGTCATAATGTATATTTAGGTAATGTGTAATGGCTTTTTTGCAGATAGCATAGTATACCAACATCATACACACACTAGTGAACACACACAACCACCACCTACAAAATATATTTTTCATGTGCCAATACAGGTGCATTCAGTTTAGCATGATTAATTGTAAGGGGAACACTTATGCATGACACTTATAAAATGCATGTGAGAGCAATGTAAAAATACACGTGTTGAAAGAAAAAAATTAACAAAAGATTAATAGGGAGGCAAGTGACACAGATGTCTACCTCAGATTCCGACAAGAATAGGGATACTGAGCATCATAGTGAAGTAGCAGCAGGGGGGGAGTGGCTTGGCCGCCGGAGGAAATGGCGGCATGAGCTCGGAGCTCCGCGCCCGATCCCCACAAATATCCTGAAAATCGGGGCTAAAAAACCCACGACGACCCCAGAAAAATGGGGGCTCTGGTGGGTGAACTCAAGGGGCGCACGGAGATCCACCAACGGAGCCGATTGAGGGAGATTTGATGCTGTAGCACTGATCCGTCTCAAAACGAAACGAAACAAAGACGCTCCTAAAATGGCGGCCGAGGTGTGATAAAAGCTGACCGGCTACGGATCCACCTTTCCCCTTGAAAGAACCGGAGCCCCGACTCCGGATACCGTCGCTGAACAAGAATTGGTGGCCCGGGAATGAACCCGAGCGAATGTTGAAAGGGTAACTTGCCCACCGAGCCGGCTAGTCTGAGAACAAAGGCTAGACAAGATGGCGGTGTGACTTGAGCTACTGAGTCACGAAGACGGACGAAGGCCAAAGACGTGCGGACCTACAACCAGCGAAGAGCAAAGGACCTACAACCAGCGAAGAGCAGAGGAGTGGTGCGGATTGCTGAGGACGAGACGTCCAGGAGAGCGGCTGCTCCACTGACCTGAGTGACCCACGGAGCGCTATAGCGAACCACAGACCCGAAGCGGTCTAGCGAGCTGGGGGATAATCCAGAGACGCTCCGGAGACGGGAGGGGCAGAGAAAACGGGGGTCCCACACCTAGGATCCAACGCCCATGACAAGGTCCAGAGATCGACAGATGATCTGATTCGTGATCGGGGGCCGCGGACGCACTGGAAAAAGGTGGCTGAGAAACATGGTGAAACCGAAGGGGAAAACCGATCAGATATGGCGGAAGGTGACCCTGCAGGACCCTCTGAGCTACAGCAGCTGCAGAACCGCATCCTGGAAGCCATAGCTGCCACGCAAGATACTTTGCAACAGGATATCGCGCAAGTGGTCTCGGGACTAGGCCTCCTACGAGCGGACCACGACAAACTCAAGGATAGGGTCAAAGGGGTTGAAGACACTCTACAGGACCTGGCTCCTGCGCATAAGATTTTGGAAAGTAAACTAACGGATGCCCTTGATCAGATCCAGGCCCTTGAAAGGCAAGCGGAGGATGCTGAAAATAGGAGTCGGCGAAGCAACGTCCGTATCGTAGGAGTGCCGGAAAAGGAGGAAGGGGAGGAGATGGTAGAGTTCCTTGATACTTGGCTCAAGACTGTGGTGGCACCAGAGGGCCTGTCGCCCTTCTTCACTCTAGAACGTGCGCACCGGGTTCCTTCCGGTCCGCCAAAACCAGGCCTACCACCGAGACCGATCATCGCTAAATTACTGCACTATAAGGACAGGGACCTCCTATTACAGAGGGCCTGGGACACTGGCCCATTTCAAATGGGTAACAGCAGAGTAACCTTGTACCCTGACTTCACCTTTGAGATGCAGCGGTTGCGGGCCTCCTTCCTATCGCTCAAAAAGGAGCTCCGGACAGAGGGCATACCATACTCCTTGCTCTTCCCGGCGAAACTCAGGGGGGTGATCGACGAGAAGACACACTTCTATGAAACGGCAGCGGACGCATGGGAGTGGTGGGACACATATAAGGCGGGCACTGACGGAGCCAAGGCCCGAGAAGAAAGAGAACGGGAACGAGAACGGGCGCAAAAGGGCCTACAGAAATCGCAACGATTGCGTAAATGGCGGCACGGCACAAAGAAACCATCGGCATCGCAAAAGGAAGCGGAGCGGAAGGCCGCCCTTCAAGCCGTGGAGACGTTGGCGAGATCCGGAGGCTCCCAATCCAAACAGGATACGGACACTGAGACGCACGCCTCAGCCTCGGGCTCGGACTCGGATATTTCGGGAATGCACAGGACCAAGGGCCCGTCGGTGACGCCACAGTCATCGGAAACGATCCTGAACAATTGACTTGGAGCTGGCAGGCGGTGAGCAGGATGGCCAATGAGAACTTCTCGACCTAAAGAGTGAGACGATCAGGGATTGTGAACTGGGTTTCGAGCCTGCTGCTGATCATGGGGAACAAACGTGAGGGTGCGGGGAGAGAGCTTGCGCGGCCCCCTTTTGGCCTTGGCCGCGCTCCACTAGCCCTTAAGGCACCCACGGTTACGACCCTGTTGTAGCAACACTGTTTTGGGAAGTTGCATTAGTTTGAATGGGATCTGATAGTCCAATATTGGGGCCTGTTCTGGGGGAGGAGGGGGCACACTGTTGGGGTTTTCTTCCACGTTCGGCGATTGAGGTTCCAGGGAAATCTGAGCGATGGAAAGTTCGAAGCACTCAGGGAAGTTGGGGTGGGAGACACCATCCGTGAGGGACTGAAACTTGAGGTGCGACAGGGATTTGGCTTTCGGGACAATGGCTAATGTAGGTGTATTGAAGTGCATGACCTGGAATGTTCGGGGACTCCACACGATGCAACGGAGGCATAAGGTACACGCCTACTTAATTTGAAGGGGGGTTCACATTGCGCTGCTGCAAGAAACTCATCTTACGAAGCAGGAGGGGGCGGCACTACAGAGGAGTCGGAGGGGCCAGGTCTTTCAAACTTCCTATTCAGCATATGCTAGGGGAGCACTGATATGGATTAGGGCGGGGACACTTTTTCAACCAACACAACACCTAGTAGATACAGAGGGGAGATACGTAGTGGTGGAAGGCAGGCTGAGAGGGAGGGACGTGGTCCTGTGTAGCGTATACACCCCGAATATAGAGCAGTTGGCCTTTCTAACAGGGTTGTCGGGGACTTTGGCACACTTCCTAGTGGGCCCGATCTTGATAGGTGGAGACTTCAACCCAATAGCGGACACGAGGTTAGACAGGTCCCATCCACCATTGAGGGACTCCCCGGTTCACAGACTAACTAAGGGCAGATTGGAATGGCAGGAGGGATGGGGGCTGACTGATGTATGGAGGGCGCACCACCCGACGACTCGCGATTATTCCCACTTCTCCAGCCTGCATGACCTACACGTCCGGCTTGATGCGATATTGTGCTCGCAGGGTGTGTTGCCATCTGTAACCTGGTCGGAGTACCTCTCGAGGACAATCTCGGACCACAACCCACTGATCATTAACTTGGCCTGGGCGACATGCGGTGCCCCGAGTGCCGACCTGGAAACTAAGACCAGAGACCCTCGAGGACCCGGTATTCCACGCGGCACCGGAGGAGGGTATAACCCAATACTTCACTGATAATGAGGGGGCGACAGCCACCAGAGCGATAGAATGGGACGCGTTCAAAGTGGTAGTGAGGGGCCAATGTATAACAAAATACGTGGGTGCGAGGAAGGTCTGGCTGGAAGGCAGACTCTAAGTTGCGAGAGGCAGAGAAGAAGCGGCCGGGCTGTCCTGACCTCCAAGAGGAGGTTTTCACGGCTAGGAAGGCGGTAGCGGTGGAGGTGGAACGACTTTGTGCCTTTGACCACCAAGCATACATGCTTAGAACCCACGTAGAGGGAGACAAAGCTGGCACGCGGTTAGCGTGGTGGGCGAACCCCACAAAGCGTAGTTCCCCTATACTAGCTATAGACGATGAAGTGGGCCGCACCTGTTACTCCCAAACGGAGATACTGGATAGCTTCCAAAGATATTATGAGACCCTGTACAAAAGCAAACAGGGGGACTGGGAGAATGAGACCGAGGTCTTCTTGGACAGCCTTCAATTGCCCCAACTAGATGAGGAACAGGCGAAAGATTTGGGAAAAGACGTCACTCTGGGGGAGATCAGGGGAGCGATCAAAAAAATGGCCCGCAACAAAACGCCAGGGTTAGACGGGCTTCCCATTGAATTTTACAGTAAATATATAGACATCTTAGCGCCGAGACTCCAGACAATATACAAGGAGGCGATGGCAATGGGCCACCTGCCCCAATCAATGCGGGAGGCGCTAGTGATACCGCTCCTGAAGCCGGGTAGGGAAAGTGGTAACCATGCATCATACAGGCCGCTCTCCATGCTAACCGCTGACTATAAGATATTGAGCTCCATATTAGCAGCTAGACTTCTTCAGCATATGCCCGGCTTAGTACACGCAGACCAGAATGGATTCATCCCCGCCCGAAACACGACGATTAACATCAGGAGGCTAAAACGTCTGCTAGAGAGCTCACAGGATGAGTCTTATGCGCCCCTAGTCTTATCCGTAGACATCGAAAAGGCATTCGATAGCCTAGAGTGGGACTACTTGTACAAGGTTATGGACCGCTTTGGACTCGGAGAAGGGTATATTAAGTGGACGCGGGTCCTATACTCGGCGGCAGTGGCAAGGGTGTGGATGGGGCCTCTGGTCTTGCAGCAATACCCGGTGGAGAGGGGTACCCGTCAGGGCTGCTCCTTGTCCCCTTTATTCTTCGCACTGGCGATTGAACCATTAGCGGTTGAGGCCCGAACGGGAAGACATTTCAAGGGCATAGATAGCATAGACGGCAGCAGTTTATATCACTGTATGCCGACAACTTGCTGTTATTTCTGGAAAATGACACAACCGCGCTTGAGGGAGCAGAAGGATTGCTGGGGCGATTTGGCGTAGTATCTGGCCCAAAAGTCAACTGGGCGAAGACATGTGTATTTCCGCAACAGAGGGACGACGGTCGTCCTGACCATCGACTCACATTAAACTGGGAACCGACTTGTTTTAAATATTTAGGAGTGCACATATCTCACACGGCCGCGGACATGTTCGAGGGTAATGTCGGTCGGTGCATACGAGCTCTGAGGGGCAACATGGCCTTTTGGGCTACGCTCCCGCTATCTGTGGCTGGCCGCATATCCCTATTAAAAATGGTTGCTCTACCGAGATTGTTATATTACTTTCGGACACTCCCGGTCTGGATCCCCAGCTCCTTTTTCCGCCAACTCAAATCCCAGCTGACTTCGTTCCTATGGGGGACGGGCAGGTGCAGAGTAGCGCTGGCGACGCTCACCCGCCCCAAGGATGAGGGTGGGTTAGCGGTACCAGACTTTAATCTTTATTATCTGGCCGCCCAAATGCAGACATTTACGCAAGAGGTGGCGAGAGTGCACCGAGGCCCGGAAGGTGAGGAGACTAGAGGCACACCGAGACATGTCTTGGCTTATATAGCCTTACAGCAGAAGATCGCTACCCGCGACCTGACACTTGAGCAGCGGACATTCTGGCTTGCCTGGAATCGCTCCTAACGTCAAGCGGGAATAAGGCATCCATATGCCCCGGAAATTCCCCTGGGCATGCTGACGGCGCTACCCCACGGGGTGATTGGTCGCAACTGCAGCGATGGGAAGAAGCAGGTGCACAGGTTGTGGGGGACCTCTATGAGAATGGGACGCTTCTCCCATATCAGGACCTTCTAGAACGCTTTGACCTACCACGAGGAGGATTCCTCCTGCACTCGGCTGTGGTCGGGGCGATGCAGGCGCATTGGGGCGGTGGCCTAACGGAGCTCGAGACGTCACTGGTTTGCCAATATACTATGATGGCAGCGGGGACGGTTAAGGCGGTGACATGCCTGTACTCAAGAATGCTTCGTGAAAACCTGTTGCCCCTCACGACGCTGAAGACCAAATGGGAAACTGATCTGGGAAAAGATATTCCTGACACGACCTGGGCCCGGCTGGTGCGTCGAGCCCGCAACAGTACGAGGAACGCGAGATTTCAGCTCATACATTACTACGTGCTGCACAGGGCCGACAGGACCCCAGGTAGAATTAGGAAATATTTTGAGGTGGCTGAGTCGGCGTGCCCTCGCTGTACAACGGAAGGGGCAGAGCTGGAACATATGCTATGGTCTTGCCCGTCCCTCCGGGAGTATTGGCAGGCCATAGGAGAGACCCTGAATGAGGTGACGGAAAGAGCATCGACTTCGACTCGGCGGCTTGCCTTCTGCATTGGTTCCCTCACATGCCCAAAAACAAAACTTCCAGTAAATTCGTGGATATGGGACTGATGATAGCCAAAAGGGAGATAACCAGACAATGGAAGGCGAAAACAGGCCCAACGCACAGGAGATGGTACAACGAATTCCTCAAATGGGCAGCTTGTGACAGCACGCACAGATACCAGCTAGCGCGTAGAAACCCTGACTCTAGAGCGTTAGAATTGGCGACAGCCTGGGAGGCGTTAGTACAGGCCCTCAGAGATACCATGCTCACGGAAGACGAGGAGACCCTCAGTGCAGACGGGAATGGCACCCAAGCATTACCAAGAGTAGCACAAAATTAGATAATGGCAGGTTTCAAGCCACACCCTAGGATATTCTAACATAAGACCCTTTGAGCGGACGGTGGAGGGGGGAGGGGAGGGGAGGGGAATGAAGTTATACAGGGACAGGGTAAGGAAGGGGTTCCATAGTTTAGATAAGTTAGGACAGAAAAGTAGACATGCACACTTTACAGCGAAAACAACTGATCCTAAACGTTGCAATCAGACAACACTCAGATGGACCATTTGCTGCCGCCCGACCTCCAGGTTGTGGGTCCACAGGCTGTGTATATCATGACGAAGAATGTTTGATGATAACGTGTCGCAGAAATGTCATGACTATGTATCTCCTGGTCTGAGCGCTGTATGCCTACAATAAAAATTACTTTAAAAAAAAAAAAATGGTGAAGTAGCAGCAGCACATGTAGGGCCTGGAAGATCAGATTCAAGACAGAAAATGAAGTGGCAAAATGAAAAAGGTAAGTTTTCACCTCATTTTCTTTGATTCAGCCAACTTGAGTTTCAAGGTTCCCCATCATAGTTGGCTGAAGGGAAAGGCATTTTGTAATTGGGATGGCAGTATTCTTGGTGGGGTTCTCTCTAATAGCAGCTTCTGCCTCTGAAGCTGTCTATACGGGAGCAAGATTGTGGCAGAGGTAGCAGGACTCCGACCCTCTTCCCTCTTGAGACACTCTAAAATATAAATAAAGCGGGCATACTGTTGAGTCGGCAGGCAAGAAACCATTGCAAATGTGATGGCAGGACCAAATCCATCAATATCTAAATCAGGCCCTCAATCTTAATCATTGGTTATCACCAAAAGTCAGCTATTGTATTCTGCCTGGCTGTAATAGTACTGCTGCCCATCTTTTCCAGTATTTGATCTTTTTACTAAACAAATTACTATCAGGCACCTAAAGTCGACTCTTAAACAGTAACTCCAGTCAGCAGTTTATCAACAACAGAAACACACAGGTCCTACAGTGCTCATATCAGACTCATAAGCACCTAGAAAACTAAAAACATATTACCAAAATTTGAGTTGGGATGTTAGGGTACTCCATCCCAAATGTCACTGAGTACCCTGTCCTCCAGACCCTCAGTCTGCTCGGCTCATTTACAGTCAAGCAAACTGTAAGCTTTCCCATTGTGGAGTTCCCATGTACTGACAACGGAATGCTTTGTCTGCGGGACACCTTGAGTAGGAACTATTTGGAGGCACAGCAACCACCATGATTACTGTTCATATTAATGTATAGAGATCACTACTGTATCAGCAGGGACTTTGTAAAGTCTGTGGCTGGTAATCTATTAGGGTGGCAGATTTAATATACTCTGCCACCCTGATTGACTGAACTCTGTCTGCCAAACCTAACATCTGCCACATAGTAAGTTAAGTGTTTCTTTATTTATTTGATTTATTTAGTCAATTATAAAGCATGAGATAAGTGTGAAGTATGTGCCTAATGACATGTAGCAGTTGTATGTCAACATTGTAGACAATATTTAGGCCTCAATTTTTATGTCGGATGAAATCCAATAACAGTAAAATGGTACCACACTTTATGGAATATTTTGGAATGTCAGGTCACTACTGTCGACCTTGTTGCTCTTGTTCTGAATGTCTTGTGTTCTGTTGGACAGACAAAGATGTGTAACTTACATCCCAGGAAACATTTATACTCTTCAGAAAATCTCTATGTTAGACCTTTCATCCTTGCGGGGGTCTTCCCCCAACTTTTAGTCTGCTTACCTCCACTTTCTACTGTATCTTTTTGTTGACCTTAGAACACTGAGCACTTTACCACTGCTAACCAGTGCTAAAGTGCATGTGATTCCCCTCTAATCATGGTGACATTGGTGTATACCTGACTGGCACATTTAGTTTTCCCATAAGTCCTTTGTAAAGTGGTATACTATATACCCTGGGCATGTAATATAGATGCTACTTATGGACCTGCGGCACATATTGTGCCACCCACACAAGTATCCTTTCAAACCTCAGGTCTGCCACTGCACCTCTTTTGTGTGCAGTTTACTGTGCTTGGCATTTAAAACCACTTGTCAAACCTTAAACTCCCTTTTTATCACATATAAGCCACCCTTTAGGTAGGCCATAGATAGCCCTTTTAAGTTTACATGTCCTGGTTGTGACAAACAGATACATTCATTTTTCAAAATGTGAGTCTTCCTCCTCTCGTACAAAAGGGGGTGGTAATGGACGGAGCATCTGAAGCAATCAAACACTCACACCCAGTCAAAAGATCTGGGTTTAATCCATCACCGTTCTTTAGCCCACTCTGCCAGCCCCGGGCTGGACTGTTCCCATGAGGCACAGGGTCAGACTGCTTTGAATATAGCCATGTCTGAACTGGGGTAGCAGAGTGCGCTAAAGAACGGTGATGGATTTTGATCTTTTGACTGGGTGTGAGTGTTTGATTGATTCAGATGCTCCGTCCATCACCACCCCCTTTTGTACCGCTTTTGGCCGCCATAAGTGTGGCAGGGTATGATCAGACGTGAGTCCCTTGCTCACTTTGCCACTGGATTCAAGCAAGCCGGGCTGAAGACGGCTGGAATGCCAGAAACCGGTCCTCGGAAGCTTGTTTCCGGTCCAGGGAAGACATGGCTTGGCAGTTCGGGCTGGACTGTTCCCATGAGGCACAGGGTCATACTGATTTGCATATAGCCATGTCTGAACTGGGGTGGCAGAGTGGGCTAAAGAACGGTGATGGATTAAACCCAGATCTTTCGACTGGGTCTGAGTATTTGATTGATTCAGATGCTCCGTCCATCACCACCCCCGTTTGTACCGCTTTTGACCGCCATAAGTGTGGCAGGGTATGCTCAGACGTGAGTCCCTTGCTCACTTTGCCACTGGATTCAAGCAAGCCGGGCTGAAGACGGCTGGAATGCCAGAAACCGGTCCTCGGAAGCTTGTTTCCGGTCCAGGGAAGACATGGCTTGGCAGTTCGGGCTGGACTGTTCCCATGAGGCACAGGGTCATACTGATTTGCATATAGCCATGTCTGAACTGGGATGGCAGAGTGGGCTAAAGAACGGTGATGGATTAAACCCAGATCTTTTGAGTGTTTGATTGATTCAGATGCTCCGTCCATCACCACCCCCTTTTGTACTGTCTCTGCTTTGCTGAGCTGCTGTCCTGCCTATTGATCTCTGCCCTGCTGAGGACAAGGACTGGACCCAGCTCACTTGAACCCAGAGTGACTCCACTGGCTTGCTGACTTTCCTCCTATTTTCTGAAGTCTCAGGGACACAAAATACTTCCTGCTAATTCTGCTGGTGCTGCTGGACTCTACCATCTGTGAGTCCAACCTTTGCCTGAGGTGCCCCCTCCAGTCCTGGGGCTCAGAAGTGGGTTCTGCAGATGATTTTTCTCATAACCGACACATCATCATTACTTCACTGATCGGCCCTTTGACGCCAATGCAGCACCAATTGGAAGACATTGCTGCATGGCTTGATGATGACGCAGCACCAATCTGAAATCCCAACGGCAAGGTGCAACTCAGATGCAGCGCAAATCCAAGGTCTGATTGCGAGGCGCGACTTCGACGCATCAACCCTTTTGCACAAATCTGAATACACGCATCGTACTTGCAACGATGATTCCTTGCTCCATCTAAGGTTTTCTCAGCAGGACCTGCATGAGTCTCATAGCTCGCCTGCTCTCCATTGCATTCGGCCTAAACTTGGGATTTACCCTGGTCCTTCCTGATCTCAAGTAACCTTTTAGCGCTAGTAACGTCTAAGCACTGTTTTTACATTTATTCTTTGAAAAATTCATATTTCGGTACTAGTGATTGGAATTTTGTCATTTCTGTCTTGTTTTACTCAGAGAATTACTCTCTATTTTTCTAAACCTGTGTGGAGTCTTTTTGTGATGCATTCATTGTGATACTGTGTGTGTGTTCCTATTTCACAGATACTTTATACATTGTCTCCTAAGTTATGTCTGCCTGTTCTGTGCCAAGCCAGAGGGTGTGCACAGGTTATTTTAAAGTGTTTTTTTTGTTTACACTGACTAGGATTGTGGTTCCTACTTGGACAGGGTCCAAACCTCTGCCAACTAGAGACCTAATTTATAACACTTTAAAACAATATGAACAAATGATAATCATAAATAGAAAAATAATACTGAAGACTAGTAGATGGGAAGCCATATCAGAGGCTGACTAAGGTGGTGGGACATGCTAAACTCTAGCACACACAATAATGAGTACAAATATTAAATTATCAGTCCAGTTGCAGAAAAATAAAAAAAATATTCTTTCACTTTTGCTATATTTATTTTTTGTTTTTTATTTTTGGCCCATTAGCCTCTTTTCTTGCTTCTATAGCCAGCTAACATGTGTTTGGTCCTAGAGGGAGTACCCCAAGACTTCTTCAGGGCTGCTTGCTTGATGCTCTATAAGTCTGTAAAGACCAGTTTTTCCAACCCGATTGTCGTAATTACCGTTGTAAGATATCCATATCCATCATACATAAGAGTGCACCCTGAGTGCATCCGTGAGCAATTTAAGGATTTGTTTGGCGTCTGTCCAACTGAATTAATCATCACAACCTGAAGCAGCTGATCGTAATTATACGGAAAGTACCCAACAAGCAAACTGCAAATCACAGCGCGCTATCCCCGTATTCAGGCTTTCTCATTCCAAATAATTCCTGGTCATTTTTCAATATTGTGAGGCTTCCTCCTCTCATGGGCTAGCATTGGGAATTCTTTAAAACACTTTAAAGATGTAATTCCTGATTAGAAAGGAGTAGCTAAATTATTTTGCATATCATTGGAATGGTAATGCTGAATCCTCTTTAGTGGTAAAGTTGAATTTGACATTACTCTTTTAGAAATGTCACTTTTAAAAAGTTGACATTTCTCTGCTCCTAACTTTGTTCAGTGTGCCTGCAGCCTGTCTTCACTACATGTCTGGGCTGTATTACAGCTACATCCTGGGCATTCCCTCTAGATAGCTACAAATACAGGAAGGGTGGGTGTGACAGAGGACTCGTCTACATTCTGATAGCCTTTTCTCTGTTTTTAACTTTGCTCTGTGTGTGTAGTGTACTCGCATTGCTCTGACAATCATAAGGGAAAACACTTCCAGATTGAGAGAAAGTGGGCACACCA